>NC_138077.1:128006703-128636911 GCF_964212035.1 Myotis nattereri | reverse complement strand
CAGCTGCCTCTTGCATACCCCCGACTGGGGATGTGCCCGCAACCAAGGTACATGCCCTTGGCTGGAATCGAACCTGGGACCCTTCAGCCCGCAGGGCGACGCTCTATCCACTGAGCCAAACCGGTCAGGGCCTTACTTGGGTTATTGAAGAAGAGAAATCACTGGTGGTGGGTCCCTCAGCCTGACCTGCACCCTCTCCAATCTGGGAGCCCTCTCCAATCTGGGAGTTTCTGTCTGTCTTTGCAATCATATGAGCGAATTGTCTGAGACCACCAACCCAGTTTGGTTTGTTGCTCACAGAATAATAGAGGCAAGTTTTTTTCTATGCTTCATTGGTGGAGATTTCCTGGAAGTTTTAGGATATCTTCTAAAGAAATAAGCGGTGTTCCAAACAGACAACAAACTACATGAAGCAGGGGAGGTGGAGAGGGAGGCCACTGAGGAGAGAATATATTTAAGCCACTTAAATCTCAGAAAGATGAGAACAAAGAAGCTAAAGAACACGATAAGGAACAAGATGCTGATCAGCTTAGCAAGTGTGCCCATGGAGAGGTGAGGACAAAATAAATGTAATCTAAATGACTGTTCTATCTAGAGAACACTTCAGAAACACTCATGAGCAGACAGTAGGATCTCTGAGATTCTCCTCGTAGGTCCTTCATTCAACGATATTGCTCAACCAGTTACTGTGTGTCAGTTAAGTGCCCCAAACACTGTGGACCTAAAACAGACCCAGTCCTTGACTTCATAGCACGAACACCCTAGAGAGGAAGATAAATACATGACTGCACAGATAATCTTAACTGCAGTAACTACTACACAGGAATATTATCTGGGAAATCTGTGGATATCAGTGAACTCTGTCAGTTAGTAGTAGGATATGATAAAGAGGCAGCTGCAGCAGGACAGAATCACCTAGGATGAGAGCAGAGTAAGAACATCAGAAACCCTGGGCCAGAGCTTTGAGGACGCCAACACTTGCTGTCCAGGTTGAGGAGGGTAAGGCTGCCAAGGAGGGTGAAGAGCGGGGAGAAGTCAATAGTGTTGAGTGTTGCTCAGAGGTCAAATAAGAGGAGATCTAAAATACCAGCTGACTTAGATGCATGGGAGTCACTAATGATATCAGGAGCTGTTTTAGGGGAATAGATGAGAGTAAAACCAGGCAGCAGGGGAATCAGCTGGAAGTGAGAGGCTAGGAAACAGAGACAGCAAGCACAGCTAGTTCATATAAGAAGTTATATTGTGAAGCAGGGTGAGAGAGCAGAAATAGAAGAGAGCTGTAGGGTTGAAAAACAATGTTTTGGCTTTGTTGATGTTTGTTTTGTTTTGAATGAAGAGTTATAAACAGATTTTAAACGAGGAAGCAGAAATCAAAATTGAGAGGAGAATCAACAAACTGATTCTAAAGTTTGTATGAAAAGACAAAAACCTAGGATAGCTAATCCAAGAAAGAAAAGAGCAAATTTGGGAGACTGGCACTATCTGATTTCAAGTCTTACTATAAAGCTCCAGTAATGAGCAGTGTGGTATTGGTGAGAGAGTAAACAAATAAATCAATAGAATAGAATAGAATAGAGAGCCCAGAAATAGACCCACAAAAATATAGTCAACTGATCTTTGACAAATGAGTAAAGTTAATACAATGAAGATTCTTTTCAAGAAAAAGTGTTGGGCCAAAACCGGTTTGGCTCAGTGGATAGAGCGTCGGCCTGGGGACTGAAGGGTCCCGGGTTCGATTCCGGTCAAGGGCATGTACCTGGGTTGCGGGCACATCCCCAGTGGGAGATGTGCAGGAGGCAGCTGATCGATGTTTCTCTCTCATCGATGTTTCTAACTCTCTATCTCTCTCCCTTCCTCTCTGTGAAGAATCAATAAAATATAAAAAAAAAGAAAGAAAGAAAAAGTGTTGGAACAACTGGACTTCCATTTACAAAAGAAATGAATGTAAACACAAGCCTTATACCCTTCATAAAATTAACTCAAAATGAATCACAGAGTTAAATGCAAAATGAAAAATATTAAACTCCTAGGGTACAGGAGAAAATTGATATGACCTAGGGTATGGCCATGACTTTTTAGATACAACACCAAAGACACAATAATGAAAAAAGAATTGCCAATATGGACTTCATTAAAATTAGAAACTTCTGCTGTACAAGAGGCACTGTGAAAATAATGAGAACACCTACAAACTGAGAGAAAATACTTGTTAAAAATATCCTCTCTATCTTGCCGAAACCGGTTTGGCTCAGTGGATAGAGCGTCGGCCTGCGGACTCAAGGGTCCCAGGTTCGATTCCGGTCAAGGGCATGTAGCTTGGTTGTGGGCATATCCCCAGTAGGAGATGTGCAGGAGGCAGCTGATCGATGTTTCTCTCTCATCGATATTTCTAACTCTCTCTCTCCCTTCCTCTCTGTAAAAAATCAATAAAATATATTAAAAAAAAATCCTATCTAGCCGAAACCGGTTTGGCTCAGTGGATAGAGCATCGGCCTGCAGACTGAAAGGTCCCAGGTTCGATTCTGGTCAAGGGCATGTACCTGGGTTGTGGGCATATCCCCAGTAGGAGATGTGCAGGAGGCAGCTGATCGATGTTTCTCTCTCATCATTGATGTTTCTAACTCTCTATCTCTCTCCCTTCCTCTCTGTAAAAAATCAATAAAACATATTTTTTTTAAAAAATCTTATCTAATAACAGACAAACATGGTAATTAACCGTACGCCTGACACGCTTCCCATTGGCTAATCAGGGTGATATGCAAATTAACTGCCAACCAAGATGGCGGCCGGAAGCCAGGCAGCTGAAGCGAACAGGAGGCTTGCACTCTAAGCAACTATGTTGCAATTATAGAAGCTAAACAAAGCCCATGCTTTCAGCCAGCCGGCCGAGCTGGAGTTGCAACAGTGTTTCAATTATAGAACCCAAACAACCCAGATACCTGCTTTCAGCAGCCAAGGTCTCAGAGCTGGAGCCGAGCCTCAGAGCTAAAGCCAGCTCTCAGTTCCAGTGACAGCCATAGAAGGTAAATAAATCTCAGAATTAAAAAAAAACAAAGGAAAGGTTGGGAGCTTCTGTCACCTGGCAGCCTGAAAATAGCCCTCAGCCCCTCACCCAGACTGGCCAGGCACCCCAGTGGGGACCCCTACCCTGAAGGGGTGTGACCAGCTGCAAACAGCCATCATCCCCTCATCCAGGCTGGCCAGGCACCCAAGCGGGACCCCCACCCTGATCCAGGACACCCTTCAGGACAAACCAGCCGGTCCCCACCCATGCAACAGGCCTCTATCCCATATACTAAAAGGGTAATATGCCTCCCAGCACCGGGATCAGCAGAGCCGCGAGGCCTCCCGACCCGGGATCAGCGGAGCCACAAGGCCTCCCAACACTGGGATCAGCAGAGCCGCGAGGCCTCCTGGCACCGGGATCAGTGGAGCTGCGAGGCCTCACTGCCCCAGTGTCAAGTGGAGCCACGAGGCCTCCCAACACTGGTATCAGCGGAGCCGCGAGGCCTCCTGACCCCTGAAGCAGCGTGACAGGGGGCAGCGCCCAAACCCCCTGATCGCCCTGTGGCTCTGTGTGTGACAGGGTGGAGCCACAACTCCCCATCGGCCCTGCCCTGAGTGTGACAGGGGGGAGTGCCCCAACCCTGATTGGCCCTGCTCTGTGGTTGACAAGGGGTGGCGCCCCAACCTCCTGATCGGCCCTGCTCTGTGGGTGACAGGGGGCGGTGCCCCAACTCTCCTATCGGCCCTACTCTGTGAGTGACGGGGGGAGCTCCCCAACCCCCTGATCAGCCCTGCTCTGTGTGTGACAGGGTATGGAGCCCCAACCCCCCTGATGGGCCCTGCTCTGTGCATGACAGGGGGTGGCGCCGCAACCTCCCCATCGACCCTGCCTTGAGTGTGACAGGGGTGGCGCCCCAACCCCCCAATCGGCCCTGCTCTGAGCCCAACCAGGGGCTGCACCTAGGGATTGGGCCTGCCCTCTGCCACCTGGGAACGAGCCTAAGCCAGCAGGTCGTTATCTCCCGAGGGGTCCCAGACTCTGAGAGGGCACAAGTGGGGCTGAGGGACACCGCCCCCGCCAGTGCACAAATTTTTGTGCACCGGGCCTCTAGTCTTATATAAAACTCTTATCCAAATTATACAAAGGACTCTTAAAACTCAATAATAATAATGATAATAACAACTCAGTTAAAAATAGGTCACAGATCTTAACAACCACCTTACCAAAAATTATATACAGATTGTAAATAAGCATATGAAAAAATTCTCATCATAAATCACCAGTGAATGTTCAAATTAAAAGAACAATAAGATGCCACTAGACATATAGTAGAGTGGCCAAAATCCAAAACACTGGCAACCCCAAATGCTGATGAGGATATGGAACAACTGGCACTCTTATTTCTTGCTAATAGGAATGAAAAACGGTACAGCCACTTTGGAAGACAGTTTGACAATTTCTGCAAAACTAAACATATTCTTACCATGTGATCCAGCAATCATACTCCTTGGTATTTACCCAAAGGACCTGAAATGTGTGTCCATGAAAAATACTATAAATGAAATTTAGAGCAGTTTTATACATAATTGCCCAAACTTGTAAGCAACCAAGCTGTCCTTCACTAGGTGAATGGAGAAAAAAACTGTGGTACATGCAGACAAGTGGAATATTATTCAGCACTAAAAAAAAAAAAAAAAAAAAAAAAAAAAGCTAGCATTCCATGAAAATACATGGAAGAAAATTGCATGCATATTACAAAATTTAAGAAGCCAATCTGGAAAGGCCACATACTATATGATCCCAACTATATGACATTCTAAAAGGTAAAACCATGGAGATAGTAAAAGGATTCGTAGTTGCCAGTGGTTAGCGGGAAGGAAGAGATGGATAAGAGCACAGAGGATTTTTAGGGCAATGAAACTATTCTGTTGCATACTATCGTGGTAGATACATGTCATTACACACTTGCCAAAACCCATAAAAAGTAAAACACCAGGAGTGAACCAAAATTTAAACTATGGGTTTTGGGTGATAATGATGTCAATGTAAGTTCATCCGTTGTAACAAATGCATCTCTGTGGGAGAGGATGTTGATAGTTGGGGGAGGCTGTGCATGTGAGGGGGAGAGAGGGTATATGGGAAATCTCTATATCTTCCACTCAGTATTGCTGTGACCCTAAAACTGGTCTAAAACATAAAGTCTATTTTTTAAAATATTTAGAGGAGAGCTACTATCAAGGGAACAAACTCCAAAGCACCTGTGAGGGAACTGGATTTAAAAAAGAATACAATTTCTGTTTTAAGCAAGAAGGAGGATGTGGTGAATAAAGATGTAGGTATATCCTCATTGGGCATTTATGGCTTCAGTGATTGGAAGGTATTGAAAGCTGTGAAAAGCAAATAAAGGCATTTAAGTGGTAGAAGAGTGGGATGTGGGTGCACACATGTGTACGTGTGTGTTTCAGCAAATAAATCTAAATAGTTTTGTTAGAAAAATGTATTTTAATTATTTGACATTACAGGCTTCTCATTTTTACAACTGTAATTTAAGAACACAGGAGCCAAACTCACTTGATGGCCCATGAGATACTGAGAATGAGTGCGTCACTCTTTCAGATCATAAGAGGACCATCTGATGCGTTCTTGCAGTCCATAAGCAGTCTTTAAATTCTGCTGCTTTTTCTGAGGCTCACTCACTCTCACTAACACACACTCACAAGCTCATATAATCCACCTTTCTGCATAAATGAGTTGAAGCTATTTAATAAATCTTTTACTTCCTTTCCCCAAGTCTCCAATAACCTACTGTCATTATTTCTTAACTAGAGGCCAGTGCACAAAATTCGTGCACAGGGGGGTGGAGGGGTGTCCCTCAGCCCAGCCTGCTCCCTCTTGCAATCGGGGCCCCTTGGGGGATGTTCTACTGCCAGTTTAGAGGTTAGAAAGAAACTTTGTGAGATAAAAAAAAAAAAAAAAAAAACACACAAAAAAAACACAAAAAAACAAAACAGAGGCCACTCCAGCAAGGGTGGGTTCTAAGGTTAACTTTCTGCGTGAAGATTCATGAGGCCAGGGAAGAGGGAAGGAAGGAGTGTGTGTGTGTGTGTGTGTGTGTGTGTGTGTGTGTGTGTGTGTGAGAGAGAGAGAGAGAGAGAGAGACCCCCCAAAAACTCCACTCTTGTTCTAAAGCACAAAACTTTACTTTCCCCATGTTTATTGCATGTCTAAACACAAACCATTGTGTACTTCAAGCAACATGTATTAGGGAAGGAGAATGCAGCCTTAAAGCAAAGGGTGGGGATGTCAGAAGTGAGTAAATCCTCTCATCCCCCCAACTAAAGCTCCTCGGGGGTCTGCCTCTTTCCAAATCCACATTATCTCTTGGCACAAGGGAGGTTAGGGAGCACAGCATTATCCTGAGAGGGGAAGGTCACAGGGACTGCAGCCATGGTGCTCGCCACAAGTTTCATTTCCTCACCCTCCCAGGTCGCTTTCCACCCCACCACTGAGCCAGTTAATGGGGTCAGAGGTCTGCAGCTGGATGCCTCCAGGCGAGAGCATGCTGGGGACTGGGTGGTTCAGCTCTGAGGCCCTGCATCCATGCCCCACCCCGACCAGCTTCCTGCCTGCGGGCAGCAGCTCGGGGTGCCAGACTCAATCCAACTGGGTGCAGGGAGTGATTGGGTGGCTCTGCAGCAGGCGGCTCCACGGCTAGCACCTTTGAATTGCTTGCCCCTGGGGTGGGGAGAGAAAAGCCTCCCCAGAAAGAGGTTTTTCAAAAGCCTTCAGGGACCAGGAGGTTGGTCCCTGCCCCCTGCCTGCACCCACCTTGGCTTGGTGCCGCCTGCGTCTGCCGCCACCCACCCCCAGTTCCCCATTCCCCATTGGGCAATCAGCACCAGGAGGGGCCAGGAGGTTGGCCAGCAGCCCCAAATCAGGCAATTGGGGTGGTCAGGGCGTGTCATAGCTACCGATCGTTTTGGTCATTCTGTCATTACGCCATAATGGTCGCTTAGGCTTTTATATATATATAGACTAGAGGCCAGGTGCACAAAATTTGTGCACGGGGGAGAGTGTTCCTCAGCCTGGCCTGCACCCTCTCCAATCCAGGACCCCTCAGGAGATGTCTGACTGACAGTTTAGGCCTGGTCCCATAGGGATTGGGTCTAAACCAGCAGTTGGACATCCCTCTCACAATCCAGGACCACTGGCTCATAACCGCTCAACTGCCTGCCTGCCTGGTCACCCCTAACTGCTCTCCCCTGTTGGCCTGATCACCCCTAACCACCTTTGCCTTGGCCCCTGCCACCATGGCTTTGGCCAGAAGGGTGTCCAGAAGGATGTCCAAAAGGATGTCTGGAAGATGTACCGTCTATCCAATCTAATTAGCATATTACCCTTTTATTTGTATAAATGGGCTAACTTTCCACTCTACCATCTGCCTGTTGAATATATGTTTGAGAAAACCCATTTGCTCATTGAATTATTTTTATCCTTTTGGATTTCAGCATTTCTTCTTTCTCTAATTGTCCTAGTAATTGTTTCTGATCTTTTCCTCACTTCTGATTTGTTTCACATCCCAGGACTTTGTCCTCAGGTCTCACAGGGATGCTGTGATCTTCAAATTTTGAGATGCCCTGCAAGAGTTAAGGGTCAACATAAGAAAATATAGTACATTGCAACGTTGTTGCCTAAGATGCAGGGGTCCTCAAATTTTTTAAACAGGGGGCCAGTTCACTGTCCCTCAGACCGGTGGAGGGCCGGACTATAGTTTAAAAAAAAACTAGTCGGCTGCTAAGCAACAGGCAGCGGCGGCAAAACCACCCAGCGGGCCAGATAAATGTTTTTGGCTGGCCACACGTGGCCTGCGGGCCGTAGTTTGAGGACCACTGCCTAAGAGGATGATAAACAAGTACATATCATTCTTTTTCTGAAAATATAGAATCTAAATCCTGAGTGAACATCAGAGTAAATAGTGGAATTGTTAAAAATGGGAATTCCTAGGCCCCACCTACAGAACTTATAATAGGCCTCTGGAGAGAAGCCTGCTTATTAACAAGTATGCCAGGAGATTCTGATGCAGGTTCATGGGCCTCACTCAGAGAAATTCTTCAAAATAAATTTGAATGCTTGGCTGCCATTGCAGGGATCCCCAGGTGTCTACTTCATAATATTAGAAATAAGAGTTAAGAAAGCTTCAGCATTGGTACACCCTGCAGTTCCACAATGTCTTTGGGGATGTAGGTTTCTCCCATTTTCAACTTTGTGGTGCTTGGCCTGCTGACTGGTCCTGAGCTATCTCCCCTCAGGGTCACCAGACAGCTACAGAGTATCAGACATCACCTCTCACATCCAGAAGTGACAATGCCAGAAGCCATGTTTTCATTTTGCTTCTTCTAAAAAAGGAAGAAATCCTTTTTCAGATGCATGCACAGTAGATCAGTAGATCTACCCTTGCACATTTCACTGGACTGCATTGGGTCCCACATCCACCCCTAAACCATTAGATGCCACATGAAATGCGACCACTCAGATTGCCTCAGACTGGCCAAGAGCTAGGTCATGTGACCAGAACAGTGAAGAAGTGGTTCAGAGGGGAGGACAAAAGTGAGAAAGTCCTTGAGTAGGTAGCCCTATGCCTAAGCAATATTTTACCTATTTCCCATAATTTATTTTTCACATGATTTCTACAGAATAGAGCACTGTGGTGTCAATGATAGCACAGGAGTCCCCCCTCATCCACGGGGGGAAAGTTCCAAGATCCCCAGTGGATGTCTGAAAGCTCAGATAGTACTGAACCCTATGTATACTATATTTTATTATGCCTATAATGAGGTTTAATTTATAAATTAGGCACAGTAAGAGATAGCAATACTAATAACAAGATAGGATAATTATAACAATATATTGCAATAAAAGTATGCCAATGTGCTGTATCTATCTATCTATCTATCTATCTATCTATCTATCTATCTATCTCCCCAAATATCTGGAATGTTAGAGTTGGCAAATTCATACACAGACAGTAGAATAGTGGTTGGCAAAGGCTGGGGTTGGGGGAGAATGGGGAATTGATTTTTAAGGGGTACAGAGTTGAGGAAGAGGAAAAGTTTAAGAGATGGATGGTGGTGATGGTTGCATGGCAATGTGAATATATTTAATGCCTCAGAACTGTACATTTAAAAATGGTTACAATAGCAAATTTTATCTATAGTAATAAAAAGCATAATATGCTAATTAGACCAGAAGACCTTCCAGACAAAGCCGGGGCTGTGAGGGCCAAGCCCCTTGCATGAATTTTGTGCATCAGGCCTCTAGTTATGTATATAACAACTTAAAAATAAATATGAATTTGCTAAGATAGAGTCATGCCGAACAATCTTATCTTCTTTATGATTGAGTTGATGGACTGGGGACCAGAGGGAATTTTATAGACATTTATGTTGAATGCAGCAAATTGGCTGATAGTCTCTCCTTGTAGACAAGAAATGAAAACTTGATAATAGCACGTTTTGGTAGAGTCAAAGCAAGTGCAGCAAGCTCATGAGGATCACTGTCAACCTGCTGTTTTTCGATTCTGGTCGCACATTAGAATCACTGGGTGATTTAAATATTTAAAAATTGCTGGGACCCCTGCTCATAAAATCTCTGGGGACAGGGTCAGGGCCATGAGAATTTTAGACAGTTTCCCGCTAATTCTCATGTGCAGTCAGTGATCACTGAGATCAGTCTCAAGGGAGGTATTTGTGACATGCCTCAGTTCTCTACCTTGAGGGGACACAAAACATTGAAATGAAGAAGGTTTAAAATTAATCAGACCTGGGCTTCAATTCCAGACTCTCCATTGTCCACATGTTACTCTAAAACCTTGGGCAGACACATGACATATCTGAGCTTTAGTTTGCTCACGTGGAAACTGGATTAAGTCTACTTACCTTGCAGGTGAATGTGAAAAAGAAGTCAGGGTAGACTGTAATTATCAGAGAGGGACTCGGGGGTGGGTCATGCAAAGGGCCTTAACTAAGTGGATATGATTCCAATGGGGGCAAATTTGGGAAGGCCAGTTACCAACAGGAGGCCCAGCCTCAGCGCAGCATGGAATTAACAAGGAGCACATATATAGGGGTGGTATGACATGGGATAGGCAATGCCATCCAGCACATCTCAGGGAAGGTTATGGAACACCATGAACGGCAGTCTGAAGAATTTAAATAAAGGTGTCTTTAGCTGCTTTGTCCAAAACATTCCTGAACCAGCTAGTGGTAGAACCTAATAAACCAACTAGAGGACAATTACAGTTAATTCAATTCAGCAAAATTTTATTAGCATCTCCTCAGTAACAACCACTTTTCTGAGAGCTATTGGAAATATAGCAAATTGTAAAATCTAGGAATACTCATATCTGTATCAATAAACATTTTCTGGACAAATATACAGGAAAAATGAGTCAATGAATAATAAATAGTTGGGCAAGAAGACAGTGGGTAGCCCCAAAGAGATAACCTGGCGAAGCAAAAGTTTCAAGAAGAAAGAAATAGACATTTATTTTTAACTATGAGTTAGATCTGAGCTAATGATATGGGCAATATATTCTTCTGTGGTTGAAAGGAAATAATATCTCTTAATGAAATAAAATAAGTATCTTAGTTTTGGCCAAAATAGTGTTCTGCTACATATTTGACCTCTCTAAATGTCTAGATTCTGTTATATTGTTCAGATTATTTAATTTTTTAAAAACAGTATGCCTTATAAATTAAAGAGAAGTTAAATAAATATAAAAAACTTAATACCTTTTGAAAAAAGGTAGCACAAATAGTGTCTTATCATAGTAGGAATAATATGGACATTGCCAATAAAATGCAATATCAACTGGTTCCTAGTCAAATGAGAAAGGAAAGAAAGAGAAAATAGGGGGGCAAGAGAAGGGGTGCATAGTTGCAGGGAGAGATTGATTCATCAATGTAAATAAATTTTACTGAAACTAATAAAATCTGTGAAGCAATTTCAGCATGAGAACAGAAGTTGAGAGTACACCCATTTAGATACAAAATCATGACTCACACTTTTCTGTCCTTTCTAAAGACGACAAGTAAGCCAAAATGTTTTCAAAATTACATTTTCCACATCACCTGAGCTGATATACCGGAGTAATATGAAATATTATAAATTTGACTTTCAAAGGTGGTGTTTCAACTTGCATTTTCCAGTGTGGAAAATTAAGCCAATCCTACTGAATTGATTAACTGCAGAAAACAAACCTGTAGGGTAACAAGATATATTTTCTGATCCCCAGGCTACTCTTCAGGGGAATATATTTTTGATGTTCTCTTGGGGAGCGATGATATAGGGTTGTCATTAAAAAAATCAAGCACCCCATGTAGTTACATAGGACAGTTGCCAAACTGTACACCTCATTTTAATTGGAGCTTCAGTGCAACTTCTTTGTGGCTCTTCTAAAGGTGGGTGGGTGTGCCTTTTTTTGTTTATTCTTTTTATATTTGTTAGCTGCAGTAATGATGCCATGAACTGGAGTGCCCTGCACAAGGCATGGCATAAGGGGACATGGAATAAATGCATGTCAAAGAAAAAGAAGGAGAGGAAGGTTTAGAGTAAAGTTAAGTCAAGAATCACCACTTTAGTATTTTTAAAATATATTTTTTTTATTTAAATGTTTTTTAAATATATTTTATTGATTTTTTACAGAGAGGAAGAGAGAGGGATTGAGAGTTAGAAACATCAATGATGAGAGAGAATCATCGATCAGCTGCCTCCTGCACACCTCCCACTGGGGATGTGCCCGCAACCAAGGTACATATCCTTGGCCGGAATCGAACCTGGGACCCTTCAGTCCACAGGCTGACGCTCTATCCACTGAGCCAAACCGGTTAGGGCTTAAAATATATTTTTATTGATTGTGGAGAAGAAGGGAGAAAGATAGAAATATCAATGATGAGAGTGAATCATTGATGGGCTGCCTCCCGCATGCCTCACACTGGGGACTGAGCCCGAAACCCGGGCATGTGCCCCTAACTAGGAAACTGTGACCTTCTAGTTCATAGGTCAATGCTCAACCACTGAGCCACACTGGCCAGGCTTTGTTTATATTTTCATTGAGCTCCTCCAGAGCTTCATCC
The DNA here is from genome assembly GCF_964212035.1 of Myotis nattereri. Lineage (NCBI taxonomy): Eukaryota > Metazoa > Chordata > Mammalia > Chiroptera > Vespertilionidae > Myotis > Myotis nattereri. Next base: position 128,624,770 of record NC_138077.1, on the reverse strand, counting down.
CATAGCTACCCTCTGGATGTCTGGCCATCAGGAATCCTGTTTTTATCCATCAGCATTTTAAACAAACGCCTGCAAACAGTGTTTCAAGCGGAGCAGGGGGAACAATAAGTGAATGCCCTTATGAGAGATGATAATATGGGTTATTTTAGGAGAAGCAAGACTGTTTAATGTGCTTTAAACAGGGACAGAGAGTAAATGGCCCCAGTACCCATTGCCTTGCCCTTTCACAGATCCCAGCCTGTCTGCATACAGACCTGATTGATGCCTCAAATGTGAACTGGGAGGACTGGCCATTTGGCTCTTCCTCCCATCCCCCATTCGTTACCCTTCCCATTGCTCCCACCAGCCATGGACATCCTTTTAATCACCTTCAAAGAGGCTGTTGGCAAGAGGAGTTAGCGGGAGCGGAGGGGACAATGCACCAATTGTCCTTAGACAAAGGCAGAGAAGGAAGAATAACAGAGAAGGCAGAATACAGAGCTCAGCTGTAACGCAGGGCCCACCGTCCCCAGATGGTACCAAGCATCAGCATCTCTCCCTGCAAGAAAAATTGGATTAGTCTCCGCCTTGTCTCCTAATGGACACACTCTGTGATCTTTAGAGCTTCATTTACTGGGTTAATAGTGCTTTGCTTGAGTTCCTTTGCTATGGGGGGGAAAAAGGGAAAAAAAAAAACCTGTAAGAAGAAATATTCTGGGTGCCGTCCGCAACCACTGACACGAGTAATATCGTATTCATCACAGACAGCCCTCGTATCTCATTACTGCTGAAGAGTTGCCCTGGAGGCATCTGAGCTTGGCCAGGCCAGGCCTCTCATGTGGAACCGTTCAGGTATATTGTGAAATGATTTAATGCGATAATAATGTCCACTTTGTGAGATAGATTATGTTTTTCATAGTGGCTGATGGTTAATGAATGATACATTAGCAAACATCACTAAAACATTATTGGGAAATTCAGATGACGAGACGGAGTTCTTTTTCCTGCTTCTTCTTGGCTTTCTCCCCAAGCGGTCCTACCCTCGCCCTTCCCCCACTTCGATGCATAAAGATGGAAAGCAGAAGAACTTCCAAGAATCAGAAAACTTAATTTATTTAAAGGGGGAAAAAATCCCAGCTGTGTGCTCCTGCCTCTCCGCCTCTCCCTACCGGAAGGGGGTATGAATACTAAAAACGTTCAAACATGAGCTGAAATATCTCTTCTTAAATCAAATGAGAATCAATGAAAGCGCGAACCTGAACAAATACATTATATGTTGGCCCAGTTTATTAGATGAAGCCGTTTACCCTGATTTGATTTATCTGGCAATACACAGCTCAGCTGTGAAATGAGATAAGCTGAGCCCATTCACCTTATTTACTATATTATGGCAGCTCTCGCTCGCACTGCCATGGCTAAGGGTCTGTTGGCAGTTCCATTACAAATCCCTGTTTTCGACAGCTGCCAAGATTCACTCCCAGCTGCTGCGTGGCATGGTCAACCCCAGTCCAGGAGCACAGCCTCTGAAAAGATGGATGTAGCTCCATCTTGTTACTCGCCATCTCTGTGCTGAGTAACCAGGAGCAATGGGGCTGTCCCGCGTCCATGAGGCTTGTTCTCACGGGCTAAAGAGGTCAGGTATGCTCCCACTTACCAGTATGTCTTACTTTGATTCTTCTTTCATGGACCTTTCCTACAGAGACCTTTCCTATAGAGATATTTCCAACATGTTCTTTTTTCATTTCCATCCATTTTGGAATGCAAAAGCCTCCACATTTCCCAGGGCCCATCTCCACCATCCAGACAGCAATGAGGGGCTGAGAAAATAGAAGACAGACGTACTATGGCATTAATGGGTGGACCTGCCTTGAAGCAGGAGGACAGACCTTGTTATTTTGAGTTTTTCAATAAACATCTACAATCCAGATGCCCAGATTCAATTAAGTTATACATAGGAAGAAAGAGAGGCGTGGGGAGGGGGGAGGATATTTCTGTTATTAAATTTTTGTTTAAGAGGTAATAAAAAGAAAAAAAGCATTCTTACAATCTTTCAGCCTCACTTTTGTTCCAGCTCCACAGAGCATGCAACCCCACGACACCATGTACGGGTAAGAACCTTCTATTTGTTCCTTCTTGACACATCTCCAGGCTTTGGCGTGTGGCACATTCCTGCCCGGCAGAAAGCAGGGGAACTGGTGTCTAGCACGAGTGAGTTCCCCACTGATCTCAGGTCTGAATCAGGGCATGGCTGCTGGGCTGAGAGAAAAACAAACAACAAAAGCACAGGAGACGTCCGGGTAGCACGGCAGGCCGGCCCGTGCATTGTCCCTGCTCTCTCCTGAAACGCCACTAAAATAAGGAACGGAGTAAAATAAGCCTCAGCCTGTAGGCACAAAGGAAACAGGAGAGGATGCATCCGCAGATGAGCACGTTCAACCCATTGGTTAGAAGCTGGAAAGAACATGGGAGACAGAGGAAACCGCTTTGCAACTAGCACCCTGCCAAAGCCTCCCACACAGAGCAGGAGGCATGACCGAGTCTCAATAAATTCACCTGGAGAGGGCCCAGCTGCCAGGCACGATGGAGAGTGGACGACGCCATCCTAAAGCAGAAGATAATGGCAAGTCTATGCAGTGAGTAGCGGCCCCTGCCCCTTCCCTCACTCTGCTCCCCGGATGCTGGTGGCCACACATGTGCTCTCAGTGCTGGCGTATTGCTGTTGTTGTTGGGGGCTTTTTTTTAGAGATGATGGGGAATATTAGGGATAGAGTAAGCAAAGCCAATGGCTAAATGAGGCAAAGTATTAATTCAGGGAAAGCCAAAAACTGTGCGGGGGGGGGGGGAGGGGGGAAAAAAACAAACAGAGTAATCGTGTACAGTAGGCTCAACAGTGAACAGTATCCACAAAGTTCATGATAATAAACAATGTAAAAATAGTGATTATAACCATGTTGTGGAGATAGGTAGGCAAGGTGTGAAAGACAGTGTAAGGAAGATAAATCTTCACCTACTAGTACGTAAACAGGGCTTAACAAATGAGTAAAATTGGCAGATGAATAAATAAAAAGCAAGCATATTTAGAAATGTGAAAATAGAAAACAAAGACACTGGGGAAAGAATTAAACACAGCTAATGGCTCAGAAATGAAATCCCACTAGATGGGTAGACTCTGCTTTCTACTTCCCATCTGGATTTATCTGTGAACCTGAAAATGTCTTGGCTGTAGGGAACGCGAAGGGTGGGGACTTGGAGATGCTACTCCTTTCTCCAAGGTCTCCCTCCATCTCTGCTCTCTGCCCATCGGGCCTTCTTTCACTCCTTCAACACTTGAGCCCTCTTTCCATTATATGCCTCCTATCATGGGGGGTTTCCACAAACTGTTTTGTCTCCTCAATATATTCTCTCATCTCCCTTCTCCTTCCTTCCCACTCTTCTTCAGCTCTCAGCTCATCATATCTTCCTCCTGGAACCCTGGGCTGCCCACCCTCAGTTAAAAGCCATGCTCCCAACTCTCATGTTACCCTAGTAAACACCAGTTCCCTCGAATTTCCTGCCCACCTGTTTTCTGTTGTGCATTGCTCTGCCACACACCGGTTTGGAAAAATCTTCAAGAACGATCACATAGAAGGTTCTTACCCTTGAGCTTCTCTTCTGAAGCCAACTTCACAGTAGCTTTGATCCTTTAAATCCTGTTTCTCTCCTCCAGTTAGGCTATAAGCTACAGGGTGTCTATATATTTCCTCTCTCCTCATGATCCTAATGACTAGTACGATAATCGCCCACATAACGCACTAAAAAAGGTGCTAACTGAATGAATAAATGAATAAGTAAACAAAAAGAAAACACAAAATAAGGGCTGAATGAAGCTGACACTCCTTTAATGAAAAAGCTTGATACCCAAACTTGTGTAAATCCAGAAAGAACTTTCCTATGAAAGACTATGCTTCTTTAGCATTGAAGCTCACATGCAAAAATGTTTAGAGGGAAAAGAGAAACTATTTCCTTGACTCTGTGATTAAAAAATTCCCCCTATGGGCACTTTTGCACTACTGGTGGGAATGTGAACTGGTGCAACCACTATGCAGAACATATACCTCAAAATATTAAAAATAGAACTACTATATAATCCAGCAATTCCATTCTGGGTATACCCAAAGGAAACAAAACCAGAATCCTGAAGAGATATTTGCAGTGTCATGTTTATTGCCGTGTCATTCAATGTAGCTGAGATATGGGAACACTCTACATGTCTGCTGACAGATGAATGGATAAAGTAAATGGGGTTTATGTGAAATACCTTTAAGAAGGAAATCCTTCCATTTGAGACAGTATGGAGGAACCTGGAGGATATTATGCTAAGTGAAATAAGCATGACACAGAAAGACAAATACTGTGTAATCTCACCTATATATGGAATCTAAAAAAATGGAACTCAAAAAAGCAAAGAGTACAATAATAGTTACCAGGGGGAAGTGGGGGGAGAGTAATGAAGAGATGGTGGTCAAAGGGACAAACTTTCGTTGTAAAGTGAATACATTCTGGAAACTTGATTACAGCATGGTTATTATGATGGTTAATTTCATGTATCAACTTGACAGGCCCAAGGGATGCCCAAATAATAGTAAAACATTATTTCTGAGTGTGCCTGTTTGGGCATTTCTGAAAGACTAGCATTTGATTCAATAGACTGAGTGAAGAGATCCGCCCTCACCCATGTGGGTGGATATTATCCAATCCATTGGGGACCCAATGGAACAAAAAGGCAAATCAAGGGAGAATTTACTCTTTCTCTTCTTGAAGTAAAACAGCCATCTTTTCCAGCCCTTGGACATTGGAGCACCTGGTTCGTAAACCTTTAGACTCCAGGATTTATACCAGTGGTCCCCTGGTTCTCAGGCCTTTGACCTGGGGCTGGGAGTTACACCACTAGCTACCCTGAGTCTGAAGGTTCTCAGGCCTTCATACTTGGACTAAATTATATCCCCTCATTTCCTAGTTCTCCAGCTTGCAGATGGCATATTGTGGGAGTTCTTAGTCTCCATAACTATATGAGCCAATTCCTATAATAAACCTCCTTTTTATCTATATAAATATGCTACTGGTTCTGTTTCTCTGGAGAAACCTGACTTATAGTTACTATAATTAATAATAATGTATTGAATACTTGACATTTGCTAAGAAAGTACCACACAAAAAAAGACACACACACACAAAACAAGATAACTATGTGAGGTTATGAATTTGTTATTTAGTTTAATTGTGGTAATCATTTCACAAGGTGTGTCATTTTATGTTAAATATATATAATTTTTACTTGTCAATCAAATCAAACATCAATAAAGCTGAGGGAATGGGGGGAGAAATGCTCCTTATATACTCAGTATCTGTCCTCAATGGCAAATCATCAACAGCATTCCTTAATAGCTCAAGAAACAGAAAATAAGTAGCAATAAATACTTAATGATTCCTTGACTGATAGTAGTTTGGAAACCGGTATTCAAATGGTATTTTAAATTCTCAAATATACCTCCAGGGGAAAAAAATCATCTTGCCTGTTTTAAAGGTAAACTTCATCATATGCAGGGGATATATTTTATATCTCTTGTGATTGAACCTACCAGATAAATCCCAAAGTGCTAATGAGAATAAGTCACTGATTTGGGGACAAATGATTTCTTTTTTTAAAAAATATATTTTATTGATTTTTTACAGAGAGGAAGGAAGAGAGATAGGGAGTTAGAAACATCGATGAGAGAGAAACATCAATCAGTTGCCTCCTGCACACTCCCCACTGGGGATGTGCCCGCAACCAAGGTACATGCCCTTGACTGGAATCGAACCCGGGACACTTGAGTCCACAGGCCGACACTCTATCCACTGAGCCAAACCGGTCATGGTGGGACAATGATTTCTTTAGGAACTTATGAGATTCAGAGACCATTTTACTCAGTGTCCCAGTTTCAATGCTTTACCAGTTTCCAAAAATACAGCTGCATCCAAGCGACTTCCTTCTCCCCTGGAGACTTCGACTCTTCTGCCCAAAGCATGAAGTTCAGGATCTTGACCTTTGAACCACACCACTATTTTCACCTCAGGCTGGACCCTTTTTGAAGCCTCCGACTATGTGAACAGAGCTGCTGTAGGCCAGAGAGGGAGTCAGACACCCTCGCCGCCTGGGAGCAGAGGGTCCACCAAATTGCATTAAAGCCATATAGCTTCCTGCAGAATTTCTTCCATATTGCTAGGTCATACATGGAAGTAACTGTGGGGAAACCTCTGGCCTTATAACAGTAAAGGTATATATTTCTGTCATGACAATATACTCAAATCTACTCGAGGTGAAATCTGGAAGCAAAATGCTGTTAGGCATCCCCTGAATCTAAGGCTTAACCCTTTGAATACCTGATCAAATTAGAATGCTAACAGAGGCTAGCACTTGTTTTCCAGGAGTCATTTTGATTCCAGCACTGAACTTAAGCATCTTCATCCAATAACATTTTGTTATTCAAATTTTTCAAGTATCATTTTTTTAAAATACATTGTCCTAACACCAAACCAGGCTGTTTTTCTATTTGGGGATTTTCCCCCTTCCATTTATGATGGATATAAATGAGCCCAGTTCACATCTGTTCTGCATTCAAGAATATGCCACAATATTGAGATGCACAAAATATCTGTCTGGATTGTTTACATCAGCTGCCTTCCAGCTGTAACACAAATACAGGTGGGACCTACTGTGTAGCTGTTGTGAAAGCAATGAAATGCTGCAGGACAGGGCCCAGGAGGCCTGGGGACAACTGGGCCCATATTTTATTTTTAATTAAATCTTTATTGTTCAGATTATTACATTGGTTACTCTTTTTTCCCACCATAACTCCCCTCCACCCACTTCCCACCCCACCCTCCGCCCTCACTCCCCACCCACTATCCTCATCCATAGGTGCACAATTATTGTCCAATCTCTTCCCTCACCCCCCTCTTCCCGCCCCCCCCAAGAATAGTCAGTCCATTCCCTTTCTATGTCCCTGATTCTATTACAATCGCCAGTTCATACTGTTGGTCAGATTATTTATTCCCTTGATTTTTAGATTCACTTGTTGATAGATGTGTATTTGTTGTTCATAATTTTTATCTTTACCTTTCTCTTCTTCTTCCTCTTCTTAAAGGATACCTTTCAGCATTTCATATAATACTGGTTTGGTGGTGATGAACTCCTTTAGCTTTTTCTTATCTGTGAAGCTCTTTATCTGGCCTTCACTTCTGAATGATAGCTTTGCTGGATAAAGTAATCTTGGTTGTAGGTTCTTGGAATTCATCACTTTGAATATTTCTTGCCACTCCCTTCTGGCCTGCAAAGTTTCTGTTGAGAAATCAGCTGACAGTCGTATCGGTACTCCCTTGTAGGTAACTGAGTTTCTTTCTCTTGCTGCTTTTAAGATTCTCTCTTTGTCTTTTGCTCTTGGCATTTTAATTATGATGTGTCTTGGTATGGTCCTCTTTGGATTCCTTTTGTTTGGGGTTCTCTGCGCTTCCTGGACTTGTAAGTCTATTTCTTTCACCAGATAGGGGAAGTTTTCTGTCATTATTTCTTCAAATAGGTTTTCAATATCTTGTTCTCTCTCTTCTTCTGGCACCTCTATAATTCTGATGTTGGTACGCTTGAAGCTGGCCCAGGGGCTCCTTACACGATCTTCGTATTTTTGGATTCTTTTTTCATTTTGCTTTTCCGGTTGGGTGTTTTTTTTGCTTCTTCGTATTTCAAATCTTTGACTTGATTCTTGCAATCCTCTGGTCTGCTGTTGGGAGTTTGTATAATGTTCTTTATTTCAGTCAGTGTATGCTTAATTTCTAGTTGGTCCTTTATCACAACATCGAGGGTCTCATTAGATTTCTTGAGGATCTCACTACATTTATCGGCGGTCTCACCAGTCTTCTTGAAGATCTCACTACATTTATCGGCAGTCTCACCAGTCTTTTCGAGGGCCTTATTAAGTTTATCGGCAGCTTCTAGACAGTTCTTTAAATACCTTAAAAGTGTGGTTTTGAACTCTATATCCAGCAGTTTGCTTTCCTCCCATTCTGTCGTTTGTGTCCTGCTTCTTTGTCTCGGCATTTTTTATGCTTCGCTGTGTCGATAGAGTGCCTTTCTGTGCTAAGTGTCCCAATTACCTGAGGTAGACACTCTTGGTGCACCCCCTTGTAGTCTTTGAAAACAGTCTTGTTGTAGTTAAGCCTTGATTGTTGTAGGTAACACTGGGGGGGATTTGACTTCCAGGCCAATTGGCTGTGAGAATCAGATGTGTCTGCAGTGGGAGAACTTCTGTACTGGAGACACCCCTCTGGGGCTAGACTTGCTTCGATGGGGCTTTGGTGCTCACTGAGTCTGCCCCCTGAGTGTGTCTTTTATGGTTCCATGGAGCTGAAAACTGGATGGTCCCACTCTGACCTCTGGGCTTCCTGGCTCCTGGATCTCTAGGGAGGTGCTAATCTAGCCTTTGCCTGAGGCTATCCAGCTAAAGTCTTCCTGCAGGCCTTGGGCAGGGCAGGTCCCACGGGATCAACAGGGTGGGGTTAGCAATTATGGCTGCTCTCAGTTTTGCCCTCAGAGACTCTGCTTCTCAGTGTCCCAGTAATTGCTGCAAGCCCCATGGAGAGAAAGCTGCCCTAGGGCTCTGAGCGATGCCAGACAGTCCCGCTTCTCCCGTATGAGTCTGGGTCCCTAGAGACTCACCCGGAGCTGGAGCTCAGAGCCTGAGACTCCCTCCCGATTGAAAACGACAACCACGCCCTCAGCCCCTATCCCTCTCCGCATGCACTCCGCACCTTAGTATTTTGCTTCCGTACTGTTCCTCCTCTGAGTCTCAGTATGTTTTTCTCTTTCCTCCTAGTTGTAGAACTTCCACTCAGCCAGCCTTCCTGTGGTTCTGGATGATGTCCGTTCCATCTTTTAGTTGTATTTTTGAAGTGGTTGTGTGAGGCAGCAAACCCTGGTGTTTACCTATGCCGCCATCTTGGTTTCTCCTGGTCCCATATTTAATTGCAGTTTCCCTCAGCCTTAAATGACCTGTTTACCACCAATCAGTGTCCTGGTACAGGGGAAACTGGGAAGAGTCCCTGTCATCAAGGTTATTTCTTGCCTGAAGTCCAAAGGTTTTGGTGCATTGTGAGGAAGTCTAAAATATTTTGCAATGGTGATACATTTGGATTTCAAATATGGTTCTGGGCTCGAACCTAACTCTATGAGGCAAGAGGATACTATCCACTTCATGGGTTTGAGATATTTATCATCTTCATGTGAATATATGATATTTCCCAATTTTACCAGAAAAAGATTTTAGGGAAAAGTAGACATACGTTAAAAAAAACACACACAAACAAAGAGGATATCTAATACTCTCAACAATAAAGATACATTTAAATATATATAATTTTATTTTAATGTGGTTTTTAAAAGATGGGCATGACTTGTTAATGTTAATGTGTTTATATCAGATAGTGAAATCCAAATGGAAATCAGTTCATTATTTTTTCCGATCCCCATGTTTTTATATCTTCTTATAGATGTGCCTCAACAGCCAGTGTCCTATCCACTGCTGGTTTTCCCTGTCATCATTAGCAACAGAAACCCTGATTTGTAGCTAGACACATGTTCACCCAGATTAAAGGTTTATGCCCTTTGTGCTTTTTCCAGACATAAAAGTAGCAGTATGTGTAACAGCTTCCAGCAAGCCCCTCAAAAGAGAGCTGGTTCGTGTCCTTACCTGCTTTTGTCATTTTCCCTTATCCTTCCAGCTAGACTAAATGCAGCTGCATTGGCTGGAGGTCAGGAAGCCTTCCTAGACCAGGGACATCAGACCAAGGACAGTGAACCAATGAGAGCATTTGAGCAGGATCCCTGACAATTATGGAGTTACCATACAAGGCTCTATCACAGGCCTTCTTCTGAGGAGAGAAAAACTAAACAACTATCTTGAAAATGATTTAAAGTGCTACAAATATTTTTGGTTTTCTGTCACATGCATCTGAAGCAAATCCTGCTTGATGCACGGCCTTTTCCTATTCCATTCTGGGGGTAATGTTTACTATACCTAGTAGCTTTCAACATATTTCTTCTTTTCCATTTTCTTGATTGGTGACAATGCCAGAATACCACTCTGCAGCCTATTTACCATGATTTGTTTTGTTTTATTAAAGTCTATAACATTGAAGTCTTAACCTAAGTTGCTTTTGAATCTTAAGCTATAGTTATAACTTGATTCTAAAATGTTATAAGAATAACTCAAGCTCCACCTCCTTTTCACAGAATGTTTCTCATTATTTTGTCATCAGTGCTCAGCAGCCCTCTGTAATTGGACACTAGACACAGGAGAATTTTAAGATACTGTCCTTGGAATGGGTATTAAAAGAAATATATCTCTTAAACCAAAAGAAAAACTATTTTTAAAAAAGGACCGAGTACAGTGCCTGGCCTAGAGCCAGCTCTTAGGGAAAAGTACAAGTGGATGGTGACGGTACCAACAAACCAGGACCCTTGGGAACACTTCCCACCACAAGTGATCTCAAACTCAGCTATGAGTCCTGGATGTCTAGTCATCATTTTCATGTGAGAAACATAGTCTCATTAATTTATGACCACAAGATAACCCCTTACCTCAGAGATCTCCAGTTGTTGCATGAGGAGTTTCACCTTTACTACTGCTCATATTGATATTATGATTTCTTAAAAGGCTCAAGATCTCACAGAGAGGCACGAATTGTAGCACTTTTCATGGGCTGCTGTGTACACTCAGACATACCTTAGAGCAGTGGGAAGGCAACTGAGTTCTACCAATGTAGGGAGTCCAGCCAAAGTACAGACCTTCATTGTCCTGACTGAATGATTTTCCACTGCAGCAGAAAATACAAACGTTTCATCTAAACAGCCTCAAGACTTCAGCCGGGGTGCACTGCACAGAGCTGATGACAAAATGCCCATCTCAGTTCTGTCTCTATTCCAGATGCTCAAACACTTGAACATCTGTCAAGTCAGCCAGTTGTGTGAACTCAGCATGCTTTTGCAGTGACAGGGAAATGCCATAAGAAATGTTGGGGCACCCACCTCCCTGTGCACTTTTATCTTGTATCCATCCCCAGGAACCTTCTCTCAGCTGCCAGAAAGAGGAAGGTCAGCCCCAAGTCTTGGCTCAATCATTTACTTCGCTAGGTAATTTTTCTCAGACTCAGTTTCCTGTTATTAGAAATAATAATCTAAGAGATAAGATCTTATAAGGATCAAAAGAAATAATGTATGGGAAAGCGCCTGAAGCACTCTGAACAGCCATCCGTATAATAGCTGGGTCAGAAGTGGAGGTGACAGTAGGACTTGCTGAGAAGCTGCAGTATATTCTGCATACTCCTCCACAGTCGTTATGCTCAGACCAAAGAAGAGAGAAATCTAAGCTCCCCGCTTTGAAATTAGTTTTTCAAAGATTTATCAGTTTTGCCACAGAGCTTTCTGCATTACTGGTCACACTTGTTGATTCAATGTTTGTCTTCTAGAAAATTACGCAGAAATATTATGAATGAATGAATGAATGAATGAATGAATGAATAAATGAATGTGAAAAGTCCACTAATTTTTTTTTTACCACTTTCAGAATAACAAGCCAATGTGACTTTAAATTTCACAAGGAATACAAAAGAATCTCTAGTACTCTCTTTTTAGCAATTTTTTTCTGTTTTTATTGACTTCAGAGAGAGGAAGGGGGAAGGAAAGTGAGACAGAAACATCAATGATAAGAGAGAATCATTGATTGGCTGCCTCCTGCACTCCTCCCCCACATTGGAGATCAAGCCCGCAACACAAGAATGTGCCCTGACTGGGAATCGAACAGCAATCTCCTGATTTATGGGTCAACACTCAACCACTGAGCAATACTGGCTGGGCTCTATTGCTCTCTTTTATTTACATCAAACTAATCAATGATTTTATCCACCACAGAGCTAGGTTCTTGATGGTCAGCAGATTGAATAAGCTTACAAACTGGATGTTGTTGATCAACAATCATTAGGACATGAATCTGGGCAGGCTCTATGATAGTGCTGCCCAAGCCTTTAAAAACTGGAAGCTTCCACTGCTGTCTTGGGATAGTTTCGTCTGAGATCCCTGAGCTGCCAGGTAAGTTCCATGGCAGCTCTCCCACTGCAGAGGCTACTGTGCTGCTCTGTTCAATAGTTTCAGTTCAGTCCAGTCCTCCCCTACCCCTGCTGCATCAGTTTCCTATGGCTGCTGTACCAGACTTGAAAGTTTCAAGCAACACACGTTTATTTTCTTATCATTCTGGAGGTCAGAAGTCCAAAATCAGTATCAAGGGGCCAAAATTAAGTTGTCATGATGAAACCAGACACAATGGGTTCTAGGCTGCCTGTCATTACTTTAGCCAAATTAAGCAGAGACAGGGTTGAATCATATATGAGCATTTATCCCAATAATGCGAGCAGTATGGGAGAGCAGTCGGTCACCCTAGAAATTTCTGCTCTGACCCCCCTCACCAGTTGGCTGACTATGTATGGATGAGGCTACGTGCAGCTGTGAGCTTCAAGTGTAACATGGAAAGGGGATATAAGGTCTGAGTCCAGCCTTCAGGAGCTCAAAGTTGGATCACAAGGTGGCTAATCCTATCTAATAAAAGAGAAACATGGTAATTAGCGTAAGACCGCGACCCTTCCCATTGGCTAATCAGGGCAATATGCAAATTAACTGCCAGCCAAGATGGCAGCTGGCAGCCAGGCAGCTTGAAACTAACATGAGGCTTGCTTGCTTCAGTGACGGAGGACTCCAAGGTTCCCCACCTGCTGCTGCAGGCCTCTGAGCTGCAACTCTAAGCAACTATGTTACAAATATAGAAGCTAAACAAAACCCCAGAAACCTGCTTTAGTCGCCGGGCTTCAGACAGCAGGATCGCAATATTGTTTCAAATACAGAAGGTAAAAAAAGGCCAGAAACCTGCTTTCAGCAGCGGAGGCCTAAGAGCTGGAGCCAAGCCTCAAAGCTAAAGCTGGCCCAGAATAAAAAGAAAAAGAAAAAAAGGAGCAGTTGGGAGCTTCAGTCACCCGCCAGCCTGAAAACAGCCTTCAGCCACTCACCCAGACTGGCCAGGCACCCCAGTGGGGACCCCCACCCTGAAGGGTGTGTGACCAGATGCAAACAGCCATCATCCCCTCACCCAGGCTGGCCAGGGACCCCAGTGGGGACCCCCACCCTGATCCAGGACACCCTTCAGGGCAAACCAGCCGGCCGCGACCCGGGCACCAGGCCTCTATCCTATATAGTAAAAGGGTAATATGCCTCCCAGCACCGGGATCAGCGTGAAAGGGGGCAGCCCCCAAGCCCCCTGATCGCCCTGTGGCTCTGTGTGTGACAGGGGGCGGGGCCACAACCTCCTTCTCGGCCCTGCTCTGTTCGTGACAGGGGAAGGCACCCCAACCCCCTGATCAGCCCTGCTCTGTGCCTGATAGGGGGGAGCTCCCCAACCCCCTGATCGCCCTGCGGCTCTGTGTGTGACAGGGTGCAGCGCCCCAACCCCTCCCCCCACGGGCCCTGCTCTGTGTGTGATGGGGTAGAGACATAACCTCCCCATTGGCCCTGCCCTGAGTGTGACAGTGGCTGCCCCAACCCCCTGATCGGCCCTGCTCTGTGGGTGATAGAGGACGGTGCCCCAACCCCCTGATCCTCCCTGCTCTGTGTGTGACAGGGGGCTGTGCCCCAACTCCCCTATCGGCCCTGCTCTGTGAGTGACAGGGGGGAGCTCCTCAACCCCCTGATCGGCCCTGCTCTGTGCGTGACAGGGGGAGCTCCCCAACCCCCTGATGGGCCCTGCTCTGTGTGTGACAGGGGGCAGTGCCCCAACCCCCTGATTGGCCCTGCTCTGTGAGTGACAGGGGGTGGCGCCGCAACCTCCCTATCGACCCTGCCTTGAGTGTGACAGGGGGCGGTGCCCCAACCCCCAAATCAGCCTTACCCTGAGCGTGACTGAGGGTGGCATCGCAACCTCCTGATCCGCCCTGCTCTGTGCATGACAGGGGGCGGTGCCCCAACTCCCCAATCGGCCCTGCTCTGAGCCCAACCAGGGGCTGCACCTAGGGATTGGGCCTGCCCTCTGCCACCCTGGTGCAGGCCTAAGTCAGCAGGTCATTATCTCCTGAGGGGTCCCAGACTGCGAGAGGGCACAGGCTGGGCTGAGAGACCCCCTCTCCCCCCCGAGTGCAAAAATTTTTGTGCACTGGGCCTCTAGTCTTCTATAATGTTACACACAGATCAGCCCATTTTTGGGAGTTGGAGAATGCTCAGCGTTCCTGAGAAAACTCCCAGAGGGGCTCAGGGTCCCGGCACAGCAACCAAATCAAAGCATGTGTTGCCCTTGGTCTGTTCTCTGAATGTATATCTTTTCTGAATAATGGACCCATCGAGGCATCTTATCTTTTTACAGCCTTGTTCCATCCTCCAGATTCCCATGGTCTATAAGAAAACTGCTTATCTTTAGTTACTGAGGTGAATGCTTATTAGGCAGCTGTGGCTCTATTCTTATGACATGTACTTCCCCACTATCAATCAGAGCCTCACTCCCTCCAGAGGCTCTAGAGGAGAATCCATTTCCTTGCCTTTCCCATATTCTAGAGCCACAGATATAATAAAATGGTCATTGTTTGAAGCAACTAAAATTTTAGGGTAATTTATTACACAGCAGCAGGTAAACCAGAACAAGTACTGATAGACTGGATTGATTGATTCCACTTTCCACCAAGAGAGTCATTGTTTGCAGAAGCGCATATCTTTGAGATAGCTTTCATGGTCAAGAACACTTTGAAAATTACTCCAGTTTCCTCCATCCTCACTGTTTGATGAGGGAAGTAAAGGGAATGGTAATCTTGTTTTATTAAAGGAGCCAAAGGCCCAGTGCATGAAATTCGTGCACAGAGGTGGGAGAGGTTCCCTCAGCCCAGCCTGTACCCTCTTGCAATCTGGGACTGCTGGCTCCTAACCACTCGCCTCCCTGCCTGCCTGATTGCCCCCTAATCACTCTGCCTGCCTGCCTCATCATCCCTAACCACTCGCCTGCCTGCCTGATTGCCCCTAAGCCCTTTGCCTGCCTGCCTGATTGCCCCTAACCCCTCTGCCTGCCTGCCTGATCACCCCTAATCTCTCTGCCTGCCTGCCTGATATCCCCTAACTGCCTCTGCCTTGGCCCCCACCACAGTAGCTTCATCCAGAAGGGCGTCCAGGATGATGTCTGGAAGGTCGTTTGGCTGTCTGATCTAATTAGCATATTACACTTTAATTATTATAGATTGGTGCTGAGCAGGTGAACAGCAAGCACTCCTGAGCATCTTCCCCCATTTTCTCTCCAGACTCTCTTTTCACTTTCTTCTTTTCTCCACCTTTCCCCTCAAAGCCTAAAGTAGAGATATGCCTTGAGAGAAAAGTAGAAATCAAGGGTCTGAGAAGAAGAATTTTCATTTCCTTTTTCCTTCCTTTTATGAGCAGTAACAAGTCCACCACATACCTGTCTGAGGGCTGCTGCTCCATATCTGTTCTTCACTCCAGACTCCAGTGGGTCCCCCTTCTTCTGAGCTGGAAAAGCTTGTTGGAGTGTTTTTAATGTTCTAGAAGGTGAGTTGTCCAATAGCCTTTGCCCTTACTGTGTCTCAGTGGGAACAAGACATGCTTTCTAATGTTCTTGTTTGGAAGACTGAAATCCTTGGTACTGGCTTTTAAACATGCTATATTAATAAATACTCCTCAATAGTTCAAAGCATTGGAGAGTCTGTTTAAATTACAAAAGACTTTAGGATGAATTACTGAGTTTGTTTACTCAAGTGTGACTCGGTATATTTTGTTCCATGTAATCCACTTAATTTCTTCCAGGGCACAGATCATACATTTATTTAGAGAGGCATTCATGTCCCCAGGGATGCAGGCATGTGTGCCCATCACAGTGCTAGGTCTGGGGGTATGGCCAGGATGATCAACCATGCTGGTTTGCCTGAGGCTGAGGATGTGGGGCTGAGAGCTGTAAAACCTGGTAAGCTCCAGAACAACCTGGATGACTGGTCACCCTTCTGCCTTTCTAGAAAATATAAAACTGATAAGAAACAAAATTACAAGTGTGAGACAAGTTGTTAAAGGGGAGGACAAATGCACTGTAGTTTGATGATTAGAAAAGCTTTCCCCAAAAGAGACCCTTAAGTTGATATTAGAATAATGAATAGGACTTAGCTTATGAAGCAAGAGAAAAACATTCTAAGCAAACCCAAGGGCATGTGTGAAGGCCTCAATGCTACAGAAAGCATGGTGCATGCAAAGAAACAGGACACATCCTTTGTGACAAAAGTCTACAGAAGGAAGAAAGATTGCTTATAGAAAAGATGCTCCAAGGACAGATTGTGAAAAGTCTTGAAGATATATATATATTCTAGGAAAAGCTTTTAAGAAAAACTATAAATAAATTTTTCATACTATCAGGTTTTGCTAAAGACCTCTGCTGCCAAACTATTAATTCTTTTTGAGGGGCCTCCCTTCCTTCCTTCCTTCCTTCCTTCCTTCCTTCCTTCCTTCCTTCCTTCCTTCTTTCCTTCCATCCATCCATCTTTCTTTCCTTTCCTTTCCTTTTTTCCACCCTCCCCCCATCTGTTTCTTCTTTTTACATCTTGGTTGGCTCCTTTTTGAATTAGTCCTACAGCTCCTTCAACTTCAAGTACCCAAAACATTTTATGAGAGTCTGGATGGATCCTTCCAATAACCAGGAGTGTTCCAGCAGTTCACTTCTCAAAGAGAGGTCCACAGACTATCTGCCTCAGAATCACCTAAAAAGTTAGCTAAAGACACAACTTCCTACTCCAACACAGTGTAAGTCTAATTCCTCTTAAAAACACTCCTGTAAATATTTGAGAAAATCATCACATTCTCTCTAAGACTCTGCTTCACCAAGTCCATTATTTCAGTCACTTTTCTACGCATATTAGATACCTCAGGCCTTAAGTAATCCTTGTCATTCTCCTTAATAGGTCCTGGCTTTTCATTCCCCTTTTTACAATGTGCTGACCAAAATCATTGCAAGGTTAATATTTAAATTTTCCTTTTGGCTTCTCTTGCGTAGTGTTAACCTGGGTAAAGGGGCTTATTTTTCTAGATTCTATCACATTTTGGAAATGTTTCAATTTCTTGATTAGATATAGTTACCAAATACAACCAATCACCCATAGTTGAATATTTCTTGCCAATCCCCTCTAGCCTGCAAAGTTTCTATGGAGAAATTAGCTGACACTCTTATGGGAGCTCTCTTGTAGGTAACTAACTGCTTTTCTCTTGCTGCTATTAAGATTCCTTCTTTTTCTTTAACATTTTGCATTTTCATTACAATGTGTTTTCTTGTGGGCCTCGTATTTTCAATTTCTCCTTCTGGTGCCATTGAAATTGTTCCAAAGGCTCCTTAAACTATCCTCATTTTATAAATTTTTTTAATTGATTTCAGAGATGAAGGGAGAGGGAGAGAAAGATAGAAACACCAATGATGAGAGAGAATCATTGATTGGCTGCCTCCTTCAAGCCCCACACTGGGAATTGAGTCCACAACCTGGGCATGTGCCTCGACTGGGAATTGAACTGTGACCTCCTGGTTCATAGGTCAGCACTTAACCATTGAGTCACACTGGCTGGGCTATTTTCATTTTTTTATTCTTTTTTCTTTTTGCTGTTCTGATTAGTGGTTTTTGCTTCCTTATATTTCAAATCATTGATTTGATTCTTGGCTTCATTTGCTCTACTGTTGATTTCCTGTAAATTATTCTTCATGAAAGTTAGTTTATACTTCATTTCTGACTTTTTTTTATATTTTCCATGTCCTTTTTTTATGCTATTGATTTTTTCACTAAGTTCATTTACTCTTCCCCAAAGTTCATTGAGCATCCTTATAACCAGTGTTTTCAACTCTGTATATAGTATAGTGTTGTCTCCATTTTATTTAGGTGTTTTTATTTTTTCTGGAGTTTTGTTCTGTTCTTTCATTTGGGACATGTTTTTTGTTTCCTCATTTTGTCAGCCTCCCTGTGTTTGTGTCTATGTATTAGACACAATACATAGAATTAGAGCTGCTCTATCTCCTGGACTTAGTAGAGTGGCCTTATGTAGTAGTAGATATCCCATAGGGTCCAGTGTCAGAGCCCCCCCATTCACCCAAGCTGGGCCCTCCAGGTGCACCCCTGTGTGGGTTCTGTACACCCTCCTATTATAGTTGAGCCTTGATGGCTATTGGCATGTCACTAGGAAGAATTTAGGCCCAGGACAATTGGCTGCAAGGACCAGCTGCAACCACCATGGGGATCAGCTGTGCAGGGGCCCACCTCACAGAGCAGGACTTACCTCAATGGGGTTCTGTTGACCGCTGAATCCGCTCCTTGAGTGTAACTTGTGGAGGTGGTTTGTGGTGCTTCAGACATGGTCAGATGTGGTTTGAGGCTGTTCACCACACCAAGTGCTCTTTCTCTGAGGCTTCCTGAGAGTTACAGGCCAAGACCAGCTGCCACCTGTGTTCTACTTGGAGCCTCCCAGCATGAACTCAAGAGTGATCTATACTAGTTTTAACACATTCTGACAGATGTTCCTATATGGGCTAAGCCACACCCCAGCCATGTGCATTTGTTTACTCGTGGTGACTGGTGAATGTATGCATTTACTAGACCTATTCAGTATAAATTACATATAGAAAACTTTTCTGTGAAATTATACTTTTCACATATACTTAATTTTAATTACACGATCTCGAAAATTCTATATGCTTTTT
The DNA here is from genome assembly GCF_964212035.1 of Myotis nattereri. Taxonomy (NCBI): domain Eukaryota; kingdom Metazoa; phylum Chordata; class Mammalia; order Chiroptera; family Vespertilionidae; genus Myotis; species Myotis nattereri. The sequence continues at coordinate 128,605,973 of NC_138077.1, read as the reverse complement.
TTGTTGTTTTCCTAAGAGTCACCATCGTTCATTCTTCTACCATCTCAACAAGATGCATTGGAACTGTGTTAGAGGATAGTTTCTTGTTATATGGACTTCTCTAAATCATTTCCTCCAAAAAACAGGTGCTTCCCTGGCCCAGTGGCGCAGTTGGTTGAAGCATCATCTTATACACCAAAAGGAGGCAACCCGTCTGTTTTTCTCATACATTGATGTTTCTCTCTCTCTCTCTCTCTCTCTCTCTCTCTCTCTCTCTCTCTCTTCCTCTATCCCTCCCCCCTTCCTCTCTCTCACAAATCAATAAAAATATATACTTGAGTGAGGATTTAAAAAATAGGTGCTAATATAGCAGAAACCTAATAACATAGTAACATGGTTGTATTATATTACAGTATTACCGGGTGGTTGAAAATCATATTTCACAGCACATGAAAGAAATTATTTGCTATAGCTCTCCAGTGATATCCCTCTCCAAATTTAATCATAAGCCCCACATTTTAAAAACTTAAAGAATTGATGACTAATTGTGGAAGATGTTGACAAAATATTAGACAAGAATAGTTATCCATGCAAGTTGCTTAGAGCAGTGGTCGGGAAACTGCAGCTCAGCAAACCGTGGCTCACGAGCCACATGCGGCTCTTTGGCCCATTCAGTGTGGCTCTTCCACAAAATACCGACTTCTGTGCATGGATCATGAAGTTTCAATCGCACTGTACGTGCATGCTCGCACATGGTATTTTGTGGAAGAGCCACACTGAAGGGGCCAAAGAGCCACATGTGGCTCTCGAGCTGCAGTTTGCCAACCATGGGCTTAGAGGATAATGTAGTTCTTGGGCTGGGCCTTGATCTTAATCAATTGTTTGACTTTCTGGAAGGCCTTGCCTCACATCCTCAACACCACGAACTCAAAGAGTTCTCCGTTAATATAACTCATTCTCATTTTCATTCATCAGTTTTAGTAACATAGGTAAGTACAGAAGCGCTATTGAACCATATTATGGACCCAAAATAGAATCTATCAAATCCTTTTAATTTTTTCACTTTACAAATTGCCCTTTCCTTTCAAAAAAGAAAGTGGAGGCAGGAGGGCTGCAGGTGAAAAGCCCTTTTCCTGCATTGCAGTGTCTGATAGAAGGACGATCCGAAATAGCATGTTCCCGAACTCGATCAGGCTTGTTTTGTCTGGCAAATGAATTATGTAAACCTTATCCACCAGAAACTGTTTCAAGTCAATTAATTGTTGTAATTACTTAAGATTTCTTTTTAATGACTATGGCTCTCCGGGGATTTGATGATATCCTGTCATCTGTAGGGCCTGATAAATGAAATGTGATTTGTGGCTCACTGCAAACTGAACCCTTGTACTTGAGCAATGTCTGCTTCCCCCGCGCTTGTGAAATGGAAGAAATGCCCTTGATGGAGGCAGGGACATCCATCAGAAACTGAAAGTGAGGGCTGAATGGCTGCACTCACCCTTCTCACTCTCCTTCTTCCTTCCATCCCTTTGAAAGGGAATTAACCAAGTGCATGACCTGTACATCTAAATCGCTATCAGTCAAGATTCTGTCTCTCATCTCCATCAGGTTCAGTAAATTGAGGTTTCAAATTGCTATTTGGAGATAATATTAGAAGCAAATATAGAAGGTACAATATTATTTTCTCTCTCTCTCTCTCTCTCTCTCTCTCTCTCTCTCTCTCTCTCTCCCCCCTCCAACTCCCACCCCCACTATTATTCTTCTCCTTTTTAAGTATTAAGCTCTTCAAGATTTGGTGAAGTAAGGTGGCTTCTCTCTTATGTAGACATCCCATTTACAAGTGTTTTGTATATAATGAGATTTGCTACAGATGAGAAAATCTAAAATTGCACAATGGAGTACTGACAACCAGTTCCAATTTTCTGAAATATGGGTATCATCTATACTAGTAAACAAAACTCTGTAAGAAAACACAATTTTTAAACATGTCTGTTGTCTTCAGTGGTTTTATTTTTCCCCAGCAAATAATTTAGTCTACCTCCATAAAATAATGTTTTTCTGAGATATTTATACTTGATAAACATTGAATCATAAAGCAGTTTCTAGACAAAATTTTCAGAGAAGATTAAAACAGTTGAACAGTAATGAACCACAAAACTTTCATAAAGTAGCATTGCTATATTTATTATCCTAATTCAAACATTTGGTTCCCAATTGAAAACAGTTATATTAAAAGTACTACAAGTAAAATATATGTTTGCTTTGAAATACATCATTTTTGTTGAAATTTACAATTTCACTGGATTGTGTGAGACTGGTTACAATGAATATTAGTAATAAAACACATGAACCAGAACTCTGGCAAATAAGCAGTTACTATTCCTTAACAGTCAAGCAATGTTTGTTGATTCAAACTTTCAGGCTGTTCGCATTCCTTTATAAACTCATTAGTTCTAAACCAAATTTAAATAGGAAAGATGGTGTCATAGACAAACACTGATTTATGACTACAAGCCTTTTCACTGTGGTGTATCTTTCACTATCTTAAAATCATAACTCTAGGAAAACCCAGGAATATCAAAAACATGTGAAAATCAAGGATTTTATTAAAGCATCCATTCAATCAACAAACATTTATCAAGCAGCTGATAAAAAGTGAGGCTACTCTGCTGGACCTATTACAGTGGTGAACCACTACACAGATAACCTCATCATTGCATGTTTACCATATACCAGACACTGTCTTAAGTGCTTTGCAAACACCCTAGCCTCAAGGATGCATTGAGCCTTTAAAATACCCTTTGTTTAAATAAAGTTCATACAGCCAAACAGATCAGCTAGACCATAATGTCCAACTTCTATTTCCTGCCTCTGCAGTGTGATCGCCCATATTTCTCTATCCTAATCCAGGTGTGACAGTTGCTTATTCCGTACTACTCTTACACAAATAGTGGTACCCTGAGGGTGGAGAGCTGCCTAAGTGCTGATCCACTAAATGGCTGTGTGACTTTTGGCAAGTTATAAAAATATTTTTATCCATGTTTCCTCATCTGCAAAATACAAATAGCCATGATGGTGATAATGATGATATGTGCCTCTTAAGAATTAAATGATTTAATATATCATAAATACTTCGTGCCTAGGATGGATTAAATAATCAATAATTTATTATTGTCATGCTGTCATCATCATCTGAATATCACTGATAAGAAAATAAAGGCACAGAGAAATTAAGTAACATACCCAATATTGTCTAGTTAGAAACAGAATTAAAACTTAGAACAGCTTTCTTGCCCCAAACTGATAACCATTTCTTAGCCAAACTGCCGCGGGGCATCCTGCAGCACATCAAGGGAAAGTTGCATCTAGTTGTCAATTCTCCTGCTCCTCAGCAGCAGCAGTAACCAGAGGCACCACGTGTTGCAATCCTAGGTGCCTCTACTAGGGTCACTGGATTTAACTAACATAATTTTAGTTACATAAAATCTTTCACTCCAAAGTTTATGGAAAGGTAAAGAAATAGTACAAAACAAATTCTGATTCTTAATAAACCCCTATAATGTATACATTATTGGCTGACTTTTATAATAAAACCAGAGGCCCGGGGGCACGAAATTAGTGCATGGGGGGAGAGGGTCCCTCAGCCTGGCCTGCACACTCTAGAAACCCGGGACTCCTCTAGGGATGTCCAACTGCTGGGGATCAGGCCTAAACCAGCAGTCAGAAATCCCTCTCGCAATCCTGGACCACTGGCCCCTAACTGCTCACCTGCCTACCTGATTGCCCCTAACCACTTGCTTGGAGGGCAGCCGGCCAGGGTAAGGGGCTGTGGTTTCTCTGGTCTCTGGTAATTCTGGTCATTCCACCATTTCAGTCGCTGGACTTTTATTATATAGGATTGATGCTCTGATCAATTTAATCACTTGCCAACTGTTACCCAAAAAGTGACTGAATTAGAACCTTCTGTTTCCCAAAATCCTGTGACCTAAAAATACTTAGAAGGGGTAATGGGTAGGCACTGTTTCAACTACACTATCTCTTCTGAACCTCTTCCTTTAGCTGATGGCGCCTATAATTAAATATCTGGAGGATCAAGTTACTCTTATTTTCTTTATTTTCAAATATTATTTCTGGGAATTCTCTCAGAAAATTTTATTTACTTTTGTGTATCATCCTACATTTCAGAAACATCTTGTCAAACACATAATGAATCTTGTTAAAATCTTTATTAGTATTGTATTAAACCTATCAATTAATTTCAGAAAATTGGCATGCATATTTTTAACACTCAGTCTTTTCATCTAGCACTTTTTTGTTTTTCTTTAATTTGTCAAAATTTATTTCTTCGATATAACATATATATTTATATATAATTCTCTTTGGGTAGATTCTGAACATTTCTGGTTCAAAATTTTCAATGTGTTTGTTAAAGACATTTTGTTATTGGAAAAAAAAAACCAACATTTTTCCATTAGATTTTCTAATTGGAAATTGCTGATATTCAGGAAACTTGTTTGTTTTTTTAATTCTTATTTTAACCAGTAAATTTATACATGTCCCATCCAAGTATAGTCCTCCCTTTCTCTTGGTTACATGGCTACCTAGATTTTCCAACCTCTCTTGTAGTTGCGGTAGGTAGGTGACTGTGTTTGGCCAGTGAAATGTGACTGGAAATGGTATGTGCAATTTCCAAGTCATCTCCAAAATCTTTGTATTTTTCTTCTGGAGCAACGACTTGAGATGAATCATCTTTAACAATGAAAAAGGCAATCCTATATAATAAAAGGGTAATATGCAAATTGACCCTAACAGCAGAGCAACTGGGAATCACTGATCACTATGACACACACTGACCACCAGGGGGCAGACGCTTAATGCAGGAGCTGCCCCTGGTTGACAGTGTGCTCCCACAGGGGGAATTCTGCTCAGCCACAAGCCAGGCTGACGACTGCCAGTACAGTGGTGGTGGTGGTGGGAGCCTCTCCCGCCTCCTCAGCAGTGCTAAGGATGTCCGACTGCAGCTAGGCCTGCTCCCCGCTGGCAAGTGGACATCCCCCAAAAGCTCCCAGGCTGCCAGAGGGATGTCTGACTGACAGCTTAGGCCCGCTCCCCTAGGGAGCGGGCCTAAGCCAGCAGGTAGTCATTCCCTGAGGGGTTCCAGACTGCAAGAGGGCACAGGCTGGACTGAGGAACCCTCTCAAGTGCACAAATTTTTGTGCACTGGGCCTCTAGTAAGTTATAAAGCAGGAGTTGGCAAACTATGGACTGTGGACCAAATCTGACCTGTGGCCTGGTTTTTGTATGGCCCATCAGCTCAAAATTGTTTAATATTTCTAAATGATTGTTTTAAAAAAAGAAGGAAGGAAGGGAGAAAGAAAAATGTATGTTCCTTCAAAACCTAACATTTTTTACTTTCTGACCCATTACAGAAAGATTTGCTAATTCCTGTTCTAGAGGACTATTGAACAAGAGAGAAGGAACTTGGGTCTCTTAATAACCACATGGAGCAGAGTAGTTCTACTGTTCTTGACCACTGGAATGAAAAGAAATTTCTATCTTATTTAATCTATTGTCTTTGAATTCTCTTTGTTAAAACATCCATTAACCTAATTAACCAACTAACTAGCCTTATTGTTGCTAACAGTTTTTAAATTCATCTCTTATAATTTCTAAAAAGACAATGTCATCTATAAACAATAGTTGTCCTGGTTGGTTTTTCTGTTTTGTTTTGTTTGTTTTATTTTGTGTTGTTTTGTTTGTTTTGCTTTGTTTTTGGCCCTGGCCAGTTAGCTCAGTTGGGTAGAGCATCATCCCCACATGCCAAGGTTGCAGATTTGATCCCCGGTCAGGGCACACACAAGAAGCATCCAATGAATGCATAAATAGGTGGAATAACAAATATCTCTCTCTCTCTCTCTCTCTCTCTCTCTCTCTCTCTCTCTCTCTCTCTCAGAAAAATCAATCAACAAAAAAGCTTAATTGTTTTTTTCTCAATAACAAACACATTACCTCTTCTATAATTTTTTTCTCTTCTATTTTAATAGCTGGAACTTTCAGGACACCATAACTTGATAGTGACAATAGCATATATCCATGGTTTGTTCTTAATTTTTTAAAATTTTTGTTATTGATTTCAAGGGAGAGAGGGAAACCTCAATGATGAGAGAGAATCATCAGGAGGTGTGCTACCTCCTGCACACCCCCCACTTGGGATCAAGCCTGCAAACCTTGGTATGTGCCCTGACCAAGAATCAAACCATGACCTCCTGGTTCCTAGGTCGATGCTCAACCACTGAGCCACACCAACCGAGCTATTCTTAATTTTAATGGCAATGTCTTTAGCTCTTTATTGTCTAGTAAACTATTGCTTTTTGATTATAGATATTTTTCATTATCTTAAGCATATTCAGAAGAAAATTTGTTCACTAATTTTTCTCCTTTTTTATTTTTTTTTAAGTTTTGACATCAATTTACACTATTTTATGAAATAAATTGGGATGCTTCCCATCTATGCTGAGAAGTGGCTTGTGTACCATAAAAATGAGCTATGCCTTAAAAGTTTGGAGAAAGTTATTTCAAAATAATTCAATCCCAGAACATTTTAAAAGAAATTCTTCAAAAACATTTTTAATTTTTTTCATGATTATATTCAGCTACCAAGCTATTGGATTAATTATGATCATTTGTATTTTCCTTAAAATCATTCATTTTGCCAAGGTTTTCAAATTATTAACATAAACATGCCTGACATTTTCTTTAACTTATTTTATCTCTCAATATCTAATGTTATAATCACTTTCTTATTTTGTTTCTTTGTGTTTTCTCATTTTTGATTTGTTGATACAGTCATATGCCACATAACATTTTGGTCAACCACATTCTGCATTACAATAGTGGTCCCATAAGATTATAATGGTGCTGAAAATTTTCTGTCTCCTAGTGATGTTGTAATCATACTACAGTCATAGTGCAACACATTATTCATATGTGTGGGATGTTGCTATAAACAGACCTACTGCACTGCCAGTTGTATAAAAGTATAACACATACAATTATGTACAGTACATGATACTGGATAATGATAATAAATGATTATGTTACTAATTTATGTATTTATTATACTATACTATTTATTTTTTAAATTGTACTGTTTCTACTTATAAAGAAAAAGTTTGCTGTAAAACAATATGCCATATTACCCCAGCAGTAGCCTCATACATCTCCCGTTTACCCATCTCTTGACTATATTATTTTTTCTTGTGCTTGATTTAATCTTGTGTTGTCTTGTAACCCAGGTTTGTGAAGTACACTCTATGATGTTTGCACATTGACAAAATTATCTAAGGGCACATTTCTCAGATTTTATCCTGTCCTTATGTGGCACAAGACTGTATTATTTACCAGAATTTTCAGAGATTTGCTAGTTTTTATTTTTTCCAAGAACACACTCTTGAACTTACTATTTTAATTTTTTTTTTGCTTTCTAACGTACTGATTTTGCATGTGTGTTTATCTGTATAATTTTCCAATTTCTACTATTCTTAGTATATGTATTAGTTATTTTCTAACTTTTTAAATGAATTACTTAATTCTTATATTATTCTTTCATTTTTAATAATGAAATTTTATAGTGCTACAAATTTTATTCAGAGTGTATTAGTCACACCTATAAGTTTTGAGACATAGTGGTCTTCTTTATATTAAGATAATGTGTGTTATAGTTTCAGTTTCCATAAAAGTATTTGGGTATAGAAAGTTATCTGAGATGTGATTCTGGGAAGCATAAGTAACAAAGTGAGGACAGTAATATTGGACTGAAGGGAGAAAAAGTGTGAGTTTATAAGTAGTATAATACCATCTCTGAAAAAGTGTTTATAACACTTCTTGGAAATGTCCTAGTGAACAAAGAGGAAGCTGGAGTATATACCCATAAAAACTCCTGGGGTATCAAATCCCCAGTAATTCCAAACTGCCATGCCTGTAAGCTAGCACACTGGAGAAATCCTTTAGGCAGAAAATATAAAACCATGGTAGTTCACAGTAGGAAATTATTCATGGATAGTGTTTACCTCAGCTGCAGGTGAATCTAGGCAACATGAGGGTTTAGAAATGAGGGGCTAGAGATGACCATAAGTGGCATCTGCTATGATGTGTAATATAGATTTGCTTTCATTTTTACTTGGGAATTTTTCTCCCAACCGATTTGTTGGGTCTTTAATTTTTAAGTATATATTCATATGCTTTTAGATGTTAATACAAAAACTCATTACACATTAAAATATGCATTCTCAGTTGAAATATGTAAGGTTTTCTTTAAATGGAAGAAAGTATTACATATAAATCAGAAGGAAATTTTACATTATAGAACAATAAATGCATTTTTAATATACTTGTTTAACAGACTTCTTCCACCAATTCAATAAGTATCTATGCCCATTTGTTATTGTTCAAATGATTTTACATTTTTATAATCCAATCTTTAAATGTTTTTACTTTGACATAATTTCAGACTTAAAGAAAAATGCAAAGTACTACTGAGAACTCCTCTATAAACCACATTTATATACATGGGTCTATTTCTAGACCCATTATACTTGTCTATCCTTTTGTGAATACCATGCTACTTTGATTACTGTAGCTTTAAGGTAAGTCTTAAATTTAGAAAGTATAAGTCTTATAATTTTGTTATTCCTTTTAAAAAATTATTTTTGTTTTTTTACTTCTCTATTATTATATCTAAATTATTTTTATAGAAATTTTAACATAAGAATTTAAAGCTGTATTTATATTTGTTCTTCTAAGACTTCTTTAGTTGTATCCAATGAATTTTTATATGTTATGCTTTTACTATTACTCAGTCCTAAATATTTTCTGGTTTTCTTGTGATTTCTTTTTTGACCTTTGGATTATTTAGAAGTGAGTTTATTATTCAAATATTTAGTGTTTTCACAGATATCCAATGCTTTTTATTTTTAATGTAACTAAAATGTATTTTTTATGTAATTTCATCTTATGATCAGAGAATATACTCTGATTACAATCCTTTTAAGTCTATTAAGATTTATAATGCAAAGAATATGCTGACCTTTATGTTATATTAGTGAACATACCATACACTCTTCAGAATAATATGTATTCTGCATATGTTGGTGATAGTATTCTGTAATATCATTTAGGTCAGGATGGTGATAATGTTGTTCTGATACTTCATGTCTTTAATGATTTCTTTGTCTAATCGTTCTACCAGTTTTTAAGAAAGGCATGTTAAAATCTCAAACTATAATTATGGAATTGACTATTTCTCCTTTTAATTCTATAGATTTTTCACTGATATATTTTGAAACTCTTATTAGGCTAACACAACTTTATGGCTGTTATCAAACAGATAATTTTACTATTATAAAATGCCTTCATCACTGATAATGTTCTTTGTCTGTTTTAGCTAATATTAATTCCACTCCACTCTTCTTATGATTACTGTTTTCGTTGAATATATTTTTCTATCCATTTATTTTTTATCTGTCTGTGTCTTTACATTTAGAGCACATTTCATGTAGACCAGACATAGTTAAATCTCATTCTCCAGTCTGATCATCTCTGCCTTTTAATTAAATTGTTTAGTACATTAATATTTAGTATATTTGTTGATATTATTTAAATTAGGTTTACCATTTTAGTATTTATTTTCTTTTTGTCTGCTTTGATTTTTTGGTCCTCATTTCCTTTTTCCTTACCTTATTATAGATTCTTTGAATATTTTTAAAATTCCATTTTAATTTATGTATTGGCATTTTAGATTTACTGCTTTACATTATTTTTTTAGTGAATGATATAGAAGTTACAATACACCCCCATAATTTTTCAGTTTTTTTAATAATTAATGTTGTATTTATTTCCATTTTCTATGGTGGTTGGCATTTACATTACATTTATATCGAATATACACCCCATAAGAAAGTTTTATAATTGCTTTAACCACACATACATAGTTTAAAAGAAAATAAGAAAGAAAACATTCTTTTATATTTACCCAGATATTTAACATCTTTAATGTTTTCCATTCTTTACTAAAAATATTAGTTTCCATCTAGTATTTCCTTTCAGTCAGAAGATGCTGCATTAACATTTCTAGTGCAAGTCTGCTGATGACAACTCCCCTTGTTTTTCATTTGAAAATGTTTTTTTCCTTTGCCTTTATTTTAAAATGTATTTCCATTGAATATATAATTTGGGGTTGACAGTTTTTGCTTTTCTTTCAGCACTTAAAAAGAATTATTCCATTCTCTCTGGTCTTTGGAGTTTCTGATGAAAAATCAGTGATTATCCAGAATGTTATTCCCTTATTAGAGGCTGAGTGCACAAATTCGTGCACGGGTGGAGTCCCTCAGCTGGCAAGGGGGGAGGAGGGAAGGAGACCACAAGAGGTTGGCCGCCCTTGAGGGAGAGATTGCGGGAGGTTGGCCAGCTGCAGACGTTGGCTGTAGGAGCGTACTGACCACCAGGGGGCAGTTCCTGCATTGAGCATCTGCCTCCTGGTGGTCAGTGCACATCATAGCAACCGGTCGGTCAGTAATTCACTTAAGCTTTTATATATATAGATATGTAAACTGCCAGTTTTCCCTGGCTGGTTTAGATACTTTCATTTTCTATTGTGCTTATAGAACACTTTCCTGCCATTTTCCCCTCTTTTCTTTCTGGGATGCAAATTACAAATCTATCAGACATTTTAATATTTTCCACAGTTTCATGTGGTTCTATTAATTTCCGTTTAAATTGTTATATCTTTCTTATACAAATTATACAAATTATATAATTTCTGCTAACTTCAAAGTCATAATCTTTTTCTCCTATTATGTTCAGTATGTTGTTAAGTGCATACAGTAATTTTTTTTAATTTTAGACATTGTAATTTTTAATTTTAGAATTTCCATGTTGGTTCTCTTTTTTTTCATATTTTGTAATTCTCTGCTGAAATTTCCTATATTTACATTTATTTTGATCATACTAGTATATTTCTAAAACACTTTAGTATAATTATAATAGCTGCTTTGAAATCCTTGTATGCTGATGTCAACATCTGGGTCATTTTGAGATCACTCTCCATTGATTTCTTTCTTGTTTGAGTATGAATTGCATTTTCATTTTTCTTTATATATTTGATAGTTTTCTATTGTATCTTGAATATTAGGAATGCTCTTTTATAGAAACTATACATTCTGTTCATTTCTTTAAAATGCATTTTTTAAAGCAGATACTTAACTGAGCTAAACTCAAATGCCAAATTCTGAAACAACAGAGTGGGTTGTTGTTGTTCTTTTAGTTTTAATTGGGCTGCTTGAAATATATCCCTTAGATATATTGTTCATGGGTTATCCATATATATAGACAGAATTTTTATTTTGATTTTGGGAATCCCCCTCCTCTCTGGCTCTTTTTCGTAAATTTTCCACCTCAGTTTCCATGTGCTGTGGGCCTGAACTTCTATCCTATGGTTCTTTAAACCACTAAGATGAGGCATTTCAATCCATGTTTTAATCACCCCACATGGCATGGACTGGGGCTGCCCCTCCACTAAAGGCTAAAAAATATGAGGCATACTCAGTTGCATTGCCATGGTCTAGCTTTTAATCCTCCTCGACTATCGACCTGCTTTTATTCGCTCCCCAGTGCCTTCAAGTAGTCATTTTTTGTATTTTGTACCTAGGTTAGACAGTGGTTCTCAACCTTCTGGCTTTTTAAATACAGTTCCTCATGTTGTGACCCAACCATAAAATTATTTTCATTGCTACTTCATAACTGTAATGTTGCTACTGTTATGAATCGTAATGTAAATATCTGATATGCAGGATGGTCTTAGGCAACCCCTGTGAAAAGGTCGTTCAACTGCCAAAGGGGTCGCGACCCACAGGTTGAGAACCGCTGGACTAGATAGAAGCTACTCTTCCATTAACCAATTAATCACTTTTAATTATTTTTGCATTTGTGATTTTTCTACATTGGGCATATGGTGCAACTCAATAGTCACAATGAAATAGGGGCATTTTAAAAACTTAAGACAAATAGCCAAGTAATATGAAAATATATAACCAGAGAAAAACTATTTTCTTTTACATGAAATTAGCCAAGATTACTAACCAACACAGCCCTTAGTGCATATGCTGCCTTTATTATAATGTAATAATTATGTAGAATACTAGAGGCCTGGTGCACAAAATTTGTGCACTAGGGGGGGGGGGGTGGCGTCCTTCAGCCTGGCCTGTGCCCTCTTGCATTCCAGGAGCCCTCGGGGGATGTCTGACTGATGGCTTAGCGTGGGGAGTGGGCTTAAGCCAGCAGTCGGACATCCTTAGCGCTGCCACGGAGGCAGGAGAGGCTCTCGCCACTGCCGCTGTGCTCACCAGCCATGATCCCAGCTTCTAGCTGAGCAGTGCTCCCCCTATGGGAGTGCACTGACCACCAGGGGCCAGCTCCTGCATTGAGTGTCTGCTTCCTGGTGATCAGTGTGCATCAGAGCGACTGGTGGTTCTGCCGTTTGGTCAATTTGCATATTAGCCTTTTATTATATAGGATAATGGGATTTATGTTATTACTAGAGGCCTGGTGCATGAACTCATGCACCAGTGGGGTCCCTCAGCCTGCGGGATCGGGCTGAAACCAGCTCTCCAACATCCCCTGAGGGGTCCTGGATAGCGAGAGGGCACAGGCCAGGCCAAGGGACTTGCTGCAAATAATTCAGCAACTGATACCAAAGAACAGATTATTAGAAAGTGATCACTTCCTGTGCTATCATTCTATATAATAAAAGCCTAGGTGGCATCACACGTGATGTCATCACAAGATGGCCGCCACAAGATGGCCGGCAGGGGAGGGCAGTTGTGGGTGATCAGGCTGGCAGAGGAGGCAGTTGGGGGTGAACAGGCCAGCAGGGGAGGACAACTGGGGGCAACCAGGCCTGTGGGGGAGGGCAGTTGGGTATGACCAGGCCGGCAGGGGAGGGCAGTTGGAAGCCATCAGGCTGGCAGGCGAGGGCAGTTGGGGGTGAGATCAGGACACAGGGAAGGGCAGTTGTGGGTGATCAGGCTGGGAGGGGAGGGCAGTTGGGGGTGAGATCAGGACACAGGGAAGGGCAGTTGTGGGTGATCAGGCTGGGAGGGGAGGGCAGTTGGGGAAGATCAGGCCAGTAGGGAAGCAGTTAGAGGGAGATCAGGCTGGCAGGTAGAAGCAGTTAGGGGCAATCAGGCAGGCAGGCAGGTGAGCTGTTAGGAGCCAGCAGTCCCAGACTGTGAGAGGGATGTCCGACTGGTGCATGATCAGGGCTGAGGAGAGACACAGGAGGTTGGCCAACCTGGGAAGGACCATGGGAGGGCTCCAGGGTGTGTCTGGCCCATCTCTCCCAGTCCTGATTAGCTGGACCCCAGGAGCAAGCAAACCTACCAGTTGAAGTGTGTGCCCCCTGGTGGTCAGTGCACGTCATAGTGAGCAGTTAAGCAGCTTTAGCATATTATTAGCATATTATGCTTCGACTAGAAGCTTCGTTTTTCTCATCTGCCTGTGAGGCACCCTGCCTAGACAGATGCCCTCCAGTAGCCAGAGCCAATAATCAAGGCTTCTGCCTCTCATTTATTTGCACCCTGCTTTGATGCATACATTTATTTTTTCTATGATTCATTTTTCTGTAGTTACTATCTCATCTCCCAATTACTAATTCTTGGTATCAATTTCATTTCCTCTTCAGAGTGTTATAGAAATATTGTATGGTGCTTATGAGGTAAACAATAAAAATATTTCCTGAAGTATATAAATGTGTACTTATCTATCTATCTATCTATCTATCTATCTATCTATCTATGTATCTAGTCTACCTATAATTATGAGATGTAAAGCTTACTTACAGAAAGGGGGGTCCTGCATCCAAAGGCCATCATATATGCCATCTCTACAATGTTTATTACATTCAAATGTCTCTGGTCAGCCTCTGCTCCAAGGCTTCCTGAGGCCAGACAGGTCTCCAAACCACATTTTCTCCGATTGCTCCTAATGCCCACACAACTTCTCGCCTCTCTTGCTCTCCAACGGTTTGAATTCACAAATCCTTATACCGCACATTTTTCTTTTTCAAATTTTCTAGAATCCATTGCCTCCTCTTTCAAAACTGTTCCTGCCGTCTCCTTTTTTCATTTGTGTGCTTTGTCCATATTGTCTCACAAAATCCTCTTAATTTTTTGTGCCTTTTTTGTCTGCCCTTCATATGCATTGAAATAATCACAAAATAACCAGCTAATTCAGGAAATCCTAAGATAAAGCACACAGCAATGTATGACAATGACAGATAAAAGAGGCAAATTGGATTTTCCCTTTAAGCCTATTATTTGTAGATGTAAATCCTAATTCTCTATTCACATATGAAGTCTTTGTTTATTTCGTTGAGGTTTCACAGCCAAGTTTGTTAAAATGTGTATAGTGCCATATTTTATTATGATGATCATTGTAAAATAGATTGCTAATACTTCCCCCCCCAAAAAAAAAAAAAAACAATCTGTCACAGATATATTAGGTATCACTGCAACACTAACTCAAGCTGTTATATGGAATGAAAATAAACAGGGTTGAGAGGAAAACTAGAAACGAATATAAGAACCATTTTCCAAAAGTGCAGAAGCACATGAACACTTGTCTAAGCTAATCATCAGGAGTGTAAAACTTTTATTTCTCAGTTAATAAGCACCACCTGTGTTTATAAAAAGTCCCTGATGACTTGTTTTGTCTCTTGCAAAGAATATAAAGTGTTCTTAGAATGGATTCCATAGAGTACATACATATTATTAATATACTCTAAAACCCTTCCATATGACTGATGTAACCTTCATTATCCTCTTCCCACTCCCTACTGCACACTTTCTTCTTTAATTTTTTTATTGAAATGATACAATATAGAAAAACATTGACTACATATAAATCAATTGTCTGTGACATCTTACCGGGAAAAAGAAAACATCAAGATTGCCAATAACCGGCACTCAGTCTCATAAAACTTGTAATCAACTTCCAAGCCAAGGCGTAAACTGTAATATATTGCTAAAACGTGTAACAATAACAAACTATTTGAATTGCACCTTCACATTCTCTGTCGTTAATAACAAATAAGCATGAAAAAATTTTGACAGTCATTCATTTTCATGGGTGTCTGCTTGTTTATCAGATGTCAGCTGGATTATAGACTACAACCTTATCCTTACAAGGGTATGAGGAGAGAGTGCCTCACCTTTGGATTCTCACTACAGACAATGAGAATTCCACCCACAGGAAAATTCTAAGACTAACTTATTTTTTACCTCAGCTCCAACCAAGTTTCCTTGACCCAAAGTTAATACAAAAAAAGCAAGTCCCTCATCTGATTTATTTTTATTATTCAGACTCTTCTAGACATCTATTGCTGCATAAAAAGCACTCCAAAACAGTAGCTTGAAACAATAACAATCATTTATTTTGCATATAAATCAGAGAGCTAACTGGGCTCAGCTAGGCAGTTCTCATTTGAAGTTTTTCATGCCATTACTAGAGCTGAGGTCTGACTGAGGTCACCTTGGAAGCTTTCGACCCATGTTCAGTGCCTGTGCTGGGGAGATTCAAACAGCTGGGTGCTGGACTAGCTAGGGGTTCCTTCAGCATCTCTCTTTCCTTCTTCCCCTGCTCCCTGTCCCTGTCCCCCTCCCTCTCAAGTCTCCATGTGGTCTCTGGGCAGAGTAACCAGACTTGTCACGTGGTGACTAAAATCTCAAAGCAAGTATCCTGAGAGAGAACAGGTGGAAACTGCATTGCCTTCCAGGACCTCACAATCACATTCTTCTGTGCTCTGCCCATGGAGACTTCACCAGGCACAGGTTTGAAGCAAGGAAGCATAGACTCCATCTTGTGATGAGTCATCGACAAAGTTCTGGGAGGTTCCTGTACAGGATGTGGTAGCTATCTGTGCAAACAACAGCCTGCCATACAGACTTATGTGGCACACTTACACACTCCAGTGCACACAGGCATGCAAAAGAAATCCAATCCTTGACTGACAATGCAGCGAACTACCGCGAGGCTAACAGTGCAATGTTTCCTCAGCTACATCCCAAAAGCTCTCATTGCTGTCCTGCAGCCAGACAGCGCTGTAAATGTTCGTGTTAGACAAAACTGGATGGATCAGCGGAGGATATCTTAGCGCCTTTAGAGACTAAGATGCAGAAAGAATCCCTTAAGATTTGTTAAGCAAAATAGTGTTGGTGGACCAGCTGCATCACATCGCCTGGTCACTGGCAGCATTCGAGGCCCACTGAATCCGCATCCGCATTTTAACGGGATCCCCAGTGGATCTGTGCGTGAAGAAACTTCGAGAAGCATTGCGTTAATGGGTTTTGTAGTGTGCAGTGTTTTACGAGCAAATTTGCTCAGGGAGCCCTATTTTTACCCTGAGCACTTCCTGGGATTACTGGGGAATCACTTGGAGTTTGCCATAATATGAGTGTCCTTGGGGAAATGCAGCCCACACACACATTCACACACACCACCTAAAGGAGCAGGTCACTTGGCCCAACTTCTTGAAACTCTCCCAAGAGAACTGGATGGTCCTATGGGGCCCCAATCTCAGGCCAGAGAGGAGTGAGCAGGGTCCTGGCCTCCACCCCATACACCATCCTTCGGTGCTCTCTTCTCCACTCCCCACAGCCTTGGAAAGGTGGGCTTTTCTGTAAGCTCCCATCCCAGCTGGTAAGGCTTCCCCTACATCATAATCTAATTCATGCCTTTGCTTCAATCTCAGCTACATCCCAGTGCCCACAACAGTGCCATTCGCATAGAAGGGAGTCCACCAAAATCCTCAGAGTGAGAGAATAAATGAGTGATGTTAGCAGAAAGGGAGCAGAGAAGGAAATTGGCTTGTGAGTTATGGGAACACAGTCAGGAGGAGGAGCCACTGATCTGCTCTTTTTTCATGTGTGTCTGTGCTGTCCATCTGAGAGACTGAGGCTTCCTGAGAACAAGCCCTTGTCTTACTCCAATGGCAGCTCCTTCCCCATGGTGGCCAGACTAGTAGGGGAGCAGTAGTCACTTGTTCATCAGCATAGCCAAGGTTCTGTAAACTTAGGCAGCTTTTTAAAAATCTCTATACCCTTCCTCCTCCTCTTCTTAGCCCACAGCAATCAAGGTTTCTTGTTTATTGTGAAGAAGTGGGAGAGAGAGGGAGAAAAGGAGGAGGAAGGAGAAGGGGAGGAGGAGGCAGAGGAAGAGGTCAGGGGTTGAGGAATTTGGAGTTGATAGAGGAGATGGATATGACCACACACTTCATGTAGTGGCGCTTGCTGGGAGGGTTGCAGGTGGGGGAAGTCCTCATAGCATGGGGGGTTGCTGTTCAGACGGAAAGGAAAACAGGGAATTCCTGGGAGAAGAGGGGCTCACAGGACCAGGGGTGGTCCCCCGCAGCACAGTGGGGACTATGGACAGACAGCTCAGAAAGGCACAGTAGCTTGAGATCTTACAATTCCATCAATAGGTAGCAGCTGTTGGGTGAGCTTTCACTGGATAGGCAAAGCAGGAAGTTTATAAATGGCTAACTATGTCCTTGTTTGGACTGTTTTATAAATAATTGGTCTGTAAAAATTTGAGTTTGGCCTGGGTGGACTTTTGAGCTAAAGACGAAGAAATGAACAACCTAGGGGTCCATACACAGAGGCCATCTAGGGCTCATTCATGGATGAGGATGTCTCACTGCAGAGGACTCCACCGCAACATGGAGGAAATATGGAAGAGGCGGAGGCTTTTTCTTAGCAGCTAGGATTACCTAATCACGCATCAAGTAACCCAGTTTGGCCCAATCCATATTATCCTGCAGTGGCGATTCAAGAGTCATTAAAATTGATCAAACCGTCAAGAAACACAAATTGCTCTCATTTTTAAATTCTTTGGAAATGGTTATAACATGCCAAATTCTATCAAAATACCTATGCTGGTTGAGAAGATCTGATTATTCTGCGTTTGTGTTATCCTTGACTATAAAATCTGAAATGTCAACCAGAATCTTTCTTGCTTATGAAAATAGTATATATGTGGAAATTTGTATGGTTATGATGACACTATTGACTGGGTTTCGGTTATGCATTTTTTTTTTCAATAAAGAAATCATTTTAGTGGAGTTTGTGTTTTATTTTTTTAAGAAGGCAGTATCATTAGTCAAGCACTCAGACTGCATAACCCTTCTCACAACAGGCTCAGTCACCAGGAACCATATAGATTGGAAAAAGAAACACATTACTGCACACCCATGAAAGGTGCCTTTGTAAAGGCAAGCGGGGAGGGGGGCAGTGAATCCAGATCAATCAGCTTCAAACACAGGATTAGATACCATCAAAACAGATTTCACTCAAGCTCACAGTGACCAGCTCTCAAGTTCAACGGCTTTCTAAATACGTTGACCTTTTCATTAAAAGGTAATGTTTGGCAGCATAGCGGGGGGGAGGGGAGGAGATGCAGATTATGGAAAATAATAATTTTAGAAATTTCATGTCTCCCTTCATGGAGCAGAAGCAATGGTTTTTCATACCCTAATAACCCATGCACTTTGAGAAAAATGAAGCCTTTCGTGTTGGAAGAAAATAAACCAATTTTTATGCTTGAGAATGCAATAGCTGCTTCCGTTTTCAACCTGGTGGTTTGTTTAAACTGTAGGGATCATTAGAGATCTCCTGCAAGGCCAATGAAGTGGATTTTAGTTTTGCTTTTATGATCCATAATAGCTGTACAAGAAATAGCAATTCCCCTCCTGCATCAAGGTCTGCTAAGCAAGGAGATAACATGAGGAATTTACATGAATATGGAATGAGTATATAAATGAATTGTTTAGGCAAAAACCACTCCTAAATGAAGCTACCTATTTTCCAATTCACCAGGGTTGAGCAGAGTGACAAACTGGTTTACAGATGCCAGGCAATGTAACCAAGGTGACCTCCACTGTTTCTGCTCAGAAGTGCATATTTGTTGCAAAGACATTCTCCTGACTTTGAGAACAATTAATCCTACATACTAACTCACACAATCTACCAGTGGGCGTGGACAATGTAGATTTCTTTTCTTTTGGGGAAAATAAGTCACAAATTGGAAAGAAAAATGAAGAATGTTAAGGCTAGTGGTTAAGAAATGACAGTACCATCAGCCCAGTCCTGAAGCCACTTAGCTACTCTGATCCCAGGATGCCTCCAATGCCCCATAGATACACAAACCAGGAGCATTTCTTCAAGGTGAAAATTCTATCTCTCGAGCCAAAGCTTTGATACCCAAGTGACTTTGCAAACGCTTATATCAAAGGTGAGAAATCTCTTCTTCCTTATGTCCCCATGAGCTATATGATTACCCCACTAAAGACTTGAGAACTTCTCGTTTTACAGAAATATGTGCAATGGTACCAAAAACTGCTTGACCGTTTAAAAACACCATCATTTAATATCCACGTGAAACGTTCTCTGAAGAGCAAGAAGAAAGTGGAAGAGGGAAGTCAGATGTCCCACCGCTGCAGCCCCTGCCGACTCCACAGACCTGAGTTCCCACTCATCACTCTCGGCACAAATCTCTGAGCGTGTGAAAGTTTGTCATGCAGGTGTGTCCCCTACCTGCCACAGTGTGAAGCCACCCCAGTTCTGGCCTCGAGGAGAAGTTCTCTTTCCTTGCAGCAAGATAATGTTTTAAAAAGCTGACTTTTAAACCTCTTACTGAATTTTTTAATGGATTAAATTCATCATGTCACCAGCTGCTGTGCAGCTAATAGAGCCATAAAACACTGTATTAAAGGATTACCCATGCAAAATTTCCTCTTGTGCTAATGTGAATTTTAATACTTTTAACATTTAGTTGAGATGGGAATGTCCAAGAACAGCTTGTTCAATAGGTTGTTCTATAAAATTAAGTTCCTCGTCTCATCAGAAATGCCAGGACTCCATTAAGTTAAAATTTTACAGAGAGGCTAAGATGATTCACTGTGCAGCATTTGTGAGGAGGAGACAACATCTGCTTCTACATTAATGCTTTTTAGAAAAAAAATAAAAAGAAGAGAAAAACAAAACAAGTCGTGAATCCCATAGGTTCACGGAGACTGGGCTGAGCAGAGGAAAATGCTAGCTTCAGGTTTGTGGAAGGTCAGTTTATACAACCCCAGAATGCTGCTAATATTCGAGAACCTAAATTTATGTCCTTTTGAAGGTCATTTGTCAGAAGGTCAAAAAGTCTTAAAATGCACAAAGTGGCTATTATGCAAAAGCACATATAAGTCATACTTTGCATAAAAATGTCATTATGTGTAGCTAGATGGCAGAATAGAGAACAGAGAAAAATGTAGCTGATAGAGGATAAAAGAATCACAGGAAAGGATACTAGCAATTATGTAGTTCAGCTTCTTCGTCTCATAGGTTGGGAAATCAGTGCTGAGACCCCAAGAGTTGCCGCTTGCCCGAGGTCACAGTGGAGAGTGAAGAACAAAACCCAGGCCTCCTGACATGCAGACCAAGATACCACATGCGTAGCTCAGATATCTATAAATATGTGCATGACAATTTTGTATTTATGAAATGACTTATTAAACAACAATAAAAAGCAATAAGTAGCCCGGCCAGTGTTGCTCAGTGGTTGAGCATTGACCCAGGAACCAAGAGGTCACCTGTTCTGTTCAATTCCCGGTCAGGGCACATGCCTAGGTTGTGGGCTTGATCCCCAGTAGGAGCCATACAGGAGACAGCAAATCAGTTATGTTTCTCATCAATTCTTCTATCTCTCTATCCCTCTCTCTCTAAAAAAAAAATTAATAAAAACATATTTTTAAAGTAATAAGTAAACAGTGATAAGATCACCTTTCCTCCATTTATAAATAATGGAACAAAGCCATATATATTGCATATCATTTCCAAAATATTTCCAAATCAGACCACCCTCTGAATAGTTCACTTAAAATGTTTTAGTTATGTTGCCTTAGCCTGTATTCATGAATGACCCTTTCAAGTCTGATTGTAACTATTACCTGTACATCATAAATGTTACAGCATTTCATCATTTACTAAAGAAATTGTATCTTCAATGAGGTTACTAAAAAAACAATACAGACTTTCTTTAATGTTGTTCAATAATTGATCTGAATTTAATCATCGACAGAGGCTCCAAATTCACATCACGATTAAAGTGACATTAGAATGCGACTTGCCTGATTTGAAAATACGACCCAGGGATGACCGGTTTTAATGGAAATTCTCCAGAGTCAGTGCTCGCTATCCCAGCTGAATTTTGTCCACAGCTCCATATTTTGTACTCTGTATGTATTACTGTTCTGAGAGCCTGTCATTTCTTATCAGAATGCGAAAGGCTAAAGAGATAATATTTCAATAACATACTGGCCTGATCATAAAATAACTCAATGGAAATGTGTAACTGCCTCAGGCAGCCCGGCAGGGTACTCAGCACTCAGATGATTTCTATTCTGGGTATTTTTTTATGGTTACATTCTCTGTTATATCAGACATCCCCTCAAGTCTTAGTTATGCTTTTATTCAAAAGGGAGAACCATAGTATAAAGACCTACAAAACTTATTATGATATATTACTATGAAGAAATAAAAGTAGCTGCCACGGTAGCATATTGATAAGGACAGGCCTGCCACATTAATTGACCTTCTTTCGTCTCCCCCACTAGGGCTGAGGCCTGAGTTTCCCAGTTGCTAGGCAACGGGGGTCACAGTTTTCAGGTCTTAAATGCACAACCTCATCTAAAAGACGATGATGTAATCTTCAGAGGAAAGCAGATGTTGGGCATAGTAAGAATTTCAATAGGTACAGAGGTTCGGGTTGTTTTTGGTTTTGGTTTGTTGTTGTTTTTTATCATGCTAAAGGCTGAAAAAGAGAAACTTTAACTTGTCAAAAGATTGAGGGAACAGATTTTTAAGTTGTGGTGATTAGAGTCTATTGCTGAAACAATATGAGGAGAACAGAGCCAAGCTTCTCCTGGATAAACACGCTGACATATGGCTTCGGATTGTAGCTGCTGGTAGAACAATGATCAAGCTCTCACTGGAAACACGCGTGCACACGTAGACACGTCAAAGACACAGCGTGGTCGTGGGGGATGAATTTGGGGCTGGCTGGGTGGTGAGGGGTTTTCTGTTTCTGATTTTTTTAACTTTTATTTTTTTTGCAAACATTACTGTATCCGGTCATGCTTAATGACAGTGCTGCAGGCAGCACACCAGTCCTTAAAGATCAACTGTAAGAAAGTTCATTCCCTGCCCCTCTCTCTCCTATCAAGTCAACACTTTCTTTAAACTTTAATAAAGGGCATGAGAGAGAACCTATTTCTCAACCGGAAAGAAGCACTCCATCCGTATGTAATTGCACTTGAGAATATATCCCATTGATATGTATTTAGCTTGTGTTTTCTTTTTTAAAAAAAATATATATTTTATTGATTTTTTACAGAGAGGAAGGGAGAGGGATAGAGTTAGAAACATCGATGAGAGAGAAACATTGACCAGCTGCCTCCTGCACACTCCCCACTGGAGATGTGCCCGCAACCAAGGTACATGCCCTTGACCGGAATCGAACCCGGGACCCTTCAGTCCGCCGGCCGAAGCTCTATCCACCAAGCCAAAGCGGTTACGGCTAGCTTGTGTTTTCTTACCCTCATACCATTTCAATAATGGCAACTTTTTAAACAAGAAATTTTGTAGATTTAAATACGTTTCAAGATTATGTAAGAGAAGCACTTTGAACTTCCCGTTTCATAATTTATTTGAATATCTTACCCTAAGCAAAGAGCAGCTATTTTTATTTTATTTGATTTCCATACCCACTCTGTATGTATAGTAATATCTTGTGGAAGTGACATGATAATTAACTCTTAAATGTTTACTTTGCTCAATGTAATGTTTTGGGGGAGAGAGGAATAAAAGTATTAAAGTGTGTGTGTGTGTGTGTGTGTGTGTGTGTGTGTGTGTGTTTGGGGAGAAGAGTAACTAATTATAAACAATGGATGGATAATTTGGAACCCAGAATTTTAAAAGACAGATGTAAAAGTTGTTGGTTCTTTCCCTCTGGGCCATGTGGAAGTTCCTGTAGATGCGCCCGGTTTCCACCTGGCTGCTGGACAGCTGTCCTGGCTCATATAAATAGCAACGAGACAGCCGGGAGGCAGGTCTGGTGCCTGGAGACTGAGGCTGTCAGGTAGCTCTAATGATTTCTTTAGCCCTTCAGGGTGAAAAATTTACTTCATACTTTTTTGTCTAATATTTGCCATTTTCCTTTCCCTGAAGATAGCTGTCATTTGTAGATATGTCCGCTGCCTTTTCCAAGTTGTCAGCCTTGAGAGGACATAAAACGACGTGTGGGAAAAGACGGGCCCCCCTTCCACGAGTCAGATGCACAAACACGCCCTGGAAGCAGAGTGGGTGAGTCTCCCCAGCTGCTGCTCAGAGCTCCGTGGCTCATTGTGCTTCTGATGCACAGATCCTGCTTTTTGTTAAATCTTGGTCGAGACTTCCAGAAATTCACAGGCCGGAGGGCAGGCATGGGAAAAACAAGCTTCCTGCAGAGCAGCCTCCTGAGATCAGAAGGACAACCTCAGCCGGATGCTCTGAGTCCATGGGGACCCTGAGTAAGTGTAGAAATGGTGTGGTCTACAGGGGTGCAGAGCAGCGAGGAGGAGCGCAGTCATTTCAGGCCGATTGAAACTAAGGCGAAGTATTTCAACAGGGGCTTTGTGTGTCTTTTCCTATGAAGCTTTTTAAAATCTATTACACTTTACAAAAATGCAGGTCCACCATGCATTGGCAGGGGGGAAACTGGTTCTTGAGTAGTACTGTCCTCAGCTGAGGTCATTGTACCCAACCTGACATGATCCTGGAAAAAGTGGGGCAAATCAAACCTCTATGCAGAGCTCTCAACAGAGGGGAGGCCAGAGCCCAGAGGATCCCGTAGAAACTTTTCACAGAAAACCTGCTTGTTTTTGCCACAACGCTTGCAATTTATTACTTTGAGCTAAGCATTTCTTCTCTGAGAGTCTCAGAGGCCAGACAATGTGGACGCATTGATCATCTGTCTGGATTCACTTTAGGCTGATTTCCTCTGAGAGCAGAAGGCAGATATTGAGCTCTACTGCAAGACAAAAAAAGTTTTAAAAATCTGAAGTGACACTGGGGTTTTAGTAGAGAGTCCAAGAACCCTGGTTCTGAAAGAGGTCTGGATGGAACGGTGCCTCTGCAGTGCTTTGGACCCCCATATCTCAGCTGCTCTCCAGGAGGTACACGCTTCATGGTGCGCACACGTACACACGCACACACACACACACACACACACACACATACACGCACGCGCGCGCGCACGCACACACACACACGGAGCGATCAAGGCCTTCTCTACAACTTCCTTACTCTGAACCAACAGATGATTAATTCCTTCAGATGGCAGCTGAGTTTGCCCCCTTTGGACTATTTGGTTTCATTCTCCTCTTTTCCCTGCTCTGCTCGTATCACAGAAACAGTGGTTTCCAGACTCCCTTCTCTTGGCTTCTCCTTAGGTTTGTTCAATGGGAGGCGCTGGCAGAAGACTGAGTGGACTGCTAGGTGCTACTCCCGGTTTGCAGGCCATCGCTCTGCACGGCTCTCGGCAGAACCGCAGTCCTCACCTCCAGCAGTCAATTCGTCGTTACCCAAAGTGGCCTGGAGAAGCACCATGGTCTGCATTCCTCAACCAGACTCTACGCCCCAGAAAAAGAGGCAGGTGTGCAGCTGGAAAAGAGAGCCCACGACATCTCTGAAGAGCTGCATCATCAACAGGGAGGTATCACAACCATGCACGCCTGCTGCAGGCATGGCAGGGAGCGAGCGTCCTGCCAGGAGGCAAGAGCAGCCTGACAAGGGGGGGGCCCATGAGGGAACCACTGAGGAGACTGAAAGGAACCCCTGGCCTCTGGAGAGCCACCCACAAGGCCTGTCAGCAAAAAAGAGCAAATATTGGAAAAGACATTTCTAAAAGGATTAGGCAAGTAGTTATGTTCTAATAAATGACTTTCTGTTGAATTATCCTAAAAGAGGGCACTTCCTCCAACCTTCATTCAAAGCCACATCTAATATTTGGATATTACATCTCCCTCCGTCTTCTCTTGCTGTGCTTGTCCCCAGCCACTTACAGACAGAGGAGCTAACATGAACTTTTCAGCATGTTGCCCGAGGGAAACTAAAGATTCTCCTTCTTGCCCTGACTGGTTTGGCTCAGTGGATAGAGCGTCAGCCTGCAGACTGAAAGGTCCCAGGTTTGATTCCAGTCAAGGGCATGTACCTTGGTTGTGGGCACATCCCCAGTGGGGGATGTGCAGGAGGCAGCTGATCAATGTTTCTCTCTCATTGTTGTTTCTAACTCTCTATCCCTCTCCCTTCTTCTCTGTAAAAAAATCAATAAAATATATTTTTTAAAAAAAGATTCTCCTTCTTGCTCTACTTTGACAGGCATCTCTAGCAGCAGCTGCATCTGTCCAGGATTCCAGGTCCCACTGGGAGAGCCCCTGTGGTCCTAACCCACCACCCAAAGGAACCAGCTGCTGAGTCTGTTTTCTCTGACTCCCTCCAGCCGTTCCCCGTGTTGCTCATCTCCAAGTGCCTCGCTGTCCTGTCTCCTTAGTTATTCTATAGCCTATGCAAACAATCTCTTATCTTCAGTCCCTCTTTTAACATGTCTCAAAGGATAGTTATTCTTTTGAGATATGTGCTTGATATGCTTAAGGGTAAGTCTGTATGTCTGTATGAACAACTATGTAACTAATATCCAGGCACATGTTGGGCAGAAAAATCTCTAATGGAGAATATAGTACATACGCATAGTACATACATGTTAATTATGACTAGAAGTTCCTTGGGCATCAAAATCCTGTCTTATTCATCACTGTATCCCCAAGACGTAATACACATGAGTGGTATACAAAGTGAGTGGTATACAAAGTGAGTGGTACACAAAGAATACTACTTGAATATTTTTAAGTAAAGAGTAAGGAATATTATACTTAAATATTTTAAATGCAGGAAAAATTATCAAGTTCACTTTATACTGTGCAAAGTAAGATTAGAGGCCTTCATTTAATGGAATCTCTGGTCACATTGTTTTATGGACCGATAACTGGCCCATTTTTTTAGTGATGCAATGAACCCAATGGAACTTAATTTTCCAATTAAAAATCAATCAGATTTGCCTTTTTAAAAAAGCAAGAGATGCCCTAGCTGGTTTGACTCAGTGGATAGAGTGTTAGTTCGCCTGTGGACTGAAGGGTCCAGGTTAAATTCGATTCCGGTCAAGGACACATGCCTGGGTTGTGGACTCAATCTCTCAGAAGGGGATGTGCAGGAAGGCAGCCAATCAATGATTTTCTCTCATCATTGATGCTTCTATCACTCTTTCCATCCCCTTTCCTCTCTGAAATCAATGAAAATATATTTTGAGAAAAGCAAGAGAAATTGTTTCAGTAGAATTCCTTTCTGAAATTCAAATTCAGCTAGTTATATTCTACCTGGTCAAAGTGTACTTACTTATAAGAGGTAAATTATCACATCATAAAACTGTCTGATGGGATTCTCGCTGTTTGAGGTGTTAAATACTTATGTCACCTTCAAAGAAAACTACTTTTGACATTTACTTCAAAAGAAAAGCAAGAGCTAACACAGGCAGGGCTGGCCTGAGGCAAGATGGGGAAGTCACAGAGATTGTTCTTGGTTCACCTGCTTCCCTTCCTAACTCCACAGATCCTTGCATCTCCCTCCAGCACTTTTAAGCTACTACTGACTGATAACATCTTAGAAATTCTCTATATATAATATCTGGAATATGTACATTTTTATAGTAATCAATGTGATCACTCAAATTTTAGCAAACTATTTAAAGACACACACAGTAGCAAAAACATGTTTTAAAAATACAAATTCCCCTTGATTTACTCCCAAAATTCTAATTTAATAGGGCTATGGTGTAACTGAAATCTGTATTTTTTGAGATTCTTCATTTGATCCTGAGGTGCAGGCCTTGGGGAACCCCTCTTGTGGGCAGTCAGTGTTCCAGGGAAAAGAACGCAAGCAGATCCGAGTTCAGTCCCAGCCCCACTTCTTACCACCAGTACAACTTTGGATAAATCACATAAGCTCTATAATTCTCAGTGTATTATTCATAAAATGTAATTTTCAGCAGCTGTAACTTGCCTCATGTTGTCTATCTCCTGCCCTGCCTGCTGGGAAAGCAGCTCCCAAATCTGGATTTTGTGTGAGAGAAGAAATGATAATGCACCTGTCAAAACTTTAAATTTGGGCTCCCCCACCAACATGTCAGGAGTGAGAGAGGAGGGAATATACCTCTTGCTCATTTTAGTTGAAAAAAACAAAACAAAACAGTTGGCCAATGAATGAAGAATTGGTTCCTTGAAGAGTGATGGCCACTTGGACAATCAGCACTAGTATTCCTCTAGGCTCATCGCATGGAGTAATAGTTATGCTTCCTCATTACTTTTAACAACGGGCTTTACTTATGTAATTGCCCCCCAACTCCTCGATAGTTTTTAATTGAGGGAAATTTATTATTAAACACACTTTGAAAAAGGAATTAGATACATTATTTAAACTTGTCAAATTCATGACTAGATTTTGCCTCATGCCATAAGAAAATAACATGTGACTTAGCAGTTCATTTAATTTGTTCAATAAATAGTGTTCAGGATATTAGGCACAAGGACTATAAAGATGAATAAAACCAAACTCTCAAAACACTCATGGTCAATGAGAGTAATGGTCACTGAAGCAAAACCCTTGAATAGAATGTGGTAGATACCTGGATAGAAGCAGGTAGAGGGTTCAGTACCTGGATAAACAATGTGCATAGTTATAGCCCATGGAACATGACGCTAAGTGTGTTTCAAAAATCCCTGGCTCGTGGCAGTGTTATTTACAATAGCCAGGCTATAAAAGCAGCCCAAGTGCCTATCAATGGATGAGTGGATAAATAAAGCTGTGGTACATCTATACAATGGAATATTACTCAGCCATAAAAAAGTATGAAATCCTACCATTTTCGACAGCATGAATGGGCCTGGAGGGCATTATGCTCAGTGAAATAAGCCAGTTAGAGACAAATACCATAGGATTTCACTTATACGTGGAATCTAAACAACACAATAAATGAACAAGCAAAATTGAAAGACTCATAGTTACAGAGAAAAAAACTGGTGGTTGCCAGAAGGGACGGGGAGGAGGGGTGCAGGAGGGGTGTTTGGGGCACTGGGTGAAAGAGGTAAAGGACGAAGAAGCACAAATGGACAGTTACAGAAGAGTCATGAGGAAGTGAGTAAAGCACAGGAAATGTCAACAGTAATGCAATAACCAGGCATGGTTCCAAGTGGGCACTCGAAATAGCGAGGGGAATACTATGTACAGTATATGATTATCTAACCACTGAGCTGTACACCTGAAACCGATCATGTGAATGTTCTTGAAATGCCATAGAACTGCACATTTAAAAATAATTAAAAGGGTAAATTTTATATTATGCATATTTTACCACACAAAAAAGTATACCTCAATAATGCTGATTTTACAAAAATGAAATGGGGTGTCCAAAATAGAAGTTTGTAAGAGAATGAATTACACTGTCTAGAAATAGATAGTAATACTTGGGGGGAATCCCTGGCCGCTTTCTAAAGAGCAGATTGAATGGTTCATCCTTGACGCAGAGACCCCTGAAGCCGTCTTTCGGAGTCAGCATGCATCAGGATCGCCTAGAAAGTTCTATTAAAACCACTTCCCGGTTCCTGAAATTCAGAACATCTAGGTGAGGCCCTGAGGACCTGCTTCTCTCTGAAGCGTCCAGGTGGTACCGATGCTGCCGGCCCTGGACCCACAAGTCGCATGATGAGCAATTAGGAGGGTGTTGAGTGAGTGCAGACAAAAGGTGTTGAGGGGGTTTGCAATCAGGTGGTCAGAGCCTGGAAGGCAGAGTTACCTGTTGGAAAACAGATCACTCACAATGCGGGGCGCACTCAGTCAAACAAGCACCAAAGCTCTGGTTTCTAAGAGGACACAGAGATTCGGGCCAGCAGAGCACAATGGAGACATGTGGCATGTACAGTAACTGGCCTGGTTCAAGCTCCAGCTTTACCACTTACTGGCTGTGTGATTTTAAAAGCCGGTTACCCAATCTTTTGGACAATTTCTTTATTTATGCTATGAGCAAAACAAAACCAAACCCCCAGAGTTTTTATAAGGTTGGAGGAGATGATGTGTCTTGGACTGTGGCCGTGAAGAGAGCAGTGAGCAGCACAGCCTCTGCTCTCTAACTGCGCACAGTTCTAGGCTAAAGACTGACATTTCAAACTAAATTGAATGCGAGGATAATTACAATAAATGTTATATTGGTGGTTAAAACATAAATCTCAGTGGAAGAACAGAGTATTAACAACAGCCACCTCACAAAGGTACTCTGAGGATTCAATGAAATAATGCATCAAAGTCCTCACATGCACCTGTTACCTACTAGGCACTTCGCAAGGGTTCCTTTCTTGCTTCCTTCCTCCCTCAATTCTAACTGAAAAGATTTCTGAGAGTTTCATGAAGTGCATGAGCTTAAATTCTCCTAAGCCGGCTATGGCTTTTGTGCTTTCCCCTCAACATTGTGAAGAGATAGTACCCTATCAAATGGCCACATTCCCAAATGCTCACAGACCCTGGTAAGGTCAGCATCACAGATTGCCAAGCACTTTTATTTCCCGCTGATAAACCCATCCTACCACCAAAGGTCATGTCAGATGAAAGGTCGAGGGGAAACCCACAGAAGTGCAACATTCAGGATTGGAAACTTAAAAACGCTTTTTAAAATTCTATCGGAAAGATCATGAAAGCTGCTTTGGTCAAATTCCCTGTGCATGTAAAGGCTCTTTGAACTTTTTACCTTTTGGTGATGCTTTTGATCTGCAATGCACACGATCTCATTAAAAGCATACTCTTTAGCTTAAACTTCAAACACTTGCCATTTTTCCCAGTAGCCTGGGGCTCTGGGCAGTGTAACGCAGTTCGAGGGAGCTTTATGTCATGGCAACATGTCATAAAGTATCTGCCAGGAAACTGCTGCAAAGGTATGCTGGGGAGGGGAGAGAGCTTTGCAAAGTGAGGTCAGTCCGTGTGCCAATGAAGTGACTCCTGATTACTCGGGAATGCTGAGCCTGGGCCACTGACGAACCGGGCAATGAATCTTAGTGGAAATACCAGACACCTGGTTCTCAGATCATGACTTTCCTATGTCTGGTACAATCCACTGTCTTGTGTCTCAATCTTACACAGTCTTTAAAGTAAAAGTATAACCTAAATCTTGGGACCAACCGTTGACCTGTAGCTTGGCTTCCCTTCATGGACTGAAGGCGAGTGGGGTCTTACAGAGCAAAGCAGGCTGTTGTTAATGTGAACACGGGGCACATACATAATCACTCCCATTATTCATAATTATACTTGGTAGAGCTTACTGCATGTGATTCTTTATGTACCCTCATGTGGTGGGTAGAAAATAAGTAGAAAATGAAACCTGCAGGGCACAGACCTGCTCTACTCTGATCAAGAAACTTTAAGAAAAGGAAACAGAACACCAGGTAATGGTTAGTTTCCAGGGGTCATATTTTCCCCCAGTTTATGTCACTTTCTCTCTGAATGTAAGTCAGTCCCTTTCTGCTTCAATAATGGACTCCACTGGGGAAGAAGAAATAGTTCCTCGCTTGATGCAGCCCAAGTCAACAACTGAGCAGGACCTGATACAACAAATGTCCAGAGGGCGAAGGCTCAGAGTAACTCATTGGGCAACGAAGTGAAAGAAATAGTCTCCTTCCATCTTCCCTCCTGCCATCCTGCTGACTTCTTACCTCATGTAGCTTCAGACATTATACTCTGGATAGTGGCAGGAAGACTCAGGGAAGCACAAAACAAGAAGGGGTGGTATCTGCTACTGACATCTGCTTTTTCCAGGCACCCCTACCATAGACTTCCTCTTGTCTTACTGACCAGAATTAGGACACATGGACACTTCTAGCTACAAAGGAAGCTTGGAAAATGGAGAGCAAGGTTATTATAATTGCTGGGACCAATCACAAGCCATCCCCAGGAACTGGACACATTGTAGCCAGGATTTGGAAATTGATATTAGGTCAGTAACTGAGTGTTCCCACACTCATTTTCAGAGAATAATTAAAACTTCTTTATAAAACCATACCTGAGACTGGACAAATTGTCTCACAGAGGGTTAACAGAACCTTCTAGATGTCTTTAGAAGGATTTGGGTTGGTTAGTAATTTGAGGTATAGTTCCTCAGGATGTGGTTATTGGAAGAAGAGCTTTATCTCAGCCATGCCAACAGCCTCCATGGCGTCCTCACAAAAGAGACTCAAGGCTGAGTGTCTTCCTTGATCCCAAGTGCCAGGTCCTGGAGTGAACCCAGTGCTCTGCCAAGCTTTCTGTAAGAGCAAAGGGTTCCTTATAGTTTTTTCATCAGGATTATTTTCTTTGCGTCCCTTTAGTCTTAATCTCAAATTCCTACCAAACCAACTTCCCAATGGCTCCCAGTATGAAATGCTCATTGGCACTTCAAAAAGTATACCCATTGAATTTCTAGAACCATATTTGAGAAATAACAATCTGTTCTCTTTGTAAAGAACCATCGGCAACACTGGCAGCTCCTAGGATTTTATAAGCTGACTAGAGGCCCAGTGCATGAAAGTCGTGCACTGGGGGGGGGGGGGGGCAGGGGGGGTCCTTCAGCCCGGCCTGCACTCTCTCCCAATCTGAGACTGCTGGCTCCTAACCATTCACCTGCCTGCCTGATCGCCCCTAACCACTCTGCCTGCCTTTCTGATAGCCCCTAACTGCTGTCCCCTGCCAGCCTTATAGCCCCTAACTGCTCCCCTGCTGGCCTGATCACCCTTAACCGCCTCTGCCTCGGCCCCCGGCATCGTGACTTTGTCCGGAAGGACGACCAGAAGATGTCCGGTTGACCCAGTCTAATTAGCATATTACCCTTTTATTAGTATAGATGGGTAAACTTTTCTACATGTCTAAGAAGCAGTGCAGAGGGAAGATTCAGAACTGCTAGGCTAACTTCAGTACACTCCCTCTAACAAATTACCTAAAAATAAATTCAGGATGCCTTCACTATTGAGGTGTATGTGATAGTGAATAAAGGCTCCAACTTCAATACCTCGCCCAGTAGCACTATTCCTCAGAGCAACAGGAGATGCTAAAAAAAAAAAAAAAAAAAAAAAAAAAAAAAAAAAAAAAAAAAAAAAAAACTGCACAGTAAATTAAGTACAATTAGCAGAGCAAACATGATTCAACACCACCAGCCCAGTAAAAAAGTAATCACTCAGCTTTCATTCTCAGCATCCATTAAGACTTGCACCATTTCTCAAATCAGTGATCTTTTTAAGTGATCATTATCATGAACACCCTCCTAAATTAGGGACTCCTCATTAAGGGGCACCATAATAATATTAGACTTCAGCCTTTGCTAAGAAGTGGCGGTAATAAAGCTTTCCAAGAAGTGACAGCTTATATTTTTGATCCAACCTATAAAAATAGCTAAGTACTTTCTAACACTTTAATAAGCTTGGCTTTTTAAATTTTTCTTTAAGGAGCATTTTCTTGAATGGTAGACATTTAGTGCTGGAAGGGACCTCTGAAAGCATATAGTTCTGCTCCCTCATTAAACAAATGAGAAGATCAAGACTCAAATACGTCAAATGATTTACACAATGTCTTACAGCTAGTTAGTTTCAGCACTGGTTTAGCATATATAAATATAATCAGAAATGAGCCTCATTGGGACAGAAACCTAAAAGCATTTGTACTTCTGTGCTTTTGCCCAAGTAGGCACCAGAGAATCTGCTCAGTCCATGTAAATGAATGCTACCGTGACAAATGTACCCCAGAAAAACTGATCAGATTTAGCCAATAAGAATACAGAACAGCCAGTCAAATTTGAATTTCAAAGGAGAATGGGTAACGTTCTAGAGTCAGTATGTCCCAAACAGGACATTTTTTTTGTTGTTTATCGAAATACTTGTTTTTATCTGAAATTGAATTTAACTGCACATCCTGTCTCTTATCAGACAATCCTAACCCAAGCCCTCATGAAGATTATAAAAGGAAGGCACGAGAACTGGCAAGCCGAGGACGTTGTGTTAGAGGCGTGTGAGGGCTGTTGTAACCAGGACCTCAGACTGGGGGCTGGACGACAAAAATGCGCTGTCTCGCAGCTCTGGAGGCTGAAGTCTAAGATCAAGGTGTCGGCAGGCTGGTTCCTTCTGAAGGTTGAGAGGAAGAGCCTGTTCCTGGACTCTCCTCTAAATTCTGGTGTTTGCTGGCGATCTCTGGCATTCCTTGGCTGGCAGGATCCCTCAGCCCAATCTCTGCCCCAGGTCCACAGGGTGTTTTCCTCTGTGCATGTCCCTGTCCAGATTTTCCCTTTAAAAAGGACACCAGCCATATTGAAAGGGGGCCCGCCCCAATGACCTCATTTTCACTTAACTACAGTTAACCCTTGAACAACATGAGTTTGAACTGTACGGGTCATGTATGTGGATTATTTTCTTAAAATAAATACTGTAAATGTACTTTTCCTTCCTTTGATTTTCTTAGTAATCTTTTCTCTAGCTTACTTTATTGTAAGAATACAATACATATAACATGAAAAATAGATGTTAATTAACTGTTTGTGTTGGTTGTTAGTAAGTCTTCTGGTCAACAATAGGCTATTAGTAGTTAAGTTTTGAGGAAGTCAAGAGTTACACATGGATTTCAATTATGAGAAAGTCTAACTCCTGTGTTGTTCCAGGGCCTGTAATTATGTCTGTAATGACCCTATCTCCAAATAAGGTCTCATGCTGAAGTACTGGAGTTAAGGAATTCAACATATTTGGGGAACACTATCTGACCACAACAAATATTAATGAGAATTACATATGGCTTGTAACAAACCTTTAAGTACAGTTAACCTTGAACAACACAGGTGTGAACTGCATGGGTCCACTCATACACAGATTTTTTCAATAAATATACAGTCAGCCCTCTGTACCTTCAGGTTTTGCATCCATAAAAAGCGACCAACCATGGGTAGAAAACAGTGTTTTTGATCCACAGGTGGAAACCTGTGGATGTGCGGGGCCAACTTTATGCATTATTCTGTACCTTTTTATATAAGGGAATTGAGCGTTTGCAGATTTGAGTATCCGTGGGGATCCTGGAACCAATTCCCTGAGAAATCCGAGGGACTGTTGTAGTTAAGTTTTGGGGGAGTCAAAAGTTATATGTAAATCTTTTACTGCGTCGGGGGGTCTGTGACCATAGTTTCCCGTTATTCAAGGGTCAACCGCACCTAATCTATCAGGTACGCAAGAGGCTTTGATAGTGATCGCTGTTACCACCTCCCACATCACACGAGATCACTCCATCCATTTTGGTGAAATATGTATTTTCTCTGAATGCGGCCTTCTTGCTACTTATTGCCAAGTGCAGAATTGTTCTTCAACTTTGCCTTTAGGCACTGTTCTTAGGGTCAGAATGTGGTTTCTGAAGAGGAGTTTGAGTCCCTCCAAAGGCTGGCTGCTTGCTTTGCTTCTGGGAGAGAAGACTGCTGCCTGCCACCCCTCCTGCCTGAGCCTCCTGCTGGGTCTGTGTGACTTGAAGGGCCTTGTTCCCTCCAGCCCACCCGCTGCCGAGGAGCATGGTGATGCGAGGGGTGGGTGAAAGCCTTTCTGTCAAGAAGTCTCACTTCCTACTTACCGTTTGAACAGAAAGGGAACCACAGAATCTGGTAGTTGTAATTACTGTTTAATTGTTTTATGCCCCAAATTAACTTATGCTCCATACAAAGCCCAGGTATGTCAAATGATTTGCTCAATGTCTTACAGAAGTAACTTAATATATGCAAAATCTATTCAGAAATAAACATCTTTGAGACCAAGTGTAACAACATTTCTACCAACAGAGCAAGACTCCAGGCTAAATGTTCTTTTCTCTGCACCATGTGACCTCCTACTATTTCCTGGAAAGTCAACAAAAGATGCCAAACTTATTTGACTGTGCCTACTAAAGATGCCAAACTTTTCGACTATGCCTAATAAAGATGGTTTCTCTGATCAGTAATGACTTTGGACAGTGACTTCCATATCCTTGCTTGAGTTTTAATATTTGCTTCAAAGATTGCACCAAAAACTGTGGGTGTCACTCACTAGCAATGTTTAATCATCTGGCTCTGTACCAAAAAAAAGATGGAAGGAAGGACTTATTGTGTTTGGGACAGAGGGTGGTGGAGGGATTGAGAAAAAAATAGAGAGAGAAAGAGAGAATTCATGGACAACAGTGTGGTGATTGTAGGAGGAGGTGGGAGGGGGGGTGTAGAAGAGATCATAGAGGGGATAAATGGTGATGGAAAAAAATCAAATAAGGTACTAAAAAGAATGACGTTATACCCTTAATATGACATTTCACTAATACCATTATGTTAGAAATGGAGATAGATTAACAAGATATTGTCTCTTTGACTGAGATGATAAAGTGACCTCAGAATAAAAAACATCAAAGTTTCAAAACCAGAAATGAATCATATTTTCTATTTTACATTCCTACACAAAAGTGAATCATTACCCACAATTAATATGTTTA
Source organism: Myotis nattereri (assembly GCF_964212035.1). NCBI lineage: Eukaryota > Metazoa > Chordata > Mammalia > Chiroptera > Vespertilionidae > Myotis > Myotis nattereri. The sequence goes on along the minus strand of NC_138077.1, from coordinate 128,570,274 downwards.
AGCAATCAGATAAATGTATTTTACTTTTTATCTCACAGTGGATTTGCTTCTGCTGAAATAGAATATAAATGTAGGCTGTAACTTCTGTGATTACAGCCTATTGAAAAGCCCTCAAACCTCAAGGATTCTAAAGGGTAAAACAGGTTAAATAAGAGTGTTATTGTTTTTAGCCAAAAGCCTGTGTAAAGCTAGAGGAGGGGGAAGGGTGCAATTTGACCTTTAAAGAAAAGTCTAAAAGTTTCCAACAGAACAAAATTAGAATTTGATCAGAAGTAGGAGAATATGTGATTTCAAGTTCAATTTCATAAGGTGAACCTCAGAACACTAACTACATCATGAGGCTGGTTTAGCTGCACTGTCTAAAAATCTTTCAGCTCTGATTTTAAAGGCAGTCTTTGCAAAAAGACCAAAGACCTAAGGATACACCCAGGTCTGTGACAGTAAATAAATAACCATTTCTGAAATTTTTCTTCAGCAATACTGATTAGGATAACCCCACATTCACACTCAATGAAATTGCAACCAAGGTTTCAGATGTATGTGCCACAGCACAAAGTAGAATGAACGTCTGAAAATCTTATACTGAGCTCAAGGACAATATAACAGTAAAGACCTTGGGCTAGAGTTCTATAACAAATCTACCATACACATATGATGGCCATAATCAAGGTCTAGAATATAAAAACTTTCCCACACTTGAGAAACCTCATCTACATACACTGAGTGGCCAGATTATTTTGACCATCTGACGTTTGTAGACAAATTAGCTATAATTTCCCGCTGAAGTTGCTAGAGGGCCAGATCATTATAAAAGTCTGAATAGCACAACATACCTAAGTATCGTTGCTGATCAAGTTCATCCTATCATGTTGATGGCGGATCCCAATGGAGATGGCTTCTTCCAAGACAATGCGCCATGCCACGGTGCTTGTATTGTGCAGGAGTGGTTTCAAGAACATGAGGGAGTCTTTACCTTGCTTCGGTGGCCCCCACCATCACTAGATCTCAATCCAATTGCGCATTTGTGGGACGAAGTTAAAAGAGCCATCAGGCAGCTGATTCCACAGCCATCAAATCTCACAGAACTGGACAGTGCTATTCATCGGGCATGGTGTCAGATTCCTCACATCACCTTTCAACATCTCGTGGAGTCAATGCCAAAAAGAATCGCCGCAGTATTGAAGGCAAAAGGTGGCCCAACGAAGTACTGATGGGGTGGTCATAATAATCTGGCCACTCAGTGTATATATAAGGCTAAGTGACTGGCCCTCTTGCAACTTTGCAGAGTGCCCTCTCACACTCCGGGACCCCTCAGGGAATGTCAGACTACTGGTTTTGGCTCGATTCCCACAAACCAGGCCGAGGGACCCCACATGCCCGAGGGACCCTGCTCACTCTACAGACATCCTTCGAGCCCCGGCACTGCCCCATGTGTGACTTGCCAGAGAGGGACTGCAGGAGGTTGGCTCCAGGACATGTCCAGCTTGCCTGGCCCAGTCTCACCCCACCAGCCATCTTTTAATTAATTTCCTTTTAATGTGCACGAATCTGTGCACCAGGCCTCTAGTGTTAAATATAAAAAGTAATAGTTTGTGGTCACTGTTGATTGTACTCTACCAAAAAGATAGAATACATACTGAAGAGGCTGAGCATTTGATTAAATATCAAGTTATAGTAATCAATGTTTGTATGAAAAATGAACTGTTAGTCCACAGAGATGAGATAACTTCTAGTCTCATAATATACAGCCCCTCACAATTAAGTAGCTTAGGATGGCACTACTTTTAATATATAGTTCTTAGATTTAACTGAATTTAATTAAGTACCATTTATTGAATATAATTCAATGGCAAATGTCCATGCACATTAGAGTTAATTACTTATTTAAAATCAGTTTAAAATTATTTATGATCTTCACACAGAATAATAGTACCTGATGAGGACTTTCTAGACTAAGAAAAATAAGTCTGTCTGAGGAGGAAAGATTAGTGTATAAGGACATGTTGATACGCTTTAAATTCTATAAAATAGGATTTGGGGAGTCTACCATGCCAACCCATGTTCAACCACTAGGTGGCACACTATTGCCTTCTTTCCACCATTCCACCACAGAAAAGAAAATACCATTGGAAGATGTTGGGTTTAGTTTATTGTTGGTTTTTTATGCCAAGTACTCACCAAAACCAATTTAGCATCATACAAATATGGATCCACAAGTGGCTTCTTCTTAGTTTTAAGAATAATTACCATTGGAAATTATTTTTCTTTGCTTTTTCATTAAGTATAGAGTCAACAAGATATAAACACTGAGCAGAAATACTAATAAAATAAGCCCACTGATTACATAGAAACAGAAACAACTGGAAAAATAATTTTACCTTTTAGGACACTCAAACAAAGATTACTGGCATTTAATATTGTGTACTTGCTTTTTATATTTGCAAGTATATAACTATAAATTTATTACAAAAAGAAAATCAGGTAAAAATAAGAGAAATACCATATACAATCTAGTTAGAATTCTGAACATTGTAAAGATTTGGGTAGATTTTTCCAAATTTATTAAATGACTATATTGCCAAGGTCACTCATCAATATAACACTGATTTTTTTAAAGTTTTAAACAAATTCTCCATTTACTAGTATACTGATTCAGATTCAGGGATAGAGATGGTCATAATGCTTTAGAAATAGTCCTTTCTGCTTAAAAGTAAATATATCTTTAACTTCAATTTACTGAAAAAGATGCCCTTTATTTAAATATATTTCTTTATTCATTTCAGAGAGGAAGGAAGAGGGAGAGAGAGGTAGAAGCATCAATGATAAGAGAGAGTCATTGGTCGGCTGCCTCCTGCATGCCCCCCACTGGGGATCGAGCCCGCAACCCAGGTATGTGCCCTTGGCTAGAATCAAACCTGGGACCCTTCAGTCCGCAGGCCGACGCTCTACCCACTGAGCCAAACCGGCTAGTGCAAAGATGTTCTTTTTGTTTACTGGAGTATGTCAAACACGTTTTGAGTTTACCCCAATTGACTAAGAACTAGCAATCATAAGTTAAATAGCACTTTACACAGCACGTTTAATGCCATTGATCAAATGGACTGCACAAATCAGAATTGTGCCTCTTTCCATTCTAAAATGGCCACAGGCAGAATTTGGTGAATTCCAGTCCCAGTTTTGCCATTAGCTAGCTGTGCTGTGTTGAGTAAATCTTTCTACTTTTTTTCTCAAATGAAAAAACTAAGTAGAATATTTCTAAGCCTCTATTTCACTTATAAATGTATGATGTTGATATCTAAGACCAACCCTAATGAAGATAATAGTGTACAGATTGCCTCCCATCTTCTCTGATGAGTAGAACCACGAGCTCAAAATACACAAAAGAAGGAGAAACCTGATTGAGAATTTGTTTACTTACTCTGGTCTAATAGATATGTAGCCACCCGGAATGAATTCATGTGCCCTTTCTCTAACTGCCTTGTGCAGAATCATCAATAATGTAGATCATCTTCACAGATTCCATTCCTGGTACAAACAATTTGGGTGTCCAGTGAGAATGATGGCTTTAGAACTATGTATTATGCTCATTTAAGATTATCTTATAGGGACTAAACTCCTTTTCTTATAATGTGTTCCTGAATTACTCAAACTTAGAGCTCCATTATATCTTTATATTGAGTTTAAAAAAGTAAAAATCTCTGAATTCTTCAAATTTGAGAATGATTCTATTGTGTGCATGTGCTGTATACAAAATCTACACTGAACAAACAGCTGATCCATATTTTTACTTGCAGACTTACATTTCTCTCTCTTCCATAATACAATAATTACCGTGTGAATTTACAAATTTATCCAAAAAATACATTTAATGCACTAACCATGAGAGAACACGTTTCTTTCTTTAGCATAGAGAGCTTCTTTCCCTCTATTGTGCACCTCTGATGGTAGTTTTTAAAGATTTTCATGAAGGATGGGTCCTTAATTAAGACTTTAAAATGAGGGCAATAAATATATTTTATTGGTTATAATACCTTTTTCTTTATTAGAAGGATAACAGACTGCTGGTTAACTGGTCATGAAATATTAATTAAAAGAAAAATATATGATGGAAGCAATCTCAGTTGGTGCTAATTCATTTCTTTCACTGGGAATTTTTCTGCATAAAGTTAAAGGCATATGGATCCAGTCATATCATCCATAGAGAAATACCGACTGGTCTTGCAGTTCTTACACCTGCAGCTCACCGAGCGAGCGAGCTTCTCTGCACCAACAGCCAGAGTCCACAGAGAGCGTCTCCTTTGGACCTTAGCAGTCAGGAGTCATGCTCAGGACAACGCATGTATAACAGACTTCCCACAACAGTGCGTATGAACCCAGCATAGAACAAGGCTGTCCCCGCCGAGCAATGGGAGACAACAGGGAATTCTGTCTACCCCCTCCCACCCCCCCAACCCGCTCGCCCTACCCCGTGCTTACCTGTGCTAACTAGCAACTTCCAGTTAAACGCCACGTTTCTCAGATTCTACCCACTCCCATCAGCCTCCTCCCTCAACCTGGCTCAGAGATGATATAAAACTTAAATTTAAGAGAAAAAGCCAATGTTTGAGGACAGCAAGGAAAAGAAATCCTCAAATACTGCCAGTGATATTAAAAATGTAATTAAGATAAGCCTCTTTGGGCAATTCCAATATAGTGATTTCATTTTGCTGGAAGAAATGCTGGGACTACACCCTCACTCCCCACTGCAGGGCCTGGGGAGGTGTGTGTGCTGGTAGTCAGCCTCCTCCGCGGAGGGATTTACTTGAGGCCCAGTAGCAACTCCAAGGCAATCAGCTACCTCCGACCAGTGATTCTCAAACTTTAATGTGAATCTAAAAGGCAACTTTGATTCAGCAGCTTCTGGGGCAGCAGGAAGGACCCTGCCCTTCTCTCCATGAAACTTTGAGCCATAGCCACTGTCCAGTAAAGGAAGGAAGAACAGAACCTGACTGAAGCCTGTAGGATTTTTTTAAATACAAATAGGTGTCTTAGTATAGTTAGAAGATTCTTGGCAACTTTTAAAAATCTCATCTTTACAATCCCATTTCTATAATAAGCACTTTTAAAAACTTTTTAGCCCTGGCTGGTTTTGCTCAGTGGATAGAGCGTCAGCCTGCAGACTGGAAGGTCCCAGGTTCGATTCCGGTCAAGGGCATGTGCCTTGGTTGAGGGCACATCCCCAGTAGAAGCTGTGCAGGAGGCAGCTGATGGATATTCCTAACTCTCTATCCCTCTCCCATCCTCTCTGTAAAAAAATCAATAAAATATATTTTTAAAAAATAAAATAAAAATAAAAACTTTTTAAATTTTTTAAACAACTTTCAAAATAATTGATGATCTCAAAGTGCTCTTCCCTTTCATTTCCAAAATATTTCATATTCATTCACTGGCTTCTTTACTTTCGACCTTCAACAAGACTGTTATATTTTTCTCCTGGTTAACAATCTATTTTTTAAATTATAACACAGTAAAATTGACTTTTTTATTTTGGTGTATAGGTCTATGAATTTTAATAGATGCACAAATTCATTTAACCACCACCACAACCAGTCCATCCTCCTACCCCCAAAAAAGACAGGATTTGGTTCCCAAATTTCTGCAGCTTTCTCTTTCTTCCCCCTTTCTCTAGTTCCTCTCTTTGTTCCCAGGCTTTCAGACAACATTATGTGTTTGGTTTTTGAATAAAAATAAAATGAATTAAGTATCATTTTGAGAAAATGTCCAGAAAATTTACATTCTCTTTGAACTAACAGGAGGCACCAGCGATTTGAAACTCTGGGGTTCGGAACCACTGTGATAAAATTATGAAGATCCATGAATCCAGTTTGAAAGCAAATACTTCCTCCTGGCTTGAGCTCCCAGACAGGGACCAATTGGTCTCCAACGTGGACCTCCCTGAGGTTGGGTGATTCTCAACAACGTTGTCTTTGTTTTACTGCCAGCTTCAGCCCAGAAGAGAGTCCAGGCTGTCTCAGAGCCCACAGTCCTCAAGGCTGGAGGGCAAAGCACCTTGCTAGGTGGGAACTGCATCTAAGAGCCCCAAAGCAGGTCACCGGCAGAAGGAGGAAACCAGTTGGGTAATTTATTCTGTTTCAGCTTGCAGGGTACTGGAAACTGTTGAATCTGTACCCCAAAAAGTTTCAAATTACAGAAAAGATCTGGTTCTTCAATGATTCATATTAATAACTACAGGTAAAAGAATAAACCTTCAGAAGATGACAAATGCTTTAATTTGGGGGCTATTTCCAGCCCCTGTATACTTATAGCTCCAGTCATACCACAAAACTAAAGGTCTTGTAATACTGCCGTTGATTTACGGAAGGGAAAAAAGATGACATTACTGAAAAGACCCATTACTCCTGTGCCTCCTCATGTAGTTCAGTGTTAAGTACTCTACAAATCTGAATCCTTGGTGGAATGCAATTCTGTAATTCAATCGAGAGATCTTGCTAATGTCCCAGTCTGCAAGAACATAGCTTAAGGGTTTAGGTTTAGCAGGAAACCTTGCAAACCAGGGATGGAATTACAACCTGCCTCTTCAATCAGGGATGAGTGAAGCTTGTTGGCAATGCAATATTAAATAATTAAGATTTTCAAAGGAAAAGCAAAAATTATAAGGTTAAGTTTGTCTCAGTCAGAGACTAGGAATTGGAAGGTAAAAGATGAAGACAAGATACCAGATGAACAAAATGTTGGTAATTGTTGAAGTTGGAGGATTAGTAAATGGGAAACAAGTAGACTATTTTATCTATTTTTTCATATCAAAATGTCCATAATAAAAACACATGAAACCTATATGTTCATGTTGACCAATGTAACCCAATAAAATTTAATTTAAAAAATAATTTTTTAAAAAAGAAAAAAATGCCATCAAAAGTATGATGGGAGAATAAGATTTCTTGAAACTCATGGAATTTGTAGCTATTTTTTGTTTTACATGTTAAATGTAAATATGAATCAATACTGTGTGATAACTTCTATAAGATTATGGGTCAATTAATCAGTGTAAATGGAAACTTCCTGTACATGCAGGAATAAGGCATCTTCTTAGAGCACTAAGGGGGCTCTCTTACGTAATGTAGTCTGTGGAGTTGTGTTATTCATATGTTATTCATACACACACACATATACACACACACATACATACACATACACATACACATACACATACACATACACACAATATTACATAGTAGTCAGACTTCCAAAAGGAAAATCAGGATGTGGGAACACTGAATATCTGTGTCACAAATGGGTCATTACAGTACTTCTTTAAACAGTGCATATCAATAATATGGCACAAGGATTTCTGTCTATATAACAAACTGTTTGTAAACTCTAATTATAACCATTTAGGGAGTATTTGAAAAATACTACCTGGCCCTAATTCAGAGCAATTCATCAAGTTATCCAGACTTTTCAGTGCATCTAGATTTGAGGGCTCCTAGCCTACTGCTCTCAGGAGCACGGGTAAGATTTGAAGTGAGAAGATGTCTTCAAAATTTGTCAGGATGACCACATTGCTTGGATAACCTCAGACATCCACGCTAAGTAAGGAAGGTCTGCTGTGGAGACATTAAATTACAATGGAAGTCATGTGATGCTCAAAGTCAAAGAGAATAAAATGGCCGAAACCGGTTTGGCTCAGTGGATAGAGCGTCGGCCTGCGGACTGAAAGGTCCTAGGTTCGATTCCGGTCAAGGGCATGTACCAGGGTTGCGGGCACATCCCCAGTAGGAGGTGTGCAGGAGGCAGCTGATCGATGTTTCTCTCTCATCGATGTTTCTAACTCTCTATCTCTCTCCCTTCCTCTCTGTAAAAAATCAATAAAATATATTTTAAAAAAAAAGAATAAAATGAAGCAAACAGGAAAAAAAATGTCCCCAACCATGGAGGTAGGCCAATGTTGGGTCAATGATGGGTTGGGGACCTACTAGTAAAACATGCAAGAGGGAAGTTAAGACACAGTAAAAAGGTCTCGGACCAGACTACCCTAACAAACATTGGAAAATTCATCCAGAGCTCAGCAAACTACATTTCCAACCACACTCTCTCCATCATGCTTTGTTACCAACAACACCAAGAAACTCCTTGCCCAGAGTTTTTCTAACTTTCTTCCAAGGAATCGCATGCCCTATAGACCTGAGTTTGCTGGGGTTTGCATAGCTTGTTAATTTTGTATGTCTAATCTCAGGATAGTCTTTCTGATTCTCTGTCTTTTGCATAAACTATTTGAAATAAGGAGCTTCTTAAACTCAAGGCTGTCTGTTCTTAAACGAACTGTCTCACATTTCACATAATATCTGAAGGGAAGACAAGGCATCCTGGCTTTGGACAAGCCTGATTCCAGTTGCAACCAAATTAAAAAAAAAAAATAGTATCAGCTCATGTTTATTCCATTAAGGCCTTCAAGGATCAGTTCTTTCCTTAGAATGGAATGTCTCAAGTTCAGAAATGATCATGTAGGTATACTATCATCACAGCTAAATTCAAGTAATTGCTGGAATACCTTAAATTAAATACAAACAGTAATTTACTTGATCCTCACAAACCCAATTTATTTGATCTTGTTATGCAAGTAAGACATGAATTAATATCCATATTTTACATATAATCAAATGGAAGCTCAAAAAGATTATGGCTTTTCCATGATTCTCACCCTGCCTGTCAGAGCACAGACAAACCTGACATTCTGATTCCTAATCTAGTGCCCATTCTACCAGCTCACAGGTGCCCTCCACTATCACACATTAACACACACATTGATTGAGCAAAGCATTTTGCTAGATGCAATAGGAGAGACAAGAGAAAGGCCCCTGTCCTTCAACAGCTTGAAATCTAATTGGAAGAATAAGAAATTTCATTTTCTGAATAAAACTAGAGGCCCAGCACAGGAGATTCATGCACGGGTAGGGTTCCTAGGCTTGGCCTGCGATCAGGGCCAATCTTCCACAGCTGCTGGCAGCTGGCCCCACCCTCCGCCGCCTGCCGCCACTGGTTGCCCTCTGTGTGTGGGGGGCCATCTGCAGGGTGATCAGGCCCCAGTGCCGCCTGTGTCCACTGCCACCCAACTCCAATTCTCGGTTCCCCATTGAGCAATAGAGGCCTGCGGGCTGGGGGCAGCTCTTGAATTAAGCATCTGCCCTGTGGTGGTCAGTGCACATCATAGGCGACCAGTCATTCTGCCGTCCGGTCTATTTGCATATTATGCATACACACACACACACACACACACACACACACACAAACTAGAAACCCAGTGCATGAAATTCGTGCACGGGGTAGGGGGGTCCCCTCAGCCCAACCTGCACCCTCTCTAATCCGGGACCCCTTGGGGGATGTCTGACTGCTGATTTAGGCCTGATCCCTGGAATGGGGCCTAAACCAGCAGTTGGACATCCCTCTCACAATCCTGGACTGCTGGCTCCTAATTGCTCACCTGCCTGCCTGCCTGGTTGCCCCTAACTTCCCCCCCCCCATCCTGGCCTAATCATTTCTCACTGCCTCTGCATACTGCCCTCTCCCTTCCAGCCTGGTTGCTCCTAACTGCCCCCCCACCAGCCTGGTCACCCCTTACTGCCCCCCCTGCCAGACTGGTCACTCCCAATTTCCCCCCTCTGCCAGCCTGGTTGCCCCTATCTGCCCACCCCCCCCGCCCCCACAGGCTTGGTTGCCCCACAGTTGCCCCACACAGCCTGCTTGTCATTTGGTCATCCCTCACTAACCCCCCTGCCAGCCTGGTCATAGGCAGCCATCTTGTGAGGGTATGAGGGTCAATTTGCATATTACCTCTTTATTATATAGGATGAAAAAGGAAAAAACCTTAATACCTGTATTAAATGTTGGAAAACAGATAATGAAAGACAATACAGCCAATAAAAGCAATAGGACCTGATGATTCAAACTGAACAAAAAGGCCCTGGCTGGTTTGGCTCAGTGGATGGAGCGTCGGCCTGCGGACTCAAGGGTCCCAGGTTTGATTCCGGTCAAGGGCATGGATCTTGGTTGCAGGCACATCCCCAGTAGGGGGTGTGCAGGAGGCAGCTGATCGATGTTTCTCTTTCATTGATGTTTCTATCTCTCTATCCCTCTCTTTTCCCCTCTGTAAAAAATCAATAAAATATATTTCAAAAGAACACAAAAAATCAAAAACAAACTGAACAAAAGGGAAGATTCAACAAATATTTCTTCATAAATATTTATTGAGCACTCATATGTGTCGGCACTTTTCTCAAAGGGCAAAGACCTTGTACTTTTCTTACCCAGGCTCTCACCGAATCAGGAGAAACCTAGGTGGGAGAGATACTGAAGGGTAGCCCAGGTGACTTTTCAGGGCCCCTGGAGTGCAGAGCTGACATGGCCTCCTCACACACTGAATAGTGTGGGGCTGGGAACCAGGACAGGACGTCTTGCTAAGTTACACATGGCCACGTGGCTCTCTCCTGCCCTTACCCCATCCCGGACTGGTTGAGCAGTTCGTACCTTGATAAAACCATTGATAACACACTCTTGGAACCAGGTTAGGTTTTAAAATCTACCCATCATGCCATGAAATGTGTCGTGTTGTCTCCAGCAATCAAAGAGGCCATGTAAACCCATTCTGCTTTAGCCATGCTGACCAGTCAGTCTCCAGAACCATATTCTCCTGGCTTTTATCACTTCATGTCACTGGGAGGAAAGAAATCTCTGTGCAGCTCCTTCTAGCTCAGCTGTCATACCAGTTCACCTGCACAGACACCCGGTGTTTTTCTGTTTTGCTGTGGGAGTTTCTTCTACATCCATTCTAAGCCTACTCCCAACCATGAAAGCTATGGGGGCAATTCCAGGGGAAAAAAATGGGCAATATTATTTTAAGAAGAATTGTGTTTATTTTAATAAAATATGTTTATTTCATTACGTAGTGGTAATACTTGCTACAGAGAAAGTCGCATGCTTATCACTGGGCTCTGAGCGGACCTTAGTGGGTTTTAATTTAACTTAAGTAGCTAATTAATTTACAAAGCAAATGCTATCTGCCCAACTAGGTGTCAGGAATGGCATCGAGAAAAAAGCACTGATTTCTTTTTCCACAATAATTTTTCAAGGCAGTAATTAGATGCATTAATCAATTACAAAGATTGAAAGAGGTGATATTTGCCTTGGGCATCATTACCCCATTTTACTTCTACCTCCCACCACCTGTTAGAGACCCTCCTCACACGTGCCCCTGGACCCCATCACCCTGGCTTGGAATGTCCTCACCAATGTTATTCACACCCCACATAACGTGTTTGGCCATGTCAGTTCCAGAATCCTATTAAAGTTTCCTTGGCCACTCAGTCCTCAGAGCTCTCTCCCCTCTGGGCAGCTGTAGATTTCAAATGAACAATGTGCTCTGGAGCCACAGGCTGTCGGGTCCCACCCTCAGCGTGCACCTGTGCCTGCGCCTGGGGGGACCGAGGACCTCAGCGAATACTTGACCAGTGACTGAGTGACCCAGTGGTCGGCAAACTGCGGCTCTTTGGCCCCTGGAGTGTGGCTCTTCCTAAGCCTTAGGAGTACCCTAATTAAGTTAATAACAATGTGCCTACCTATACAGTTTAAGTTTAAAAAATTTGGCTCTCAAAAGGAATTTCAATCGTTGTACTGTTGATATTTGGCTCTGTTGACTAATGAGTTTGCCAACCACTGGCAGTGACCAGTCTCCTGTGTTGTGAGAGTCTAGGAAGAAAAAGTGACTCCTAGAAATCTTTATTTTTCAACAAATCTATTTTAATATTTTTATGTTAGAAGATAGCAATTTAAACTATCTCTTTTTTTGCATTTTATCTTTATCGATTATACTCTTCTCTGTCATTCTTTTTACCCTGTTAGTAAAAATGTAACTATTTTTATTTCTCAGACCAAATACAAAACTTAAACTTGGTAATTCCCACTAGTTATAAGGTGTTCGTATTAACCAACCCGGGGTTTCTCTATCCAGGAACAAAAAGCTGGTAAAAGTCTCAAAATCCACCAAATCGATCTGCAGCTTCTTGCTGCCCAATTCCCAGTCATATCTCAGCTGTAATCAGAAAAGAGTTATCTTTGTTCCCCGGGGAACTGCCGGCTGACACCCATCAGCTCCATCAGCGCGCGCTGGGTTAGGGAGACCCGGGCCTGGAAGATTTGTGCGCGCTGCTCTTTGTGCAGCATAACTATACATGATTTTAAAGATCTTAGCCCACCTCCCCTCCCGGTCCCCAGAACTAATCTATATGGTAATTTGCACTTGATAATGCCGCCCCACAATATGGTAATTCCTGTAATGTTACCCAGGGAGGGAAAAAAAAAAAAAAAAAAAAAGCAGAAATTGAGCCCTGGCTCCATCTCCGAAGGCTGTGCCTTCCTGAGAACCGCGCAAGAAGAGCAGGTTACAAGCCTGAGCCCACGTCGCTGTTTGCCACATTGAGGTCAAAGTGAAATCATTCTGGAAAACCTGCCAATATTCTCCTGGCTACACTGTTTTAAATGATCCCAGAAGCACGAATTGTATAGGGAGGCAGTGAGCCGTAGCCTATTGCGGGGGGAGTTAAAGAAACAACTGCTTCCCCCACCTGAGAAGGCTCCTAGATTTACAAGAAATCTGAAACCCCTGACTTAACTGCTCATCCTCCTAAGAAGCGCCAAGACTCCTGGCTTCTGCACAGAACCCTGTCTGCACAACGACCTCCGCTTCCTGCCCGGCTTCCCTACCTTGCCCTGCAATGATATTAAGATATCAAATGCAGGAATGACAACAAGAAAGCCCTAATTAAACAGCAGCAGCGAAGGTCCTCTCGAAGGAACAGCTTGAACCCAAATAAGAGGAGCTGGGGACTGGAAAGGGGGAAAAGACAATGGGGGCTTTGAAATCAGCTGGGTTTGAAGCAATGCATTTGTTGTGTGTATTTAAAGGGCCAGATGACACAAAGCGCTCCCAATGCTGTCAGGCCAGAGACCAAGCTCTGGATTCACCAAGACAGAAGGGGTAATACTCCCTGAGTCCCGTGACCAGAATCGAATTGTAATTGGCCTCCGAGATCACTTATGGCAATCAGGGAAGTAATATGCTTCTGAATAATTATGAATAATTAGGCACATTTATGAATAATTACACTGATAATAACTATCTAACTCATTCCATTTTAAAATTGTAATTCAGTCATTATGCATTGAGTAGTCGTTCCCTTCCTCCTGCTTTCTGCATATTCATAGCCTGATCCATCTGCCGGCTCACAGCCTCTCTACAGGTCAGGACTGTTCCCGCAGCAGCCAGGTGTGTATGCAGGTGAACTGGACTCCCCCTGGGGACAAGGGAGCAGACTGGTGCGCAGGGTGGTAACTTCATATCCTCCTCAATTGACTTGAGAGGACTGGGCAGAACAAAGCAACACAAAGGACATGGGGAAATATTTTCTTAAGACACTGGAGCTTTGCCCTCTGTGACTCATTCATCAGTTCTCAGGTGGCTTCAAAGCAATGTCCAGGAGCTCATTGCTGTTTCTAATACTGGTGGTAAATACAAGCTGTTGTTTCTATGTGTCATGGTGAAGAATACCAGTGACTTGTTTTAAAAAAGAAGAAAAAAAGTTTGTCTTTTTATAGTGTCTTCTGATCAGATAACTAGGCTGTTTAGAGCATCAGAAGTTCCCATTTGCAGATGGAGTCTTCAAATAAAGTGTGCTTCCTCAAGGCTTTAAGACAAAACGTGTCCTTGCCTATTGGCCATGCTCCCTCACATCTTACCTCCTTTCCCCCTTTCCCGTGACCTCTCACCTCTCTCTCTTTCTCTTTCTTCCTCCCTCTCCTCTCTCTCTCTCTCTCTCTCTCTCTCTCTCTCTCTCTCTCTTTCTCCCACTTTTGCCAACTTCTCTCTCACCTTCATGTCTCCTACTGCTCCAGTCCTAACGATGACAATCATAAAAGTAAGCTTATATTTACCTGATTCCAAAAGTAATATCTGTCAACTCAGAAATTTGAAAAGTATCAGGGGGAAAAAGAAAAATAGTTTTAAAAAATCAATAATATCAGCACCCGAGAGATTCAATATTAACTTCATATTCTAAAGTTTCTTTTTCTATACAGATTTCACACCACAGAGATAATATTACAAAAGCAATTTTGCATCTTAACATTTTCCTTAACGTTTTCCATATGGTTGCATTTTCTGTATTATTAAATAATTAGTCTTGCCATATCATTAAAAGCTTCATGTTTGATATGTCCAAATGATATATGAACATGGACACGATAATTTCTGAAGATGTGGATACCTGTGTTTCCCATTTTTTCTATTTTGCCATATTATCGTGTGAGCTAGTCTTCTTTTGTTCTTATTTCTCACCCTATTATTTCCATGTTCCCCTCTCTTCCTGTTAAATGACGGCTTGACATGGGCATCAGGAGGTGTGTGCTGCTCCAGAAACAAGACAGGAAAATAATAACATAACTGGTTTAATGCCCAGGCAGGCTTACGACATACAAATATTTTAAGTATGAGCAACATTAATACCCTGCAGTTTAACTCTAAGCAAAACCTTCTATGCAGAATTAACCATAATAGGATTCTATGTTGGATCCAAACCAAGAGAGCTCAGTAACTGAAATACATTATGATTCATCCTTTCCTAAGACTTGATTACAGAAAAATGGAGGCACACGATGCACCTTATTGAGTTTCCACATGACTGCATCAGATGCGTAAGAATTGCCGTCAGAGCTTGTTACAAATATATCTGCCTGGAGTCCACCAACTAACGTTTTGATTCAGTAGAATCGGGAGTAAGGATCAAGCTGGGAAGAGAAGCAGGCAGCAGATGATGAAGCACCGTGTTCACCATGCCAAGAACCTAAACTTTACCGCAGAAACCATGCAGTTCATGAGCAGATGAGTGACATGGTCAGATGGACATCTGAGAAAGGCAACTCCAATGCAAGGGAACAGCGTAAATTGAGTGGTTGTGATATCAAGCAAGATGAACTGCAAAGAGAGGGACAGATCTGCATTGGATTAGCTGGCCTAATATGGTAACACAGAAATCTGGTCAGCCAGCAGTGAGAACATAACTGAAGTAGTACAGTCTGTAACAGGGAAGTAGAAAAGTAGGTTGATATGAAAGCCGTGTATGGTAGAATGAATAAGATAGTGTGAATGTTGAACCTGAGAACTAAAAGACAAAGCTAAGGTGACTCCTGATAATCTGGTTTGGATAAAAACATAGTAGGAGGGAAAGCAGCAATTGGACTTGGTGTGCAAAGAAGGGGAGGAGGAGGGTGATACGTGCTATCGGGCCATGATGAATTCACTGGGAAGCAATGAGTTACCAAAGGAGGAAAACATCCTGTTCAAAAATAATCATCTCAAATTGTTGTTTGGATTTTTTAATAATTAAAATAAAGGTTTTGCTTTCCTCCCTGTATTGATATTGCTCTTATGATGCAGTGCACTGGCTCCCAGAGAATATAAAGCCTTCTGAGGTGCTGGGCCTTTCACAGCGAAACCAACAATTGGGGGAGACTCATGATGCAGATTATTTGCATCACCTGCTTACTCTATGATCTGGAGAGCAGGAATCAAATAATCATGTGACTTATCTCCCCACGTGACCTGGGGACATAAAAAGCCACACATCTAATTCAATTGTATCCCATCATAAGTCTTTGCAAGTTCTCTCCCCTGCGTGGAAGGACATCTATAGATCTTGCATTAGGCAGATTACATAGATCCGATGTCCTAGTCTTTGTGTCCCAGCAGGATTTCCTGTAGGTGTTGACAGAGTTGACATCCAGAAAAAGAATTCACTGGCAATCCTGGGAACAAAGCTCAAGGAATGCTCGTTGGACTATATTAGTCTAAAAGTTGGAAGAATCAAATGTTTTACTTCAAGTACGTGGCCACACAAACTTTAAAAGAATCAACCAGTGTTTTGGGTTTAGTTTGTTTGTTTATTGTTTATTTGGGCATTTTAGTTCCAAGTCACTGGGTGAGTTTCCTATTCTAAAAAAACAAAAAACAACAACAACAACAACAACAAAAACACCCAATGTTCCAAAAGGCAACTATTAACAGAAGGAAGTCCAGGGAGAAATTTCAGTAGAAACACTGTATCTCAACTCCTGTATCTTTTTTAGGTGGAATAAATAGGAGGGATTGAGAAATACTAGTATATCTTGAATATCTTGATCATATAAAGCTATTAAAATATGTCTTGATTGTGCACTCCATCCACTATGTTTATAGCTATGCTCGCTATCATTGCCTGTCAGTCTTCTTCCGAGTCTTAAACAACCCAATCCGAGAGGTGGCCGCTGATTTACATGCGCTATCATTTAAAAAATAAAAAAAGGGGAGGGGGGAATTTGCCGGGAGCCCGTCCATCCTTGCTGCTTGACACAGTCACTGCAGGGAAGAAACATCTACACAGCATATGTTTCAAGGGACCTGGCATATATGGCATACTGTTCTTAATATGTTTCCTCACCTTCTTGGCGCTATGTGTTTTAACCAAGGTCACCTCTCCGAGAAAGGTTGTTTACCCAGGTAAGGATTTTCCCCTGAAGTTGCACGCTTAAGCTACATAATCTTTACTCCCTGGAATGGAGATAAGAAACTCCCTAACCTTTGGAATAGAGATTGATAGGATTGGAATCAACTGGTATAAATACAGATGTAACAAGACAACGGGACACAGAACCTAGAGACAGAACCTAGTGAGAGAACATGGCAAAAGATCCTGGACAGAACCCGGCTACATGAATTGGCTGGAGATCCTAGACAGAACTTGGCTGGAGAAACTGGCTACAGAACCTAGAGACAGAACCTAGTGAGAGAACCTGGCTACAGAACCTGGATAGAACATGGCAAGAGAACCTGACTAGAACCTGGTGACTGAACCTGGCTGGAGAACCTAGTGAGAGAACCTAGACAGAACTTGGCTGGAGTTCCTAGCTGGAGATCCTGGCTAGGCTGCTGATCAACTGAAAAAAAAAAAAATTATATATATATATATATATATATATATATATATGTCTTGATATTATTGAGCCATTAAAAATCATGGTTATGCCGAAACCGGTTTGGCTCAGTGGATAGAGCGTCGGCCTGCGGACTGAGAGGTCCCGGGTTCGATTCCGGTCAGGGGCATGTACCTGGGTTGCGGGCATGTCCCCAGTAGGAGATGTGCAGGAGGCAGCTGATCGATGATTCTCTCTCATCGATGTTTCTAACTCTCTATCTCTCTCCCTTCCTCTCTGTAAAAAATCAATAAAATATATTTTTTTAAAAAAAATCATGGTTATAAAGATAATTTGGCAACACAGGAAAATGCACAAAAGCAAGCTACAATATTGAGTATTCACTATAATTGCAACTATTTTTAAAGTATAAAAGAAAAAATACGGGAAGAAATGCAGCAAAATACCAATAAGGATTCTGCTACATTCATGATAATACACCTTTTTCTTTTGTCTATTTTACAATTTTTAAATTATATAGTCATGTCAAATAAATAAAACAACAGCAACAGCTTAATAACTTTTTTTAAAAAAAAAAAATGTGCTCTGGCCAGGATAAACTAGAAGAAGGGGAGGAAAAAAACACCAGACGGGTTAAGGGTCATTCTATAAATCAGTTGAAAGAGTTGAAAATAGAGCATATACTTAATGATGGAATTACACCATTCCTTTATACAGCAATGAGAAAAACGCAGCATAATGGGACCAGAATCAACTCAACTATCACCTTGGGTGGAGGCCCTGCTTGGAAAAGCTGCAGAGACAGGCCCTCAAGTGTGTGGAGGTCCAGCCAAGAGAAGAGAGGCCTCTCCTTAGCGAAGGAGCAGCACCCCGTGAGCTGTCAGTAAACACCATCAACATCTTGAAAACAGCTTGAGTCTGATGTCTCAACCAGCCCCCATCCTCCTTTCTCCCTCAGCACAAAAAGGCCATTCTCTTTTGGTTTTTTGAAGGAGGTATTTGGGTAATAATTCTTCCCCCACTTCCCTGCTGCCAGCTAAATTCCAATGATTAATGGTGGCAATACTTTGAAATTTTGGGATGTGGGGGACTTGAGGGGAGAGGGCAGAGGAACACGATGGACAGCAGAGAGGCAGGAGGGGGTGCTGCTGAAGCGCTAGGGACATTAGAACATGTCAGGGCTGGTAAATGATTCATTGAGGTAATGATGATAAACATTTGTCTCTGAGCATATATGTGCATTTTACCTAACGATCTCAAGCGTCCATAGTGAAGAAAGGCTGGGAATCAATCATACAAACAGGCCTAAATGGAAATCCCTTAGGAATGGGATCTGAATTGTAAATGCCAGCCAGAATTTCACACATCAAATTACAATAAACAGAATGATATTTTAAGCAGCTTGGTACTTAAAGGCTACTGTGTGGAGTCCTGGAGATTCTCTTCGACTTTAAGATTTCTCTCTGCTGCTAGTTGGAGCTTTGCATATCTCTCACTCACCCCTGCACTTCTGTTGTGGATTCTGAAGCTGAGCTTAAAGAAAAGTTTGTCACCACAAACTCATTCATATGTGGCTCAGTCCTCCTGTTGTCCTGGCTCATTTTCCCTTCTGTCAAGTACCTTTGCTATCCAAGGATAAAGTTCAATACATTACCCCCAGAAAGTTTTATTGAGAAACAGTCAATCAAAACAGTCTTTGAGGAACTGGAGGGCATACTGTGGGCTTCAACATTTAACTCTAAAGGCTTATTGGAATCAGAACATGGCCTATGACGACCACTTTCGTGTTTCACTTCTGCATTTTTCACCTTGTGCATTATCTGAACCTTGGAAAAATGTACACACATAGAGAGAGCCAAACTCAGGGCAGTGGCTTTATAATGTCACCTGAATTACTGACTGAAATGAGCCAGGGCTGGCTCAACCAACACCATAAAATAACTGGATTCCTAGCTACAGTTCAGCTCAAACCTATTGTTCAGTATCTAATTTATTTCATCAACTTAAGCACATTAAAGAAAATGGTGGTGTAGAGAATAATTATACTGACCTTACACACTGTGATTTTTAAGGTACTGGGACAGTTACTTTGAGCCCCAAATTACCTAATTGCAGATAAATTGGGTAAAGCACTCTTTGGGGTCTACACAGCCAGTAGAGTGGCAGCACAACACAACATCTTGGAAAACTTTCATAAATGATTGCTTTTCAATCCTACCCTAGACCTATTTTCTCTCCCAGGATGTGGTCTGAGAAACTGTACTTTATGAATTCCCAAAGTTCCAATGTATAAGTAGGTTTGGTAACTAGACTTGACTCACCTCCGAGGCATGGGTATATATTTTTTTATGTTAGGATTCCCTATGGCTAGCGAATGTGCCTAGCACATAGTGGGTTTTCAATAAATGTTTTTAATTTATCAGTCAATAATATTTTCCTGTGAAATAACATCATACAATTTCTTCCCTATGCAACAGAGGGAGCAGGGAGCAGTGTGAGTATCCTGGAAGACAAGGAGAAACTGGAAAGAGCAGGGAGAGTCAGAGTAGAGAGAACCAAAAACCATGAAAATTTTGTCCTGAGTCTCAGCAGGTTTTATGGTGACTATCACTTGTAATCTAAAATTTAAGATTGAAAATAGAGGATTAACCACTTTTTATGTCCACAAAGACAATGAATAAGTATCTTCTTGTTCATAAACATTTTCAAACATAATGGTCATAGACAGGGTGGCCCCAGACACAATTATATCATAAGCAAATGTATTTCATTGGGTTCCCCAACAGTTGACTTTAAGAGTGAGTAATTTATTTGGAAGATGATACTAGGAAATAATAGGAGTGGAGGGAGGAGAAGAAAGAGCTAGAAAGAAAGAAAATCAATAAAAAGTATGCTGTGGAACAGGTTACCGTGGGGCACCTGAGGTTCAATCGCACTGGGAAAATCGAGAAGACAGAAGAGGGTCCGTGGTACTCAACGTGCCATCCCCTGACCGGCTGCATCAGCACCAACTGGTGTGGTGGTTTATTCACGTGCCAACTTGACTGGACCACACAGTGCCCAGATATGTTGTCAAACATCATTCCAGATGTGCCTATGAAGGTGTTTCCGGATGAGATTTGAGTCAGTAGACTGAGTAAAGCAGCTTGCCCTCTCTAACAAGGTAGCCTCATACCATCAGATGAAAGCTGTACAGAATAAAAAGGCTGAGTAAGAGGCAATTCTCTCTCTGCCTGACTGTCTTTGAGCTGGAACATTGGTCTTGTCCTGCCTTCAGACAAGCACCTGTTCCTGCCAAATCAAATTGTATATGTAGCATGAGCAAGATATAAACGTTTATATGTTAAGCCACTGAAATTTTAGACTCATAATGGCCTAACCTCACTGGTATAAACACTTTCCGCCTAACCCCAAAATAGCCTGTTCATAAGAAACAATTTTGTCAGATTAATACTATAGCACTTCATAAAGCCAGTTCTCTCTCTTAAAGATCAAAAATTATTATAGACAAAAGAAAATTTAGGAATAGCCAGCCTGACCTTATCATAATTATCACCAATATTTATTAAATATCATTTATATTATTACTAGAAGCCCATTTATATTATTACTAGAGGCTGCCTCTGCCTCAGCCTCTACCCATCATGTGGCCGCCTCAACCCTCGCAGCCCCAGCTTCATCTGGAAGGTCATCCGGAAGGATGTCCGGAAGGACATCCAGTCTAATTAGCATATTATGCTTTTATTATTATAAACTAGAGGCCCAGTGCACAAAATCCATGCACAGGTAGGGTCCCTAGCAGCTGCTGGCTGCTGGCCAGCGGGGGGGGGGGGGGTTGGGGTGGAGGGGCGGGGGGGGGGGAAGGGTTCCCTTCCTCTGGCCACCTGCCTCCACTGCCTCTGGCCCTGCCCCCTGATCGAACTCCCAGTTGAGGGGACAATTTGCATATTAGACTTTTATTATATAGGATTTGTAGGTTTTACTCACTACTCATAACTGAATCACAACTTCTCTCCATTGTCAATTTGACTGATGACACACAGAATATAAGAAACAAAATTATTGAACCTTGTCAGCTGTTTCATTAAACATTCCAGTAGTCCAAGGGTCATTACATATAGCATATAAGTAAATATTTATTAAGAATTAGAATATACTGCCCTAACCGGTTTGGCTCAGTGGATAGAACATCGGCTTGCAGACTGAAAGGTCCCAGATTCAATTCCGGTCAAGGGCATGTACCTTGGTTGCGGGCACATGCCCAGTCTGGGGTGTGCAGGAGGCAGCTGATCAATGTTTCTCTCTCATCAATGTTTCTAACTCTCTATCCCTCTCCCTTCCTCTCTGTAAAAAATCAATAAAATATATATATATTTTAAAAAGAATAACATAGTTTTAAAAAAAGAATTAGAATATACTATAATATACATATTATTCATGCTATACTGCCCAAAATGTAACTTTCTTTATAATTCAAGATACATAAGTCAGAATTTCCAATGCCTTGTGATCATTATTTTGAACATCATTTATTTCAGGGATATTCATCATCTTTCTGAGATAAAGATTTGCAGATAAGAAGTGTTAAATAACAAAGAGCTACTATGCAGAGGTAATAATGATAATGATAATGAACATAGCAACATTACA
Organism: Myotis nattereri; assembly: GCF_964212035.1. NCBI lineage: Eukaryota > Metazoa > Chordata > Mammalia > Chiroptera > Vespertilionidae > Myotis > Myotis nattereri. The sequence goes on along the minus strand of NC_138077.1, from coordinate 128,548,611 downwards.
TAGTAGTATGAGCACTGACTCCATACTGAGTATATGTCTTGTTCTCCTCACAACCGTCCTAAGAGACTTCTTTGATTTCCTTTTACACCTGGAGATTTCGAGAGACAGGGAAGCCTGACCAGGTCATGCAGCCAGTAAAAGGCAGAGATAGGAATTTGAACCCTGACCTATCTACCCCAAAGCTCTTTTTCTAAAAGCTCATGAGTTTCTACAACAACTTTCAACATATAAGAACTCAAAAAAGAAACAAAGAAACATTGTATTGATAAGCAAGCAGAAAAATAGCCCATTTTACAAAAGGAAAATCACAATGATAAAATTTTATAAAAACATTTTTTAAAAGAAAAAATATCTAATAGAAAAGCAGGTTATAAGTAAAATGATGTGTGTGTTCTTTTTAAAAAGGGTGCTTTGTTATCTCATAAAAGACCTTATAACTTATGTTACAGTCTATTTAAACTAATATGGAATTTATAACCTTACTTTTGTTATAAAATTGGAGCTGAAATAGTGGTGAGAACTCTTTAAGTTTTTATTTCTAATAGCTAAATTTTATTTTACTGTGGCTTTAATCTTCCTAAATCCAGAGGCTGATGGGAAAAAGATGAATTAAATGCGATAGGATCAGTAGAACTTTGAGTGATGTCAAATAAAATGCCTTATGTGTTGTTTCTGTTTTAATTGTATAGCATCTTATAGACTTCAGTCTCTACCAGAATGATCAATCTGTCACTTGAGTTATTTAACTATTGATTAATTTCAGAAATGTGTTGACATAAGTCTTACTGTAAAAAGAAAATCAGTTCCCCTGTCTCCTACCACCAGGATTCTGAGTCTCATGTCTTTGCCTTTTTGCATGATTAATGTTGTTCTGAAAAACCTAAAGAATCAATAAACATTTTCTGTATCAGAGATATCTACATCCCCAAAGAGGGTTGCCTATTTAGTTTCCCACTCAATCTACAAAATGCATTACCCTTTGGAATGGAAGGTCAGGCTTGGCCGGCTGGTGAGAATCAGAAATTCTGTTCAGATTTGTTTATCCTTTCAATGTGAAAGTCCTATGGCTAGGAGTACACCAGTCTCCCTGGTGGCCTAAAGGAATAATTACACTCACCCAGGTTTACACACATCTCTGAATGACCCAAGTTAATGCTGCTGACATTGTCTTCTTAAGAAAACAAAACAGAGATCTCTCTCTCTCTCTCTCTCTCTCTCTCTCTCTCTCTCTCTCTCTCATCTCTGAGTGCCTAGAGATCCACATTGTTCCAGCAAACATCATTCACTTAGATTGAGAAAAACCCTCTTTTCTACTGAGCCCATAGAGTTTGACTCTTCTGCCTACTCAGTGGGGGAAGATGTGGCCTCGCTGTACATAAACACAACTGTGTCCAACAAGCAAGGGCCCAGGAAAGAACAGAGCTAATAAAGCAGTAGATGGAGAGGTGAGAGAAGAGCTGATTAGGAATCCTCTCCTCTCCACACCATTACATGGAATTGTCATCAAGGATAAAGCCATGACTTTAATTCTTTTCAAGGTTAGGGCTCCTTTCTAACAAAATGAATGAAATAATTTGGGAGCAAGATTTAAAGGTATAAAAGAAAAAAGGGAATTCACCACAACTGCCAAGTACTCTTGGCTCCCCTGCCCCTTATCCCTACACCTGCTCAATTGTATTCCCTGTGCCAGGGAGCGTGACTAGAAGGTCCAGCCTTCAGTAATATTGAACACAAAACCCGTCTTGCTCCATGTTATTCCAGACCAACGGAAGAATGAAGAAAAATGGGTGACTGAATGCATGGCTGAGTCCTTTGTCTAGTGGAAATGAGATCAATGTTGTGACTCTGGTCTCCTGAGTTGGGACTGATTTGAAAAATAAAGCAAGACAAGGAAACCATGATCTGATAAGCCGTGAAATGACTCTGCCAATTCACTGAGCCTGAATGAAGTCCCTACCAGGGCCTTGTCAACACATTAGATCTAAGCACAGATGCTGCAAGAATAGGCTTTACCTGTGTGCTTCTCCTGAGTCACCAGCTCAGAGAGGAAGAACGATAAGGCTCAGTTTTCTTAATGATGGCTCTGCCCTTTGCAGTGATTCCAAATTCAGCCAGCTTCTGAGGCTGTTCATGGCACAGATCTTCAGAGAGAATTCTCTCTGGGCCTGGAAAAGATAAAAATTAGCAGTCCAACCATGTCATGGAACCAACTTGAAACGTTATTTAATACTAGTGTTCTGGTGCACGGATTTGTGCACATTGAAAGGAAATGAATTAGAAGAAATATTTTAATATCGCTATTTGCCCTTTCTCTATAATAGAAGTATCTACCGAATTCATGATCAACAATGACAGATCAAAACACACACATGCTATTGGCACCAGCGAGAGCTTTATATGTATTGCGCATGAGCGAGTCAACTTAGCCTTTTATATATATAGATAAACTTGCTTAATTAGACCTGCTTTCTGATTTAGCTAAACTTTTTTTCCAGCCCAGTGAAGCACCCCAACTTCTTTTTCAAGTAATTGTCAGCAACACAGCATTAAATATCAACACGAAGCAGATTATTATTGTAGATCATGCAGGGAGGGAAAAAAGGGTAAAATATTTAACTGCAGCAGTGTTTGACTATATTCTGCGCAGTGAGAAAACCTGAAGTCATTTTCAAGGTCCACCATTCCTTACTTATTTTCAGTCAGGTCAAGTTTCTAAACTTTCTAAATCTCCATTTTCTGGCTAATAAAAAGAGAATAGGATTCTACTGAGTCTCCTATCTACCTACTCCAGGACTTCTGTGAGGATCAAATGAGATGAGGCACATGAAAATGCTTCACAAACATTTGGCTAAAGTGGAAATGTTTGCACCTGGCTATAAAGCAATTTGTGTTCCTGGGCTGAAGAAACTCCGAGGAGGCTAGTCACTAGGGAGAGGAAGCCAGGCATTGCTACATGACATCATTACCCGGTGCCCACAGTGACCATTTCCCGGCTACACTGGGCTGTGGGCTGCATTTTGTGCCATGGGGTCTTGGCAGCATTGGCTGCGATTTGGTGGGGTGTCGCTCTGGGGTGGTGGCGGGGCCTGTGTCCCACTTGGGGGAAGCCGAGTGTTTGTCGGCACCAGGTTCATGGTGCCATTTATTTTTAAATGGCCAGTGCACTCACGGCAGCTCCTGCATTGAGCATCTTCCCCCTGGTGGTCAGTGTGCGTCATAGCTACTGGTCGGACAGTCAGACAAACACTTAGCCTTTTATATATATAGATTCCTAATTACTTGAGAATAATTTCATTAGCCACAGCTTTCATTTGAATATGCTACAAATAGTCAAAAAGTTTATATTTCCTTACTGGAACATATCCATAATGAGATTTTGTGGCTGAATATTTATTCCATATGATAATTACAAGGCACCAAACTTGAGCTAAATGAACATATTAAATAGCAAGCAGTATTTCTTGGATTCCTTTAATTATCATTATTTCCAAAGTATTCTCGTAGTCACCAGACAAACGTCATTGAAGCCACATGTGCAATGTTAGAGAGAGGATCTAAATGACAGACCAGGGAGCACTGGGTTCCCGGTTTCTTATTAAACATACAGTGACCTGGGGTTCCTGCTCTGGAAACATCACAGACGAAGTGTGAACAAAGGTGGAAAATGAGGCTTTCCTTCCTTCTTTCCTTCCTTTCCTCCCCTCTCTCTCCCTCCTTTCCTGTCTTCTTTCTTTTCTCCCTCTCTCCTCCCTCATGGATTTCTCTCTCTTACTTTCCCTCCCTCCTTCTCTCCCCCAACCTCTCCTTTCTTCATTCCTGTCCTCCTTCCTTCTTTTCTTCCTCTGTCGCTCCCTTCCTTTTCCCTCACTTATGCCATCCCTATTATGTGCTCCACTCTCAGCAAACCAAAAAGTAAACATTCAATAATGAATCTTACTACCTAATAATGAAAGCATTCTGATGTTTATGTTAGCCCAGCCCAGAGGCTCAGGATATTTAGCTAAGTGTTATTTATAGAGAATTAGATCATTTCATGACACCTTAAAGACTAATCAACAAATATGTAAAAATTCAGTTTATAAAGTACCAGATTGCTAGCCTGGGAAGTTGTCATTAACATCATTTTTCATTAACTTTCTGTGACTCAACCAAACTGCCATCTGCCTCTTCAGACCCCTTCAATTACCAGTGTCCCTCTGCATTTTATTTTTCCTCTGCACCAACTTGAGGCACGCATCTCTGTAAATTGCCGCCAATTCCCTAATTACTTAACTGTGTCCGGTATGCAGTAGCACTGAAATGCCTTTCCCTTGGAATCAGCGGGAAGGGGGCCGCTGTTACAGATGAAAGCAGGCCACCAATAAAACCTCATTAATACCTGCAGCTTTAGAGAAAGAATGTGAGCAATGGCCATGTTTCTAAAACGTGAAGAACACAAGAGGACAAAGGAAGCCTCCCCCATAAACAGATGTTTTATTGAGATTGAGTGAGAGAGAAAAGGCATCCCTCCAAAAAAACCATAAGTCTTCTGCCACCATAAACTTTTCGTTCCGAGAGAATCTCTAATAGGGCAAAAGAAAGACAGCTTCAGGTGAAAGGTTACCTACAACAACAATGCCAGGCACTGGGCCTGCCCAGGTAAAAGGTAGATGGTAATTTTATCATTAGCATGCCTGACCCCTTGGCCGCACCATATCTCACAGGAAATGTTACGACCAGCTCACCTGTCAAGACACCAGCGCTTAAAGGTCAATGCGCACAGAAACCTTCCGGAGCTTACAACTGAATTGCTGACTTCTTTTATTATTGCCACTTAAATAAATGATTCAAGGAGCAAGACAAGGAAAGACTGGCTTAATGTCAAGATTTACATGAAGGATTCTTAGGGGTTTTGTTTCAAAACTATAAAAAATACTTTCGCTGTGTTTGGGTATCAAAGAGCAAGCAAGGCTTTGAAAATCCATAAATATTCCTGGGCTTGGAGGACTTCCAGTATTCCTTGAAAGGACATTATCAGTTTTAATGTCATTTCACAAGGGCTTTCCCTTTATGTTTTGCTTTTTATTCTATGTAAAGAGAATTTCAACATTCTTTCTCCTTTTCATTGGGGGCAGAAGGGAAGATAATAAGAAAGCTTTTCGTAGCATTGTGTGGACATTACTCAGTTTGAAAAGCAAGAAGAATGAAAGCTTTAAAAGATTATTCCACTTACTATTTTTTTCATAATTAAATTATAGATAAAAGCATGTTGCTTAAAAGTAAGCAGGGCATTTTCTCAAATGGTTGAACAAGGAGTTACCAGGTGACCCCATTAAGTGTGCTGCTTCTGGATATTCACCCAAGAAAACTAAAAAAGAGGCTCAAACAGATACTTGAACACCCATGTTTATAGCAGCATCATTCACAAGCAAAATGTGGTATGCACATACAATGGAGTATTGCTCAGCCTTAAAAAGGAAGGAAATTCTGACACAGGCTACAACATGGATGACCCTTGAAAACATTATGCTCAGTGAAAGAAGTCAAACACAAAAGGGCGAATATTATATGATTCCACTTATATGAAATGTCCAGAATAGAAAGATCTATATAGACAAGAAGTAAAGTAGTGGCTACCTAAAACCAGGGGTGGAAAATTTGGGAGGTGATAGCTCAAGAGTGTTGAGTACCTTCTTGGGTTCATGAAAACGTTCTAAAACTGATTGCGGCAACAGATGCACAACTCTTTCAATAGAATAAAGACCATTAAATTGCGCCCTTAAAATGGGCAAATTGTAAGATACGGAAATCATATGGAATAAAGGTAGAATTGCCAGATAAAATACTGGTCTTTTAAAAAAATCTTGAAATTATTATTCATGCTATGCCTGTTGGATTCATTCTCAGATTTTTTTTCTCTGAACTTTAGAATTGCTCCATTTGTTGTCATTAGAATCCCTCTGAATTGGTGTCTGCATAACAATCGTCAGGCACATGGACCTTGGTGATCAAAGGCCACAGAAGCAAGGTTAGAGCAACCAACATTCCCAGCTCTCCATCAGCGAGTTGCAGGCTGAACTTTCAAGAGTACTTTTCGTTGCACATAGAGTAAGGAGTCAGGTTGTCCCCTTCGATGAACCATTCATGCACTCATCATTCAGGACTCAAAATAAATAAGAAAAGTAATCCTCATAACCATACTTCACAGTTGCTTTCAAAACAACTTCTGTCAAATTGTAATCACCTCTCAGTACTGGTTGTGGGAGTCTATTTAATGAGAACTATTTGTAATTTTCTAGCACGTTGTTAATTCACAAGAATTTATATCATTAAGGTCATTAAACTATGTTATTTACTCTGGGTTGTTAAAGAGAATGCTAATAACTTAAACTTACTTCCTGATCCTGCAAAAAAAGTTGATGTTGTGTCCCATTTCATTATATCTTCATGTGGCCTTTTTAAAAACTAGACATTCTTATATTTAATTAACTCTTTTTCAGTTTTTTTAGTTGCTAAATTGTTCTGTGTAAAAAGACACCATATGATTAGGAAAAAAAACCCTTCGATTTAGATTTTTAAAAAGCTTCCCCAAACATTAGTGATATTGTTTTATTTCACTCCACTAATCGCTCAGAAGGTGCTTTTTATACTCATTATCTTCCCTCTGTCAGGAAGTGAACACGGCCTCATGGACATAGTTCACAGAAGCAAATAAGTTTAGCTGTCAGATTCCATTGGTTTCCAGAGAACTTCAGGCAAGGAACATAAAAAAGGCCAAGTTAGAGAAGCCCTAAAATTTTATACTTGGCTTTGTGACTTAGGCTTAACGCATTTTAGGAAAACCAAGAAATGCTGTCAGTCCAGCAGCGCACCTGTCACAGCCTCACAACTCCCAACGTGCTGGCCCTCCTCATAAACAGTAAGTATGTTGTAAAGCCGTTTACAGCTGCTATAAAAATATTTTGACTATTTTACCCCACTCCCAGGATAGGACACGTGATACTAGTTAAAGGAAAAGAACACAGATTCGCCTTTGCAGACAGCCTTCCTGAATTCGGGGGCAGGAGGAGAAGGGGAAAGCCCCATTTCTGTGGCAGGGAGCCTTAAAAAGGTGTCGCTCCCTCAAGGGGATGCAGCCCTGGGAGCAGCAGCCTGAGTTCAGCCCCACTCCAGCCCCTACAGCCTCGCACCCTGTGAGCACCTGACACTCCCTGGCCTTGCCCACTGCCACTGTGTATGCAGCTTCTCCCACACCTTTCTATCCCATGTGCTTGCGTGTCTACCAGACAGACTCTACCATTAGTGCCAACCCAAAATCCAGAAGCCAGTCCGCATTCATGGATATGGACTGAGAGCCTGTGTATACAAATGGACAATGGCCTGATCACATATAAAATAGAACTCGTAACCACAGCCTGCAGCAACCAGTCCAGGAAACCACAGCATTATCTAGAGCAGCGGTTCTCAACCTTCTGGCCCTTTAAATACAGTTCCTCATGTTGTGACCCAACCATAAAATTATTTTCGTTGCTACTTCATAACTGTAATGTTGCTACTGTTATGAATCGTAATGTAAATATCTGATATGCAAGGTGGTCTTAGGTGACCCCTGTGAAAGTGTCATTCGACCGCCAAAGGGGTCGCGACCCACAGGTTGAGAACCGCTGATAAGCAACCTAGGACACCAGCCTGCTAACTTTCAGGCCACTATTTCCAGGAAGCCAAAAACAACCCCTGTAGCAGTCATCTCCAAATGGTCAGGACTTAATTAATAATTGTCAGCTTCCCTAATTTTCTACCCCACTTCCAACTTAGAACCAACCAGGCAAGTTAAAATACCAGAGATGTGGAAAGGTAGGTTAAATGACCAGGCATCGTTACCTAAAAGATAAATCATAAGTAAGGATATAAATGAAGAAGGAGAGGAAGGAGGAAGAAGAGGGGGAGGAGAAGGAGAAGGGGGAGGAGGGGAAGGAGGAAGAGGAGAAAGAGGAGGAAGAAGAGGAGGAGGAGGAGGAGGAGGAGGAGGAGGAGGAGGAGGAGGGAAAGAAGAAGAAGAAGAAGAAGAAGAAGAAGAAGAAGAAGAAGAAGAAGAAGAAGAAGAAGAAGAAGAAGAAGAAAAAGTAATACAATAATTAATAAATAATAATACAAGTATAAACTGTGGGATTTGCATACTCTCAACTATAAACCTACTTTTGCTCACCCCTGTATGTTTCCCTAATCAATTGCAGAGGATACCTCATTTCTATTTAGCCTGCCCACAGCTTCTCAGGGCACACCTGAAGCCTTCTCACCACCACCACCCCCAAAGCTTCCTCACTCCTCTGCATGCCTTTCAGTCTCTGCCAGACACAGAGATGGTAGCTGACTCCTTTGCTACAGCAAGATCAGAATAATAAATAGCCTTTGCTTATTTTCCTTGGTTTTCATTTATTTCTGCAGGACAAAAGACATTCTTTCCCAATGACTTCAGGCATTTCTTCAAGAGCAATTCTCTTAAGTGGGTAGATGCAGCTTTATGGAATCCACTGCAAGTAGAAACAGATTACTTGCAAGTTTCATCACCATTTCCCCAGGAGTCTATGTGAGGTGAGTGACTTGTTACACTGTCCTATGAAAAATATGGATGGGCCAAGATAGGAGAATAAAACTGTAGATATTACAACCCTGACAACCAGTTGTGACCATTGGCCTGGTGTGACCATTCAAACTTCTACCCAGACTCCAGACTCATGACAAGCTCTATTTTTTTCCCCAAAAAAATATTCCCAAGCCCTTCTAGAAGAGAAAGTTGAATGCCAAGACTACTCTCTCAGCCTCAGCCCTCAGACCACTCTTTAAATCTAGCCATCCTGGGCCTACTATTCCCCAAATATAAAGGGCCCATTCATCTCTCCCAAATGGGAGTAAATGTTCACCCACCATTCAGGGCCAGATGAAATGTCGCTTCCTCTTTTTATCTACTCCTAACTTTCCAAAGCAAATTTACTTGCTCCCCCATCTGTATTTGTAGACTGCAGGTAAACCTCTTTAACAGAGCTTGACAGAGGGCATCATAGCTATTTGCTTACATGGCCACCTCCTCGGACAGAAACTGCTCAAGGGCGGGACGTATATTACTGTCCATCATCTGTAAATGGAATGAAATACCTAAAGGAAGGAGGGAGGAAGGAAAAAATAGAAAAAGAAAGGAATGGAAGAGAAAAAGGGGAGGAGGGAGGAAGGACAGAGGAAGATAAACTTTAAGGACTTCTTAGCACATCCCAATTTTTTCATGTGCTTCAGTTTTCCATATAAAACCTTCTCTCTTTGCAGGTGCCATTTCTGTTCATGCATACCAATAACACTGCAGTCCGATTATAGTGTTATAAATCACTCATATTAGAACAAAGTGCACAGCTCCCCAATGTCAGTAAGACACCAACCCTTCTCTCAGCACAGTAGCCAGTCAGATGGATTTGGTCTGAATCAGGACTCTGCCCTTCACTGGCTCTGGGCTCTACTTCCTAAACCCCCTGAACCCTCACTACGGTATCTGTAACATGAGAAAAATAATACTGACTCACAAGACCATTATTGTACAATTAAATAAAACAAGTAGGTAAAATTTGAGGCACATAAAAGGTAGTCAATCTATGTTAATTTCCTCCTCTATTTTGATTTTTCTCATTTTTATTCAAGCATCCAAGATCAGAATTCAGTAGCCTTGGTTGCTTAAGTCTTGGGGTGCTTCAGGCACCCAGTCAGACAAGTTAATAATAATATTTCCTCTAGAGGAGCCAAAATTTTTAAAGTTTTAGTATTTTTTTGATCAACACCTTCAAAACAGGAAGGTGCATTTTCAAGCAAATCCATCTCCAGGGATGAAATGGGGTCACCGATGTCACAGATGAAAGCAAGCTCAGTGCTGTTGTCTTAGAAACCCATTTCTCCCTTTGCACTCACTTGAGACGCCCTGCTTCCCGCCCCTGCTCCTCTCTGCATGTCAGGAGAGAAGCTATCCAGATAGGGTTGGACAGATGTGAGCCTCTGAAAGAGCTTCACATTCCTAGGAGCTGCACAACAGTAAAAACAAAAATATTGCCTCAGGTGAGGATAACAGCAAAGGGATGTCAGGGCATGAAATAGGCTGTTTGACTTGAAGAGAGCCCAGCGGTGCTCTCAAAGGGCAACGCTGTGGCCGCAGCCCTCTCCTGGAATACCGGCTGCCTCTCTGGTTTTGTTTATAGTCGTTGCCTTCAAAGAAAGGGTGAAAAATGGTTCGGGCAGTTTGAGGGGGAGGGGGGTGGGGAGAGTGGGAGGAAGAGTAGCAGTCCAGAGAAAAGGAATTAAATTTGCATTAAATAAGAGAGAGGACAGTTCTACTAGGAAACAATTTAAGTGAGAGCAACAAAGGGCTCCAGAAAGTAGCTTGAAGTGAGTCTGAGCAGGTCCATCCTGGTGCCCTTGCCAAGCTCTCTGTTTGGGGTTATTGTCCATAGAATTCAGCTCAGCAATCAGAGAGATGAAGGGCGCCAAGGATGAGGTAATCACAGGTCACTGATGCTGGCATCAGTTTCTCTGGTATTTGCACACGTGTGAGCAGAACTGTAGGCCTCTTTAAACTCTGAGAAATTATAGTGTGACATCTATTGGCTCCCATCCTAACAATTGCCTTTCTGCCCCAAATTAGAAATGGGGAGCAGACTCAAGCTCAGAGCCCTTATGGCTCATGTGAAGTGACTTCATTTTATGTGGGAAGCCCAGCAAGCAGGGAAGCAATGAGCCATTTCACTTTAGTTCTGATAGGTGCTTGTCTCTTGAGGAGATCTTGCAGGTAAAGGGTGGAGTGGCCCTGATATTGTCAATGCAAGAGGAAAGTTTGGAGACTCACTAACATCCAGAAAGAAACTGCGGCAGGACCCTGTGGCAACTTCTGAAATCTGTCTTGACCTCAGGAGAGCTGAATTTCCTCCTCTGTGTTCCCACACAGTGTAATGAATTAAATACCTTGATTGTATCATAGATCGAATTTATTAGGATCTATAGACCTGCATATCTGTCTGTCCAATAGACTGTGAGACTCTCAAAGGCAAGGAATATGCCTCATCCAACTTTTTACTTCTAGTGCTTAGCACAAGGCCTGGCATGTTACAGATACTCAGTTAATGTGTGTTGCATGAATGGATTAAATCAAATAATTTCTAAAATAGAGAGCCTAATCCTCAATCAGTCCCCACTGACATCCAAAGCAGTAGTGCAGTGAAGAAGTCAATAATCAATGCACTTTTTTATTTCTACCTTACAAGTTTTGTTGCACTTATTAAGGACTGCCAACAAAAATTTTACAAGTAAATTATAAATATCAACACATATCAGCAAAAGATATAGTAAATATTTTCACGTAAATTTATTTGTGCTGCTCCCTAAAGCAACTAAGATTCCTAAACTTTAACGAAGAATTCATGGTAATTCTCAAATACAATAGTCTCTGCTAATTCTCTAAGGCCAATCTTTAAAGTACAGACTCCTGGGCCCTTCCCCAGCTTCACTGCGTTAGAATTAAAAAGAGAAAGATTTAGTACCCATAGGTTTTTAACAACTTCTCGGAGTATTAAAATCCTACAAGTTTAGGCAGTGCTGTCTCAGAGAGAAGCATTCAGCCATACCCTGCATAAGGACCTGTCTGTCATCAGACCGCATACATGACAGTGATCCCACAGGATTATGAAGGAGCTAAAATATTCCCATTGCCTAGTGGCTTCGTAGTTGTCCTACGTCCAAGTGCAACACGTTATTCATGTTTGTGGTGATGCTGGTGTAAACAAACCTACACACTGCCAATCGTATAAAAGTATAGCACCTACAGTTATGTATGGCACCCAATACTTGATAATGATAATAAATGACTATATTACTAGTTTATGTGTTTACTATACTATAGCTTTTCATTGTTATTTTAGAGTATACTGTTTCTACTTATTTTAAGAAAGTTTGCTGTAAAACACTATGCTGTGTTACTTGAGCAGCAGCCTCACACATCTCGTGTTTACTGTGTCTCCTTATTGCATCGTTTTCTCTTGTGCTTGACTTAATCTCATGTTGCTTTGTGCAGTAACATGCTGTACAGGCTTGTAGTCCAGGAGCAGCAGGCTATCCCACATAGCCCAGCCGTGTAGGAGGCTGCACTGTCTCTGCCTGTGTAAGTCCCCCCTGTGATGTTCGCACAACAGTGAAATGGCCTAATGATGCATTTCTCAGAAGGTCACCCATCGTTAAGTGGAGCATGACTGTGCTGGGAACAACACTAAACCAAGAGTCACGATCGGAGTACTAATACTTGCCATTTATTAGATGTATAACTTTATGCAGTCGTTCAACCTTACTGAGTTTATTATCTTAGCTGCAAAGTAAGGAAAATAATGCCTGCCCTACCAATTTGCAAGGGTGTTGTTGGGTTCAAATGCGATGCTCTAAGAAAATGACAATGTGCTGGAAAATTGCCATTAGTATAATGGACTCTGCCTCATAATTACTCGACTTATTCATAAGTGCACCTTCCTCTGCCTTCAAGGTAGCCATAGTCTCCTAGTTGAGCATCAGTGGGCATTCAGCGCTTAGGAATGCAGTCAGGAATCCCACAGAACTTGCAAATGGAAAGGTTTCCCAGTAGTGTGAGTGACACCTCAAAAGAAAACTATTAATGTACAGAGTTCTAAACCTCATTAACACAGAACAAGGACAGCATAAGCAAGCAAATGAGAGGTCCTACCCTTTCAGAACCTTCCAAGGGAGTCAAGAGCAACACCTGCTAAGCTGAGAGGTAAAGGACCAACTATGCAGTGTTGGTGGAAAATGAAGCATCTCTACACCTACAGACATGAGAGGAAAGGGAATGATTGTCATCTGTTTTAACAAACTGCTCATCTTTGACAGTTCTAACCATGAATCACCCAAGTTAATTAAGTCGTTTCACTTAGTCTAGTTGGACTTAACTGCAGCCTGTATAAATTGTTGACATTGTAAAATTAATTTCTCAATTATTACTTTTCCCATGCAATTCTCCAAAGAATGTTTCAGTTGTTCCTAAATTGGCCTGCTTCAATCTTACACCTGTTAAGCTGAGTGGGCTTTTTGTAAAGGCACCAAGTTCGGAGGATGTTGTTTTATGGAGCAGTCATTGCCACACAGGCAACTGGAAGGACAAAGAGAAATCAGCCCCACAAGCATTGCACAGGACCAGGGTATCATGGAGAAGGATATATATCATCTGGAGGTAGCAATTCTAACAAGGTTAGCCCCTGAGGAATAATTTATAGTAACTAGAGTTGCCAGATTCCACAAATAAAAATATAGGGCACCCAGTTAAATTTGAATTTCAGATAATATGTAATTATTAGCATAAGTATGTTCCATGCAATATTTTAGATGGACTTAAACTAGAAAATTATTTGTTGGCTACATGAAATTTCTATTTAACTGGGAATCCTCTATTTTATCTGGCAACCATGACAGTAACACTGTTCTCTCACTACTTCTTTTTCTGGTGCTTCTCAGCCTTGATTATTCATTAGAATCTTCTTGGAGAGGTTTGAAAAATCTCAATGCCAGACTATATCCCAGACCAATTAAATAGAATCCTTAGGGGTAAGATCCAGGTTTCTGCAATTTTAAAACTTCTCTTGCAATCCCAAACCTCAGCTAAAGTTAAGAACCACTGTCAGACATTTATTTTTTAGCAAAAGAAACTGTATGAGGTATAGACAGATTATTGAAAGTAGTTTTTCCCAAGTTATCTTTAATTAGGATAAAATTTGAGCCTCTCACTTAACTCTGTCTTACCATGAAAATGTGAGCTATGAACCCTTCAGTAAATAAACACTGATTGAACATCATTCTGGGCACTGGAGAAACAGAAATGGACAAGCCACATTCTTACTCTCAAAGAGCCCATGTTCTGGTGTACTTTTATCAAAAAAATCTTTCAGGCAAAGCTTCATTATTTCCAATGAAGAACCCAGTGAGCAAGTTTAGAATGGAATCTGGAGAATGATGTCTTGTATTTGATTTATGATAGAGATGAAGAGTAGGGAGGAAGGGGAAAGGAAGGAAGGAAGGAATGAAGGAAGGAAGGAAGGAAGGAAGGAAGGAAGGAAGGAAGGGAGGGAGGAAGAAAAGAAGGAAGAAAAAATGAAAAGGAATTGTCTCTGCCTCATAAAATACATAATCCAGGAGTATTATAGGTTAAATAGGAAAGGAAAAATATAAGATAATATAGAAGGTATGGGAAAAAATTTTAAGACAAAAGCACAAACCATAAGGCAAATCTTTGATAAATATGACCACATTAGAATTAAGAGCATCCAATCTTCAAAATACATCAATAAGAGAATGAAAAGATAAGCTAGAGAGTGAGACAATTTGAAATTTATATCATGTGCATATCTTATATATTTTTTCAAAACTCCTGCAAATCAATGAGAAAAAGATAGATCATCTAACAAGAAAATGATCTGGAGACTTGAACAAAGACTTCCCAAAATGATCTACATACAAATGGTGAATAAACATAGGAAAAGGTGTTCAACTCATTTGTAACAAAGGAAATACAAAGTAAACCCTTTTGAGATATTACTATGTACCCACTAGAATAGCTAAAATTAAAAAGATCAACATGGAGAAAGGGAAGATGGCGGCATAGGTAAATACTGGTACTTGCTGCCTCCCATAGTCACATCAAAATTATTCAACTAGAGACATATATAATACTCTTTGTAATACTTTAAGCAATAAAACAAAATTTAAAAAAAAATTATTCAACTAAAATACAGAACAACCATCATTCAGAACCACCTGAAATCCAGCTGAATGGAAGTCTACAATTAGAGATGTAAAGAGGAAAGCACAATGAGACTGGGGGTAAGCAGGGGAGAGGAGAGGCATGGAAGGGCTGATCTGATATCCACGTGTGGCGTTTTTTTAATTAGGAGAGGTGTCTAGGCTGCAGAGGCCTGCCATGAGGAGAAAGGGGTCCCAGATCCATATCAGAATCCTAGCCAGAGCTAGAAAGAGAGTTCCCCATAACTTTGGGCTGTAAAAAATAGCAAGGATTGTGCCTGAGTGACACAGAGGCTATTGGAGACCCAGGCAGTTACTCTTAAAGGGCCTACACATGAACTTACATGGACTTGCTCCCTCTGAACCCCAGCACTGGGACAACAGTTTGGGGGGATCCAGAAACATACAAGGAGGAACTGGATTGTTTGGCATCAGAAGTGCTTCCAGGGGTCATTGTTCCTATGCTGAGACCTCCCCTGTTGCAGAGTTGACTGGCAGCCATATCTGAGTTTCCATCAGCCTGGCTCACACTGTTCAGTCCACCCTGAGACCCTTCCCCCACCCAATTTGCAGCCCCAGCCAAGTTGTTGGCAGTGGCTTTTCCATATGAATGGCCTGCTCTGGGTCAGGCTTCAGAGTTTTCTAAAATTTCTCAAACAGCAGCTGGCATCAGCATACCCCATACCTATCAATAAGAGGCCCAAGACAGCTTGGCCTAGCCTGAGCACTTCCAAGCCCAACACAGGTAGCAGCCATCTGCAGATCGCTCTGTAGCTTCTCCTAGGTAGCCCAGGTAGTGTCTGACTTTGTACCACCTGGGAGGCCTCAGAGCCAGTGCACCCAGTGGACAGCTTCAGAAAAAGGTTACCTAGATTAATCATACCAGATTACAACTTTACACATCCAGGAGTGACACATTAAAGGGGTAGACTCAGTGAGCACCAAAGCCCCACCAAAGCAAGTCCTACTCCATAGGGGTGTCTCCTGAACAGCAGCTCTTTCATTATAGTCTCAGCTGGTCCTCATGGAGGTCAATTCCTCCCAGTGATGCCCACAGCAATCAAGGCTCAACTACAACCAAACTATGCACACAGCCACACAGGGGTGCACCTAGAGTGTCCAGGTGACCTCACAAGTCACCTGAGCTACTGGGCCCTACAGGACACCACTACACAAGGCCACTCTACCGATTTCAGGAAACGTAGCAGCTCTACCTAATACATAGAAACATATACAGGGAAGTATCCAAAATGCAGAGATAGCCGAAACTGGTTTGGCTCAGTGAATAGAGCGCCGGCCTGTGTACTGAAAGGTCCCAGGTTCGATTCCGGTCAAGGGCATGTACCTAGGTTGCGGGCACATCCCCAGTAGGAGATGTGCAGGAGGCAGCTGATCTATGTTTCTCTCTCATCGATGTTTCTGACTCTCTATCTCTCTCCTTTCCTCTCTGTAAAAAAAATCAATAAAAAAATATATAAAAAATAAAAAGTTAAAAAAAATGCAGACAAAGAAACATGTCACTAATGAAAGAACAGAAGAAATCTCCAATAAAAAAAAAACTAAATGAAATGGAGGCAAGCAAACTACAGAGTATAAAACAATGGTTATAAAGTTGCTCATAGATCTTAATGAGAACTTCAAGAGACTAAGTGAGAATTTCAGAATCTTAGTGAGAGCATCGAAGGCATGAAAAATGACCTGTCAGAAATTAAGCATACACTAACTGTAATAAATAATAATTTATAGGGATTCAACAGTAGAGTAGAGAGTTCTCAGAATCAAACCAACTATTTGGAATATGAGGAAGCAAAAACCACCCAATCAGAAGAGCAAAAAGAAAAAAGAATCCACAAATATGAAGACAGAGTAAGGAGCCTCTGGGACAATTCACATTATGGGGGTGCCAGAAGAAAAAGAGAAAGAGAAAGATATTGAAAATTTATTTGAAGAAATAATGACCAAAAACTTCCCCTACCTGGTGAAAAAAAAATAGGCTTACAAATCCAAGAAGCATAGAGAATCCCAAACAAGAGGAACACAAAGTGGCCCACACCCAGACACATCATACTTAAAATGCCATTAGTTAAAGACAACGAGAGAATCTAAAAGCAGCAAGAGAAAAGTAGTTAGGAGGAGGAGGAGGGAGAAGAAGAAGAAATAAAAAATATGAACAATAAAATGGCAGTAAATACGTATCTATCAACAACTGGATCTAAAAATCAAAATAAATGAACAAGGAATCTAATGAACAAAATAAACTGATAAATACAATAGAATCAGAGGTATGGAAACATGGAACCGACTGACGAATCTCAGAGGGGAGGGGGGAGGAGAGGCAGGAAGAGATTAACCAAAAAACTTATATGAATACTAGAGGCCCAATGCATGAATGTGTGCATGGGTGGGGTCCCTAGGCCTGGCCGGCAATCAGGACCAATCGGGGCCATCTTGCCCAGTCCCGAGTGGGGCCAGGCTGATCAGGGCAGGGCCAATCGGGGCCTGCCAGCCAGGGGAGGAACCATGGAAGGTTGGCCAGCCAGGGGAGGGACTGCAGGAGGTTGGCCAGCTGGACTGGGGAGGGACTGGCTGCAGGGAGGAACCGTGGTAGGTTGGCCAGCCGCGCAAAGGGACTGGGGGTGGTTGGCCAGCTGCAGAAGGTTGGCTGAGGGAGCGCACTGACCACCAGAGGGCAGCTCCTGCGTTGAGCATCTGCCCCCTGGTGGTCAGTGCACGTCATAGCGACTAGTCAACCAGTCGTTCCGGTCCTTCCCGTCATTTGGTGTAACAGTCACTTAGGCTGTTATATATGTAACATATGCACTGAGGAGGAAGAGAGAGATCTGGACTCACACAGCTCTCCAGGTCCTTCTCACTACATCAAGTGCTCTCTGGCTTAGGTTCTCATGATGGCTCTAAGCAATGTGCACAGTTCATATCACTTAGAGAAGAGTTCCGTCTCCTATGCAACACATCCAGATTTTACTCAGATGGTTTACGTAGTATTTTCCAGAGAGCTATACTCCATAAATGCATATATTTCATGTCAGTTTATGACAGGCAATCCTAGGCAACCAGCTACATCCTGATTAGAATGTTCCATAGATAAGGATTCTCTTGCTAGCAAATACCATTAGGTTGTTTGCTAGAATATCTGGCATTACCAGATATACAAGAAAATTAGAATGAATTATCTGTCTTTTCTTTTTCCTGGGGACATTCCCTTATACATTCCTCATAGCACCCATAATAAAGGGAGAGAATGGATTGGAGACCTGCTGCTTAATTATTTTCTTCCAAGATATAAAGGGAATACAGAATCAGAATTGCTATGAACCCTTCTCCAGATTATTATTTTTTTAAATTAAATCTTTATTGTTCAGATTATTACATTTGTTCCTCTTTTTTCCCCCCACAACTCCCCTCCACCCAGTTCCCACCCCACCCTCCGCCCTTATTCCCCACCCACTGTCCTCATTCATAGGTGAGCAATTTTTGTCCAGTCTCTTCCCATATCTCCCACACCCCTTTCCCCCCCAAGAATAGTCAGTCCATTCCCTTTCTATGTCCCTGATTCTATTACAATCACCAGTTCATTCTGT
Organism: Myotis nattereri; assembly: GCF_964212035.1. Lineage (NCBI taxonomy): Eukaryota > Metazoa > Chordata > Mammalia > Chiroptera > Vespertilionidae > Myotis > Myotis nattereri. The sequence goes on along the minus strand of NC_138077.1, from coordinate 128,530,213 downwards.
TCATCAGATTATGTATTCCCTTGATTTTTAGATTCATTTGTTGATAGATGTGTATTTGTTGTTCATAATTTGTATCTTTACCTTTTTCTTCTTCTTCCTCTTCTTAAAGGATACCTTTCAGCATTTCATATAATCCTGGTTTGGTGGTGATGAACTCCTTTAGCTTTTTCTTATCTGTGAAGCTCTTTATCTGACCTTCAATTCTGAATGATAGCTTTGCTGGATAAAGTAATCTTGGTTGTAGGTTCTTGCTATTCATCACTTTGAATGTTTCTTGCCACTCCCTTCTGGCCTGCATGGTTTCTGTTGAGAAATCAGCTGACAGTCGTATCGGTACTCCCTTGTAGGTAACTGAGTTTCTTTCTCTTGCTGCTTTTAGGATACTCTCTTTGTCTTTTGCTCTTGGCATTTTAATTATGATGTGTCTTGGTGTGGTCCTCTTTGGATTCCTTTTGTTTGGGGTTCTCTGCACTTCCTGGACTTGTAAGTCTATTTCTTTCACCAGGTAGGGGAAGTTTTCTGTCATTATTTCTTCAAATAGGTTTTCAATATCTTGCTCTCTCTCTTCTTCTGGCACCCCTATAATTCAGATGTTGGTATGCTTGAAGCTATCCCAGAGGCTCCTTACACTATCTTCATATTTTCAGATTCTTTTTTCATTTTGCTTTTCCGGTTGGGTGTTTTTTGCTTCTTCGTATTTCAAATCTTTGACTTGATTCTTGCGATCCTCTGGTCTGCTGTTGGGAGTTTGTATAATATTCTTTATTTCAGTCAGTGTATGCTTAATATCTAGTTGGTCCTTTATCACAACATCGAGGGTCTCACTAGATTTCTTAAGGATCTCACTACATTTATCGGCGGTCTCACCAGTCTTTTCGAGGGCCTTACTAAATTTACCAGCGGCTTCTAGATAGTTCTTGAAACACCTTAAAAGTGTGGTTTTGAACTCTAAATCCAGCAGTTTGCTTCCATCCATTTCTGTCATTTGTGACCTGTTTCTTTGTCTCCGCATTTTTTATGCTTTCTTGGTGCACCCCCTTGTGGTCTTTGTGCACAGTCTTGTTGTAGTTAAGCCTTGATTGTTGTAGGTAACACTGGGGGGGATTTGACCCCCAGGCCAATTGGCTGTGAGAATCAGATGTGTCTGCAGTGGGAGAACTTCTGTCCTGATCTCTAGGGAGGTGCTAATCTAGCCTCTGCCTGAGGCTATCCAGCAAATGCCTGCGTGCAAGGCTTGGGCGGGGCGGGTCCCAGGGGATCAACAGGGCTGGCCAAGAGAGCAGTTATGGCTGCTCTCAGTCCTGCCTTCAGAGGCTCTGCTTCTCAGTGTCCCAGCAATTGCTGCAAGTACCTTGGAGAGAAAGCTGCCCTTGAGTTCCGACCGATGCCAGACAGTCCCGTTTCTCCTGTTTGAGTCTGGGTCCCCAGAGACGCGCCCAGAACTGGAGCTCGGAGCCTGAGACTCCCTCCCAATTGAAAAAGACAACCACGCCCTCAGCCACCAGCCCGCTCCGCATGCATCTCCGCACCTTAGTATTTTACTTCCATACCGCACTTCCTCTGAGTCTCGGTATGCTTTTCTCTTTCCTTCTAGTTGTAGAATTTCCACTCAGCCAGTCTTCCTGTGGTTCTGGGTGATGTCCGTTCCATCTTTTAGTTGTATTTTTGAAGTGGTTGTGCGAGGCAGCAATCTCCAGTGTTTACCTATGCCGCCATCTTGGTTTCTTCCCTCCAGATTATTTGAAGCAAGGAAAAATGGTAGGAAAAAGGGTGCCTAGAACAGCCTAATTATGTCACATGGGATTTGGTCTATTCTGGATTAAGCTAAATGTCCTATTTCCCATCCCTCATTCCTGCTTGTTGGCTCTAGTGGCCTCACTGTTAGAGTATGAGTGATCAAGAGTCATTGCTCCAAATAGCTATGCCAAAGGAATGACTGAATTTCTGATTTAGACCTTAGGCCATGGAGCCACCTTGAATTCTTAGGATGTGAGTTTAGGGTAGATCAGTTGTACCATATGCATGCATGCTACACTACAGAGAACTTCAAATAACTCTCAATTTTGGGAGGGCCCCTCCAAGAGGCCCAAATAGAAAAATGGGTTAATAGGTCATCTAGTCAAGAGTCTAGTCCAGAGCAGGTGACCGTCACACCTGAGCACATTCCTTCTGCAAAGCTCTGAATGCACCCACTCAGTGATGAAAGCTTTTTTCTTCCCTTTAAAACTTTATGGGATCTGAGCAGGATCTCCCAGCATTTTTCCTCTCAATATGGTCTGGAATGGCCTCAAAGGAAAAAGAAGCAGGGATTTGGTGCCAAAAGAAGGAGGAGGAGGAGAAGGAAGAGAAGGAGGAGGAGAGGAAGAGGAGGAGGGGGAGGAGGAGGAGGAGGAGGAGGAGGAGGAGGAGGAGGAGGAGGAAGAGGAAGAAGGAGAAATGCCTTTTTCTATTTCTATGTTCAAAGAGGCACAGGCAGCTAGCCCCTATGCATGCCAAAAAGAAATGAAAATAAACACTCCTGGAGTAAGTTAGTCTTTAGCCATGTAGCAGCCCATTCTGGAAATGACCCAGCTCTTTCAGACGCTGGAGTAGCCCTTCATGAGTGATTGCGTCTCTGCAGGAATGCTGCCCTGGTGGCCTGCAAAAGGCAGCTTCTGAAAAGCTCTTCTTTAAATATGGGCTCTATGTGAAATTTACCCCAACTCACGTTGCATTAAGAGATATTTAGGGCTAGTCTTAGCATAATACAATCTCAAAACTTATGATTAAACAAGCACAGAACCCCCAATACATCCCTGAGTCCAAATGAGCAAATGTTCCAAATGAGGTTTCATTTCTACAGCATAGGGTTTTGTCAGTTCTGCTCAAGTTTAAATGCCATGTCCAAGTGTAATACTTTTAGCCTAACCTTTTAGCCTACAATTAGCCTAACCATTAGCCTGTCTTTTTCACTTTCATCATGGAGATTAAAATGTTCCTAGAGCCGAAACCGGTTTGGCTCAGTGAATAGAGCGTCGGCCTGCGGACTGAAAGGTCCCAGGTTCGATTCCGGTCAAGGGCATGTACCTGAGTTGCGGGCACATCCCCAGTAGGAGATGTGCAGGAGGCAGCTGATTGATGTTTCTCTCTCATCGATGTTTCTAACTATCTCTCTCCCTTCCTCTCTGTAAAAAATCAATAAAATATATTTTAAAAAAAAATGTTCCTAGAAACCATACTCCCTAGTTCAACCTTATTATTTATAAATGAGTATGTTGGGATCCAAAGAGGTGACATGGTTTACCTAACAACTGCCCCAGAACAAATTGGTAGCCAAGCCAGTACCAGGCCTGTGGCTCCTTATTCCCTCTCCAAGGTTCTTTCTACTGTGAATGTCTTGGCTTCGGTGTAAGTAAATGTAATGAGTTATTTCCTAAGAGCAAAGTGAGGGAGATGGCAATTGGATTCCTGAAGTAGGCAGAGAGGAGCAGAGAGAAAATGAGTAGACCCAATTCACAAATTTTGCCTGGGGCTAGACTTTTATACATTTAATATATGGTAATAGCAATAATAGATCCACTCAGTCGTTCTTTTCTTCTGAGGGGCTAAATTCACCAGTTCTTTTTGATGGTCAGATAGGAATGATATTCGAGGGCAATGACATTCCATATACATTACGCCCTTGATGTCCCGGAGTGCATCTTCCTTGAGGGTTATAATTCTTTAGCTGACTTCTAGTCTACGCCTGGTTCTCACACCAAAGACTTACACCCAAGAGTGTATATCTATTATAATTGCTACCTAAAGAGAATAAGAATTACAGATAAGTAATTTTCTTTTTCTAATCTAACCCCCTGGAGGCATTTTAACAGCTAATATGGGGTGATGACAGGCATTTCTGCTATAATTTATACAATTTCATTTTTCTTAATCATGAATTTTAGTCCTCTTACGTCACCTGCTTGAAATGGCAGCAAAAATTTTTTTGTCACTGCTTTTCATTTGTAGTCTCCCTTGTGAAGTGCTTAAAATGTCCATACTGATGAGAAATTGAGATTTGCATCTTCTCTGAAATAGCTTCCCTCTAATTGCTTGCAAATCCTCTTAAAACAATGTATGAAGCATAAATTGAGGTGCTTTGGAGAGAACACTATATTTTGAGTATTGAAGAATACATGTGAAAAGTTACTAAATGGACTTAAAAGTCCACTTATAAGTAGCTATTTGCCCTGGCTGAGAAATTGGTGATTAAGAATGTATAGTTAAAACAATTTTCTATGGTACCACATAGAAGAGAATTTAGATAATGCCTAAGAGTGGATTTGTATATTTCAATTTATGGTGCTCATAAATAACAAACTGCCTGGTGCAAATATCAATAATTTGCATTTAATACAATTGATAGGTCATCAAATAATATAGTGTTCTGATTACACCTCCCCATCAACTCCTTCAAAGCCAATTGAGTTCAGCCAGTCTTGAGGAATCTAAGACAAGCTAATGTTCTCCAATAAAGAGAATAGAGACATTCCAATAGAGCCCAGGATTATCTGAGATCTAGAACTGTGGGTGCAACACAATAAATGAATCATGAGATCAGTCATGCAGATGAGCAAACAGGACTTTGCTGGAATGAAATGCGATGGTATAGAATGGAATAGAACAGAGTGTATCTCGCATGACAATAAAAACTATTGTTCTGTAAACTTTTTATTCCCCTGTTTACAATGGGGTTAGGTTATATTCTAAATGTATTTCTTCAGACAAGTTTGAAAGCCGCTGTAGCAGATTGAATGGAGTCTCTCAAAAATGTGCCCACATCTTGATCCCTAGAACTTGTGAATTGTACTTTATTTGGGGGGAAAAAATTAAGATGTAATTAAGGTAAGGCTCTAAAGATGAGGAGACCATTCTGAATTACACAGGCAGGCCAAAATCCAATGAATAGTGTCTATAAGAGCAAGGTAAAGGTAGATTTGGGACAGAAGGGAGAGGAGGAGGCAATGTGACCATGGAGGCAAAGATTGAAGTGATGTGGCCACAAGCCAGTGGACACCGGGAGCCACCAGAGAGAAGGGAATGAATCTCCCCAGAGCCTCTGAAGGAACATGGCCCTGATGAAACATTGATTTCAGACTTCTGGCCTCCAGAACTGTGACAGAATAAATCCCTGTTGTTTAGGCTACCCAGTTAGTGGTCATTAGTTACAGCAGCTACAAGAAATTAATACAGCCACTGATCTCAGGTATTTTCAACAACTTTAGAACCAGCCTTCTCCCACTCCAGTCTACACTGAAATCACAAAGTTACCCAAAAAATTAAGGTCATTCTTTGGTTACCCAAAGTTCACCAATATTTTTTTAAAGGCTTTTATGTAAAACATAAATATTCAAGACCCCACAATCAATATAGCCCTAGAGCAGTGGTTCTCAACCTTCCTAATGCCTTGATCCTTTAAATACAGTTCCTCATGTTGTGGTGACCCCCAATTTCATTGTTACAAATTGAACATAATTAAAGCATAGTGATTAATCACAAAAACAATATGTAATTATATATGTGTTTTCCGATGGTCTTGGGCGACCCCTGTGAAAGGGTCGTTCAACCCCCAAAGGGGTCGCGACCCACAGATTTAGAACCGCTACCCTAGAGAAAGAAAACAAACAAAAACACTTCATATACTCACTCAATAACACCAAATAAAGAATCCTCAATCTATTACTTTCTAACAAAGAAATTTTTTTGATCTTAGTTTTCTGAGAGGTAGGTATTTTGTTTAATTTCCCTAATATAAATTTGTAATAATAGCTCTGCTTTTTCAAGTTTAAAGATGCATCAGAGAATCACTATTTTAGACTCCTCTCTAGTCACTAGAACCAGCCAAAAAAAGAAACTTGGCAAGATCAAGGAAACATGGCTCACTGAATAACAATATAATTCTCAATTCCCCTTCCATTCTTTCCAGGACTGGCCAAAAGAAGTGTCTCTAGAAATGTCCTCGTATCAATTACCATGTGCTACCCATTGCTCGTCTCACCCATGAGCCTTTAGCAACTGTAAGGTTCCAAGCTGTATGGCATATACTTTAGTTGGAACATAATAAAATGAAATTGTAAGGGCTTATAGCTAATCCACTGTATTATTTGTATCAGCAGTAATTAGTACTATGAATTGCCAAGTACCTACCATAGTTTTAAGCTACTGGCTTTCTTTGGCTCCTCTCCGGTTTTACATGAGGACTGTAGTGTATGTTATTCCACATAAACATCACTTATGTAAAAAACACAAAAGGCAAGACAGTCTAAATCTCATTCATTCATCTAGTCATAATTATCTTTCCATCTTAATTATAGAACACCTAGTATAATGCTTTGCACATAGTTGTCACTTAATGAATACCTCAAGCCTTATTGGATTATGTACAGGGTGGGACACAAGTAGGTTTACACTTGTGAGTATATGAAACAAAAACTATTCTTGCATTATTTCTTAATTAATGTAATACTTTCCATATGAACAATTGTAAAACTACTTTTGCCCCACTATGTATTTTGAGAAGATAGTAAAAACTAGATATTTGGGATAATTATCAAGCGGGGAGAAAAATAAAAAGAGATATAAGATTGATTATGGCAAAAAACCTTCAACTAGCTCATTGCATTTCTGACCAGTGTGCCCTTTTCCCCTTACATGTGAAAAAAATTTTTTCAAGACAAATAAGATTTTCAAGCTGGCATAGGCCTCCCCTAATAATATGTTGGTTGAAGTTCAAAGCCTCTCACCAACCATAATCCCTTTAATCCTCAGCAAGACACAGCAAATTGAAATTCACTAGAGACTCTCAGGCCTTGCAAAGACAAACCACCTTTCATCAAGGAGATGTCAGCACTGATGAATTTCTCTCTTCATACTCACAACACTGTCTGTAAAAGTGATTTGTGTCTATTAGGATGGCTATAAAAGATGACACGAGAAGCCCTTCGGAGTGAACTAAGACAAAGGAGGAGAGATGGCTGGTAACAGTCAAGGAGCTGGTAGAGTTGGGAGGACAAATGCTCACTGTGGTCCGGGAAGAGCCCACCTTTACAGGTTTACAGGTGGCAGGATTAAATGAAGCCATTTTTCAAACAAATTTTATTTTTTTATTTTTAGGAAAATAGAGTTAGAACAGTGAGAAGTTATGGAAAGACACAGTCCTAGATTTGGAGATTGACTGCCCTTATTTAACCCTGAATAGGTGAATTAGCTTCTCTAAGCCTCAGTTATCTTTTTTTGTGAATTTAAGGTAACACAAGCTTCAGGTTGCTATAATTATTTATTGGAATGATGTCTGTAACATGCTTAGCAGAGTAATTAACACTACACTCTATAATAAAGTTTTACATGTTTTAAATGTAACCCAGTTCATAGCTCCCCTGGTTCACTGTAGCCTACCAGCACCTAGGGAAAGGTGTATTATTAAGTTTTCTTCAGACACAAAGTAGCACCTTTCTTTCATGGGGATAAAACTGATAAGCCATATTCTCCAGCCCAACCTACACAATGACGGGAGGGAGTCTCAGGCTCTGAGCTCCAGTTCTGAGCGAGTCTCTGGGGACCCAGGCTCATACGGGAGAAGCGGGACTGTCTGGCATCCATTGTAACTCGAGGGCAGCTTTCTCTCAGAGGGGCTTGCAGCTATTGCCGGGACACTGAGAAGCAGGGCCTCTGAGAGCAGCCATAACTGCTAGCCCTGCCCTGTTGATCCCGTGGGACCCACCCCGCCCAAGCCCTGCAGGGAGGCTTTTGCTGGATAGCCTCAGGCAGAGGCTAGATTAGCACCTCCCTAGAGATCCAGGAGCCAGTGTACCCAGAGGTCAGAGTGGGACCATCCAGTTTGCAGCTCCTCGGATCCATAAAGGACACACTCAGGGGGCAGGCTCAGTGAGCACCAAAGCCCCACTGAAGCAAGTCTTGCCCCGGAGGGCTGTCTCCAGCACAGAAGTTCTCCCACTGCAGACACAGCTGATTCTCACAGCCAATTGGCCTGGAGGTCAATTCCTCCCAGTGATAACTACAACAATCAAGGCTTAACTACAACAAGACTGTGCACAAAGACCACAAGGGGGAGCACCAAGAGTGTCCTCCTCAGGTAATTGGGGAGGCTGAGCCACTGGGTCCTAGAGGACACTTAGCACAGAAAACCACTTTATCAACACAGGGAAGCATAAAAAATGAGGAGACAAAGAAAAAGGACACACATGACAGAAATGGAGGAAAGCAAACTACTGGATATAGAGTTCAAAACCACACTTTTAAGGTTTTTCAAGAATTTTCTAGAAACTTCCTCTCCCTGAGGAAAAGCTAGGGTGAGACTCTGGCAAATTAATACATTTAAAAGTAGCCATGCATATGGGGAAATTAAAGCTTGCATGTGTCTGTGTGTGCACACACACACACACACACACACACACACACCTCGGCAGTATGCAGGCCCAGAAAAAAACTGAGAAGACTTTGAGCCTTCACCCCTGTCTGATCCCAAGGCTCAGAAAATGAGATACTAATTAGTGAAAGTTTTCCATTCCTGTCTACAAAGGGTAAAAGAGATGGCAGTTTTTTTCCAAATGTCACACACACACACACACACACACACACACACACACAGAAAAACATGGCGTATTAATATTCTAAATTTGAAAAATACAACAAATAAATTGAAAAAATCACTAGATGGGTTCAAGAACAGACTCTCAGATTCAGAAGAAAGAATTAACAAACTTGAAGACAGGCCATTTGAAATTATTGAGGTTGAAGAACAGAAATAAAAAGGAATTAAAAAGACTGAACACAGCTCAAGAAATTTATGGGATAGTACCACATGGCCTGATATACATATTATGGTAGTCACAGAAAGAGAAGAACAAGAGAAAGGGATAGAGAAGTTATTTTAAGAAGTAATGATTGAAAACTTCTCAAATTTTAGGAAAGCATGGATATACAAATCCAAGAAGCTCAAGTAGGATACACCACAACACATAATAATCAAACTACTAACACTAAAAGATAAAGAGAGGACTTTGAAAGCAGCAAGAGAAAATCAAATCTTTGTGTATAATAAATCTGCAATAGGAATCTCTGAGGATTTTTCAGCAGAAATTTGCAGACCAGAAAGCAGTGAAATGATGTATTTAAAGTGCTGAAAGAAAAATCTGTCAACCAAGAATTCTGTATCTGCAAAAATGTCCTTCAAACATGAGGAGAGACTTAAAGCATTCCCCATCAATCAAAAGCAGAGGGAGTTCTTTATCACAATATTTTCCCAACAAGAAAAGCTAAAAAAAAAAAAAAAAAAAAAAAGCCCTTCTAGTTTAAGTAAAAGAACATTGGACAGTAGAGATGAAGAAAATCGAGGTTATAAAAACAATAGAGATAATCAAATAAACTAAGAGTTGAGTCTTCAAAAAAAATCAACAAAATTGACTAACTTTTAGCTATATTGATTAAAAAGAGGGAGAGAGAGAGAGAGAGAGAGAGAGAGAGAGAGAGAGAGAGAGAGAGAAAACACAAAGAACTAAAGGCATGATTTAAAAAGGAGACATTTCACCCTGGCTGGGCGGCTCAGTTGATTGAAGCATCATCCCATGCATGAAAAGGTTGCAAATTCAATTTCCGTTCAGGGCACGTATCTAGGTTGTGGGTTCAATTCCTCATTAGGGCACATATGGGATATGGCCTATTGATGTTTCTCTCTCACACATTGATGTTTATCTCTCTCTCTCTTTTCCTCTTTCTCTAAAAGCAAAAATATTCCCCTTGGGTGAGGATTAGGAGAGGAGAGGAGAGGAGAGGGAAGGAGAGGAGAGGAGAGACATTTTTATTAATTTTACAGAAATAAAAAGGACTATCAAAGAGCACTATGAATATTTACAACAACAAATTGAGAAATGTAGATGAAATGGACAAATTCCTAGAAACACCCAACAAAACTGAATCATGAAGAAATAAAAATCTGAAGAGATCTATAACTAGTAAGGAGATTGAATCAATAATCAAAAACCTCCCAACAAAGAAAATCCCAGAAATAGTTGGCTTCACTGGTGAATCCTTTTAAACATTTAAAAAAGAATTAACACCAATCTTTCTCAATCTCTTCTAATAATAATTGAAGAGGCGAGAACATTGCAAAACTCATTTAATGAGGCCAGCATTACCCTGATACCAAAGCCAGACAAAGACACTATAAGAAAAGAAAACTACAGACTAATATCCTTGATAAATATTGATGTAAAAATCCTTGACAAAATACTAGCAAATAGAATTCAAGAGCACATTAAAAGAAATTATACACCATGAATGAGTTGGATACATTTCTGCAATGTGAGAATGGTTCAACATATGAAAATCAATAAGTGTAATACACCGCATTAAAAAAATGAAAGAAACTACATGATCATCTCACTTAATGTAGAAAAATAACTGAACAAATATTCAATATTCTTTCATAATAAAAACACCTAACAAAGTCGGGACAAAGGGAAACTACCTCAACATAACAAAGATCATATATGAAAAACATTCAATATTTTTAATAATTTATTATATAGCAAATATCATACTCAATGGTGAAATATTGAAGGCTTTTCCTCTAATATTAAGAACAAAGCAAAGGTGCTTGTTTTTGTCACCTCTGTTCAACATAGTACTCAAAATCTTAACCAGGACAATTAGTCAAGAGGGGGGAAAAGGGCATCCAAATTGGAAAAAGTAACAATATCTTTGTTCAAAGACAACAATGTTCTTATATGTAAAAAAGAAATAAAGAAATAAAAAATCCATTAGAACCAATAAATGAACTCCGCAAAATTGCAAGGTCCAAAATCAACAACAAAAACTAGTTGTTTCTATACACTAACAATAAAAAATCCCAAAAGGAAATTAAGAAAACAATTCATAATAGCACGGGAAAGGATAAAATGCTTAGGAATAAACTTAACCTAGGAGGCCAAACACTTATATGCTGAAAACTACAAAACATTGCTAAAAGAAATTCAAGAATTCACAAGTAAGTGAAAAAACAATCTGTGTTCATAGACTCGAAATCTTAATATTGTTAAGATGGTTTACTACTACCCAACATGATCTACAGATCCAATGTAATTCCTATCAAAATCCCAATGATGCTTTTGCAGACATAGAACATTCCATCCTAAAATTCATGTGGAGTCACACACTTTCTGATTTCAAAACTTACTGCAAAAATTACACTTATCAAAAAAATGTGGTATCAGTATAAAGACAGATATATAGACCAGTGGGATAAAATAATAAAATAGAGAGCCCAGAAATAAACCCTCATTTACATGGCTAAATAATTTTACTGTCATTTACTGTCATGTGGTAAAGGCTAAAGGATCTAATTCCCTTCACTACTGGGATTATAGCTGCTTGTCTTCTTTTATGCAGATTTCATATTTGAAAGATGCTTCACTGGGCTCACATTGTTACCTGCTCGCTGACCTGGTCTTTCTTCTGCTGTCTGAGTTCTCACATAGAGAAAAGGGAATTCAACCCAAGTCATCTTGCTGCTGTTTCATCCTCTCTTTTGTTGTCTGCCTGAGATAAAAATAAAATATAGTGCTTTTTGTATGGGGATATGTTTGCCTCTGTGTCCTTCATTATATGCATTTCTAAACTTAACTTGTGTTATTCCGATGGTGACAGCAGTGCCATGCCATGCCATACTGAGGCAAAAGAAAAAAATCAATACTACTGATTGTGTATTTAAATTTTTGATATTTTGTTAAACATGGTATTTTTCTTTCATTTTAATCTTTTACAATATTGCCTCCTCGGAATGTTATTTCCCTCAATTACTGAGGGTGGGGGCAGCCTCTTAAATTTTGCAGCAGAGGAGAGGGTCTCACTCACCTCATCCTGGTCCCAGATGACAGCACAAGAAAATTAAATGAAAAATCATAAAAGTTCCTTAAGAAAAATTTCAAAACACTGAGAAATATAACATTGACCCTACCATTCAGAATTATGTTTTACAACTGCACTCATTTCCTAGGGCTGCATTACAAAGTACCGCAAACAGGGGCGCTTAAAACAACAGAAATGTACTGTCTCACAGTTCTGGAGGCTGAAGTCTGAGATCCAGGTGTCAGCAGGGCCCTGTTTCTCTAAGGATTTATAAAGAGGGTCCTTCCTGGTCTCCTTCTGGCATTTCTTGACTTGCAGCTCTACCACTCCCCTCTCTGTCTCCATGGTCACCTCATCTTCTTATAAGGACACCAGATGTATTAGGTAAGCTCTACCCCACTCCAGTGTGACTCCTTGTTAACCAATTACATCACCAATGACCTTATTTCCAAATAAGCTTACATTCTGAGGTTCTGGGGTTAGGACTTCAAGGGATCTTTTTGGAGGACACAATTCAGACCATAGCACTAACCAAAACAGTCGATAGTTCTTATTTTAATTTTTGGCCTGTCAGCACATCAAGTTGCTTATGTGGATTTGAGTGGGATGTGGCAGTGTGTTGGTGACAAACAAAGGTCTCACTGGTCACTCGATGGCCCCATTCTGCTGTCTCAATTACCAAATAACCTCCCATCACACCCACTGTGCTCTGCTCCTCTTCTCCTTCTCTGTCCCTGCTTACTGCCTATGACCACCCTCCTCTTTCCCTCTGTTCTTACCCACAGTGCAGTTGTCTAATCTCCCACCTCTTCCCAGGCCCACTCCATAGCCAAATGCCCAGGGGTGAGGGCCTGTGGTCTAAACAGTTCCTCATTAATTGACCAGCTCCTCCTTTCTCCTGCAATTGATCTGAGTCTCCTACTCAACTCATCTGCCTAACCTTTGCTAAAGTGGAGTGTGGGAGACCTCATAGAAGGGACTCTCAGGCATCATAGCCATTTTGTAAATGTTCCCCCTCATTGCATGGGGAATGCCTCTAAACCTCCTAAGGTGAACTACCATCACACTCAAGATTTCATGGGGGTTGGCAGAGGACAAGATGAGGGAGAGGGCTAAGACTCAGAAATGCAGTATTTGTCATACAACCACACACACTGGGTTTTTATTCTTCTTGGGCAGCCACCACCTTAGAGCAGTAAACCATTTGTTTAATCACTTTGCTTTTCCCTGACTGCTAGTAATGAAATGCTGCACTCTCTAAAATAATTTCCTGACTATTTGCTAAGATTCATCTCTGACATTTCATTAAATATGATCATTTAACTGTACAAGTACAAATGCATTTTTAATTTAGCTTACTGCCGATATTACAGATGTGGGGAAATGAATTCGTATTGCTCTGGGACAAATATATTATTCACATATGCATGCGACAAAAGAACAAATTATTAAAAATTACTGAAACTTCCATGAAGATTTATATTTAACTTTTGCATTTTCAATCTCCATGTCATTGTGAAAACATATAGCATGTCACTTTGTCAGCCATGATTCTATGAAGAATGTGTGAGCAATTTCTGAAGGATCTTGATCAATAGTCTTCATCTTTGTCATTAACACAAGGTGGTACTTAAAGAGATGGAGACTGAGTTTCAAGTGTGCAGTTATGAGGTTAGCAGTCTTATTACTAAAGCAGTAGGTTATTTGCCTTCCTCTTAAAAAAAAAAAAAACAGCAATAGGAAGTGTGTTTTCTATCCTGAATACTATAAATCCAACCATAATACATGCTAAAGTTTTCTTTATAGGAAAGTAACCAAAATGTCAATTGACATTCTTGAATGTATTCTTGGTGTCTATTGTAATTGGATTCAAAACTGACCATTGAGAAAACAGGCTAGGTTTTAGGCTTTGAGCCAGGAAACCTATAACTTACAAGTCATGAACTAACAATTATTGTCTCATAGGGTGTCAAGTGTTTCCACAGAATGTACTTTATAGTTGTGAGAAGAAGTAAGCTTATTTTAAAAATCTTTATAATATAGTTTAGATGAGGACAACAGCAAAATAACAGAGGTCTGAGGCAAATGTGTAGAATAAAACTCATTCCAAAAGTGGAAGTTAGAAACTTGTCATTTCCAGATATCAAAAGCTAAAAGAGCTCAAATATCCTTCACACTCAATACACCAATATAATTAAAATAGTAGTTTCCAGTCATCTGTTAATTAGTTCCCACATCAGTTACTGATTATGAGATTTGAGGTTTGGAAAGGATCTTTGAGATCATAGGAATTACACCTAACTTGATCATTTTACAAATAAGAAAAAATGAGGTTCAAGTAATTTGTATGAGCACACAATAAGTTGGTAGACAAATTCAAACTAGAAGCCAGGACCCAATTCCTGGTTAGCATGTGATCCTCAAGAATCCTAAAGCCACATAGTCAGAGAATGTAAGCCTCACTTTGCGTATGAGAGGATATTGAACTTCACAACAAAAGCACAAGTATGCAGCTGAGCAATTGGCATCAACTGAGTGGCCTGTGGCTCACTGTTCACCCTGAGCAGGGATAAGAAGGATTAAATGATAACAGGACATTAGAGGAATTTGTCTCATCAGCCTTGTGAAGAACAAGTAATCTCACAGACCTTACTCCTAGTTTAGCACTTTGTTAGTTGATGCCTGTGATGGATGATTTAATGTGTCATTTCTACCGGGCCTTGAGATGCCCAGATATTTGGTCAAATATTATTCTGGGTGTGTCTGTGAGGTTGTTTCTGAAGGAAATTAACATTTAAATCAGCAGACTGAGTAAAGCAGATTGCTCTTCCTAATGTGAGTGGGCCTCATTTGTTCCGTTGAAGGCATGAGTAGTCCAAGACAGCCTACCCTTCACTGATTTGCAGGGAATTTCTCCTGCTGGCTGCCTTCAAAGTAGGACATTGGCTTTTTTCTGCCTTCAGACTCAAACTGAAACAACAGCTCTTCCTTCAGTCTCAGCCCTGGAACTAAACTAGGTTTTCTGAGTCTCCAGCTTGCCAACTACAGAACTCAGAACTTGCCAGTCTCTAAAATCACTAGAGTCAATTCCTTATCATTCAAATCTTTCTCTCTCTTCCTCAATATGTATTATATTGGTTCTGTTTCTCTGTAGGACCATAATATAATGTCCCTGGCATATTCAAATTTAACATCAATTATAATTGCTTTGTTAAATTGTTAACTCTCTGTTCATAAGGCAAACATTGTAGAAACCCAGAGCTCAAAAGAGTTTGCAGAAATACAAAAACCTGCGTGCTAGAGCTATTGGATTATATTTCTAAAGTTAATGCACATAAAAATCTTGTGTTACAATAAAAAGGCTATCATTCTCCAGGCCTCAGTTAAGTGTGAAACTGACCAACCCAATCATCATCTTTTCCCAACAGAGGAGGTTTTAAAATATCACACTGAGTAATCACACCACTAGCAAGATCACTGGCACTGCTTCCTCACTCACATTTGATTTGGGTTTTCTCTATCTAATGAACAACATGTCTTTCTCCCTTGCCAACCTGCGAAAGGGGATGTTTCCAGGCACCGTGTGTTAAAATAGAATTGAAGAGACACAATTGCCCCAAAGTTTTCTTCCTTTGGAGTGGTAGCATAGGATCACCTTGCTACGGTGAAGCAATTAGGCCAGCCAGTAAGTGCTTTAATTCATGTGCTGCAGGCTGTACAATGCCACCATCTACAAATGTTATTGTTCTGCTTCTGTCCCAAGTGATAGCATTGAATGAAGCTGCGTGCCTGTGAGGACTTTAACTGCTCATCAGCAATGAGGGGAACGAGGGGTGTGCAAGCCTCCAAAGTGATAAGGTGGAAGTGAGATTACCATTCACAAAGATTTTTTTTTAAACCACAGGAGCAAATATGTTCTTTTTCAAAAGCTGAACCACAATCTTCTAATTCAAACAGATTTTTGAATGCAATGTGTCAACACATTAGGAAAATAAGCCTGTCTTTTCCAGGCTGAGAAAGAAGCTGAAGCCAGGACGGAAGTGAACAGCTCTCCTACCAGAAGTGTTTGTTTTCAAATGTTTCCCTATGCAAGTCTGCCACTGGGTCCAGCATTTGAAACATGTGATGATGTTTTGTATCACACCTTTACTTTAAGAAGACTAGTGGCAGTCTCTTTTGTCTTCTGTGAGAAGGAAACTGAACCCTCTTCTCGTGCAAGCAAATATTTTCCTTTGGGTGGCAAAGAAGGAGCAGCTGCATTCTGACCAAGGTAGGAATAATAGAGATGATACACTCACTAGAAATGAGACATAGGGTTGGCATCCTAAAACAATCATCTGGGGAGGAGTACTGCATTTCCCTTCTCTCCTCTTTGGACTTTTGAGTGTCAAGCAGCGCTTTATATGGGATGTCCAGCTTGACCCCTTCACCAACCCAGTTCAGCAACAAACAAGCCTTGTGTAAAAGGAATGACTGCAGTTTCTCAGTCTTCATGCACCTTGGTCCAGAACTGTCACATCTACTCAGTTGCATCCCATTCCGTATCCTGACTGTTACAAACCTCCACTCATTTGTCAATCACCTCTCTGGTGCTTGTCCCTCTGCTCCAAGATTGGTGTTCAAAATGGCCACCAACCATCCCCACTCAAGCCCTTCGAATTCTGGTCTCTTCTCTATCCATGAACTAAGACTGATAGAAACCTCACTGTTTAAAATCAACTCCCCCACCTGACTACTATGCTTGCAGGTAGCTCCTGTTAGAAATGAGTCACCCTTTGGACAGTGGACGTGAGTGGTTGCACAGTGGAAGGCAGTGAACTACTGGAGGGAGGTAAGTGAGCTTCTCATCCAAGCATAAATTCACATAGGTTGCCCCACACATTTTAGCTAGCCATGCAACCCAGAAAATGTTCAGCACCAGCAAAGTTCATCTCCACAGGCTCTACCTCCCACTTCTGTGCTCCTATTCAGCCTCCAACGCTCTCCCCATTCCTCTCGCAGGCACCAAGACTCTCGTTGCCTTTCTGATGATCCTTCAACTTTATATCAGCTTCCACTTTCATTAAAGGATGTACTATCAGTTCTTCACACCCCAGTTGTGTTATCTCTAATGAGCAAACCAGTACTCAGTGCCCAGTAAGTGCATGGTTCTACCTAATGAGAGCAGCAGCAAGGTGGAGGACAGAGAGCACCTGGCTCAGAGTCCAGAAACCTGAGCACAGGATCAACCACATTAACCACTCCGTGACTTTCCCTTCAAGGACGTCAGCTTCCTTACCTCTAAAACAATAGCACTGGACTCGGTGATGTTGAAGAGCTCCGTCATTTTATGGACCCGTGGACTTAAGGTTGCCCAGTATTTTATACTTTCAACTATTGTCATGCACTTATTCAACATACATTCTATCTGAGCTTCAAAACAGCCCATAGGGTGGATTGGGATGCTATTACTATCTCCCATATTAGAGGTGAGGACTCTAAGTGTCAGTGATATTAAATTACTTCCACCAGACCATATCGCTCTGAGGAGACTTAATATGTGGCCAGATAGACAGAATTCATGTAAAAAAGGAAAAAGAATAATAAAAGGTAACATCTGTTTGTAAAGCAGTAAATATGGGAATTCAGAAGGACCACCCCACACTTCCAACCCCCAAATATCACTTGGGACAACTCTATTTGGAAAAGAAAATACCTCCAGATGAAGGGGAACTTGGGCTGGACCAGAATGAAAAAGCAGATTTTAGTAAATTATGGTGATTCAAAAAGGCATTTGTGGCAAGGGAAACAGCATGATATGAGGTCCTATATTTACACTTGGCAGAGGATCTTGCTTTCAAATCTACTAGGAAACACTGATTTCAGAAAGTAAGAAGTCACTACTGAATGCTATTTCTGAGCCATAACTAGAACTGTCCACTGCATTGTAGAGTGAGGTGGTACTTATGATAAATAGAAATAAGGAGGAGAAAAAATTTTCACTGATTCAGATCAAGTCAAATACCTTGTCATGTATCAAGGTTTACTCTAATCACCAGAAATGTCTATCTCAACTGTATCTTTACTGTTGTCCACGATCAGACAAAGAAAATAATCCTACTTTTATTAAAATTACAAAACTAATTTCAATAAAGGTGTTAATACACCTGAAATACTCTATCAAGCAAAACATCTATTTTCCTTTTCTTAAGTAATCCTATATAATAAAAGCCTAATATGTTAAGTGTCCAGTTGTTCACTTGGCCATTCAACCAATCAAAACGTAATATGCTAATGATATGCTATCAACTGCTCACTATGATGTGCACTGACCACCAAGGGGCAGACACTCTGACTGGTGGGTTAGCTTGCTGCTGGGGTCCAGCCAATTGGGACTGAGCCAAACAGGCTGGACATGCCCTGGAGCCCTCCCGTGGTCCCTCCCCGGCTGGCCAACCTCCCGTGTCCCTCCTCAGCCCCAATCATGCACCAGTGGGGTCCCTCAGCCTGACCTGTGCCCTCTTGCAATCTGGGACCCCTCGGGGGATGTCAGAGAGCCAGTTTCAGCCCAATGGAAGAATGATCAGTCACTATGATGCACACTGACCACCAAGAGACAGATGGTCAATGCAGGAGCTGTTCCCTGGTGGTCAGTGTGCTCCCACAGGGGGAGCGCTGCTCAACCAGAAGCTGGGCTCACAGCTGGTAAGTGCAGCGGCAGCAGCGGGAGCCTCTTCCACCTCTGTGGCAGCGTTTAGGATGTCCAACAGTTGGCTTAGGCCATCAGTTGGACATCCCTCGAGGGGTCCTGGACTGTGAGAGGGTACAAGCCAAGATGAGGGGACCCACCCCCACACCGCCACCGAGTGCATGAATTTCGTGCACTGGGCCTCTAGTTCTTAAAATAATGTCCCACCTCTTCCCTAATTCTCTCTCTGACAAATTAGAAGAAGAGGTAAAAACATTCTCCTGACCCTGCTCTAGATTTGAGTTTTCCTTTATGTCTCATACTTAAAAAAAAAAAAAAAAAAACCTGCTATGTGTAAGAGCAATATTTCAATTATTTTTGCTGTCTAAGCTCTTGTTTACCTTTTACTCAAAATTTAATATTCTATTTATTGTTAGTGTATGTTGAATCTTACTTGCCTTAAATTGCATGACTTAAAGAGGCAGGACTATGTATATTTAATTCCATTTTAAGGAATTCTAATGCTACTTCTCATACACACAAATATCTGTTAGTAGTGAAAACAAGGATAATGGAGGTGAGGATGATGATTAAGATGATGATGATGATGATGATGATGATGATGATGATAATGAGGTGGATTATGACAATGATGGCAAGAATCATAGTGATTAATGATAAATTCTTCTCCTTCAATAACTTCTGCATCATATATAAGCCATTTTCTTATGCCTTTCAAATTTCTTTCCTCCTCAGTGATACCAGCTTTCACTAAAAGGCTTTATCACTGCTCTTCAAGATGATTTGGTGAGAAGGAAGAAAATGAGAGGAACTCTTGCTTTATCACAAGGAACTCAGCAATAACGCATGTCAAGTGGGATAAGGGGGAAACATAGGAAAAACAGTAAATCATAATAAGCCTCAGATGACCTCCTCTGAGTAGGAAAATTATTAAAATAGAACAGAAAGTAAATGCAAGAAAGTTAAGTTTTGCCAATAAATGTTTGAAATGTGAGCATGTCTAAGGAGATGCTGGAGGCAAAAATGCCATCTGATAACAGTGATTGGTCTGAGAAGGCAGGGCTAGGCCACCTCAATCCTTAAGATGGACCAGAGCTGATTAGCCCTGACAGGTAACTGAATAATTGCTCTAATCACTTCAGTGAGCCCTCTACCTTGGCCCAGCAAAGGAGTGATGCCTTAGCCAGCTTTAGAGACCAGACACCCCTAAATCTGACACTCTAACCAAGATGCATGTATTATAATGAAAGCATTATTTCCACTATTGTTCATCAGAAAAAAAGATGAGGGAGAGTTCGATAGAGACCTCAAAGTTGGCATAGATAAGGACCTCATTAGATGGCTCAGGAGTTTGCCTATACAGGATAACTTGGTGTGATGACCAGTTAATGGAGACTGAGAAATAGCAAGGTCAAAAATATGTCACTCAGAATACAGTTGTGGATTCAGCTCTTCCACGGAGTAAGAGATAATTAGAGCAGTGTGTCATCAAAACTTTTCATGTCAACTATGGAACACACTCTCTCTAAATCAGAAACTGTTAAATCTGCTTAAAGCTATGAGCGACTGGAACTTCTTTCCAGCCTACATCTACTCATCAGAGATGCCAACTTACTTTAGAGGTGCTTTATTTTAGTCTTATCTCTTGCACATGTGTTTGTTTTGCTACAAAATAAAACATAAATGATAAAACCTTTTTAAACCTTGAGGAAATAGATTTTCTATGACTTTCCCTAATACTCAAGCATTTTTGCCTCACTACTCAAAATTTTTAAGGAAGCCACAAGAGCTTATTCTGAGTCTGAGCAACCAGTTATCCTAGCACTCCACCCACTATCAAGGAATTTTCATGGCAGAGAAGCACTGCATAAAAATCTCCATAAAGTGCTAGGGACTATAGGAGCTCATGGAGCTGAGTCTAAGTAATCCTTTTAGTGTAACATCACCATCCATTCACCAATGTGCAGACTTTTCTTTACTACAGAGCTTAGCATATCTTATTAGAAATCATTATTTTTTGTGTCTGTTTCCCCACATGAACCTGAGCTACTAGAGGGGCAGAAACCAGTGTGCTCACCTTTTGATCTTTAGTGCCTACCCCAGTACTTGGCAATTAGTAGGTGCTGAATATGTGTTGCAAAATCAATTTTTCTTTAAGCCTGAATAATTATTAGGTTAGCAAAATGCCAGAAAATCTTTTTAACTAAAATTGTGTTTTTGAACTAATTTTCATGTTATTTTGATACCATTCCTTTTCTCTTTCTCTTCTCTCTTTGTTCTTTCTTCCTCCCTTCTTTTTCCATCTTTCATTCATCCTATATCATTCACTATCAGGCTTATGTAAGATTTTCCTTAAGGAAAGAGTATATCAGAGAAGAAAGTGAAAAGAAATAGATATTTATTGAGTGACTACCATGTGTTTTATGGGATGCTAATTTTTAAACATTATCTCATTACTAGAGGCCCGGTGCACAAAATTTGTGCAAGGGGGAGGGGGGAATGGAGGAGGGTCCCTCAGCCTGGTCTGCAACGACACCAGCATCCCACACCCCGGCCTCTGGCCAGAGGCCCCTCCCTCCCTCCCTCCGCGTGGCATCTAAATACTTCAGTTTGCATTTCCTATGAATGAGGCTAGAACCTGATCAGCATCCTCAACAGGGCCTTTCTTCCCTGTGGCTAATTTGGGCTTCCTCATACTATGGTCTTAGAAAAGTTGAATTACTTTCGTAGCTTTTAAGAAGCAGCATTCCAAGCAGCCAGGCATCCAGCCCCACCCCGGTTGCTCCATGCCTGTGAGTGCTGCTTAGAGGCCCTCCATGGGTGGGGCGGGGCAGAATGCTGGCCCAGCCACTGCCATCTTTGTCACAGAGTGACGGTCAATTTGCATACTCCATCTTTATTAGATAGGATACCCTCACAAACATATTGAGAGGCAGCTAATATCTCAATTGAGAATCTGGAGCTCAAAAAAGTAGCAAAGTTGCCCTTTGTCTATTCTAACTCCAAACTGCATGAACTTCGCCCTGTACCAAACTGCAAGTAAAAAAATAGGAAAGTTTCTAACTAATGTCAGGTAAGTCACATTCTAAAATACTCAATGTTTCAGTGGATTTCCTTATTATTCAAGTAATAGAATCAGCCAAATTTTCTGTACCTCTCTTCTAAATGTTATCAGAGGGGGAAGGCCAGAAGAGGTCAGTGGGAGATGGTGGGACATATGTAATACCTTCAACAATAAAGATTTTTTTTTAAGTATTCATGTTCAAGTTAAAAACAATAAGGAAAACTACTATTTTGTTTTACACAGCTCCATTATAGTGTATTGAATTTGACCCTAGTTTAGTTTATTAATTGGAAAATTATCACCCCAATACCTCTGACCAAATTATTGTGTGTGAACAGTACAGGTGTGTAAGATTAATTAAATAACACTTTTATGAAATACTCATCATCAGGAAATTCCTTTATTGTGATCAATTCATGTAATATATTAAGAACTAGAGGCCCAAACACGAAATTCGTGCATGAGTAGGGTCCCATGTTATATTGACACCATTAATTGATACCTGGTTGGCGATCAGGGCTGATCTGTGGGGCGACCAGTGGGGTGATCAAGGGAAGGGTCCCCCTATTGGCATCCACCTTGGCCAGCCTGGCACCACTCGCTCACTGGGAAAGGTGACGAGCAGGGTGGTCAGGGGTGGTGCCAGCTGGCCCACTCACCAGCCAGCCCCGCCCCTGCCTCCGCAGGTCGCCTCCCTCTGCAGGGCAATCAGGGGCCCCTGCTGGCACCCCCCTTGCTGGCCTTAGGCCTGCGGGCTGGGGGCAGCTCCTGTGTTAAGCATCTGCCCCCTGGTGGTCAGTGACTGTCATAGCAACCAGTCATTCCACTGGTTGTTGTGCCGTTCGGTTGATTTGCATATTAGCCTTTTATTATACAGGACTAGAGGCCCGGTGCACAAAAATTTGTGCACTCGGGGGGGAGGAGGAGCCCTCAGCCCAGCCTGTGCCCTCTCGCAGTCTGGGACCCCTCGGGAGATAATGACCTGCTGGCTTAGGCCTGCTCCCGGGTGGCAGAGGGCAGGCCCAATCCCTAGGTACAGTCCCTGGTCAGACTCAGAGCAGGGCTGATTGGGGAGTTGGGGCGCCGCCCCCTGTCATGCACAGAGCAGGGAGGATCGGGAGGTTCCGATGCCACCCTCAGTCATGCTCAGGGTAGGGCTGATTGGGGGGTTGGGGTGCCGCCCCCTGTCACACTCAAGGCAGGGTCAATGGGGAGGTTGCGGTGCCACCCCCTATCACGCACAGAGCAGGGCCAATCAGGGGGTTGGGGCGCTGCCCCCTGTCACTCACAGAGCAGGGCCCATCACGGGGGTTGGGGCTCCGTACCCTGTCACGCACAGAGCAGGGTCGATCAGGAGGTTGGGGAGCTCCCCCCTGTCACGCACAGAGCAAGGCCAATCAGGGGGTTAAGGAGCTCCCCCCTGTCACTCACAGAGTAGGGCCGATCAGGGGTTGGGCACCGCCACTGTCACACTCAGGGCAGGGCTGATGGGGAGGTTATGGCTTTACCCCGTCACACACAGAGCAGGGCACATGGGGGGCGGGGGTTGGGGCACCGCATCCTGTCACACACAGAGCAGGGCCGATCAGGGCTTGGGGCGCCGCCACTGTCACACTCAGGGCAGGGCCAATGGGGAGGTTATGGCTCTACCCCGTCATACACAGAGCAGGGCCTGTGGTGGGTGGGGGTTGGGGCACCACACCCTGTCACACACAGAGCAGGGCCAATCAAGGGGTTGGGGCACCACACCCTTTCAAACACAGAGCCGCAGGGCAATCAGGGGGTTGGGGAGCTCCCCCCTATCAGGCACAGAGCAGGGCTGATCAGAGGGTTGGGGCGCCTTCCCCTGTCACGAACAGATCAGGGAGGATAGGGAGGTTGTGGCCCCGCCCCCTGTCATACACAGAGCCGCAGGGCGATCAGGGGGTTTGGGCGCTGCCCCCTGTCACACTGATCCTGGTGCCAGGAGGCCTCTCGGCTCCACTGATCCCGTTGCTGGGAGGCATATTACCCTTTTACTATATAGGATAGAGGCCTGGTGCACGGGTGGGGGCTGGCTGGTTTGCCCTGAAGGGTGTCCTGGATCAGGGTGGGGGTCCCGCTTGGGTGCCTGGCCAGCCTGGGTGAGGGGATGATGGCTGTTTGCAGCTGGTCACACACCCTTCAGGGTGGGGGTCCCCACTGGGGTGCCTGGCCAGTCTGGGTGAGGGGCTGAGGGCTGTTTTCAGGCTGGCGGGTGACTGAAGCTCCCAACTGCTCCTTTTTTTCTTTTTTTTTATTCTGGGCCAGCTTTATCTCTGAGGCTTGGCTCCAGCTCTGAGGCCTCGGCTGCTGAAAGCAGGTATCTGGTTTGTTTGGGTTCTATAATCGAAACACTGTTTCAACTCCAGCTCTAAGATCCCGGCTGGCTGAAAGCAGGTTTCTGGGGTTTTATTTAGCTTCTATATTTGTAACAATGTTTCAAACTGCAAGCTCAGAGGCCGGCAGCGGCAGGCGGGGGATGATGGCTACCTCTGTCACTGAAGCAAGCAAGCCTCCTATTCGCTTCAAGCTGCCTTGCTGCTGGCCGCCATCTTGGCTGGCAGTTAATTTGCATATCGCCCTGATTAGCCAACGGGAAGGGTAGCGGAGGTATGGCTAATTACCATATTTCTCTTTTATTAGATAGGATTATACAAATGGTAACATGTAGCTAGTGTCTGCTATTTTTTAGTACAAGCGCTTCCATGTTATATGAAGAACTTGAGATGGGGGAGAGATAAGTACTTTGTAAAGAGCACATGACAGCAGGTGGACTTTAAGCCCAGTTATGTCCAACTACAAAGCCAATGCATGTCCACTTTTCAAAAGTTTGTAACATGAGTTTCTGTCTTTAAGGCATATAGTGAAAAATAATTTTTAAAACCTTTAGTAGACGATTTTGATTTTAGGAATCAAAAGCTTAGCTCTTTTATGTGACACCTTGAATAAGTGATTTAACCATTTTGAGCTCAGTGCTTCCTCTGTGGTAAGATAAGAGGAATAATACCGACTTCAAAGGAAGTGCTTGAGGTACAGTGATCACTAACTAAGTCTGCCATTTAACTCTTCCTTTCCCTAGGAGAGTAAAGAGGAAGAAGACATTTCCTTGAAGAGGATAGAGGTGCACCATGATCTGTGAAGGGCTTCTTCCATCCCTTCGCACTGCTCTGTGCAGGTTGTTGAAAATGGCTGGTGTTTCCACAGGAAGGACACTTTTTGATGCCCTTCTCCCTGGTCCCTCTTCAGTTGCAGTGTTTTTTCCCACCACTGGTCTTCACTGAAGCCCATAGAGCAAACGAAGAACTTGGCTACATGTCCCTGAAATCAGAGTGACAAAAGAAGCCCTTATACCTGTGCCTCTAGGTCTTCCGAAGCAGGAAAGCTGCTCCTGATGCAGCCTCTGTTCCATGAGTAGCAGAAGGCGGGCTGGGGAAAAACAGCCCCCGTGCTGCAGCACAGGTGTGAGCAGCAAATGCAGCTCTGATATCTTCCTTGATTAAACCTGGGTTAACACTGAAGTAATTCTATTTGGTCGTTGTTCACTGTTGAGAACATAGTTTCCCAAAACTTTGCATTAAATTAGGCTGCCCTAACAATAACAATGAGAAAACTTCCTCATAAGTAGGACTGACCTTTCTGGAAAGTGATGTAAATGATTGTAACTGTGATGATGTGTTTTCCTACTTGGCCTCTGGGTTGGGAGGAGGGTGGTGCTGGAGACCAAGTTTTTATTTCATGATTGTGACCTAAAATCCATTGTAAAAAAATATCACTATTACCACAAAACACTGATCCCACATAAAATACAAAGCATTTTGTATTTTACAACAGCTTTTATTTTACAAAGTAAGGGTTATACTTTAGGCTTTTATCAGTCATTTACCAGTTAGTACAAGTTATTTCCTAAAAACAAGTTGGAAAGCATGAATGTGGGGGGAGGAGGAGTGCAGGCAGAAAGATGGAGTAGGGGCGAAGAAGCACCAGGTCCTTAGAAGGTGATGCAACTGCAGAACCACCTCAAACTGGCTGTATCCTGTTTCTTATAAGATACTGGGTTGTTTCTCAGAGACAACAGAGCAAAACTGCAAGTCATACAGCCAAAGCAATCGCAGAGGAGAAAATGATGCAAATGACACCTAGAACCCAAGTTTCTCCATGCCCCTTTCCCCATAGAACCAAAGGTCCAGGAGAAGATCCGAGCCTGAACACTGGCACCCTTTCAGAAGCAAAGCGTCCGTTGTCCAGGAAGACCCAGTGCTGCAATCCCTTAAATCTCTCCCCAGAACCCTGGATCAAAGAGGCAGATGTCTCCTTGCCCTCGACCTCGCAATAAACCTTTTTCTTATCTCAAAAACCAGTGCCATCGTAATGGCTTCTATGTGCCTCATTGGCTCCATACAATGATATCTAGAGCACCAACAGAAAAGAAATTTGATGCCTGACCTCCCGAAGGCCAATTCTCTTGTTTGACATTTTTGCCAAGGCCCAATCCAAATGTTGAAGGAGCTAAATCATTCTCACATAACTAGCAAGAAGCATCAAAAATCCACCTAATGGTGTCCATTTATTTCTTTCAAAAATGGCTTAAACAAATCAGAAAAATTGTCACACCCTTTCTGATACACTATGCACTACTTTTTATTAGTTGGGAAGAGAAAGCAGAAGGAACTGGGAGAGGACCCCTGGATGGTGGGAGAATATTGGATGAGTACTCCATCAACTATTACCCTCTGAAGAAGGGTTCCACCTTGCCCTTCTTCAATGCTATACCCCAAGATCTGTGCCTGGTCCTTAGTGACCATTGTTAAATGACTGTCCATATGAATCAATATCATAAGACTATCATTAAACCCCTATGAAATATGCAGGGCAGGTATCATTTGGCCAATGAGGGAACTGAGGCTGGGAAAGTTAAGACATTTCCCCAAAGTCAAATAGGAGAAAAATACAGGTGCTCCTGGTTCTTCCTGAAAATCAGCTTATCCAAACAGGTGCCACTCTCAATGAGCTGAATGTTTGTATTCTCCCTCAGATTCATATGCCAAAGCTCTGACCCTCGATGTGATGGCATTTGGGGGTAAGGTCTTTGGGGGAAAATTAAAGTAAAGTCATAAGAGTAGGGCTCCCCTGATGGAATTATTAACCAAAATTCTCTCACTCTTCCTCTCTCTCTCCCTCCTTCTCTCCCTCCCTCTCTGAGTCACAGCAAATAGGGAGGCTTTTGTAAGCCAGGAAGAGGGTTGTCCTTACCAGTAAGTAACCAAATTTACAGGCATCTTCATCTGGACGTCAGCCTCCAGAAATGAGAAATAAATGTCTGTGATTTAAGCCACCCAGTCTGTGGTATTTTGTTTTAACAGCCTGAGCAGACTAACACAGCCTCCACGTTTACCCTCAATTTATTTGAGTCACTTGTCACCACCTGATATGGCACTATATTTCAAAGAATCTAAAATACTGTCTATTGTGGCACACACCAGAATTTTATGAATACCACTACAAGGAGAACTAGCTCCAATTACACAAGGACACAATGCTTCCTTATCACACAGAAAACCATTTTATACTCATTAAGAGAGCTTTTAAAGATCTAATTAGGCATAGATTTCCTCATGTATCCTCCTGCACATACATTTTTTAAAAGTGAGATAAATTGGTTAAAATACTTCTAAAACTTTTTCACGGAGTCCAATTCTTTGGAATCATTTTTTTTTTTTTTTTGAGCCAGAGCCATCTTATCTTTGTTTTGCCACACAACATCACCTTTAGTGCCTTAAGATCATTGACCATGCATCATTTCTTAAAATAAGTCCATAAGAAACCTTCAACCCACCAGGAGTGGGCTCCTGCCCAGCTTTGCATCATGTGGTGTGGGCGGCTACACTCCTCTGAGTCACCGCTGCCCCACCCCATGACCATGTGTTCACAGAGGCTGAAAGAGTGTTGTACTCTGCCTCTAGGGTTCTCTTCCAAGTCCCTGACACCCATTGTGAAGTCTTTGATATCACATTTCAGGAAGTGGCCCCTACAGACCAGTGGCTGTAAGATGCATCTCAATATCAGAGATATTTTTTAAATTATCTGCATGTGGAATCAATAAAATGCAGCTTTTAATGGATTTGCTATTTGCTTCACTAGAATGTGAAATCAGGGATTGTGTCTAATTGCTTACAGCCATGTCTCCAGCCCTAGAACAATGCTGGCATGTTCAGTGCTCAATAAACACTTATTGAAGACATGGTTGAATTAATTCATTCATGAATGCAATTAAGTTAACAATTTAAGAGAGGTTTCTTCTTTTCAGTTAAATTTGTTATTTTTGTAGAAAAGCAGTATTTTTAACATGATATTTTCAGAGAGAAATAAAGAAAAAATAAATATCCCTCTGTTAAGAGTTATAGTTAATTGAGTGTTCTTCCCTTTATTTGTGTATACTTTCTACATTTTCTAACATGAGATTATTATGTTATTAATTTTATAATAGAGTGTAACATCTACACATTATTTTAATTCATGTTGCTTTATTTTTATGTAGTAAAAGGTTAAAGCCATCCATACTGCATAACAACAGCATAGTCTCAATTCAATTATTTTTGTATTAACTCCATTTTCAATACTTGAACTTTTAGAGCATCTTAGTATAGGGCTTCTTAAACATGCAAATCTAAGCCTGAGGGTAAATGGAAGGAGACTGAGTCACTTCTCTTCAGGAACCCAGGCTTGGGCCCTGACTCCTGTGGCCTTGAGCAGATCCCTCTGTTCTCCCAGGTTCTGTGGGCTTCAGGAAGGCTCCCTGGACACCCAGAAGTTCTGTATGATCTCAAGGTTCTGAAGAAAATTGCAGGCTATTGGCAAGCTTATAAAGCATGCTACTCAAAGAGGCATCAAGAAGCTAAGAAAATTAGGGGAAATATTTCAGTCAAATAATCAGCCTCCCAGACTAGTCAACTCCAATCTAGATCAGTGATGGCAAGCCTTTTGAGCTCGGCGTGTCAGCATTTTGAAAAACCCTAACTTAACTCTGGTGCCGTGTCACATATAGAAATTTTTTGATATTTGCAACCATAGTAAAACAAAGATTTATATTTTTGATATTTATTTTATATATTTAAATGCCATTTAACAAAGAAAAATCAACCAAAAAAAAATGAGTTCACGTGTCACCTCTGACACGCATGTCATAGGTTCGCCATCACTGGTCTAGATGGTAAGTGGGAACAGAGGGTGCTATGGGATGAAGTGTACCCCGCACACCCAATTAATATGTCGAAGCCCCAGAATATGACTGTATTTGGAGATAGGTTCTTTACCGCAGTGATTGCATTAAAATGAGGCCCTTAGGGTGAGTCCTATTTCAATCTGACTAGTGTCCTCATAAGAAGAGGAAATCTATGCCCTAGCCAGCTTGGCTCAATGGATAGAGTGTCAGCCTGTGGACTGAAGTGTCTCAGGTTCGATTCCAGCCAAGGGAACATGCCTGGATTTCAGGCTCGATCCCCAGTAGGGGTTGTGCAGGAGGCAGCCAATCTATGATTCTCTCTCATCATTGATGTTTCTATCTATCTCTCCTTCTCCCTTCCTCTCTGAAATCAATAAAGAAATGTACTTTAAAAACAAAAAGAAGAAGAAGAGGAAATCTGAGCACACACAAGAGACACCAGGAAGGCACATTTGCAGAAGGGTGGCCTCGTGAGAACACAAGAAGACAGCCATCTACCAGCTGAGCCGAGAAACCTCAGAAGGAACCCATCCTACCTGACTCCTTGATTTTGGATTTCCAGCCTTCAGAGCTGTGAGAAAATACATTACTGTTGCTTAAGCCCCCCAGTCTGTGACATTTTGTCATGGCAGCCTCAGCAAAGGAATGTGGGGGCAGGGACCCTGCGTCAGCAGGACTCTTCTTTTTGCACAACTTTAACTCATACAGTGTTGTCTGTTCCCTGTGTCCTCTGAGAGAGTGTACGTGATTTGTGGCGGTGAAGAGAAGTGATGGCATAAATGCCTTATACCTATAGGTAATTCCAAAATTCTTATTAGCTCTTACCCTCAGCCCTCCCCCACACCAACCTCGGTGATTTGCTAACACTTTGTGATGGAGAGACTGATTTGAAATTCCAAGTCCAGCTGGGACTCTGTGATGATCCTGACAGATGGAGGGCAGGCACAGAAAAGGGTACAGGAAATAAATCTAGAAAATACATCGCTCAGTTAATCAGCCCCTTTGTAGACAGTTCTAAGTTACTTGTACTTAACAAGATGGAAGTGAAAGCTTATAGGTAGGGAAAAGAAACTGACGAATTAGTGCCCAGACACTCTCCAGCTGCTAAACATAGATAATAGATTCATTATCTCACCACCACCACCTCATTCCCCTCCTCAGCAGTATGGGTTTGACTGCCCTCTTGCCTACAGGTAATTCTCCATCAAAATTAAATCCGTCAGCCAGTTCTCGATTTTATAAACTATGAAGGCAGGAGAAAGAGAGGAGGCTGCGAAGGCTGCGCTGGGTGGGAGGGAGGCTATCTTTCCCAAGGCTGCTAAACCGCCAATCCAAAATTTCTCCTAACAAGGGCCTTGAAATTTGCCTGCATTCACGGTGCCATAGTGACATCAGCTGGTCAGTTCCAAAACAACACCTAACATCCAACCGGCTTAGGAAAACATTTAAAAGTCGATGATGGCCAAGAACCACTAGAGGTAAGTGTATTTTTTTAGTTCCTACACATAAGCTAGATTTTCAAAATGTCTTTTAGAGTGCTTCTTCCAATATGCAATATTAACAGCTGGTGAAGTAAGCTTTTAGAAATGAGAATTTAAAACTTTGCAGTGGCAACAAGTATGATAATAAGTATGATAAACCCAAATAAAGTACATAAATTTTATAGATTGTGACTAGATTTTAATTTTTAAAATATTGGGTGGAAACTAAGAACAGTGTGAGATGGCTTCTCATACAATATTAAGACATAAAGTGACGCCCAGCCAGCATGGCTCAGTGGTTGAGCCCAGACCTATGGTCATAGTTCCATTCCCGTCAGGGGATATGCCCAGATTGCAGGCTGGATCCCCAGTGGGGCTCATGCAGGAGGCAGCCGATCAATGATTCTCTCTCATCATTGATGTTTCTCTCTCTCCCTCTCCCTTCCTCTCTGAAATCAATAAAAATATATTTTACAAAAAAAGACATAAAGTGACTTCTTTCTGAGAGTTACACAGCTATGCCACTTAGTCTAGAATGAATGTGAAATACGAGAAAATTAACAATGTGAGGGTGTGAGCATAAGAAAATATAACTGAGTCCATCTTAGACCTCTTTAAAAAAACAGTCATGTTTTTATTAATTTTAGGGAGAGAAGAAGGAGAGAGAGAAACATCAATGTGAGAAAGAAACACTGATAGGCTGCCTCACAAACTCCCCCTACTGGAGATCAAACCCGAAACCCCGGCATGTGCCCCAACCAGGAATCATATCGGTGACCCTTTGGTGCATGGGATGATGCTCAACCAACTGAGCCACACCAGCCAGGGCAATAGTTAGACCTCTTTTATTGGGTTACCAGATGAAGGACTTTCAGTAGGAATTTTGACACAGTGCTGATAGTTTCTTAACCCTATGGTTTGCACTTATTTTTAACAGTACAGGAGAGCCCATGGTTGAAGCAGGACAGGACTACAGGTTTAAAGGGTTGAGGGGGAGATGGAAGAAGAATCTAGAGCACCATGTCTATAACTCATGGTGGGGATATCAAGAAACATTCCTAGAATCCACAAAACACAGTTTGAAAACAACTATCTAAAACCTAATAGTGTTCTGAGAGGAAGAAATCAGATGACCAAACTTCAAATAAGATAATCTACGAACTCAGGAAATGATTTTTTTCATAATTCAAGGTAAATTCTTTTTAAAGATAAAGGAAATATATTAATAAAGAAAGAATAAGTAGATTAAAATTAAAAATGCCTATAAATGTAGATACTGGAATGTTGCATTAGCCCTGAAACAACCAGTTCTTCAATCATTTGAGTTGATTTGCTCATGTATAGAAGAACTAAGCTCTTATTTGTAACTGCTACCCACAATAACTAAGATTTCTTGTTCACTGTGCATACCAGCACTGGCCAGCAGTTGTTCTGTTCTGTGTCCTCTTCATTCAGATTCAGGCTGAAGAAGCACCCTGTCTAGTGGCAGAGAAAAGAGCTAAGGCCAAACCACTAACAGCTCTTCAAGCTTCTGCTCACATTTCATTGACCAAAATAAGTCCTCTCCAACCCTGACATGGGTGGGGCAGGAATTCCAGGTGGGGAAAAAAGTAGGTTTACTGTTGTTCATATGAAAAATAATACAATAATCCTATATAATAAAAACCTAATATGCTAAGTGTCCGGTCGACCAGTAGGCCATTCAACCATCAAAGCATAATATGCTAATGATATGCTAGAGCCTTTCAATCGCTCGCTATGATGTGCACTGACCACCAGGGGGCAGACGCTTCAACCGGTAGGTTATCTTGCTACTGGGATCAGGCTGATCAGGCCTGAGCGAGGCAGGTGGACATGCCCTGGAGCCCTCCCACAGTCTCTTCCTGGCTCGCCAACCTCTTGTATCTCTCCCCTGTCCTGATCGTGCACCGGTGGGGTCCCTCAGCCTGGTCTGTGCCCTCTCGCAATCTGGGACCCCTCGGGGAATGTCAGACAGCCAGTTTCAGCCCGATCCTGCAGGCCAGGATTAGCATACTTTTCTGTAGGCCTCTAGTTAATAAATAAAAATACAAGAATAAACTCTGTGCTCCCCACACTCACAACTGCCAACCTACTTTCCCCCCACCCTGTATAATCTTGCATAGCTACAAACCACATAGCTATGGACGGGGATGTATAATGCTCTTATAGAGAGGACAGAATAATACAATCTACCACCTCACTAAATGCCCAAAACTTTGTACAAAGTGGATGCTCAATAAATGCTTTGAATTAGTATGTGAATGACTTAATGTTAATATGTCCTCACACTAATTTTACATTGATTCATCTTTTCTGGTGCAGTTTATACCCTGGAGTGTTACACAGTAACTTCCCCTTTTCTACCACAAATGTCCTACTAGGAATGAACCACACAAACGTAATGTTGAACACAAGAAACCAGATGCCAAAAACTACTTACTGTGAGGTGAATGGATAAAGAACTTGTGATGTATTCATACAAAGGAATACTACTCTGCAGTAAAAAGGAATGACCCATTGATACACACAACAGCAGAAATGAATCTCAAAATAACTATGGGGAATAAAGACCAAAAAAGTACATTATGTAGAATGCCATTTATATAAAATTCTGAAAATGCAAACATATCTGTGATGACAGAAAGTGGTGACCTGAGGCGAGGAGAGGTAGAAGTGGGAGAGAGGGTAGGTAAGGAATCTTTGGGAAGAGATGGGTATGTTCATTATCTTGAGTGTGGGGTATTCATATGTCAAAACTCATTAAGTTGTACACTCCAAATATATGCAATTTCTTATATGACAGTTATGCCTCAATAAAACTTAAAAAATGCTTTTGAAAGAATACTTCCCATATGATTATATTTAGATATTGCTAACAACAAGAAAAACTGATCACCCTAGCCGGTTTGGTTCAGGGGATAGAGCATCGGCCTACGGACTGAAGGGTCCTGGATTCGATTCTGGCCAAGGGCACATGCCCAGGTTGTGGGCTTGATCCCCAGTAGGGAGCATGCAGGAGGCAGCTGGTCCATGATTCTCTCTGATCATGGATGTTTCTCTCTCTCTCTCCCTCTCTCTTCCTCTCTGAAATCAATAAAAAGATATTTTTTAAAAAAAGAAAAAGGAAAACTGATCTATGGCGGTTAGGATAGGTCATGCCCAGCAGGACTACAGAGGGAGCAGGAAATGCTGCTGCTTGGTCTGGGTGTAAGAGTCCGTTGGTCAAACTTCATTGAGCCGTATATTTATGATTAGCATACTTTTCTGTAGGCAGGTTAGGCTACAATAAAAAGATTTAAATGTGCTGCTATTTTTAGAACAAAATCAACCATTTAAAAAATACCAAAGTAAGCCATTTTCATGAATTTATTTATGACAGAAAATAATAGTTATGATAATTATGTGATTGCACTCATTTATCATCTACTTTTGAAATTTGAGAACTATCAGTGGATTTTCTTTCCTGCAAGTCTCCCTGACTAAGGACAGACCACAGAGCCTTGTAGGCGAGACACTGGGAGTGAGCAGTCCTGATATTAGCGGAAAAATGCATCTACACGCTACCAAGATCTGTCCCCCAAATTTGCAAATGCCCGATGCGTCTGCTCTCCTTTGTGTCCCTAATTTGTATTACTGTTCCCTGCATTCTCTTCTTATTCGGGGACACCCAGACAACTCAAAAAGCATGCAGCTATGTCCAACTCTACAGACGGGATAATACTATTATTGCAAAGAGCTGAGATAAGGTAAGAAATGAAAACTCCTAGACATCTTTATGAACCCATCATTTTTATCATTTAATATATTTTAAATATTTATTCCTACTGAAGGATTACTTTAATAAATAAATATAATATATAGTCAATGATTTGATGGTTGATGTGGATTAAATTTCCCTTACTGGCACAAATGGTCTTAAATTAAAATGAATTGAAGGTTTATCATTTCATCAACTCCCAAACCCCCAAAATGGAAAATCAGCCTGAATTTCAAATGACTTTGATCTTTGTGTTTGTTTTATAAACTATTACCTGGTCCCCATTAATGCCTCTATGGAGGAAAAATAAATTACAGGGTCTCAAACACTGTACTTAAGTAATTTTAAAAGAAAACTTTTCAAAACGCCATTGATCTCTTGTAAAAACTAATAAATACTCTCTTCTCATGCATAAAACTTTAAAATTCCCCACTAGTTCCCATCTAATAAAAAAAAAATGGAAACCATTACCACGTAGGCTCATCATTTAAAATATGAAAAAGACAAAAATAACTGAGAACCCAATTTTGCATCAAATGCGCACTACTCACCAGGTGCTGTGCTACGGACTGCCTAGATAAATGGAAACCAGATCTGGGTGCCTGGAAAGTGAGGTGATGCCCTAACAAAATCCTAGAACATGTGCCAGTTTTCAGGATCAAGTGGCTGGTAGGAGTCCTGGGGGCCTTCAGAAGACTGCTAGGATGTTGATGATGATGGCCCCAAGGAGGCTGTGGGGTGAGAGCTCAAAAGAAATGGAAGAAAACGCTATGGGAAGCTAAAGAACAGGAGGTTCCTGAGACACAGCAGGAGATTTAGTAACACTGTTGCTGTGGGAACACGGGAAAAGATGCACTTCTGAAAGGAAAAGTCTAGCCAAGGCAACTTCCGAACAGTGCACGCAGAGTGCTGCCCGCCTCTATTTGCTGCTTATCATAAAATGTGAGTAGAGAAAATAGAAAATTAAAGAAGTGCTAAATAGAAAGGAGCCAGGGCTTACTAGGTTCACAAATGAAACCTTTTCTCATTCCCAGCCTTTTTAGATAGAAAACAATGTAACATTAGGAAATACCACCTGGACAAAAGACTTGATCAGGGAAACTTGTCTAAAGACCAAACCAAGAGTGTGACTGTAAAACCTTCTGTTAAGATCTCAGAAGGCAGCACCCTTCCCAAATAGAAAATAGTCTCACTATGCATCTTAAAGTTATTGTCCCCCTGCTGCTTTACAGGGAACCTAAGCTGCAGAAGGGTTTATTCAAGAGATTTCAGGTGCAAGGGTGGGGAACCATTTTCCTGCCAAGGGTCATTTGGATATTTATATCATTTGCAGGCCATTCAAAATTACCAACTTAAAAATTAGCCTGCTGTATTTGGTCAAACTTCATTAACTCACCCCAACTGCCTGATTTCACAGGCCACAGGCCCAGGGGCTGGATGTTCCCACCCCTGGTACCGTAAAGGAATGGATTACAAAGTAATGCACAATAAAACCTGTGAAATTTTTAAAGAATTATATTAGTTTGGATTGAGAAGGATAGACAGGACAAAATGAAACAATACCTTTGAATGCCATAATTTCTATGGTTAGGAAGTAGACTGAGAAATTACTCAGTTTTGAACAAGGGCCACATTTTATACAGAAGTTAGTCTATTTCAGAAGATGGAGCCAAGAGCCATGGTGACTCATTCCCAGGCATCAATCCTGACCCTAATCATGGACCAGGCAACACATGCCCATGGATTTCAGAATTGTTACGAACCGTAAGCGCTGTGTGCCTTCACCTTCTTTGAACTAGAATGTCTACATGTAATGGTTATCCCATGCCTAGAATGGTTACTCCATCATTGTATGTTGGGTAGGTGGGGTCCAAATAACTTATCACTTAGTTCACAGGTCTTTCAGTCTAACACAGGGGTGGGCAAACTTTTTGACTCGAGGGCCACAATGGGTTCTTAAACTGGACCGGAGGGCCGGAACAAAAGCATGGATGGAGTGTTTGTGTGAACTAATATAAATTCAAAGTAAACATCATTACATAAAAGGGTACGGTCTTTTTTGTTTTATTCATTTCAAACGGGCCGAATCCGGCCCGCGGGCCGTAGTTTGCCCACGGCTGGAAAGGAACAGTTTCCAAGGAGTCGTTTCAGAAAAATAATGTTCAAAAAGCCTCATGCTCACCTGGACCCTTAAGTGAAGTTTCCTGTGCAAGGAAACAAAGGACATCAGCAGACATGGATGTGGAGGCTGCCCATCTTCACTTCTCCACAGACACCTAGAGAGGGAGCAGTGTTTGTGAAGGAATGGTATCCAGCAGAGAAATGAGTAGCTGCCCACAGCAAAGCTGAGAGCTGAGATGAAGAGGATCAGCAGCCAAGAAATGGGTCAGGAAGGGCACAGATTATAGCCTTCTCTTTCCATGTATACCAAGAGTATGGCCCTTCGAGACAGGAAAGCTTATGTTGCCTATAAAATGGAATCATGGGGACTTCAGACATCATCCAATCAAACAGTTTCTAAAAGAAAAATTAAAAAGAAATGTTATAATTGTTGAAACTGGGTTATCAGTAATAGGGATTCATTGTATTATTATTTCCAGTTGTCTGTATGTTTGAAATTTTTCACAATAAATATTTTTAAATGACTATTGCATTGAAATTTAATATGTAATGCATGCAGTTTAAATACTGCCAAAGTATTTTTTCAATATTCTGCATACTTGCTAAGAATCCTTCCCAAGGAATTCTTGGCAGATGATTTGCCATTGCTTAAATACTTATAATGACAAGGAAATACTAATTTTAAGGCAGTCAGAGTTGGATGGCTCCGCTTGTGAGAAAATAATGCTGATATTCTTCCAAAATATCACCTCTTCTAACTTCAAGGGAGAATCAGACAATTTCTCCACCAAGAAAGTATATTCATCCTTTTTATTTTCTTCGGTGCATTTTCCCAAATAACTGGCAAAGTTTGGTGTTCTGTATGACAACTAATATATGCTACCAAGTCTGCTAGAAAGATGCTAAGGGCTATGTTTCCATCCTCTGAGTTAAAAAGATGTGAACAAAATATTTAAGTTAAATTAAGCCACCTACAGGCAAAAGTGTTACACAGTATGCTACATAATAGATTGAGATTTTTTAATATCATGGTACTCTCCATTTTCACCTACCTGTCAGCTCCACATCATTTGTCATTAATTTACCACAGAGAGCCTGGAAAGAGCTGCAAGCTAGTGAGAGCTCACAAATCAGGAGAAAGGACAGCCAAACCTCCTTGGAGATTCTTGTTCACAAACTAAGGGAATTTGCAGAATGTGTCTCAATTTGGAGGATGCTTGATATAAAAATAAAATAAAGTATGGAACGCAAGTTTCAGGTGCCTAATTTAAATGCAGAAATCAAGACTAAGATGTGGGCAGCCAGGTCACCTGTGGAATTCCAAGCACCTCCTTCCTTAATTACGTGGACCCATCGCCAACTTGAGCTGATGCTAAGATAGGGACACCTGAGTGCACCTCAGCAGAGTGTGTGCAGGGAAAGTGTTTAGTTTGCAGACTACATTTTGCAGTAGTGCTCCCCCACTGGTGATCACGTTCGGCTTTACACTGAAGAGTTATATGAAACATATTTGTCCCATATTAGCCAAAATCCAGTCTCAAGTGAATGTTTTTTATCTCCATACATGTCCAAATACCACCCTACTCTCAAAAATGTTTTAAAGCAAAATGACACTTTAATGTCAGCTACATGAAAAAGACCGTCCTCTACTACATTTCTTATTCAGATTCCATTTACTGAGGTAGGGACTCACATATACCCATATTTGTTGAAAACCAATGATAACATCTAAAGTTTGGCACAGACCACAATATAAAAGCAACTGACTAAATGCTCACCAAACCTGTTTCTTCCTCTTCTGTTATCTATCAGGATTCTTGCAGAAAATAGAATCCAACTCTGATGACTCAAGAAACTTGAGTAAAAGGACTATTTTCAGAGTCATGGAAAGGATTAAGAAAATTAACAAGAGATGCTGAGGCACCCAGGGACTAGCAAGAAGAGAAAGTCATTACAACCCCAAGGTTTTCAACCATTCTCAGATAACATTGCCCATTTAGGTCATGCCAAGCATGAGAGGTGGACTCCTCTCAATTAATGGGTTGGATGTCTTGGCTGCTGACACATCTTCATGCATCAAGAAGGTTTGAAAGAAAGTTTATTACTTACACCCAAGGAACTTCAGGGGAGCAAAGAGAAGAGAGTAGGTTTGGCCTTCATCGTGCCACGGGGGTCAGACTGGAGAAGGGTTCCCATGCCCAGGCTAAGACTGCGAGGTTAAAACCTCCTGTTGGAGTCAGGAACTCAGAAGTGTAAGGAGTTTCCTTACATAAAGTAGCATAAGTGATGCAGTAGATAAAGGGATGGCGGAAGCCTAAATGTTGTCAACTATCAAACATGAAAAAGAGAGTCCAACCCTTACCCAGTGAAATGCAGGAAGGTATGGGAATAAAACCCCCAAACTCTAGCTCTCCAATCTCCTGCCTATGCTTCCCACACTGAACCTATCTGGAAGTAAGAGGTCCTGGATGATGTCATCCATAGGGTAATGTCAGTCTTCTAGAGCCCAGAGCAGGGGCAAAGAGAGCGGAGATTTGAACTTGGGGACAAAGGCAGAATAACCAGCAGATAGATTCCATGGCTCAGCCTCCCTTCATTCAGGTGTGGCTTCACGGGTGAGTTCTAGCCACTGAAACGGGACGGAAGTGAGGTGCAACATTTTCAGACCAGTCTATAGCGCTTGGCATGGCCCTCAATGCTCTTCCTCTTCCTTCATCTGCAGTTCAGACTTAAAGGGTCCAGAGGAGGACTTCGAGGCCTTACAGGATGATGGAGCCACTAAGCTATGGCCTGGGCTTCTAAATGACTGTGTCTACCAGAGACCCACATTGAACAGTGGCACGAATGAGAAATCAATTATTATATCCTAAACTTCTAAGGTTGTAGAATTACTTGTTATGTAAACAACTGTAACCAATATACACATGAATATTGTTGGGAAAGGACAAGTCGAAACTGAGCTGAAGTTAGCAAAAGATTCTAAGAATAATTTTTTTAAAGCTAGTAAAAACAACTGATTAGCAGAGAAGGACCAAAGTTACCAGACCTTTGTTTCACAGGTTTTTCCCTGTGTTTTCTGGCTGTATTATGGAAGGTGTTCTCTATGGCATGGAAGAAAGGGGATGAAACTAGCTTTGGAGTAAGAATATGACAGTGTCTGTGATAGATGGGGACAGGTGCAGCCCTTCCACACCAGCGTGAGGATTGTCAGTCCTTGTGTGTTTGTATAGTTTGGACCTTTAAAGAGCCCATCCTCTTTCTTCAATGCTATTCTCCCTCCTTAAGATTTCACTCCTGTAATTATTATCCATTTAATCTTCATTCACTCATTCTAGAAATACTTATTGAATGGCTGTTTTGTGCCAGTCACCTGTCAAGTGACTTATAGTCTACTGGGAAGAGTCCCAGATGTGAAGAAATAAGTACTCTGTTCAGTGGGACCCAAAAGGGAGGGTGGCCATCTCTCCTGGGTTGAGGGTAGGGGTAGAAATGGATTAGGAAGTCTTCAGAGAGAAAGTGATCCCGAGCAGGGTCTGAAAGGAAGTGGCTACATGAGCACATGTCTGCAAACAGCCTAATCTCCTCTCGAACAGAAAGGATTGACCTGTCCTGAGGGATGGATCTGTAAGGGTGTGCTGGCTGCAAGCTAACCCTTCACTTTAAGGACTTGCTTCACCTTTAGGCGAGGTTGAGAAGATAGTCTGCTGCTAAAAATCCTGTGATTAACAGCCATCACCACCCCCAGGGCTGCGGTTAAAGTTGGGTCAACAGCTCTTCCCTAACACATCCTCAGCTCAGCAGCAACCTTGGTGCCAGCGCTGCTCCACCACAGTGCAGCACTGACCGAATGGCTCTCAGTCCAAGCTCTCCTTGAGCTCTGGTGAACTGGTGCCCTGTGAAGAGCCGGAGCTTCCAACTGAGCTGCCCCTGAGTCTGAGAGTTATGAGGCGGCAGAGAACAGGTCAGCAGGGGCAGGTCTCCAAACCTGGGGGAATGCGGGTCAGTTCAT
The DNA here is from genome assembly GCF_964212035.1 of Myotis nattereri. NCBI lineage: Eukaryota > Metazoa > Chordata > Mammalia > Chiroptera > Vespertilionidae > Myotis > Myotis nattereri. Next base: position 128,489,949 of record NC_138077.1, on the reverse strand, counting down.
TCTTCCAAGGTACTTGTCTTTCTGAAATGCTCTGAAAAGTCACGTTCTTGCCCTTCTTTGAGCCCCAGTTTCCTCATCTCTAAAGTGGGAATAATAATAGTATTTGCTTCAAAAGCTGCAAGGATCCATGAGTTAATACCAATAAGGGGCTTAGGACAGAGTCTGACACACAGCAATGACCCATAAATGTTTGACAGTCCAGTGATGAGGATGAGGACGAGGATGGTGATGAGATGATAAATAGCCACCTCCTGAGCCTGAAGAACTTGGTTCAGGAGATCAGTGAGTGAGTGGTTGGGGGACTGGCGAAAGGAACTGGCTTTTCTTTTAATAAACTGGTTGCCAACCCTGAGTCATTTTTATTTGCATTGGCCTCCCCAACCCTGCTTTGGGGGTTTTAATATTTACTTAAAGGCAAATTACAATATCCTCACACTTTGCATGTTAGTTGTTTTGCATTGGCCTAGCTTTCAACCTCATTCTGTACCTTCGCGTGTTCATTTATTTATTTAGTGAATAACTGCGCCTGGCTAGCTCAGTCGGTAGAGCATGAGACTCTTATTTAGTGAATAAATTTATCCAGTGCCCCCTCTCTTCTGATCCCCCCTCATGACAGATCTATGTCCTCAGCAAGCCTGCCAGTGGGCGGTAGAGAGACAAGAAGACAGTTTGAATAGAGTGGGGTCTGTCTTGTGCAGGCAGCATTATCATGGCTGCCAAGAGAGCTCAGAGTCTCAGCCCTAAGAGAGGATGGGTAGGTGGGTGAAGACATTCCTGTGAAGAGAACCACAAATGCAAAGGCCTGAAGGCAAGAGAGCACATGGGGCTTTCAGCAGTTTGAGGAGACAGGCAGGAGTGGGGCACAGAACACCAGGCAAGAGGTGTCAAAGGTGAGTCTGAAGAAGTCAGCAGAGGTCAGATTATAAGGGACCTTAGTTGCCAGGCTAAGGAGTCTGGACTGAATTCTAAGTTCTATGAGAAACTATGGGTATGTTTTCAGCAGGGGTGTGACAAGATAAATTGGCAGTTTAGAGAGATCTTTAGAGCTGCAGGATGGAGAATAGATGAGAGGAGCTAATGGATATCTGGATTCTAGCCAGAAGACCAGACTGCTAAAGAATTTCAGATGGTCGCCTAGCTGGTTTGGCTCAGTGACTAGAGTGTTGGCCTATGGACTGAAGGGTCTCAGGTGCAATTCCAGTCAAATGCATATGCCTGGGTTGCGGGCTCGATCCCCAGTAGGGGATGTGCAGGAGGCAGCCAATCAATGATTCTCTCTCATCGTTGATGTTTCTATCTCTCTCCCCCTCTCCCTTCCTCTCTGAAATCAATAAAAATATTTTTTAAAAAAAGAATTTCAGATGGTCTATGATGGTGCTTGTGCTAAGGCATGAGCAATGAGGATAAAGGGCAGATTTCGAGGAGTAGGCAGTCTGGGCCCAAATACAAATCCAGTGTAAAGACTTTCAGCCAGTCTTCCCGTGGGGCTTGAATCAACTCTCTGTTGCCTGTATATGGGATATGAAAGAGGGCAGAGTCCAGGAGGTACCAGGACTTGTGACGTGGGCAAGTGTCTGAATGTGGTTCAGTGAGATGGGGATGAGGAGCGAAAGAGCATGTCTGGGGAAAGGGCATAAGAGAAAAGAGTTCAGCTCAGACATGCTCGGTTTGAAGTGTCTGAGAGACTTTGGAGTAAAGACCTTTTGAAGCAGGTTACAGGCCCTTCTGATCCAGAATCTGCTTACCTGTCCAGCCTCTCGCCGATTCACCCCGAGCAGATCCCACAAGGAATGGTGCTCTCCTCACTTTATAGCCTTTGCACATGCAGTTCTCACAACTCGGACCTCCCACCCGCTCCAACACCACTCCATTTTACCTCTCACCTGCCCAACTCCTTTTCATCCTTCCAATCTCAGGCTGGGCACCATGACCCCCTAGTAACCTTCAGCGCCCCTCTGTGCGTTCTTATCTTTCTCTCTATTTCCTGATCATTGCCTATCACACAATTCTACTTGTCTGTTTTTAAGTCTCTTCCCTCAAGACACTGTAAACTGGATGGGGCCGGGGCGGGGGGGGGGGGGGGGGCGGCGGGGGTGGTGTTGCTCATCAATGTGTCCCTCGTGTTCAGCTCAGTGCCTGGCACGCGGTGATGGCTTGACGCACACCATAAACACAGGACATACGTAGATGTGAGGAGTGCCTGTGACATAGAAAAACAGTTCATGTAGCACCTACATCACTGTATTTACCACACAGTTGATGTCGCTTAAATATGGGTTTAACCCCAACATATTCTGAAAGAGAAAGATAAGCTCTCCTAAAATTGAAAATTTTCAAATAGTCACCGCTAAGAGCAATCTGATACAGTAACAGTTCCTGGCATGTGCAGCTCATTTTAGCAGATGCCCACATGACATACAGAAAGCTGTCAAGCCTGCCTCAAAGAGGAAAGTCAGTCAGTGCCTGTTCCACTTGCCAAATTAATTTCATTTGACATTTAATTTGTGTCCTAAGGTACTGTGGTTTTCAACTTGACTATGATAACAGCAGATTAGAGAAGTGTTCTGTTTGATAAAATAAAATCATCAAGTTATTTTTAATATGAGTGAGGCAGTCTTGTTAAGATGCTCAGTGGTTGAGCATCTACCTATGAACCAGGAGGACATAGTTCAATTTCGGGTCAGGGCACATGTCCAGGTTGTGGGCTCAATCCCCAGTGTGGAGCGTGCAGGAGGCAGCTGATCAATGATTCTCTCTCATCATTGGTGTTTCTATCTCTCTCTCCCTCTCCCTTCCTCTCTGAAATAAAAATATTTTTTAATTACGTTTATTGATTATTTTAATAAAATACCTTTCCCCTCTTTCTTATGCCTACTGTAGAGTGTCATCCTCTCGGCATGACAGCAGGAAAGGAGACAGTACGAAGTTAGAAGCCTGTGGGCTTAAGAACCAGAAAACTGAGTTGAAATCTCAGATCCTCCATCTATTAAAGGGGGTTTCAGCCCCAGCTGCACATTAGAATCACCTGGAGATTTTTTACCAATGCCTGGTCCCACCCCAGACGAAATAAATCACAATGTCTAGGAGTATTGCATGACATCTGCATTTTTATACCGCCGCCTTCTTCCCAGTGCCCTTTTTTTTTTTTTAATTTATTGCTTAAAGTATTACAAAGGGTATTACATATGTGTCCATTTTATCCCCCCGCCCTAGACAGTCCCCTAGCCTCCCCGATCCCCCAATGTCTTATGTCCACTGGTTATGCTTATATGCATGCATACAAGTCCTTTAGTTGATCTCTTACCCCCCTACCTCCTGCCCCCCAACCCTCCCCGGCCTTCCCGCTGCAGTTTGACAATCTGTTTGAGGCAGCTCTGCCTCTGTATCTATTATTGTTCAAAAGTTTATAATGGTCTCTATTATCCATGAATGAGTGAGATCATGTGGTATTTTTCCTTCATTGACTGGCTTATTTCACTTAGCATAATGCTCTCCAGTTCCATCCATGCCGTTGCAAATGGTAAGAGTTCCTTCCTTTTTAGAGCAGCATAGTATTCCATCGTGTAGATGTACCACAGTTTTCTAATCCATTCATCTACTGATGGGCACTTAGGCTGTTTCCAGATCTTAGCTATGGTGAACTGTGCTGCTATGAACATAGGGGTGCACATATCCTTTCTGATTGGTGTTTCTGGTTTCTTGGGATATATTCCTAGAAGTGGGATCACAGGGTCAAATGGGAGTTCCATTTTCAGTTTTTTAAGGAAACTCCATACTGTCTTCCATAGTGGCTGCACCAGTCTGCATTCCCACCAGCAGTGCACAAGTGTTCCTTTTTCTCCACATCCTCTCCAGCACTTGTCATTTGTTGATTTGTTGATGATAGCCGACATCTGCATTTTTAAAACCCACAGGTGATTCATGCATATATCTATTAGCTTTGTGAATTTGGGCAAGTAATTTAATATCCCTGATACACAAAATGAAGTATGATAGATATCTGCCTCTGTCATGACTGATCATCAACCCTGCAATTGCTTGATATGTCTTTATAACGCTTTAAATGTATAGGTTTCACTTTACCCCTCTCTTTTCTTTTTTCTTTACAATTTATAGATTATTTGTTCTATGGAGTTTTCTTGTCTAGAACTTGTTGATTGGTTCTTCATGGTGTCACTTAACATGTTCCTGGTTCTCACTTTTATGTGTTGTAAATTGGTTCTTAGATCAAAAGGCTTGATCAGATTCAGGTTCAATGGCAAGATTTATTCAACCAGTCTCCTCAGCAGTGGTGATGTGTACTTCTTTCAGAAGCACATTATGTATATTAGTCTCTACTTTTGTGATGTGAACAACCTATAATAATAAGAGCATAATATGCTAATTAGACCGGATGTCCTTCTGGATGACCTTCCGAATGAAGCCGGGGCTGCAAGGGAAGCCCGGGTCCTGGGTGTCAGAGGGAAGCTGGTGCCAGCAGCCGGCAGAAGGAAGGCCTACTCTTGCACCAGTTTCCTGCATTGGACCTCTAGTTATTAATAATCATTGCCTAGATCCATTATTTCAGTGAAAGATACAAAAAAAAGTGATATTTCATTGTGTTATCATCACTTGTCAGCTGGAGCACTTCTGTACAGAGAAACCTTCCCCTCAGTGTGTGGTTTCCCTGAGATAGAGTATCGATAGGATAATCAAGAAAAAAAGTCTCTTTATTTGTTCCTTTATCACTTTTCAAAATAATGAATTGGATCTCTAGAATCTTCCAAAGGGAACTGATGAAGGTTGTTTAATTTTGTTTTTTGTTTTTTTTTAACTCATAGATTTAAACATGTTTTAAGTGTTTCAATCCATTGCAATTATCATTGACCCTTACATGATTCTATCCTATCCTATCCTTTGACACTCCCATTACTCTTTGTTAACGCCTTTGCTTTCTGCAACGACAAGATGATCCAGGCTCATTTTTTTTCCGTGTCCTGTCCCAGATCTAGGACCAGCCAATTCTCCAATGAACACTGATTTGCCCTTGTTTCGAAGACTTTTAATTAAACAGAACTAGATAGGAAATACTTTTTATTTCCTTTAAGATAAAAATTACCAGGAGTTTATATATTGATATTTTAATTCAAATTCAGGACTGAGGAGTTTTGATAAATTATCTATCTTGCATCTGCTTCTCTTTTCTGCCATACCCAAACCCGAGCTTCCAGCAACACCACAGTTCCCCCTTTGCTTTGTGGCACTGTACACATGCCTTACTACACAGCACAAGTTTTCTAGTTTCCTTAGAGCCAGAGAAATAGTACCATCACTAACACCGCTAATATGGCAACCAAACCAAAAATATAAATTTTTTCATAAATGTTTGCACTATATGATCATGCCACCAACTTGATGTACATCTTACTTTATTTTACTTTCAGTTCTTTAGGGATTTCTTTTTTAATTTAATGAGTTTATAATTATGTAAAAATATATATCTGATTTCAAAGTCAAAGCTATATAAAAGGTAGAGTCACAAAAGTCTGGTTTCTATTTCTGTCCCTTTCATACTGTCTTCTCTCTCACAGGTAATCTTTTCCTTTTAAGTGTTTGTTTATAATTCCTTTATTTTTTACATTTAATCTCTAATGCATTTAGAATTTATTAGTGTGTATTTTGGAGACTATTGAACACCATTTATTTAAAAGTACATCTCTCCCCCACCATTAATTTGAGATGCTGCCTTTATTGCATATTAACAACTGCAACTGGGTCTATATCCGAATTTTCTATTCTGTTCCATTAATTGTCTATTCATATGTCAATACTACTGTTTTGATTATAGGGGATTTATAATAATGTTTTAATATCTTAAAGGGCTCTCCCAACTCACACCTTCCATTGCTCTTTTTTAACCTAAAGAATTTTTATAGCATTTCTTTCTTGTCTGTTCTTCCAAATGAACCTTTTATTGTCTCCAGTCTCCAAACATGTGCGCGCACACACACGTGGGTTTTTATTAAAATTTGCTAATTTATAAATTAATTTAGAGAGGATTAAAAGCCATATGGCATGCTCAAATATACTTTGCAGCCTTTTGTTTTTATATATTTACTCATGTAACTAATACCTCTTATTATATTTACATCTAGTTTTTTAAATATTTAATATAAATGGGGTCTTCTCTCTAATTATAACTTCTAACTATTTATTTTTAATGTTGATATTATAATCTGCTGCTTTGATAAATTCTCTTATTGTTTTTAGTTTTCCCATTGATTCTTTTGAATTTTCAAGATATGAAATCATATTATCTACAAACAGAGATAGCTGGTCTCTCATTTCCATTTGCATTGCCTCTAATTACTTTCTCTCATCTAAGTGTGTTGGCAAAACCTTCGAACACAATGTTACAAAGTAGGGGAGATGAAGAGCATTCCCCTTATTCCTTACTTTAACAGAAAAGCCTCTAATGTTTTCTCATTAAATAAAAAATAAACTACTAACTTTCAGACTTTGGAATTTACATGCATATATTTATATTGATATTTTATTGAGGGTTCTATATGTAAATGAGTACTAAATAATGTCAAATGACTTTTCTGAGCCTGTGGAGATGATTATATAATTTTTCTCCTTAGCTGCATTAATATGATGGATTTTATAACAGATTTCTGAATGTTGAACCACCCTAGCATTATTTAAATAAATTTACTCATTACCTATTATATTTAACTAGAGGCCCGGTGCACAAAAATTTGTGCACTCGGGGGGAGGGGGGGGGGTCCCACAGCCCGGCCTGTGCCCTCTCGCAGTCTGGGACCCCTCGGGAGATAACGACCTGCTGGCTTAGGCCTGCACCCGGGTGGCAGAGGGCAGGCCCAATCCCTAGGTGCAGCCCCTGGTCGGGCTCAGAGCAGGGCCGATTGGGGAGTTGGGGCGCCGCCCCGTCATGCACAGAGCAGGGCAGATAGGGAGGTTGTGATGCCACCCTCAGTCACGCTCAGGGTAGGGCCGATTGGGGGTTGGGGCACCGTCCCCTGTCACAGTCAAGGCAGGGTCGATGGGGAGGTTACGGCGCCACCCCCTGTCATGCACAGAGCAGGGCCAATCGGGGGTTGGGGCACTTCACCCTGTCACTCACAGAGCAGGGCCTATCGGGGGATTGGGGCTCTATACTCTGTCACACACAGAGCAGGGCCAATCAGGGGGTTGGGGCGCTGCCCCCTGTCAGGCACAGAGTAGGGGCAATAGGGGAGTTGGGGCACCGCACCCTGTCACACACAGAGCAGGGCCCATCAGGGGGTTGGGGCACCGCCCTCTATCACTCACAGTGCAGGGCCGATCAGGGGGTTGGGGCACCGCCACTCTCACACTCAGTGCAGGGCCAATGGGGAGGTTATGGCTCTACCCCGTCACACACAGAGCAGGGCCCGTGGGGGGTGGGGGGGTTGGGGAGCTCCCCCCTATCAGGAACAGAGCAGGGCTGCTCAGGGGGTTGGGGCCCCGCTCCCTGTCACACACAGAGCCGCAGGGCGATCAGGGGGTTTGGGCGCTGCCCCCTGTCACGCTGATCCCGGTGCTGGGAGGCATATTACCCTTTTACTATATAGGGTAGAGGCCTGGTGCATGGGTGGGGCCGGCTGGTTTGCCCTGAAGGGTGTCCTGGATCAGGGTGGGGGTCCCCACTGGGGTGCCTGGCCATCCTGGGTGAGGGGATGATGGCTGTTTGCAGCTGGTCACACACCATTCATGGTAGGGGTCTCCACTGGGGTGCCTGGCAAGTCTGGGTGAGGGGCTGAGGGCTGTTTTCAGGCTGGGAGTGACTGAAGTTCCCAACCGCTTCTTTTTTCCCTTTTTTTTTTTTTTCATTCTGGGCCAGCTTTAGCTTGAGGCTTGGCTCCAGCTCTTAGGCCTCTGGCTGAAAGTAGGTTTCTGGCCTTTGCATACAATGTTGCGAATCTGCTGGCTGAAGTCCGGTGGTATTTGTTACAATGTTTGAAACTGCAGGCTCAGAGGCCTGGAGCCACAGGGGGGAACGTTGGTTTCCTCCGTCACTGAGGCAAGCAAGCCTCATGTTAGTTTCAAGCTGCCTGGCTGCCGGCCGCCATCTTGACTGACAGTTAATTTGCATATCTCGCTGATTAGCCAATGAAAAGGGTAGCGGTCGTACGCCAATTACCATGTTTCTCTTTTATTAGTGTAGATGTGCAATTGGGTTCTATTTACCAATGTTTTATTTATAATTTTTGCATTTATATTTAGAATTGATATTGTTCTGTAGTTTTCTTATTTGGAGAAATTGTTGACAGGGTTAGGGATCAATGTTTTACTCTCTGTAAAACAAATTTACAAGTTTTAAACCTCCCTCCTCCTGCCGGGGTAGTAAAGCAAGCTTCTTCCTGTTGAGGTCTGTGAACTAGAAGGAGGAGGAGGAGGAGTGCGTGAGAGCTCCCCTTCAGGTCTTCCCAACTCTATTTCAAATGAGGTTTCCTTCATTTGTTTTCACATTAAGTTGCATTTTTAAAAATGTATCATTGTTGTTGAAGTATTACAGATGTTCCGTTTTTTTCCTCTTTGACCCCCCTCTACCCAGCATCTGAGTCCCCCTCCCATCTCCCCCTCCAGGCCTGCCGAACTATTGTCTGTGTCCATGGGTTACACATATCCTATCTAATAATAGAGAAACATGGTAATTAGCCATACCTCTGCTACCCTTCCCATTGGCTAATCAGGGTGATATGCAAATTAACTGCCAACCAAGATGGTGGCCGGCAGCCAGGCAGCTTGAAGCGAACAGGAGGCTTGCTTGCTTCAGTGACAGAGGAAGCCAGTGACATTCCCCACCTGCCTCTGCCAGCCTCTGAGCTTGCAGTTTAAGAAACATTGTTAGAAATATAGAAGCTAAACAAAACCCCAGAAACCTGCTTTCAGCAAGCCAGGCTTCAGCCAGCAGGACCACAACATTGTTTCAATTATAGAACAAACGCAGATCCCTGCTTTCAACCAGCCGGGATCTCAGAGCTGGAGTGAGCACGACCACAACAGTGTTACAATTATAGAACCCAAACAAACCAGATACCTGATTTCAGCAGCCGAGGCCTCAGAGCTGGAGCTAAGCCTCAGAGCTAAAGCTGGCCCAGAATAAAAAAAAAAGAAAAAAATGACAGGTTGGGAGCTTCAGTCACCCGCCAGCCTGAAAACAGCCCTCAGCCCCTCATCCAGACTGGCCAGGCACCCCAGTGGGGACCCCCACCTTGATCCAGGATACCCTTCAGGATGGCTAATCAGCGAGATAGGCAAATTAACTGCCAGCCAAGATGGCGGCCGGCAGCCAGGCAGCTTAAGCGAACATGAACATCAGGCTTGCTCACTCCAGTGATGGAGGAAGTCAATGTTCCCGCCTGTCGCAGCTCAGCTCTGAGCTCCGGATGAAACAATGTTGCAATTATAGAACCTAAACCAAGCCCAGAAACCTGCTTTCAGCCAGCGGGGCCTCAGAGCTTAGAGTGGCCAGTGATGGCAACAGAGTTTCAATTATAGAATCTAAACAAACCCAGGTACCTGCTTTCAGCCGGCAACGGCCTCAGAGCTGGAGCCTGCTCTCAGCTCCAGTGACAGCTATAGAAGGTAAATTAATCCCAGAATAAAAAAAAGAAGAAAAAAGGAGAGGCTGGGAGCTTCAGTCGCCCACCAGCCTGAAAACAGCCCTCAGCCTCTCACCCAGACTGGCCAGGCACCCCAGTGGGGACCCCCACCCTGAAGGGGGTGTGACCAGCTGCAAACAGCCATCATCCCCTCATCCAGGCTGTCCAGGCACCCAAGCAGGACCCCCGCCCTGAAGGGGGTGTGACCAGCTGCAAACAGCCATCATCCCCTCATCCAGGCTGGCCAGACACCCAAGCGGGACCCCCACCCTGAAGGGGGTGTGACCAGCTGCAAACAGTCATCATCACATCATCCAGGCTGGCCAGGCACCCAAGCAGGACCCTCACCCTGATCCGAGACAACCTTCAGGGCAAACCAGCCGGCCCCCACCAGTGCACCAGGCCTCTATCCTATATAGTAAAAGGGTAATATGCAAACTGACCCTAACAGCAGAACGACTGGGAATGACTGGTCACTATGACACACACTGACCACCAGAGGGAAGACGCTCAATGCAGAAGCTGCCCTCTGGTGGTCAGGGTGATCTCACATGGTTGGAGCTCTGCTCAGCCACAAGCCAGGCTAATGGCTGCCAGTACAGCAGTGGTGGTGGGAGCCTCTCCTGCCTCCTCAGCAGCACTAAGGATGTCCGACTGCAGTTTAGGCCTGCTCCCTGCTGGCAAGTGGACATCCCCCGAGGGCTGCCGGGCTGCCAGAGGGATGTCTGATTGCCAGGTTAGGCCCAATCCCCCGGGGAGCGGGCCTAAGCCATCAGGTGGTCATCCCCTGAGGGGTCCCAGACACGAGAGGGCACAGGCTGGGCTGTGGGACTCCCCATCCCCCGAGTGCACAGATTTTTGTGCACTGGGCCTATAGTCTAAATATATAAAAGGTTAAGTGACCAGCCGGTAAGTATGACACACACTGACCACCAGAGAGTAGATGTTCAATGCAGGAGCTGCGGAGCAACAGCAACTTTGCAGAGTGCCCTCTCGCACTCCGGGACCCCTCGGGGGATATTGGACTGCTGGTTTCAGCCAATCCCCACAGGCCAGGCTGAGGGACTCCACCTGCCAGAGGGACCCTGCTACTCTGCAGACACCCACCCTTCAAGCCCCAGCACTGCCCCAGGTGTGGCCAGCCAGGGAGGGACCACAGGAGGTTGGCTCCAGGGCATGTACAGCCCATCTCCCCCAGTCCCACCCTGCCAGCCACCTTCTAATTAATTTCCTTTCAATGTGCAGGAATCTGTGCACTGGGCCTCTAGTATGCATATAATTCTTTGATTAATCTCTTAAGATCCTCCTTCCCCCCCTTCCCTCTGAGATTGTTTCATGCTTCCATGTCTCTGGATCTATTTTGTTCATCAGTTTATTTTGTTCATTATATTCCACAAATAAGTGAGGTCATATGATACTTGTCTTGTTCTGACTAGGTTATTTCACTTAAGAAAAAAAAAATTGGAAAATTTTTTCTGGAAAACTTCACTTAAGTTTACACATTTGCAGAATCTTGTACAAAATAAAATTCTCTCCGCTATGGTAGATTTTTTCCCTCTTCCCACTTTCAATTTTTGTATTTATGTTTTCTCACTATATACAGTAGCTTGTGGTTTATTTAGTTAACTTTTCAATTTTTGTAATTTGAATGTAAATATAGTCCTACTCTTGTTGTTATTGTTTTCTTACACATTGCTTTTATCTTTATTACTTCTTTTCTTCTTTCTTTCACTTATTTTTAACTTCTTTATGTAGATTATAGTTTTATTTTAAGTTATTTTTCATTTTTGTTAATAGTATAAGAATATCACAGTATGAATTTTCCTCTGATAACTGTCTCTCAGATTTAAGTTATTCTGCAATTTCAGCCTGTGTTTCCTCTTTGACCCAAGAGTTGTTTTTGAGACTATTGTTACATTTCTAAAAAAGCCTTTTCAAATTTTTACTTTATTAATAATTACTGATTTTATTTCATTGTGGTCAAAGAATCATGTTTTAGTTCTTTTTATTCTTTAGAATTTATTTACTTTTAAAAAGTGTTTTTTGTAACCTAAGCTACAATCAATTTTCATGAAGTCATGTGCACTCAAAATGAAGGTATGGTAGGCTGACAATGGTCCCAAGTGCATCAGGTGCTAATCCCCAGAATCTGGAAGTATCACTTCATAAGGAAAAAGGGTCTTCTCAGATACCAGATACGATTAAGTTAAGAATTTGTAGGTGGGGAGATTACTCAGTTGGGCCCTAAATGCAATCACAGTGTTTTTTTAAGAGAGAGGCTGAGGGAGCTTTGGCACACAAAGGAGAAGGCTGTGCAAAGACTGAACAGAGATTTGAAGATGCTGACCTTGAGCACTGCAAAGATGCAGCTCTGCTGTCCTTTGCTTTTGGCCTAATGAAACTGATTTTGGACTTCTAGCCTCCGAAACATGAGAGAATAAATTTCTGTTGTTTTAAGCCACCAAGATTATGGAAATTTGTCACACCAACCCTAGGAAACTAATACAGAAGGTAGAGAAATAGAGAAATCTATTAAGTTTCAGACATTTGTATTTAAGAATATGTTCTATACTATTGATTATCCTATCTATATTTTCTATATTCTTCCTGTTTGTTTGTTATTTGTTCATTGGCTCTGTCTAAGGTTGAGAGAGATATATTAAAGGCTCCTATTATTACTGGGCTTCTATTTCTCCTAGCATCTCCCTGTTGTATCTGCTTTAATGAAAATTTTGTAATGTTATTGACAAATATCAATCACTATTTTATCTTCACCCTATATTGTAGCCTTTAGCATTATAAAATGCCCTTTGTATTGTTTTGGGTGTGCTCCTGTAAACAACATAATGTGAATTTTGCTTTGTTAGCTAATTCAAAAATTATTTTCTTTTTATAGGTCAATTAAACCTATATAAATTTATTCATATAATCTGTAAACTGTACTTCAATTCTTTCATATTGATTCATGCAATATACTCATATATACTCATACAGACAAACATATAATCATCCACCTATGTGGTCTGTTTTGTTTGCAATCTCTATTTTGATGTTTACGAAAGTTCATATTTTTGTTCTAAGGTTACCTTTAGAATAATGTTTTATGTAATAATCTTAATCCCCTCTTCTTTTTATTACTGCCTACCAGTTACCTATTATAAAAAATATTGGAATTAGCTAGTATTCTTTTTTTATCCTTCCCTCCTGCTCCTTCAGCATCTAATTTGAAATAATAGCTTTTTTCCTAATTAAAACCATCAGCAAGCTGTTTTCATTTCCATATGCTCACCTTGATATTTGATAGTTATACAAATAATTATAGTTTTTGATAGTTATACATTTTTGTTATTGTTTCTACAATGCAGAGCAGACAAGCATTGCACAATGTGCAGCTCCTTTATTGCAATCATTAGTCATGGTACTAAAGGTAAATATATAATCAAGGTCCTGCAAATATAGAAGTCAAAACTCAATTTCCCAGGTTACCTTACAGCCAGGACACAAACAACTGTCTAAAAGTTTGTCCAATCACACATTTTGACTCAGAATTGAACAATGTTGAGAAGCACACTGCATGGAGCTGCCATCTGTACTGGAATAGCTAGTACTCCAGGGCATCCAGCTTCCAAAGGCAAAGGTGGGAGAGGAGCAGTTTCCCAATGAATTAAAGGTCAAGTTCCTACCCTGGCCGGTGGCTCAGTTGGTTGGAACCTAATCCTGTGCACCAAAAGATTGTGGGTTCAATTTCAGGTCAGGGAACAAACCTAGATTGTGGGTTCTGGCTCTGGCCAGGGAGCATGAGGGAAGCAGCCAATCAATGTTTCTCTCTATATCGATGTTTCTCTCTTTTTCTCTCTCTCTTCCTCCCTCCCTCACTGTCTCTGTTTTTCTCCCTTCCTCTTTCTCTAAAAATCAATAAAGACATATCCTCAAATGGGGATTAAAAACATAATAATAAAGATCATGTTTCTGATGCCAAAATGGTATTCGTCGTAGTAGTAGTGGCAATAAAATCTAATTTCTGGTGTTTGTACTTTGTAGCCATGACATCAGTGGTAGCAGTTTCCTAAGGAAATCAATTCTACAGCTTGGTTTGGGAACCCTAGCTTTGAGATTGTTTCTCCAGTCTTCCTAACATTATTGTGAACTTACTAAAATTCTTTAATACTGAATATTTCTAATCTACTTAAATTAATCAAAGTAGATATTGTTGTTTGCATCCAAAGCCCTGAATGATACCTGAAGGCAATGCTTCTCCCATTACTGCTATGAAGACAGGATGATGTAACTTATGCTAAAAAAAATTTTAATTGAATTTCTTGGGGTGGCATCCTATCTAATAAAGAGGGAATATATTAATTGACCCTCACGCCATCACAAAGATGGCGGTGCCCAGAGCCAATAAGGAGGGAATATGCTAATTGACTGCCATGCCCTCAAAGATGGTGGCGCTCACAGCCAATAAGGAGGGAATATGCTAATTGACTATCCCACCCTCAAAGATGGCGGCGCCCACAGCCACAAGATGGCTGGCAGGGGAGGGCAGTTGTGGGCGACCAGGCCAGCAGGGGAGGGCAGTTAGAGGGGGATAAGGCCGGCAGGGAAGGGCAGTTGTGGGTAACCAGGCTGGCAGGGGAGAAGTTAGGGGGTGATCAGGCTGGCAGGCAGAAGCGGTTAGGGGCAATCAGGCAGGCAGGCGAGCAGTTGGGAGCCAGCAGTCCTGGATTGTGAGAGGGATGTCCGACTAGAGGGATCCCAGATTGGAGAGGGTGCAGGCTGGGCTGAGGGACACCCGCCCCCCCCCCACCCCCAGTGCATGAATTTCGTGCACCGGGCCTTTAGTTGCTTAATAAAAGTATATGTTTCAGGTGTACAAATCTACAATATATCATCTATGTACTGTATTCTGTGTCCATCTTCCAAAGTCAAGTCTCCTTCTGTCACTAATTACCCTCTTCTACCACACCCCACCCTCCTTTACCTCTTGTATTCACCATACTATTATCTGTGTCTATGAGGGTTTTGGGTTTTAGTGTGGGTTGTTTTTTCTTTATCCCTTCACTTTTTTCATTCAGCCTCACAACCCCTCCCTTCTGATAGCTATCAGTCTGTTCTCTGTATCTATGAATATGTTTCTATTTTATTTGTTTATTTTGTTCATTAGATTCCACATGTAAGTGAAATCATATGGTATTTGTCTTTTGCTGACTGGCTTATTTCACTTAGCAAAATACCCTCCAGGTCCATCCATGCTGTCACAAAAGGTAAGATTTCCTTCTTCTTATGGCTTAGTGCTATTCCATTGTGTAAATGTAGCATGGCTTTTTTATCCACTCACCTACTGATGGGCACTTAGGCTGTTTCCAGATCTAGGCTATTGTAAATAATGCAGCAATGAACATAGGGGTGAATATTTTCTTTCAAATTGGGGTTTCAAGTTTCTTCAGATATATTCCCAGAAATGGAAACATGGGATCTTGAGGAAATTCCATTTTTTAATTTTTTGAGGAATCTCTATAGTGCTTTCCATAGTGGCTGCACCAATCTGTATTTCCACCAACAGTGCATGAGGATTCCCTTTTCTCCACATCCTCACCAGCACTTGTTCATTGATTTATTGATGATACCCATTCTGACAGGTGTGAGATGATATATTATTGTGACTTTAATCTGCATTTCTCTGATAATTAGTGATGTTGAGCATCTTTTCATATCTATTGGTCATCTGTATATACACCAGGGAGAAGTATCTGTTCAGATCTTTTGCCCATTTTTAAATTGGATTGCTTGTTTTTTTAGTGTTGAGTTGTATAAGTTCTTTAAAATTTCAGATATTAACCCCTTATCATATATATCATTGGTGAACATGTTCTCCCATTCAGTGAATTGTCTTTTCATTTTGTTGATGGTTTCCTTTGCTGTGCAAAACCTTTTTATTTTGATGTAGTCCCATTTGTTTATTTTTTTCTTTTGTTTCCCTTGCCTGAGGTGATTATATATATATATATATTGCTACAAGAAATGTCTGAGATTCTACTGCCTGTATTTTCTTCTACGATTTTTGTGGTTTCAAGTCTAACATTTAAGTCTTTAATCCATTTTGAGTTTATTCTTGTGTATGCTGTAAGAAGGTGGTCTATATTTTTGCAGATATCTGTCCAATTTTCTCAACACCATTTATTGAATAGGCTCTCTTTACCCCATTGTATGTTCTTGCCTATTTTGTCAAATATTAGCTGACCATTAAGGAGTGGGCTTATTTCTGGGCTCGCTATTCTGTTCCATTGACCTATATGTCTATTTTTATGCCAGTGCCATGTTGTTTTTATTACTGTGGCCTTTTAGTATAATTTCATAACAGGTAGCATGATTCCTTGAATAATGTTCTTCTTTCTAAAGACTGCTGAGGCTATTCAGGGTCTTTTATAGTTCTATATAAATTTTTTGAATATTTATTCCAGTTCTATAAAATATGCCATTGGTATCTTGATTAAATCTATAGATTGCCTTGGGTAGTGTGGACATTTTAATGATGTTAATTCTTCCTATCCATAAAGTATATGCTTCCACTGATTTGTATCTTCTTCAATTTCTTTCTTCAGTGTCATAGTTTTCTATAAGTACAGGTCTTTTAAATCCTAGATTAAATTTATTCTGAGGGTGTTATTTATGCAATTGTAAATGGGATTGTTTTCTTAGTTTCCTTTTATTATTGGTGTAAAAAAAATACAACTGATTTCTGGGTATTTATTTTGTATCCTACTACTTTATTGAATTTATTTATCAGTTCTAGTAGTTTTTAGGTGGAATATTTAGGGTTCTCTATATATAGTATCATATCATCTGAAAATAATGACAGTTTTATTTATTCTTTTCTGTTTTGGGTGTCTTTTATATCTTCTTCTTGTCTGATTGCCTTAGCTAGGACTTCTAATACTACGTTGAATTAGAGTGATGAAAGTAGGCATCCTGCCTTGTTCCTGATCTTAAAAGAAGCACTTTTAGTTATTGTCCATTGAGTATGATGTTGGTGGTGGGTTTGTCATATATTGCCATATGATGTATATTCTCTCTATCCTACTTTGCTGAGGGTTTTTATTATAAACTAGAGGCCCGGTGCACAAAATTCATGCATGGGAGGAGGTCCCTCAGCCTGGTCAGCCAGCACCCTCTCCATTCCGGGACCCCTCGAGGGATTTCTGACTGCCGGTTTAGGCCAGGATCGGGCCTAAACCAGCAATCGGACATCCCTCTCGCAATCCAGAATTACTGGCTCCTAACTGCTCACCTGCCTGCCTGCCTGATTGTCCCTAACCACTCTTCCTGCCTGCCTGGTCACCCCTAACTACCCTCCCCTGCCAAACTGGTTGCCCCTATCCACCTCTGCCTCAGCCCCACCACCCTGGCTTTGTCTGGAAGGATGTCCGGAAGAATGTCCAGCATAATTAGCATATTACCCTGTTATTAGTATAGATTAGTGCTAGAGTTTATGAAATGTTTTTTTTGCTTCTATTGATATAATTGTGTAATTTTTAGCCTTCATTTTGTCTATGTGGTATATCACATTTATTGATTTGCAGATAATATCACCTTGCATCCCTGAAATAAAATCCACTTGATCATGGTGTATGATCTTTTTAAGGTATCACTGGATCCTGTTTGCTAATATTTTGTTGAGGATTTTACCATTTATTTTCATCAGGGATATTGGCCTATACTTTTCTTTCTTTGCAGTGTCCTTATCTGGTTTTGGAATTAGGAAAATGCTGGCTTCATAAAATGAGCATGTAAGTCTTCCCTCCTCTTGAATTTTTTTGGAATAGTTTGAGGATAGGAGCTGGTTCTTCTTTGAATGTTTGGGGAAATTCACCTGAAAAGCTATCTGGTCCAGGACTTTTGTTTACTGTCAGTTTTCTTATTACTACTTCAATTTCATTAGTTTTAATTAATTTATTCAGATTTTCTGATTCTTCCTGATTCAGTTTTGGAAGGTTGTATTTTTCTAGAAATTTATCCATTTTGTCCAGATTGTCCAATTTATTGGCATATAGTTATTTGTAATACTTTCTTACAATCCCCTGTATTTCTATGGAGTCAATTATTACTTCTCTTTTTCCATTTCTGAATTTATTTGGGTCCTCTCTTTCTTTTTTTCCTTGATGACAATCAGGCAGGCAGGCAGGTGAGCAGTTAGGAGCCAGTAATTCTGGATTGCGAGAGGGATGTCCTGGCTAAAGGTTTGTCAATCATGTTTATCTTTTCAAAGAACCAGCTCTTGGTTTCAGTGATCTTTTGTATTGTTATTTTAGAATCAATTGCATTTATACTCTGATCTTTATGATTCCCTTTCTTCTACTCATGAGGTCTAGTGCAAAATGAAAATGCAGGCCCCATTTTTAAAAAGACTGTTAAGAATTTTAAGATGGCAAAAGCAGAACATTAAATCAACTATAGGGCCCTTCTAAGCATCTGTACATGAAGCTCTTCTGATCCTCTTTGTCACTTATTGGTATCAGTGTAGAGAGTATGACAGAGACACCTAGACACCTCTCTCTATGGCCATCCATAAATTCTGTTTAAAGCAGGCAAGCCACTATATTTATACACCACAGTTTCCCACAACAAAAGACCCTTTCAGCCAACTACACAAAATTGAATTAGTAGTACAGTTACATTACAAAATTATAATTACAAAATTATATCAATAGTACAAAAATATATGTCCACTTTAAGGCAAAAGTATACAAAAATACATGTTCACTTTAAATATTGAAAGACAGAATCTCAACACTAAAAGGCACAAGAAAGAATACCTAATCAAAGCCCACTGGGTTATTTTGGGGAAACTGAGTCCCAATGAGGTTAGCTGCCTACCTCGAGTGACATAATTAGCTACTGTTGAATAATCTCTGGCTCCTGAAATCCATTTTAAATTTGTCTCTTTTCATGTGGTATCACCTCTGTTCCTTTTCATCTCAGAAGTGTTGGAGTGGTCAACCAATTTTATTTTTCTAGTCATAAACATCCAAAACAAAAGTATGAATACCAGAGAAGGAAAGGAAATTCAGGGTTAAAAAAACTTCAGGATAGCAGCACAATTCACCATAGCTAAGATCTGGAAACAGCCTAAGTGCCCATCAGTAGATGAATGGATTAGAAAACTGTGGTACATCTACATGATGGAATACTATGCTGCTGTAAAAAAGAAGGAACTCTTACCATTTGCAATGGCATGGATGGAGCTGGAGAGCATTATGCTAAGTGAAATAAGCCAGTCAATGAAGGAAAAATACCACATGATCTCACTCATTCATGGATAATAGAGACCATTATAAACTTTTGAACAATAATAGATACAGAGGCAGAGCTGCCTCAAACAGATTGTCAAACTGCAGCGGGAAGGCCGGGGAGGGTTGGGGGGCAGGAGGGAGGGGAGTAAGAGATCAACCGAAGGACTTGTATGCATGCATGTAAGCATAACCAATGGACATAAAACACTGGGGGGTAGGGGAGGCCAGGGGATTGTCAAAGGTTGGGGGAAAAGAAAGGACACATATGTAATACCCTTTGTAATACTTTTAGCAATAAAAAAAAAAAGAAAAAGAAAAAAAAAGAAAAAACTTCAGGACTTGAAGGGAAGAAAGAAGCTTGAAACTACATTAAATCAAAGTTTCTTTTTAATTATAAAACCTATTTTCAATAACTCAATCAAAAAGCATAAATGAAAAGTGATATTCCACCCATTTACTCAATATTAATCCAAAAAAGTTATCACTTTTAGATAATTCATCACTAAATGAGAAACACAGAAGCTTACAGGGGAATCTTGTATTATGTGACATGTTTCCTAACCCAGAATACTGGCAGCAGGAGAAATATAAGGAAAAGAGAATTTCCATTTCTCTCGAACTAATACACATTTTGTTTATTCATTCTGCGATGTAGAATTTTTTTTTTTTCAGAAATCTTTTGGAAATATTCAGGCCTTCAACATATACTGCCCATTTTCTACTTTGAAATACAAAAATATAGCAACTTAAGGGGAAGACGTCATGTGCACTGCTTACTTACATAACAAAAGTTACATAAATCATATCACTATCTTTCTGGTATCACTAATAAATATCCTTAAAACTACTAACGGCTGAAGGGGTGGAGGGGGCGGGCTTCAGGAATCACTTGATACTAACTACCCAGTGCTCTATAATTATCTTTAAATTTATATTCTACTGCAACTATTGAGCTGTAGATTTACATAAGAAAATTAAAATAATTTAATTTAAACAATTAAAATCCCCATAATTAACGCTATATGTTGGAAACCCCTAACAGATTGTGAACTCCTTGCTCTTCAGCTTGATCGTTCAAACTCAGACTCCTGAGCCAGACTAAGGTAAATTTCGGTTTCCACTATGTATAGAAAGTGTCAGTTAACCAGTTACCTCTGCAGTCAAGCAGCCTGCCACTTAGAAGTTGGCAGATGCCGTCCACTGGCCACCAAGGGCTGGCTCTCCAGCACCCCCGGCAGAGCTCCGCGCCCAGGGACACCGACCGCTCCACCTGTCTCACGCCACGCCCATTCCCAGGCCCTTCTCGTGGCCCCGCCCCCCGCGCGCAGGCGCGCCTCCCCCGCCCCCTGCGTTCAGCCAATAGCCGGAGAGTTTGCGCAGCGCCTTCCCGCCCCGCCGACGCCGGGGATCTCGCTGTCACGCCCCTGCCGGGAGCTCGGACGGAAAGATGGCGGCGGCCGCGGAGTTGACGCTGCTGGAGAAGTCCCTGGGGCTGAGCAAAGGGAACAAGTACAGCGCTCAGGGCGAGCGCCAGGTGAGAAGCGCAGGCGGCGCCGAGGGGAAGAGCTGGCCGGGAGCGGGGCCTGCGGAGCCAGGGCGGACGGGCCGGCCGGCCGGCGGAGGCGGAGGCTGGAGGAGGCGGCTCTCAGCTCCCACGTGTCAGCGCCGCGGGGCTGGCTGGCGCCTGGGGTCTCCTCTTGCAGCCCTCGCCCCCGGAACGGGCGAGGGACCGCCCCCTGTGGGCTCGGCCGGAACTCTGCCTTCCGGTAGATGGCCGTGACCCGGTTCTGGGGAAGCGAAGAGAATCCCCCCACCCACCCACCCCACCCGAGCCCATAGAGACACCAGCCCGGAGGCTGAACGCTGGCGTTCAGAGGCAGCAGCTGCCGTAAGGGGAGCTTTCATTCATCCTTCCGCAGCCGCTGCGGGAGCGGACGCTGCCCCGCCCCGAGCCCTGTGCGGGCCTGGGGGGTGCGCGTGATGGGTAGCGCTGACACCCCTCAGAGAGCTGGCTCCTGAGCCGAGTGCCAGCCCTGCCGCGGTTTCCCTCGCTCGCGGTCCTGAGCAGAGCTGCATGAAGCGGATGCAGTGACCTTTGAACAATATGGTTTCCCTCTGGTTCCTTTCTTTCTTGCTTTCTTTTAGCAGGAGACAGCTATTTATGTGTTTGGGGAAGGGATGAGGGTTTGTGGTAAGATTCAGGCTGCTGTTTGTTTTTTAAGACAATTGACAAGTGTAAGCCAACAAGTCATTTTCTGCAACATAATAATAATTATCAATAATAATTAAAAACTGAATTAACAATAATAATTGAAAACTGAAAACAATTCAGAGATCCAGCTCTAGGGGAAATGGTTCATCATATTACTTATGCGGCCGTTAAAAGTGATTAATTGAAGACCATTAAGATGAATGTGAAAATAGTAGATGTGCCATGATTGCAACTAAGATTTCTGTACTAAAGAGAATGACTTTGGAGCCAATTGTATTTTGTTCAAACCCTCACTCTGACATTACAAACCTGGTGACCTTGGGTTTTTTTAATCTGTAAAATGAGGACAAGATTACATACCTGTTTTGGAAGATGATTTTTTTGAGTTAGTATGCTGGGGTTGTGCATAATTTATTTTTACTAATAATTGTCTCTAAATTGTCATCTGCCCCCCCCCCCACCACCACCACCACCACACACACACTCTGCATTTGCAAGTTCTTTGGTTTCTTTCTCCCCTCCCCTCCCCTCCCTTCCCTCTCCCATCCCCTCCCCTCCCCTCCCCTCCCTTCCCTCTCCCATCCCCTCTCCTCCCCTCCCCTCCCATCTCCTCCCGCTACCCTCCCCTCCTTTCCTTTCCCCTCTCTTCTCCCTTCTTCCCCTCCCTTCCCCTCCCCTCCCCTCCCCTCCCTCCCCTCCCCTCCCCTCCCCTCCCTTCCCTTCCCCTCCCCTCCCCTCCCCTCCCCTCCCTTCCCTTCCCCTCCCCTCCCCTCCCCTCCCCTCCCCTCCCTTCCCTTCCCCTCCCCTCCCCTCCCTTCCCTTCCCTTCCCCTCCCCTCCCCTCCCCTCCCCTCCTCTCCCCTCCCTTCCCCTCCCCTCCCCTCCCTTCCCTTCCCCTCCCCTCCCCTCCCCTCCCCTCCCTTCCCTTCCCTTCCCCTCCCCTCCCCTCCCCTTCCCTCTCCTTCCTTCTCCTCACCTCTCTTCCCCTTCCCTCCCTTCCTCTTCACCCCCCCCCCCCCAACATACATTCAGAAAAGGTATACAATTCTTAGTGAGTTACCACACAGTGAACATACCCAAGTAACCACATAGTCAAATAATGGAACATTACCAACACCTTCAGAGGATTCCATATTTTCTTTTAATACATTTTTAAGGGAAGTTATGGGTTATGTTAGAGGTAGTAGTTTTATTTGAGTGTGAAGGCAAAAGTGAGAATTCAAGAAGCTAAGTAGTGAATGGGAAATACAATTGACCTTTGAACAATATGGAGGTTTAGAGCACCAACCCCTCACGCAGTTGAAAACCCATGTATAACTTTTGACTCCCCAAAAACTTAACTAGTAGTGGTTGAGGAAGTGGAAAGTGGTGTTACTTCCTTTAACGTTCAGGGGTAACCTTTGACTCTAGCTATGAAAAGTTAATCTCCCCTTATACTTCACAGAGTCCTGTTGACTTAATGTAAGTATCAGAGTTCCCTGAAAAGTATAAATCACTAGGTGAGTATAAGAGCAGCAGCCTTCCCAAGAATGTATTCATTTTTGGTTTGCATAGGTCATTTAGATTGTATCCTTGTTATTTATAATGGTCAGTCTTCCCCTTGGATGAAACGTTCCATTTTCTTTTAAGTTTTTTATAATGCTTCACTTAGTTGGGCATCAAGAACACTTAAACTAATTAGCAATTTCTTATAATCTGACCCTTAGTATTGCTGTTGGAGGGGGAAAATGAAAAGGAGGATTATTTTTCAGAGATTACCTGAAGCTGACTTTATTTTCAGTAGCCCCAATTATATTTTGCAATGTTTTTTAAAAATATGAAATATGGACCAACACTTAGAGCAGCAGTTCTCAATCTGTGGGTCGCGAACCCTTTGGGGGTCAAACAACCCTTTCACAGGGGTCGCCTAAGACCATCGGAAAACACATATATAATTACATATTGTTTTTGTGATTAATCACTATGCTTTAATTATGTTCAATTTATAACAATGAAATTGGGGGTCACCACAACATGAGGAACTGTATTAAAGGGTCGCGGCATTAGGAAGGCTGAGACCACTGACTTAGAGTGACCTCTCTTGAAATGACTCCAGAATTGATGAATATGCTATCCATGAAAACCAAGTCACCGGCACACTCTGCACCTAGTTAATGAGATAGGTAAGTGTATTATTAGATCACATATCACTAAAATCAGCCTAGATCCCATTTGGTGCTTCTAACTATAGCAACATGAACTCAGTGTCACTATAACTTTCTTGTTTTTGTTATTACAGAAGTCAAGTTTATTTAAGCATGTTCACCTTGCTAAAATAAAATAGGGTATAGGTAAACTTAATTGAAATTAATGCAGTGTTATTAGGATTTTCACCTTTTTTTGTACATACACAGTTATAAACATTTTGTACATATAGTAGTATAGTTATTATCAGTATCATTATCAAACATCTCTTATCAAATGTAAATTACATAACTGCTCTTCTCCTGACTTTAATTTACATAATTTAGTACATAGTTCAGTATTTTAAAGTAAAATCTTTTTTAAAAAATTTATTGTTGACAGTATTACAATTGTCCCCCATTTTCCCCTCCTTTGCCCGCTTCCACCCAGCCCCAACCCCACCCCAGGCCTTCCCCACACATTGCCTGTGTCCATGGGCAATTCCTTTACGCATATATGTTCTCTGGTTAATCTTTTCCCATCGATTCTACCCCTCTCCCCTCTGTGTTCTGTCATTGTATCCCACGCATCTCAATCTATTTTGTCAGTTTATTTTGTACATTAGATTCCACATATGAGTGAGATCATGTGATACTTGCCTTTCTCTGACTGACTTGTTTCGCTTAGCATAATAATCTCCAGGCCCATCCATGCTGTCTCAAAGGGTAAGAGATCCTTCTTTTTTAAAGCTGCATAGAATCCACTCATCTACTGATGGGCACTTGGGCTGTTTCCAGATCTTAATTATTGTAAATTGTGCTGCTATGAACATAGGGATGTACTAGCATATATTCTTTCTGATTGGTGTTTTGGAATTCTTCAGATATACTCCCAGCCTTAGCCTATTTGGCTCAGTGGATAGAATGACGGCCTGCAGGCTGAAGGGTCCCAGGTTGGATTCCAGTCAAGGGCACATGTCTGGGTTGCGGGCTTGGTCCAATGTGCAGGAGACAGCCAATCAATGATTCCCTCTCATCATTGATGTTTCTATCTCTCTCTTCCTCTCTGAAATCAATAAAAATATATTAAAAAAAGATATACTCCCAGAAGTGGGATCACTAGGTCAAATGGCAGTTCCATTTTTAACTTTTTTATGAAATCCCATACTGTTTTCCACAGTGGCTTCACCAGTCTGCATTCCCACCATCAGTGTACTAGGGGTTCCTTTTCCTCACATCCTTGCCAGCACTTGTTGTTTGTTGATTTATTGATGATAGCTGTCCTGGCAGGTGTGAGGTGATACTTTATTGTAGTTTTAGTAATTTGCATTTCTCTGATGACTAGTGCCATTGAACATTTTTTTCATGTCTATTGGCCATTTGTATGTCCTCTTCAGAGAAGTGTCTATTTTGCTCCTTTGCACATTTTTAAATTGGATTGTTTGTCTTCCTTTTGTTGAGTTGTATGAGTTCTTCATGTATTTTGGAAATTAACCCATCATCAGATGTATAATTGGCAAATATGTTCTCCCATAGAGTGGGTTCCCTTTGCATTTTGAGGATTGTTTCCTTTGCCATGCAGAAGCTTTTAGTTTGACATAGTCACATTTGTTTATTTTTTCTTTGTTTCCCTTGCCCTAGATGTATCAGTGAAAATTCTGCTATATGAAATGTCTGAGATTTTACTGTCTATGCTTTCTTCTACGATTTTTAAGGTTTTTGCAACTTACATTTAAATGTAAGTCTTTTATCTATTTTGAGTTTTGGTATAAATTGGTAGTCTAATTTCATTTTTTGCATGTACCTGCCCAGTTTTCCCAAACAATTTATTGAATACACTGTCTTTACTCTATTGTATGCTCTTGCCACCTTTGTCAAATATTGATTGACCATAATGGCATGGGTTGATTTCTGGGGTCTCTGTTTTGGTCCATTGATCTGTATGCCTGTTCTTGTGCCAGTATCAGGCTGTTTTGATTACATTGGCTTCGTAGTATAGTTTGATGTGGTATTGTGATTCCTCCAACTTTGTTCTTCTTTTAAGATTGCTGTGGCTGTTTGGGGTTGTTTTCAGTTCCATATAAATTTGGTTCCATATAATATTTGTTATAGATCTATGAAATATACCATTAGTATTTTAATAAGGTTGTGTTGAATCTGTAGATTGCGTTTAGGGTTTTCTGCGTATAATATCATGTCATCTGCAAATAATGACAGTTTTACTTCCTCCTTTCCAACTTGGATGTCTTTTATTTTTTCTTCTCATCTGATCACTGTGGCTAGGACTTCCAGTACAGTGTTGAATAAGAGTGGTGAAAGCAACACCCTTGTCTTGTTCCTGATCTTAAGAGAAACACTTTTAATTTTGTCCATTGAATATGATACTGGCTCTCGGTTTGTCATATATGGCCTTTATTATGTTGTGGTATGATCCCTCCAGTCCCACTTTGCTGAGTTTTTCTCAAAATGGATGCTGAATTTTGTTGAATGCTTTTTCTATATCTATTGATATGATCATGTGATTTTTTTTTTTAACCTTCATTTTGTTTATGTGATAAATCACATTTATTGGTTTGTGAATATTGTACCAGCCTTGCATCCCTGGGATAAATCCCACTTGGTAATGGTGTATGATCGTTTTAATGTACTGCTGGATCCGATTTGCTAATATTTCGGTGAGGATTTTAGCATTTATGTTCATCAAGGACATTGGCCCATAATGTAATTTTCTTTCCTTGTAGTATCTTTATCTGGTTTGAAATTAGGATAATGGTGACTTTGTAAAAAGAGCTTAAATTTTTTGGAATAGTTGTATTTCACACTAAGTTCCTTGTAATTCTCACTTAAGTTCCTTGAGCATTTTTATAACCATTATTTTGAACAGTATTCCTGATCATTGCTTACCTCCATTTCATTTAGCTCTTTATCTGGAGATTTCTCCTTTTCTTTCATATGGAGCTGTCTTTCATATGGAGACCATTTTAGCTGTCTCTTTGTGTTTGTTTCTATGTATTGGATAGAACTGTCATGACTCCCAGTCTTTGTAAGGTTTCTTTATGTAGTAAGTGTCCTGTGGGACCCAGCAGTGCAGTTTCTTTGATCTCCTGAGCTGGATGCTCTAGGGATGCCCCTTTTGTGGGTTATTTGGGTTCTCCTGTTGCAATTGGTTCTTGATTATATCTGTCCCATTCATGGGCGGGATCTTGCCTCAGGCTGACTGACTGTGGGGCTCACCCCCTAGCCCCCAAGTTGTGTGAGCTGTTATGCAGGTGTTGATAGAACAAAGGAAGTAAAACTAGAAAGTAAACAAAACATACAAAAGACCCCCACAACAACAACAAAGAAACTATAAAACAAAGGAGAATTAGAAAAGAGAGAAGAGAGCAAGAATAATAAAAGAAAGGAAAAAAATTACGAAAGGAAAAAAATAGTAGGAAGAAAAGAATATGGAAGGAAAGAAGGGAGAGCAATTATAAAAATAAAGAATAGGAAAAGGAAAACTATAAATGAAAGAATGTAAAAAATTATGAAAAGGAAATAAATAAGAAAGAGGCTAAGAGGAGAAAGAGAAAAATAGAATAAGAAAAGGAAAGAGAAAAGAGATATGGAAGAAAAAAGAGTAAAAAATAATTACAATGCAGTAAAAAATGCAAAAATAATTGAAGTGGATTTTGTCTCAGCAGAGTTAAATGCATTATGGGAGCTCCCTTTGGATGCTGCTTTATGTTGACTGAAGCTGACTGTTTTGTATGCTCTTGAGAGGTAATTTGGTGCTGATTGCTGTCCAAAGCTAACCATGTTTTGCCCTTCGCAACCTTTTCAAGGCTTCAAGTGATCCATGGTTTATGGCTGCCCCCACAGAGCTCGGCTGTGCTAGGGAGAGGCCAAGCTGTGCTCTAGGGCCGGCTTGTTAGCTTTACAGGCCATGTCAGCAAATGTCCCAAGGCAGCTTGGGCTCTGCCTCTGCTTGCTTCTGCCTGCTGTCAGACTTAGTCACTAAAAAGGCTCTTTCCGAAAGGGCTTTTGGCAGAATTGGGATGAGACATCTGAGTCTCTTGTGAGGGGGAGGTGCCGTTCTGATTTCAGCAAAGATGGTGGGTGTGTTCCCCCATCGCAGAGCCACTCATTTGAGTCTATCTGGAATATTCCCCTGACCTCAGCAGGGTGGATCTCATATTTAGTCTGGTGGGGTCTTCTGGAAATTGGTAGTTTTTACCAGCTCTCTCGCAAGGGAGAGGTATCAGTCACTTTACAGTGGGGGGGATCGCCCCATCCCAAAGCCAGTCAGTGATGTTCCCTGAGACTACACAGCTTGTAGGCTTGGCCTCTGCTGCAGACTCCTCAGCAGGGGTTGAGATGCAGGATGAGGCGAGCAAGCTTCCTGAAGGTGGAGTGAGGTATATCCTTGGGGGCAGGGATCCTTGCCTTTCCCCAGGTTGCTGGTGCTGGGAAAGGCTTGTGCTTCTCAGGAAAAATGGCTACTGCAATATGGGGTGGTGGGGAGGTGACTGAGCTCAGGTCTCCCGCCTGTCGTCGTCGTTCCACCACTTCTTCCTCCCAGTACCTCCCATCTCAGAATCTCCTCAGGGGACTGCAGTTTGCACTGCCCTCCCTCCACCAAAGCCTGGGTGAGTGGCTGTAAACAAAAATCCTGTGCGTTGTGTGTGTGTTTTTTTTATGTTATTTTTTTAAGTGGTTTTATCTCTGACAGGCTACCTTTCTCTTTGGCTTTCATGTTCTCCATCTGGGGGAGCCCTGGGCCTTATTCCTCCTATCACCCCCCCCCCCCCCCCCGCCCCTTGCAGTTAAAATATATCTCCTCCTCCTGACCGGTTTGGCTCAGTGGATAGAGCGTCGGCCTGTGGACTCAGGGGTCCCGGGTTCGATTCCAGTCGGGGGCATGTACCTTGGTTGCGGGCACATCCCCAGTGGAGGGCGTGCAGGAGGCAGCTGATTGATGTTTCTCTCTCATCGATGTTTCTAACTCTCTATCCCTCTCCCCTCCTCTCTGTAAAAAATCAATAAAATATATTTAAAAAAAAAAAAAAGATATATCTCCTCACCTTCAGCCTGGTGCCTGTAGGAGCTGGGCCAGCTGCTCTCGTGACCCTGCCCTTCCTACAAGTCTCTGGATGGTTTCTGCCCTTCCTTGTTAAAAGTCTCCTCTTTGGCTAGTTTTTACTTGGTAATTTAGGGTGAATGTACCCCAATTTAGTTTTATTTTCATTTTGGTATTGGGAGGAGGTGCAAGAAGGATCCACTTACTCTGCTGCCATCTTGAAAAAAGCCCTAAAAGTGAAATCTTAAGAGTATTTGAAAAATGGTTGAGGGATTTAGCGATTACATAGAATTGCAGTCCTGTTAGTATTTGTTTTAAAATTTACATGAAGAACTCTTTTTTTTCTTTTTTAGATTCCAGTTCTTCAAACAAACAGTGGTCCATGTCTGACAGGATTGGCTACTATAGCAGCTCATCTAGTCAAGGAAGCCAACAAAGAATATTTGCTTGGGAGCACTGCAGAAGAAAAAGCAGTAGTTCAACAATGGTTAGAATACAGAGTAACTCAAGTAGATGGCAACTCTAATAAAGATGATATCCGCATTTTGTTGAAGGTATTGTGACTTCTCTTTATAGGTTGAAATGAATGACCTATTAATAGCAGGAATCTCTTCCCTGAATGTCAATAGCTGAAACTTTGGCCTTCTTATTTCCTTCTGCCTCGGGGTTTGTACCTGGTATTACTTTTACCTGAACAGACTCTGCCAGCCTTCCCTGTTCAGATCTCAGCTTAGATACCCCTTCCTCAGGAACATCTTTGCCTACTTCTCTCTCAAACAGATGCCATTCCTTGTCCTTTAGGCTTTTCCTTCATAATACCACACCCTGTACTTTTCCTTCATACCACTTACCATAGTCAGTAATTATAACTTTTTAAGATTTTTTTTAATGTGATGGCTTAATGTTTGTTTTTTCACTAGGAAATCCTGATTCCTTAATCAGTAAAGTAACTTTTTCAAAGACAAAGATAATTAGAATCTTTTGGGATTGTAGTTTGAAAAAAATTGTCAGATTGATATGAGAAAGCTCATATTTCCCTCCTTTAAGACTTAAATACATTAGGATTTATATTTTCTTTCTGAAGAAGTAACATTAGAACAAAAATATCTACTGAGATAAAATATAAACTAAATATGGCTCCAGAGTCACCAAGAATGAAAAACATTCCAACTGAAATTGTTTTTCTTAATTATGTTTATAAAAATAAAGCAAATTGCTCAGCTTATATGTCTCAGCAGTTGAGCATCAACTCATGAACCAGGAAGGCAGGATTCTATTCCCAGTCAGGACACATGCCTGGATTGTGGGCTCGATCCCCAGTTGGGGGCGTGCAGGAGGCAGCCGATCAATGGTTCTCATCGATGTTTCTATCTCTGCCTACCCTTCCTCTCTCTGAAATCAATAAAAACATATTTAAGTAAGTAAATAAAAATAAAGCAAATTTTTTAAAAATTATGAAAACTTAAAAGTTAAAAGAACCTAGAGATCATCCAGACTAGCGGTCGCCAACCGGTGTCCGCAGACTGCTGGTGGTCCATGAGGTCTGAAAGGTTGGTGACCACTGATCCAGACAATCATATATCATTGCAGGAACTCCTTCCTAATTTTATTTCCATTATCATATAAATCAATCATATACTAGTAAGTTGTGCAAGAAGATATGGTACTGAAAGTTTTTCATTTATCATTCTGAGGAAAATGGCTTAAACTATGTTTTTTGTTTGGTTGGTTGGTTGGTTTTCTGTTGTTGTTAATCCTCGCGTGAGGATATTTTCCCATTGATTTTTAGAGGGAGTTGAAGGAAGGGGGAGAGAAAGAGAAATTTTGATATGAGACAGTCACATTGATTGGTTGCCTGCTGCACACTCCCTGACCAGGGCTGGGGATTGAGCCTACAACCAAGGTTTGTGCCTTTGACCGTGATCAGACCAGCTAGTGCTAAACTAGTTCTTAATAGATACCATCAATAGAACTGGTAGAAAATAAATTTCAGGCCTTGTTCCTTTGTAGGCATCTCTTATAGTTTTCCAGAAAAGAGATAGTAATAAAGTATTTGATTCTGAAAGATAGGAGCAGGATTTCATTGAATTGTTTTTTTAAATTCAAAACATAGATTTGCTGTTAAGAGCATAAAATGTAATTCCACCAAAATGTTGTATTTGAGATATGTAAGTTTCAATCGGGACAATCTGACTGGAACTATTGCCATTTTCAAAATATATGAGGACCTGGATGATTTGAGTTATGGTCCTTGCTCTGCCATCTGCCACAGTATCTGTACGTACAGCAATGTGTCACATATGGTAGTGACCCATCAGACACAGTCCCTGACCTCACAGAACTTGGACCAGTGAGGAGACAATTCTACAGATAATGGACTGCAGTGTGGTTTTGGCCATATGAGGACAGATGAGAAGGGTTATATTCTGTTTTGCTTTGCTTTTTGCTGTTTTACAATAGTGTTTTTATTTTAAAGGTAATAGATATTTATTGTAGAAATTAGGAAATATAAATAAGCAAATAAAAGAAATTTCAAACATTTGTAGTTCCATGAAGAGAGAACTGTTAATAACATTTATGTTCAGTCATCAGATATTTATTGAACCCTTTTTGTGTTCCTTCCAAGCTTTTCCTTTGCATGTAGGCGTGTGTTTTCTTTTCTTTACTGACAGTGTGTTGTAAATATATTTACATGTTCATAAGTATTCATTTAAATTATCTTTTTGATAACCTGTTAGTGTTCCATCATATATTTGTACCAGAATTTAAATAGTCTATCCCCATGTAGTTACTAGGTTATTGCTAAATATCTTACCATATTTTCATTAGTTTCCTTAAGCTAATTCCTACAGGGGAAATTGCTGAGCCAAAACTATATGCATTTTTAAGGCTGTGTAGCTAATTTGCCCTCCAGGAAAGTGCATTATTGCAGTTTTGGTGGTATGTAAGAGTAACCTCTTCCACAAAACCCTTGCTGACATGGATATTACCCTTTTTTCCTTGACCACCCCAATTTCATTACCAAAACAAGTAAATCAAAAAGTGATTTCTTAGTTTACTTTGTTTTTCTTCTTAAAATTATTAATGCTATGGCATTTTTTAAATAATGCTTATAGCATTTTCATTATTTTAAAAGATGTGCTTACATGTATTCTTTGCCCATCTAGACTAGATATTTATCTTTTTATTATTTCTAAAATTCTTGCTATTAGGGCATTATGAAAAGGGTTTGATTCTTGCTCTCTAAAGTTGCATTTCATTACTAAAACCATGATTCTGAGTATAAATGGCTCATAATTAAGATAAATGTGTAATTTCAAAAAGCAGACATTATAGAACACTAACATTTGCTGAATCTAGATAGAGAATATATAGTTGCTTATTATACTGCTTTATCAGTGTTATTAGTGATTAGGAAGAAACAGAAAAATCAGGTGGAACTCTATATGGGGAAATATTTTTTTAAAGTTTGGCGATAGCATCGGAAAGACTTGTAAAAAAAAAAAAGGAAATAAAGAGCCCTGGCCTGTGTGGCTCAGTTGGTTGAATGTCATCCTGTGCACTGAAAGGTCGCTGGTTGGATTATTGGTCAGGGCACATGCCCAGGTTGCAGGCACGATCCTTGGTCAGGGTGCTTGTGGGAGGCAACCAATTGATGTTTCTCTCCCGTTCCCTTCCTCTGTCTCTAAAAAAAAAAATCAATAAAAACATTTTAAAAAAATATTTTATTTTAATACTTTATCAACTTTTCATTTGAAGATGTTTGGAGTAAAACTATTTCCATTCAACAGATTATTATAGAATTTTAAGTGGTAGCTCCTAATATATTTTATTGTTCCTATCCAAATTTTACTTTGATTCTTCAGAATTTATTTTCTCATTTATGTCTACCTTCCTTTATGCCCTCATCTATATCATCCTTGGCAGTCCATATTCTTATACCATTTTGAAAATTACTATCTTTAAATGAAGGTGTGGGCAAATTTAAAGAGATTAAATTTAATTTAGCAAACATTTACTGATTACTGAACTACTTATGTGTCAGGCATTTGGAATGCGATTTAAGAAAACAAAATGTTCTCTACAGCTTCTGGAATTTTCCCAAAATAAATGCTATTGGCTACTGGGCAGTGTTTAATAACTAGTCTTTAGAGGAGCCTGTGAGAATATCTGATAGTATTTCATATAATCTATTTGTAAACCTTTTTGTAAAGTTATATGAATGTTTTTTCTTATTTAATTTAAAGGTAATTTAGTGTAAATTTCTGTGCTGTTAAATTTGAGGACTAAAAGTATTATATAACATTTTTTTATCTAAATTTTTTTTCTTTTCTCAGGAAATTAATTTATTTTTGCTGGTCTATCAGACAATATTTCAATTTAGATTAGGAACTATTAAGATTTTTAAAAATCATTTTTTAACATGTACTTAAAATACTTTTTCCTTCAAAAGTACCTATTGGTTATTTAGGGAGCTCAGTGCTTATTAGTATTTGGGGGAGAGAGGGAATGATTTTAAATGAACTATTTTTTTTATATACTTAACATAATCTTTTAAAAATTGATGGTAATTGTCTGGAGAACAAATGACAGAAAACTTTTTTGCTTTAAATGGTGTTTAAAACTGGAGTCTTTAAGGTGTTAGAAAAACTAGATATCCAATTGCAAAAGAATGAAGTTGGACCCTTTACATGATATGTAAAAATTAACTCAAAATGGAAAGTCCTAAATGTAGATCTAAAACTATAAAACTCTTAGAAGAAAACGTCATTTGATTTAACAATGATTTCTTGGGTATGATACCAAAAGCACAGCAACAAAAGTAAAAATTTTGTTCATCAGCAGACATAATCAACAGAGTGAAGAGGCAACCCATAGAATGGGAGAAAGTATTTGCAAATTATGTACCTGGTAAAGGGTTAATATCCAGAATATATAAAGAACTCTTATAACCCAACCAAGAAAAAACTAAGAACCCAAATAAAAAATGAACAAAGGACCTGAGAGACATTTCTTTAGAGAAGATACATAAAACTAATAAGCATATGAAAAGATGCTTAACAGTAATAATCACTAGTGAAATGTAAATCAAAACCACAAGATGATATCCTCTCACCTTCATTAGGTTGGCTACTACCAAAGAAACAGAAAATAACAAGGTTAATGAATATGTACAGAAATTAGAAACATTGTACATTGTCGGGAATGTAAAATAGTACAGCTGTTATATAAAAGTATAGTGATTCCTCAAAAGATTAAAAATAGAATTACCATATGATCTAGTAATTCCACTTATAGATATATACCCAAACTGGGTTTCAGATATGTGTACACCCATGTCATAGCAATATTATTCACAATAGTTGAGCAGTGGAAACAACCCATGTCCATTGATAGATGAATAGATAAACAAAGTGTGATAAATACACACACACACACACACACAGAAATATTCAGCCTTTACAAGGGAATTCTGACATATGCTACAACCTTGAATACATTATGCCAAATGAGATCAGCTAGTTGCATATGACAAAAATTATATGATTCCACGTATATGGAGTATCCAAAGTAGTCAAATTCATAGAAACAGCCGAATGGTTGTTGTCATGGCCTGGAGTGTGAGGGAAATGGGGAGTTGTTTAGTAGAGTTTTAGTTTGGCAAGATGAAAAAATTCTGAAGATTGGTTGCACAACAGTGTGAATACCCTTAACACTTACTGAATTATACAGCTAAAAATGGTTAAGATGGCAAATCTTATGTTACATGTATTCTACCACATTTAAAATTTTAAAAATATATAAAAATGCAATACACCAACAAATTATAATTCTCTAAAGAGTTAGAAATCGAAGAGCTTTTTCTATTTTAATGAAAAAAATAAATCCAACATGAGCGTGATTTACAAAATGTTCCTCTGCATACCCACTCCCACTCCCCGAAAAAAATTTAGGGATCTGAAATGATCAGTTTGAATATCATTTTTTAATGTTTTCTTATTTCTTTAAAATAAGACTAACAATGTTTGCCCTATTTTTTAAAAAATGAGGTGATTTTGATTGTGATTCTGAATAAATTTGGCTCTATTAATGTCAAAGATAGTTTATTAAACTAACATGTCAGTACTGTGTATTTAATAGCCTTCTAAATGTTTTAAAATCAAATGATACAGTAGTTAACTTTAGTATTACTGTTTTTTAAATAAACATTTTGTTTTCTTTCTAGGATCTTAATTCATATCTTGAAGACAAAGTCTATCTTACAGGATATAACTTTACCTTAGCAGATATTGTTTTATACTATGGACTCCATCGCTTCATAGTGAGTATTTGAATAGTTAGTTTTTTTTCCTATAATGTTCAGATGATTATATTTATTTGTCTTGAATTGAATCAAATTTCAGTTTTCAGTTTATCAAATAAAAATGAAAGGAATAATTTTTATACACGGTACCTTATGCAAATATTCCTTCCGTGTGTCCATCAAACAGTTGTTTCCTGTTTCTTAATCTGCTTATTTCTTGTACTTGCTTCTGCTCCTCTTTGCAACTACTCCTCTTGCCACCGTTTGGACTTGATTGTCATCATCTCCTGAACCCCACCTCTCCATCTTAATTCCAGTACCCCATGTTCTGTGAGACCTCCTATACTTAGCTCTTAATCTCTTACTCCCTAAATCCCATCATCAGAAGTCACCCCTTCCCTTTTTCTAACCTATATACTTTCTTCCCCATCCAAACTAGATCCCCTTTTGTGTAACTTCAACTACATCCATCCTTTTTTTACAATACCTTCAGCTTCTTTGTTACACTGTACACTTACCACCCTTTCCCTGTCAATCCTCAACTCTTGGTTAGTCTAAATAAATGCCTTCAATACTATATCCAGGCTGAGTTATGTTGGAGAAATTACACTAAGATTGGTATCACTATAAATTTATCTATTCAGTTTCAGCCGGGCTATAATGCTGATCAGCTCTTTTATTCCTCCCAGGCACAATTTCAGACCTTTAGCCCTTTGCTCAATCCCACTCTTCCGCCTCCCCCGTTTATCTTCAATCATTATCACAGAGCCTTCCTCCCTTACTCAGAAAATAGAGGCTAGCCTTTGACTACACTCAACCTTTCAGCCTTTTCTGTGTTTACATCCTTATTCATCTTGTCTCCTCTTTCTGGACTAAAAGAATTATCTTGCTGTTTTCCTAGGCTAATCCATTCAACTGGCCTTTTACCTCAATTCCCTCTCTACCTTCTGCCCCTTTTCTGGGTCTTGTCCCAAATTTTATATCCTTTCTTATATCTTCAGTTTTTCCCTCTATCTGGTTAGTCTCTTTACTTTAAATTGTTTCCCATCTTAAATTTTCCCATTTACAAACAATTATATGTCATTAACTATATAGGGACTGTTTTATATGCTTTATAGATGTTAACTCATTTAATCCATATAATAGCCCTGTGAGATAGGTACTGTTATCATTCCCATTTTACAGATGAAGTAACTGAGGCATAGAGAGGTCTAATGTCTTCTTTGAGATCACCCAAGTGAATGGCAAAACCAGATCTGGAAACCAGGCAGTTGGGTTCAGAGTTTGTACTTTCTTACATCTCTATCTAAAACCTCCTCCCAACATCCATCTTCCCCTTGTGGAAAAAAGAACTCATATGTTTTCTGTATTTTTTTTTTTTTTAAATATATTTTATTGATTTTTTACAGAGAGGAAGGGAGAGAGACAGAGAGCCAGAAACATCGATGAGAGAGAAACATCGATCAGGTGCCTCCTGCACATCTCCCACTGGGGATATGCCCGCAACCCAGGTACATGCCCTTGACCGAATCGAACCCAGGACCTTTCAGTCCGCAGGCCGACGCTCTATCCACTGAGCCAAACCGGTTTCGGCTGTTTTCTGTATTTACCTCATGCATTCAGTCAGTGAGGCCTTGTTTCTATCTCATGGATGCCTCTCCCATGTGTCTATTTCTGTGATCCTAGATGACATTTCCCTAGTTCTAGAATTCATTATGTTCTGTCTGAGCTATTGAAATGGCCTCCTGCAACCAATCACATCTCTTACAGTCCATCTTTATTGCCACTGGGGCAATTTTTTTCATGACTATACCTTTTTCTTTCTTTCACTCCCTAGGACAGGAGACCCTTCTTCATGTGGCCCTACCTCCCTTGCTAACCTCATTGTCATCATTCTCCCCACACACCTCTCTGAGCCATAATGTACTCCCTGGAGTCTCCTCAGTCTTTGCTCTTTCTGCTCAGTGTCCTTGCACTGCTCCTCTCTTTTACTACTTGGCCTAGCCTTTATCTTCCTCCCAAATTGATTTGTATTTCTCAAGCATCACTCAGTTCTAGCACTAATTTCCTGGTAAAAAACATGGATCAGAGAGAAACACTGATCTTGGGCTCCTAAAGCATATTAAAGTACTCTTTCCTCTGTTTCTTTTTGTACTTTGCAGGCTATCTCAGTTCTGACTTGTTTCATTTTTTACTGTAACTCTTCTTGGAAAAAATTGTCCTTCTGTTACAGAGAAGGAAACTAATGCTTAGGAATATTGAGTACTTTATACAAAGACACAGCTTCTGTTTTGGAAGGGCCAAGGAAAACTCTGTCTTCTGGCGGAGCTGTAATTCCTCCATTTGGGTTTACATGACTTATGAAGCATTATTTCTCAAAGATCCCTAAGTGATTGTGTTAAGTTCTATAACATTATTATTGTAATGGCCTAGTCTGATCCTTAATTCAGCATAGTACTCTTAATTATTATAAATTTACTTAATAAGAGCTTACTATGTGTGCCCATTCTATACTGGAGGGACATAAAAGAAGTGTAAAACTATTTTCAAGCAACTTTTTAAATCTCATTGAAGAGATAAGACTGTTGTGTTTTTTTTTATAGATTTTTAGAGGAATATAGAGGGGGAGAGAGAAACATGGATCAGAGAGAAACATTGATCGGCTGCCTCCTGCGAGCCCCCTACTGGGGATCAAGCCCACAACTGGGCTTGTGTCCTGACTAGGAATTGAACCAGTGACCTCTTGGTGCATGGGTTGATGCCCAACTACTGAGTTACACCAGCTGGGCATGACTGTTTTACTTGAAAACAATTAGTGAATAAGAAAATGGAATCTAGTGCTAATTTCTAATCAGAATATTAAGTGACCAATTAAAGAGACATTTAGAGAAAAATAGAATGTAGAATCATGAAATTATCAGAAAAATATGTTGACTTCGGATAGTTTTGGCTCTCCAAGGAAATATTTATTGTTTTAGAAAGCTTTTGTTAAGTTTGACTAACTATTGCTTATAAGTAGAATGACTATATGGTTTATTATCCAAAGCAACAGTTTTGTCAGTGACATTGGGGTTATTAGTAATTATACTCATGCAACAGGAATAAAGTGGGTTGAATATTCATCACACTCAAAAGGAGTAAGACTCAATTTAAAGCAAAATGAGATTGAAGAGAATCGTTCATATTTCTCTTTATACCTCTTCAGCTCTTAGAACAATGCCTTGTGTAGCTAAATGCTTGTTGAAATTAGCAGTATTTAGCAATCTCTTTATATTTCCTGTTTTAGGTTGCATAACTTTATAGTGAAAGTATAAGCTTTGATTGTATACTTCAATATAATTAAATCTAAAGTATTTAAATGATGGCAGTTTAAATAGAGATGAAATACTTTGATCATACCCGCCTCTTTCTATTCCATTCTGATTCAAAATCTGTTAGTAGTTTTTTTGTTTTGTTTTTATCTCATTTGGAAGTGTAAAAAGCCTCCAGGTAAAGAGAGCTTGCTATTAAGATGTCTGTCTCCTGGTGCTGCAAACCAAGGAGTCTTTCAACTTGGGGAGTCCATAACTTGATTTGAGTTAGACTATGCTGCTGTGAGCAAAGCTACCTTATAGAAGGGAACAAGAACGATTTATATATAACAATAACAACATACTGTCACTATAAATACATATTTAAATGGCATTACTTAATTTTAAAGTTAATATTAGAGATGCCATCTCTAATCCTATGTGATGCTTCTCAGCAGGCTAACAAGGGCCTGTCAGGACCCTCTGAGGTCTGGCTTTGTTAGCATCAAGCTTTC
This sequence comes from Myotis nattereri, assembly GCF_964212035.1. Classification (NCBI taxonomy): domain Eukaryota; kingdom Metazoa; phylum Chordata; class Mammalia; order Chiroptera; family Vespertilionidae; genus Myotis; species Myotis nattereri. Next base: position 128,451,489 of record NC_138077.1, on the reverse strand, counting down.
GTTAAGAAGGACAGTGTTTCTTCCATGTAATTAAAAAAAAAAAAAATGAAGTGTAACTCTTGCAAACCAAGTGTATATTTACATTTTTCTCTCTTCTGGCTTACGCAGGTCATGCAATAGGGAAAGGAATACTCTGAGAAGGAGGGAGCTTGTGTGGAATTTCTTTGCCAGCAGAGTGAACAAGGTCATAATTCCATAATGTAAAATATTCGTAGCACCAGCTGCAGTTATTTAATTATGGATCTAGGTGCCTTCCAGGGCATTTGGTTTTCAAGCAGAGTAGTGCTTCATTCAATGCTGCATGTTAAAACTAGGGTTACATTGACAATACTTAATGATCTGGACCTATTTATAGTTCTTATTTTGAAATGTATATCCTCTTTATATGTAGTGACTAGCATATTACAATTAAGGATATTATGCTTATCTTTTTAAAAACATAATTGAGTGGAATAATATCTAAGTTAACCATTCTTTTGTGTACATAAAATGAGTTCATAACCAAACCATCTCTCCCACCCTGGTCCAAGTACCGACAAAGTACATGGGAGAAATAAATACTTTCTCAAGGAACAGGCCTCGCAGACTAAAACCTGTACTGTGACAGAATTGCACTGAGGTGTTAACTGACATCCTATTGAGTTAGGTGTAAATATACCCAGATGAGGAAAAAAATGATTACTAGATATTAAATTCAGGCAGAGTAGATGTAAAGTTCAGATTGGCTACCTGCTCAAATTCATCAGACAGTTTCCCATGCTCTGTTTTGGCAGTATACTTAGTTTTGCCCTCATTCTTTCATTTGTTTGTTCATGTTATTAAATTCTTAAAATGTAATCAGTGCTGTGTACAAAACAGCAGTCAGGAAACCTTCAAGTCTTCAAATAATCTTACTGTATTTTGTTTCACTGTGAGCCCAATTTTAGTTGTGGCCGACTTACTCTAATTCTAAGATCTGATCTATCTAAATTCCCTTTGAGGAATAATACGTTGTTCTTCCTTTGTTAAACTGCCAGTTAGTGTGGCTGTTTATTATCACACCAGTGACTCATTGCTTTTTTAAGCTGATTTCACTAGTAGATAGCAGTACCTATGAGCAGACTGTTTCTCAAGATTATTATAATCCTTTGTAACATTATGTGCTGCTTGAGTATAAGATTATTATCTACTAAAATCCATTTGTTTTGAAGTTCGGAACACCGATGGAGATATGCTGTTCTTTTAGAAAGAAAGGAAAAGTAAAAGAAATAGCTGCAGAGCAGTCCAGGACTGCTGGCCATAAAGCATGTCTTAAAGGCAGCAGGGTGCCAGTTGGAAAGGTAGCAAACCAGCATTTCTCCCTGATCTGGAATGGGTCCCTTCAAGTGTTTCTCACATGTCTTCATGGAAAATTAATGACCAAGAATATTATCTGTTTGGCTTTAAAGTTCAAACTAGTTATAGAGTGCCAATAGAAATAAAAAAGGCATGGCTAAAAAAAAAAAAAAAGGAATGGCTAAGAAGGGAGAGCCAAGCATCACTGCAGACACACTGGCATGTAGACCAATAAGAGGCAGGAAGTAGTAACTAGAACAGTTGCATTGTGTTTCCTGTTGTACAGAGTGGGGGTGGAGACCCAAACGTTCTAAGAAAACTAAGTTTCATGCAGAGAATCTGTTTATTTATAGTAAGTTCAAAAGTATATAGTTCACTGAAAAAGTAGCAAAGGTAGCACATTGAGGTCAGTCATAATTTTCTCAGACTCAAGGGACAAGCTCCAAAGTTTAAACCAAAAGGAGGTTAAGGGGTGACTTGATCATTGTAGGAAAGCTCTGTGTATTTCTAGCAAAGTTTTCTGAGGGAAAATGAACACATTTACATCCTCTAAAATGGATCATCTGGTTTAAAATCATTAGAATAAAATGTTAGACAAAGTTTAAGAAGGTCTTGGAATAAAAATAATTTTATACTGTGGGTCTGTTATAATCCTTACACTAGAGACTCTAAATATGAAAGTTTCAAGTTGAAGAATATTGATTTTGCTGTGGTAGAGCTTGTTATTGTTTTAAATAATGAGCCTAGTAGCAGCATATGCTAGTCTTCTGAGAGCAGACGCTGCTGTTCTGAAATGTAAATCGTGAAAATGCATTGCCCTCTTAACCATTTCAAAGTCTGCATGAGCAACTTGAATATAGATCAACAAGCACTTGTACGTAATTGTTTGGAATTGCTTTCTTCTTAGTGCAGTTTAAGTCATTCTGAAAAATAACATCTCACAAAATGGCCGAGTGGAGACTTTAAAAGAAAGAGTTCTGGAGAGACTAAATTGCAAGAAAGTGGTCAGATTTGAATGATCATGAAACCAACCCGGAGTAAAACTTGTTTTTCTGTTTACTTTAATGATCAGTAAAGAGGTGTGCAGGAGTTGATTTTGAATTTTATTTATTTATTTAAGAGAACTCACCCCCATTTCCTATTCGATTTGCAGCTATGTTTATATTTTCTTCTAAATCAGTGGTGAAGTTTACATATAGTAAAGAGTTAGAAAAAGAACCAAAAAGTTTTTTTTATAAAATGTTTTACCTTTTGAAATATAGACGGATATTTAGTTTATTCCACAATGTGTGTTTAAGCGCCTCCTGTGCACAGCACATCAGACAAGAATAACATAATTCCTACCTGTGAAAGCATGACATCTTGTTTAATAAAAAGTACCTTTTGCATAAAAAAGACATTCTTGACCAATTTTTTTGACAGATGTGTTAATTTTTTTTATCTCTATGCCATGGATTAACTAAATTGTAGGTGAAACAGTTATAGTAGCATATGTCTGATAACTAGATGCAACCTTAAACCCTCTGAAACAAGATGAGTATCCTATATAATCCTATATAATAAAAGGCTAATATGCAAATCGGCCGAATGGCGGGACAATCGGTCGCTATGATGCACACTGACCACCAGGGGCAGACACTCAACACAGAAGCTGCTCCCTGGTGGTCAGTGTGCTCCCACAGGGGGAGCACCGCTCAGCTAGAAGCCAGGCTCATGGCTGGCAAGTGCAGCAGCGGTGGTGGGAAGCTGGCAGTCAGACATCACCCGAGGGCTCCTGGACTGCGAGAGGGCACAGGCCGGGCTGAGGGACACCCTCTCCTCCACCCCCGCCCCCCACAAGTGCACGAATTTCATGCATTGGGCCTCTCGTATTTTTATAATTTGCTATAGCAGCTTGTATGTGGGACTTAAACCCAAACTTAAATTCTTATGTAACAGAAGCAGTGAGACTCTTACTGCTAATAATTTAAGTAAACTGGGCCAACAGATAGATGAGCCCACCAAAGATAATGTTAACAATAGTATCCTGATGTCATAATGGCAAAAAGGAAGGCAGGATAACTTGCATCAATTTTTCTTATTAAATTGCCTTGTAGTAAACATAAAATGGAAATAGGATTTTGCTGTAACACTTATTGAGAAAATACTGTGTGCCTGTCCTTTTATTGATATTATTTTGTATTCAGTATTAATAATTGCATACTAGAGTGATTTATCCTTCAGTTCTTTTGACCCAGTAACTTAACAGAATATTTTCCTGTAAGCACAAGTATGTATATGCTAAATTCTGAGCAGACATGGGACATCCATCTCACTAAAAGTACCTTCCAACAAGCAGACTACTCATGGGTTTGAACCACAGAAGGGTGACTGAGGTGTTTTTCTTTGTTTAAGCATGCATGTCAGTTTTACGGAGACATACAATATCTGTTAAATGAATGCTGAATTAACAACAGCAGATTTAACTGCACTACTTTTACATGGGTCATGGCTGTGAGTTATTGCCCTATTGGCTTTCTCTTTACCTGACAACTCTTCATGATTCCAATCTAAGATTTGTCTTAGAGAAAAGTCTGTAAGTCCCCTACTTTGGATTTTGAGCCCAGTGAAATGATTGTCATGAGCTGTTATTATTGCATCTGTCTCCAGCCAAATCTCTGGGCATTCTTACAGCTTGATAGTAAATTCAGTGACCTGCTATATCCACTGAAGATAGAGTTCAGCTTTATTGCAAACAGAATTTAGAAGGTCTATTGTCCATCTGAGGCACTTGCCACTGGAAATAGCTCTTCCTTCTTTGTAGTAAGCAGTGAGCACTTAAAATTAAGTGGGTCATTGTCTTCTTTAGCGAAATTTTATCCCCAGAGTTCAGTAAAAAGGAACCAGTAGTCCACATATGTATACACCACCCATCTATAGCCAGCTATCTATCTATCTATCTATCTATCTATCTATCTATCATCTATCTAATGAGTTTACTTAGTATACCCTTGTTAAGTTGTTAGATGCCAATAAACTTTTTTTTTCTTTGAGGTGTGCTGAAAAATATTAGAGAATGAACCAGCCTATTAGAGAATGAATAGGAATTATGTTATTGTCTGGTGTGCTGTGCACAGGAGGCGCTTAAACACATATCTTAGTCTCTTGGGAGCTATTCTCTTTTTTTCTCCTATCTTCCTTTCCAATAAAGTAAACAAACTCTTTGGGCTTCCATATCCTGGGTTAATGTAAAATTGGCATTTATTGAAAACTCGTGTCCTCCCATGTACCAAAAGGTCACCAGTTCAATTCCTGGTAAGGGCACATGTTAGGTCATGGGATCGAGACCTAGTAGGGGCACGCTGGAGGCAGAATCGATGTTTTTCTCTCTCTCCCTTTCTCTCTCTCAAATCAATAAAAACATAAAAAATTCTTGCAGCACACCAGTTGTGCCTCTTGTAACACACCAATTGAAAGTCACTATTATACACTAATGCGCTAAGCAAAAGATCCATTCATTTTTCTCAAGATCTTAGAAAGCATATCTGGTTTTGAATTGAACATAAAAGCATTAAACAAATGGATAGCTCTTCTAAGTGACTAAAATTTTTCACTCCTACATGTTGGTTTGAGAACTGGTTTTTCCCCCCAATTTCTATCTCCTACTCGGATGATATTAATAGTTGTGCTTATGTAATGCCTGTGTTGTGTGTGTGTTTTTAATCTCTACTTAGGTTGACCTGACAGTGCAAGAAAAGGAGAAATATCTTAATGTGTCTCGCTGGTTTTGTCACATTCAGCATTATCCAGGCATCAGGCAACATCTGTCTAGTGTTGTCTTCATCAAGAACAGACTGTATACAAATTCCCACTAGAAGCTACCCATGCCGTGCAGAAGAGATATTAAAAATATTTTACATGGAAAGTGTATTCTGGACCAGAGGGCTAATGTAAATTGATATGCAGTCATTTTTATTTGCTGAAGTTGATAGAATTTTTAAAGTATAAACATGTCTGAATGTTTTATTTTTTCTTTAGTTGAAATTTTGCAATTTTTTAATGTAAAAACTCAACTGCTATCAAAACTTGAGTTAAGATCAAGTTATAAATTAATTTGTTTTTATAGATGAAATTTATTTTAATAAAAGTTGCAAATCAGTGGCTTAATTTTGAAAAAACATTAGTCCTTTTAATGATTGACCTATTTGGCTATTTATTGACCTGTCTTTCATATTTTAAAATGCATTTTCCCCTTATGAATATTTACCGTTGTTTGTTTATTAAGATCTATAATAAATTGTGCCAAGGATAGAGAAAGGGAAGACAGATGTGTTTGTTTTCAAATATTTATGCGAACCAGTAAATGTGTTGGAAAAAATCTTTTTTGTTTGTTTCTTTCTTTTCCGTCATCATTACTCATTGAAGTGAAACTAACTACTGAGTGCCCTAGAGGGAGCTGGAATAAGATGCATTCTCTTGAGTTAATGGTTCTTTTGTTGTTGTTGAGCTTAGTGGAATATGCAGTAGATAAAAAGAGATGGGAAATTCCTGCTACCCCACTAATTTGGGGCTAGATAACTACTAGATTAAAATTAAAAGCCAGCTTTCATAGAAAGGCTGCTGTTGAAGCGATATGTAAAGAACAAAGAGACACTTTATTTAACAAATCTATACAATGTATAACTCTTACTGGCTGACTAAATAAGTAATCATTTATTGAGAACTAAAGAATTTATATTTCCAAATAAGAAAAATTGAGTCTTCTAGGACTTTACTTTTTAATGCTAGTTAATTTTTGGTTTTGATGCTGAATCTAAGTACTAGTATATGAATCAAAGGTCAGGTAGAAAGAGCAGGATAGGAAATAAACAGTATTCACATTATGCCTCACTGCTATGAATTATTCCTATCCTCACACTGCTCTTCTCCCCCTGGACTGCAGGTCAGCAGGACAGACAGGGTAGACAAGAGACGAGCTACCCAGCCTTCCTATCCCAACCATTTCATTTTTTTTTCTTCAGTTTAAGTCTGCTGTGAGGAAAGGATAGGAGGACACCTCTTAATTTCTTTGTCAAATGTCCCTTTTTCCCATGTCTACCTTGTGAGTCTTAACCCTCTGAATCCTTACATCTGTTAACCAGTTCTTATTGAAGTGCACAGCATTGTTTCAACAGATGTTACCCAGTGTTACTATGGGCCAAGACTTCCCTCTAGCAACTTAGATCTTACTGAATGAGAGGATGGCATAAATATGAAGGCCTGGCTCCTGCAAAGGTTAGATATTGTTCTCAGTGTCTAAATCGAAACAATTCATTTCTCATAGAAATGCTCCTGTGCATCATGGTCATTTCTGTCAGGTACCTCTCTGCCTGGAATGCCCTGTGCTTTTCACTTGATGGCCTCATCAGTATTCAGCTTGCTCATGTTTTCCTGAAAGTCATGTCTGTCAAGACCCATCGACCCATCTCTGCCTGCCGTTGTTTCTGGCACCGATAGCATTGTACTATTTTTTATTATATGTCTCTTCCACCAAACTTAATTCCCTGAAAGCAGAGATTCCTTTTTTCTTTGCATATCCAGCCCTCAAAACAGTGACTGGCATACAACAGCAGATGCTCAATGCGTGCTTGTTGAAAGAATGTAGTATTCTTTAAAGTCCATTTTGAGCTGACCAAGAAAAGTAAACGTGTGAATTGAAATTAGGGACAGCTGTGTAGAGCACAAAAACCAAATAACTTTAAAGCAGATTGTTTTTCTGTCATGTAAATGAGCATAAGTCAGTCCACAGTTGGCATTCCACCGCCAGCTCCCATCTTTCTTCATACTGAACAAGTAGTGTTCTTTCACCTTACGGTCCAGGATGGCTATCAGAGCTCTAGACAAATCCATAATCAAGACCCAGAGAAAGAGGAAGAGAAGAAGGACAGACTCCTTGCAACTGAGTCCTGGAAGTCCTATTCCGCAATATCTATATCTCTGGCATCCCTGCGGGGACAGAGTCTAGAAATGTAGTCCTTTACCCGCCACACGGCCATCCAGATCAAGCCTGTGCTTTGCCAATAAGGAAAAAGGAAAATAGGGACACTGAGTAGGCAGCTAGCTGTCTCTGTCCCAGTAAACAGTGTTTGGGAAAATGCCTCTGAATGCCAAATGATCAACTTGTAAAATAATTTGTATTAGTACATTGTTAACATTCCATGGATTATTAATTTGCAAAGAATTAGAATACAATAAAATAAATACTTTTCACTGACTACAATTTTCATGATTCAGAAGTTATTTCAGGATCCCGCAATATTCAGTTACCAGGAATATCTGTTCATCTGCATTTTTAATAACATTTATTGGCATGTAGTATGTATCAGGCAGCATTTTACGTGAATTCACTGATTTTATCCCCTTTTTGCAGATAATGAAAATTGCCTAAGGTCACACAACCAGTATCAAGGGGCTGGGATTCAGACAAGTGTCTGGCTCAAACTTAACCTGTAATCCACTTTATTGGTGTACCAGTGACGTTCTGCTTAATTTGTGAAGGTAATTTTTAACCAACTTTAGAAAAAAGCTGCCTAGACATTGAATAAAGTGTGTGTGTGTGTGTGTGTGTGTGTGTGTGTGTCTGTGTGTCTGTGTGTCTGTGTGTGTGTGTATCTTCAAGAATAAATGAGATGGTTACACAACTCAATGTACTAAAACCTACTGACTTGTACACTTTAAATGGGTAAATGTTTATAATATGTGAATATAGCACAAAAGCAGTGTTTTTAAAAAGGAGTGGAGTCAAATACCTCAACCTCACCAAGTATTATGAGATGTTGGATAAGTCAATGCACATGAAATTCCTCCTAAGAAAAAGAAATAAAGATGACTGATTTTATGGTTTTTTAATTTGCAATGATAGTGTATAAGCATTACCTAGTGCAATCCCAAGCACACAGAAAGTGATCAATAAAGGATCGATTTTTTAACGTCAAATTCTTAAACTAATTCTTTAGTTTTTTTCCCACCTATCATCCCTGAGGCACTTGCTCAGTGTAAGCCAATCTAAGATAAGACAACTTGGCCGAGTATCTTGCGGATTTTGCTAAAGCATTAATTCGTCAATTTGCTTACCAGTTTTAAAATCTCTGGTCCTCACATCTTTCAAGCTGTTGAAAAATGGACCATTGTATTTTTCTTCTTTTCTAAAGTATCAGTGACACTCCTTTGAAACAAAGTGGGGCCATCTTTGTCCCTGTTATCCCTTCTACAAAGTAGATGCCCTTTTCCAAGCATTTTCTTTCTATAATTCCCAAAAGCCTGCAGCACTGAGCATTCAGTAATACCTCAAATATTTATTTAGCACCTACTATGTGTCAGACACTGTGCTAGGCCCTGGAAATAACACTACTACATCTTTGCCTTCAGAGAGTTCACAATCCAGTAGTCTGTGAACAAATTTCTAAAATGGCATGTAAAGCATTCTTTGCAAGATTAACAGCCACTCAACATTCTTTGAAAGTAAATAAATAGCCCTAACCGGTTTGGCTCAGTGGATAGAGCGTTAGCCTGCGGACTGAAAGGTCCCAGGTTTAATTCCGGCCAAGGGCATGTACCTTGGTTGCAGGCACATCCCTGGTGGGGGGTGTGCAGGAGGCAGCTGATTGATGTTCCTCTCTCATCGATGTTTCTAACTCTCTATCCCTCTCCCTTCCTCTCTGTAAAAAAATCAATAAAATATATTTTTTAAAAAAATAAGAAAGTAAATAAATATAATAAGGTGCCATTTACTGAGTGTGTTCTGTGTTATGGGCTCTATACCAGACACTTGACAATAATCTTATTACCTCATGTTAATTTAGGAAAACCGGGGGGGGGGGGTAGGGGGGGAGACGGACACTAACCCACATGCTAACTAACATCTCAATTAGGCCATGGCTGGAGTGAATGAGAATCGTGCAATTTCATAGTTAGAGCACATAATCTGTCACCATGTTATGCTCTGGGTTTGATTTGACTGCCCTGACTAGACACTTGTTGGCCTTACCTCGCTCTTGCACATGCAACTTTCAAGAACAGACAAGAGATCCCAAATAAGAAAAGATCCATAAATTTTTCTTACTTAAATACTGGTTTTAAAACAAATAGAAATAATAGAACTGCAGGCAATATCAAAAGGCCATTTGTCTTTAGGTACAGTTATACCCAAAGCATCTAAGATGTTAAGTACTTTATGGAATTCTGTGGTTGTAAATCTCAAGTAGCTGCTGTCACAGTACGGTAAAAAAGTGACATAACTTCAAGAATGACATAATCATCCCTACATGACCTGATTTCCCAGTTTAAACTGCCCTATCTCCATGCAGATTCAGACCCATTGCACTGAGATTCTTAACAGTCATGTGAACATTCTCACTTTTACTTCCTGTTAAATATAGGTCCTCCATTGGCTCCACCCAGTCATTCCTGAAGCTAGTAAAGAGGCATGTTAGGTCTCCTGCTGGGGCAAAGCAGGGCAGTAGTAACGGAATAAATGGGAAGAACACCATGGCTAGCGCATCATTGAGAGCCCTGCTGAAAGTCCTTCCAGAATAGTTTCAAGGTGTGTTGGTAGGAAAGAATAAAACTCTTATAATCAGGTACATAAGTACATGTACATGTACGTCACACCAAAGGTTAATTACACAAGTAATTTGTTTATTGACAAGTAGTCAATTTAGAATTGTAAATTGTGTTAAAATTGTATAAGTGGTAAGTAGCCAAATTAGAGTTATTGTTAAGTACAGCTTTTTCTTTCTTTTTTTTTTTTTTTTAAATATATTTTATTGATTTTTTACAGAGAGGAAGGGAGAGAGATAGAGAGCTAGAAACATCGATCAGCTGCCTCCTGCACATCTCCCACTGGGGATGTGCCCGCAACCCAGGTACACGCCCCTGACCGGAATCGAACCTGGGACCTCTCAGTCCACAGACCGACGCTCTATCCACTGAGCCAAACCGGTCCCGGCTACAGCTTTTTCATTTATGTATTTTGCTAACATTTCACTTTATTTCTTCGAAAAAAATTAGATGTTACATGAACTTTAATATTACTCTAGCTTTGGCAGAGATGTTTAATGGATTAAAGCAGTGGTTCTTAACCTTCCTAATGCTGCCGCCCTTTAATACAGTTCCTCATGTTGTGGTGACCCCCAACCATAAAATCATTTTCATTGCTACTTCATAACTGTAATTTTGCTACTATTATGAATCGTAATGTAAATATCTGATATGCAGGATGTATTTTCATGGTTACAAATTGAACATAATTAAAGCATAGTGATTAATCACAAAAACAATATGTAATTATATATGTGTTTTCCGATGGTCTTAGGCGACCCCTGTGAAAGAGTTGTTTGACCCCTAAAAGGGCCGGGACCCACAGGTTGAGAACTGCTGGATTAAAGCATTTAGCTTTTTACCCCAGAGAGCAGTATTTCTTCTTTCTCTTCCTAATTAGATAATCTGCTCCTACCCATTACCAGGCCACTAAATTTCAAATTCTCCATACACCTGAGCAGGCTGCTACATATCTGGCCATCTTAATTTTAGTCTTGATTTATGGGAGCTGAATTACATTCCCAACTCTTCCTGGAGCTCTAGGTGAATTTTATTGCAAAAGCAATGGGGAGAAAGTTGCCATCATATATCTCTCTTGCCCGGGCAGAACTTTTAGATACACGAGGGGCTCTATATCCCACTGCTCCATGCCTTATATGCTGGATTTATAACACTGTGAAGCCCAGCTCTAGGGTTACATACGGGCATATCAGAGATGAGATGGGGAATTTGATTTTGCAATAATGATTACTTGTTGCTGGAGCCCACATTCCTGCAGGCTCTGCCTTTATTCCCCATACTGGTGGTGAATAAAATTCATTCCAACTGCTACCTAATCTAGTGAAACTCATCTTTCACTTCTGAGGTGGGGGCGGGGGGAAAGACAGGAAGTCAGGAGATTTTGAGATGTTGGCAATTTTTGCTATTGTGTCTCAAGGATTTCTGTTCCTATTAGCACTGTTCTTTTAGGAATGTTTTAATCTTTTAAATTTTCATTTCTTTGTGGGGAGAATAAAAGCTCTGCATTTTTCCAGCTTGGTGAGTTGATTTGATGGCTTATTCGTGCTGTCGCTTCCGCTTCAAAGAGGCTGGGCCCCTAGGGCTAGCCAATTGTATTATGGATTCTGCAGATTTGGCTTTCCGCTCCTGCTGGGTGTCATCTGTCCTCACAGTCTTGCAGTGGATAATTTTTGTCCTCTCTAATATCATCTGAGAAATTTGTGCCTGGCAGGCCTGTCCGTCCAAGTTAAGCTTGAAATAAAGTAGCCACACAACTAATTGGACAAGACATAGCTCTAAACAATAAGGCCACAGGCTTGCTCTGACCAGTACCACAAACTTAAAGCCATTTGATTACAAATTCCAATGTTTTATTGGTGCAGTCCATGAACTAGCCTCTTCGGGTAATATAAGTTATTCTTCCTCCACTGCCCCATTTTCCTGACCTGCAAAATACACACAAACACACACACCTTCATCTCCTTATTTTAATGGGCCTTAGAGGTTTTTAACCCTCTGGTTGGCTTCACCAGCCTTGCAGTTCCTGCCTGTTTTCAGCATTTGACTCAAGCCCTATTGCTTGGATGAAAGAACTCTAGAGTTAACTGTCATTGTCAGAAATTTGGGGAGTAGGTAACGAATGTAGCAGAATGCAGCACTTCTCAGACGTTAGCATGCATGGTAATCTCCCGGAGCTTCTCAAAACACAGATTGCTGGGCCCAGTTTGAGTTTCTGATTCGAGAGATCTGGTGCAGAGACCATACCATGGGAACTGCTGTACTGCATCTGTCTGAATCTTCAGTGCCATTCATCAAAGAACTCATGTTTTTGTCTTTTTGCACAGTTGAGTCAAATTTTCTGAAGGAATGATCAGTGTAGTGAAACACTCTGCATTCTATTGGTTGGTCCTGTCACGGAGCACAGTTTGTCTCCATGGTAGCTCTCTCAGTAAGACACCACATGTTCTCCAAGTGACGGAGCTGTACCTGAAGCATCTCCAGGAGGGCCTGCAGAATTCAGTGCAGGAAGGTTTCACACAGGACTTGAAAGTTGCTTTGGCCTAGAAAATCACTGATGAGCTGCACAGCCTCCACTTCACACCAAAAAACCTCTCCAGCCTAGAGTGCCAGATGCATTTCCAAAACTTCATGGGATTAATATGGAGTAATATTGACTATTTTACCCCCAAAGACCTTCTAATCTTCCCCCTCCTTTCGCTTTCATCAGTTTCTTCCATTTATAATTTTTAACCCACTTCAAAAATATGTTACAAAAAAGGATAAACGGTAATACAGAAAATGTTCTAGAAAAAATCTCATGAAATGCATTTAATAAAAATAAATAAATTTAGGAGTCCCCTCCCTCAATTATGCTTATCCTTGATGGGCTTATACTATAATGAATTCAAATTTAGTTTTCAATATGCATTAATTGAATACTCATTTTTATTTTTATTTTCTAATTTTCATAAGATTCAATAGAGAATTAGCAAATTATTTAACCCTGAAGTCAGAACTTCTACTAAATTCACATTATTTCCATGACTTAGGTGTCTTAATTCTCACAACTATAATAATTGAAAAAAAATCCCTTTACAATTTTATGGTTTATAGGGTCTGGTATTGAGAATCTCAGTAAAATGATGTTGTATAGAGTGCTATGAAGATGAGAACAGCTAATCTTAAAACCATAGAAGTACTTAGTGTGTGATTACATTTATGTAATATTTTTGAAATGACAATATTTTGGAAATAGAGGATACAAAATAGGTTGCTAGGGGTTGGGAGGGGGCAGAGAGGAAGGTAGGTGTGGTTACACAAAGGCACCATGGGGGAATCCTTGAAACTGTTCAATATCTTGACTGTGATGATGAACACATAAACCTACACGTGTGATTACATTGTTCAGCACTAAACACAAGTAAAACCGAAAATCTGAATAAGATTGGTAGATTGTATCAATATCCTGGTTGTGATACCGACATTTGCAAATTGTTACAATTGGAGGGAAACTAGGCAAAATGTACAAGAAATCTCTGTACACAACTGTGTGATCTCAAAGTTTTATTTAAAAAATGCAAAAAAGTCTCATTAATCCAGAAACAATAAGAGATAACATACAAGACCTTTTTAGCCTCGGAAACCAAGGAGACACTCAGAGCTGCCCCCACCCCAGCCGAGGTGCAGGCAGAATAGTGCTGCCAAAGTGGCTCTTCTCTGACTCTCCTCCCTATCTGAGCTACAGTTGAAAGATTTCTGGGAAGGGAGGGAATAAAATAGAGGCATACTGTACACTGGACCTGATCATCCCAGAAAACAACACAACCCAATAATGTACAGAGCAATGCAAACGGCTAAAACATGTATCTACAGGCTATCAGCAACAGAATTGCAGAAAAGTAATTGTGTAGTGAGTGATTTCATATTATCCCCTCCGGTGGACTGTACACTTCACCAGGAAGTAGAAGCATGAGCAGTCATGCTCACAATTATATCTCAGCCCCTAGCACTGCATTTGACACATAGAAAATGCTCAATATATGTTCACTGTGTTTGGATGAAAAAATGAAAAGCCCATATGGCTTGTTCTATAGTATGGCTTCTCTTTTCCCTCCCTACAAATCTCCTTCATTTTCTCCTCACGCATCACCTACACTTAAACACATACACAGGGATCAAGGCTGGGCAGTCCTTTAACCTGTCTGTGCCTCCGCCCTGCTCACCTGTGAGACAAGGATAACAATAATCACTGCTTCAGAGGACTGCCATAAGAATTTTAAAAATTAAAAATTCAGCACTTACACCGAAACCGGTTTGGCTCAGTGGATAGAGCATCGGCTTGCAGACTGAAGGGTCCCAGGTTCGATTCCGGTCAAGGGCGTGTACCTGGGTTGTGGGCACATCCCCAGTGGGAGATGTGCAGGAGGCAGCTGATCAATGTTCCTCTCTCATCGATGTTTCTAACTATCTCTCTCCCTTCCTCTCTGTAAAAAATCAATAAAATATATATATATATATAAAAAAATTCAGCACTTACAACAGTATTTGGCAGATTGTAAGTGCCATGTTGGTGTTTGTTCAACTGCCACATAATTCTGACACAGATTAAGAGTTAGCTCAGACCTGGCAGGTGAAGGGCACCATCCTCCACAAGCTCTGGGGTTCCCATGCCACCTGTGCTACCGACACACTATACAAATTTGGGGGGTTCCCACTCCCCCTTGGATTCAATTAGTCACTAGGTTGACTCATTGAACCCAGGAAAGCGATGTACTTAGGATTACAGATTTATTGTAAAGGATACAAATCAGGACCAAATAACTAGATGCACCGGGCGAGGTCTGGGAGGGCCCCAAACATGAAGCTTCTTTGTTCTCAGTACTCCTTACCTGGCAGCATATCAATACATGAGTACCAACCAGGAAGCTTACTGCAGCTTCAGTGTCCAGGAGGTTTTTATCAGGGTTTCAGTACACAGACATGGATGACTGAATCATTGGCTCCAGCCTCCCTCTCTTTCCTACTTGGGAAATTTCAAGGCTTTAGAGGTTATCTCCCAGGAGCCAGGGACAAAGATCAGCCAAATTCTTTACTATACAACATACGGAAATTTTAGTAAATTGAATAGGCAGGAGGGAGGACAAAATAAAAAAAGCATTTCAGGAAGGGAGGTGTCTGAAAATAAAGAGGCAGAAATAAGTGTGGTATAGTCATGGTACAGTAGAAAGACCTGTTAGGTGATTAGCTTTGCTATGTTGGAATGTGCCAGCCTTGAAGTTGAAAGACCATGGGTCTGCTATTCGATAACTATGGTGCCATCTTGTGGGAGTAGAGGGATCATTGTAAACCAGCTTAAATCCTTTCTCTGAGAGGGGGACATAATTTAAATAGGTATACACACAACTTAGTGGATTGAAACAACAAAACTATATTATCTCTCACAATACTGTGGGTTGATGGGGCAGTTTTCTGGCTTCATTGCAATTCATGTGTCTGCATCAGCTGGCTGATGGCTGGACGGAAACTCCAAAGAGGCCTCTTTCACACATGCAGTGAGTGCCTGGGTGCTGACAGCTAGGGTGCCTACAGAATGTTTCTCTACAGGCGATGTCTCAACTTCTAGTGCTTCTCTACACGATGGCCTCGCTACAGCAGGACAGTCTGGACTCCCTGACAAGAGAGCAAAAGCAGAAACTGCCAGTTGTGTTAGGCACACCACTTTTTCCACCATGTTCTTTTGGTCATAGCAAGTCACATGACCAGTCCAAATTCAAGGGGAGGGGGAGCAAATTCCATATCCTGATGGGAGGAGCAGCATGTTGCATGTGTGTACAGGGAGGGAAGGAATCATCACAGCTGTCTTCAGAGACTCTGCCATATTCTCTGATTCCCAGCTTACTCATCTGAAAATGTGTATTTTATTATCTACTTCAACTAGATTAATGAGATGAAAACACATGATATATAAGTGACAGCATTTTGTAAATTTTAAAGTGCTAAACAAGTACAATATATTATAGTGGTGGGTGGTAAAGGCAGATTGGAAGAACGAGAGCAGATTATAAAAGGAGATAGATTGTAATAACATTTATTGAGCATTTACTATATGTCAGGCATTGTACTAAGTGTCTTACAGGTATCTTCTTTAAATCACCACAACAAAACTTAAAAGATGGATATTTCATTTTATTTTACAGGAAAGGGATTGCAAGTGAGTGGCAGAGCCAAAATTGGAACCCAATTCTGTTTGGTTCCAAAGTCTTAACTACTGTACCCAGAGTTCTTCGATCACTTTTATCTAATCAATCTGCAATTGGGTTAAGGGAAGGTAGCAGCTACCCCGAAATACTGAAACAAATTTTTTGGAGGCAGAACCCATAATCTGCATTTTTAACAGCTGGTTAATGTGGGAGAAACATTCAACCTCACTGTATATAGTAAGCCTTCTAAGGTTTTTCACTAGTTCAAAGATACTGAGAAGACCAGCTTAGAGGAAATGTAAGATTGCAGGTGCAGAAGAAAACGAATTAGAAAAGTGCCTGGCTATTGGGAGAATAATTATGTTTTCTAGAGGTTGATGCTAAAGCTGGGAAATGAAAGTAAGGCTAGAAAAGTTAAAAGTCAGACCCAACAACTTGCAAATAACCAAATTTACATTTATTTGTTAATTCATCAATTTTTTTTACCTTTTTGCCTTTGGGCTTGTTATTTCCTGTGCTAGAAAACCCCAAGTTCCTTCACCCCACCCAACTTGGCTAACATTTATTCCTTTTGGGTCTGATGAAAGTTATGTGCCTTCTCTGGGAAGTTCTTTCTGGCCATCTCCCACCCCCAGGCGTTCCACATGTGTGCTGTGCCTTCCTCCATCCTATCAGTTAGGCCCTAAATATTGGTTTCTGTGCCTTCTTCAGCACTAAACAGGAGAACCTTGTGTAGGAAGGGGGAGGCAGGGGGGAGAAAAGGAGAGATTACTAGTAAGAGATGGGTCTTAGAAAGAGCCACTGCAAAGTTGCACCGTGTTTGTACTTTGAACAGGCTGAAGACCTGGCAGCGGTTCTCAACCTGTGGGTCGAGACCCCTTTGGGGGTCGAACAACCCTTTCACAGGGGTCGCCTAAGACCATCGGAAAACACATATATAATTACATATTGTTTTTGTGATTAATCACTATGCTTTAATTATGTTCAATTTGTAACCATGAAAATACATCCTGCATATCAGATATTTACATTACGATCCATAACAGTAGCAAAATTGCAGTTATGAAGTAGCAACGAAAATAACTTTATGGTTGGGGGTCACCACAACATGAGGAACTGTATTAAAGGGCCGCGGCATTAGGAAGGTTGAGAACCACTGCTTTATAGTTTACCAAACAGCAGCAGTTTGATACAGGGCAGCCCCATAGATGTCTCTTCATGACCAGGACAGTTAAAAGCAGCCTGGAAAACCCGTCCCTCCAATAATTACATGCATTTTAACTTAGCCCATATAACAGCTGGTTGAAATTTTGTAAATACAAGAACAGATTTCTTGTTTTCTTCACATGGGCTCGAATGAGCCTGATAAGTGATCCGAGCAAATTAAGGCACCTTCCCATCCGGGCAGCACCTGCCCCAAGCTAGCATGGCGGCATCGGCTTCTTCCCGGTCACACCCCCAGTTACCCGATGGGCCTTAGTGGAGCCAGGGCTGGTAGACTGCGCGGCCCGACGCGCTTTGATGACGGCGCACCCGCGCCTGGGAAGCGGGCCGAGCGAGTCTGCGCAGGCGCAGCGCGACCGCGGTGGGCGGAGCCGGCGGAATGAGTGGCGGCGGGCCGGAGGCCGCTGTCGGTGGTGAGGCCCCTGCGGCGGGCGGCAACAAGAAGAAGGACTCACTGGGCACCGCGGGCTCGCCGGCGCACCTCATTATCAAGGGTACGGAGTGCAAGGGACATCGCCCTGGTGGGAGCCAGGGCGGCCTCGCCTCCCAGGCGGCGTCCTCGGCCCCGGGGTGGCGAGGCGAGCAGGGTCGTGGCCGCGCTCCCTAGTTCTCTGCTCCCGGCGCCTCCTAGGAACGACCCGCCCAATCTCTCTTACTTCCTCCAGGGAAAAAGCCTAGACGTGGGCCTCCTCTCCTGTCCCCAAGGGGCCTCCGTGGGCGCGGCCACCTGGGATGCGGAACACGGAGTGGGAGTGGGCCGGGCTGCGCCTCCGGCGGCCGGACCTGAGGTCGTGGCTTCACCCACCCTGGCTCTGCGCCTGGTCAGGCTGGAGTCAGTGAGGTCACAGCTGAAAGCGTCTTCAAGCTCCAGACACGTGCACAGAGGTCCGTTCTGTCCCGGGTGCTTCGAGCTGGAGCTTACAGCCTAGTAACATGGATTCTCACAGACCCCGAATTTACTTAGGGTCCAGAGCTCGCCACCCTGTTTCCTGCAACAAGGTCTTTGCCAGTTTCTTTCTTTTTTTTAATTAAATCTTTATTGTTCAGATTATTACAGTTGTTCCTCTTTTTCCCCCCATAGCTCCCCTACACCCGGTTCCCACCCCACCCTCTGCCCTTACCCCCCCACACCCATCCATAGTTGTATGATTTTTATCCAGTCTCTTCCCCCACCTCCCACACCTCTTTCCCACCAAGAATTGTCAGTCCACTCCCTTTCTATGTCCCTGATTCTAATTATATTCTGTTCATCAGATTTTTTATTCACTTGATTTTTAGATTCACTTGTTGATAGATATGTACTTGTTCATAATTTGTATCTTTACCTTTTTCTTCTTCTTCCTCTTCTTAAAGGATACCTTTCAGAATTTCATATTATACTGGTTTGGTGGTGATGAACTCCTTTAGCTTTTTCTTATCTGTGAAGCTCTTTATCTGACCTTCAATTCTGAATGATAGCTTTTCTGGATAAAGTAATCTTGGTTGTAGGTTCTTGCTATTCATCACTTTGAATATTTCTTGCCACTCCCTTCTGGCCTGCATGGTTTCTGTTGAGAGATTTCTGACAGCCATATGGGTACTCCCTTGTAGGTAACTGACTTTCTTTCTCTTGCTGCTTTTAGGATTCTCTCTTTGTCTTTTGCTCTTGGCATTTTAATTATGATGTGTCTTGGTGTGGTCCTCTTTGGATTCCTTTTGTTTGGGGTTCTCTGCACTTCCTGGACTTGTAAGTCTATTTCTTTCACCAGGTAGGGGAAGTTTTCTGTCATTATTTCTTCAAATAGGTTTTCAATATCTTGCTCTCTTCTTCTGGCACCCCTATAATTCGGATGTTGGTACGCTTGAAGTTGTCCCAGAGGCTCCTTACACTATCTTCATATTTTTGGATTCTTTTTTCTTTTTTGTTTTTCTGGTTGGGTGTTTTTTGCTTCTTTTTATTTCAAATCTTTGATTTGATTCTTGCGATCCTCTAGTCTGCTATTGGAACTCTGTATAATATTCTTTATTTCAGTCAGTGTATATGCTTAATTTCTAGTTGGTCCTTTTTCATATCCTCGAGGGTCTCACTAAATTTATTGGCGGTCTCACTAAATTTATCAGCGGTTTCTAGAAAATTCCTGAAAAACCTTATAAGTGTGGTTTTGAACTCTATATCCTGTAGTTTGTTTTCCTCCATTTCTGTCATTTGTGACCTGTTTCTTTGTCTCTGCATTTTTTATGCTTCCCTGTGTTGATAGAGTGGCTTTCTGTGTTAGGTGTCCTATAGGGCCCAGTGGCTCAGCCTCCCCAATTACCTGAGGTGGACACTCTTGGTGCACCCCTTTGTGGGCTCTGTGCACAGTGTTGTTGTAGTTAAGCCTTGATTGTTGTAGGTATCACTGGGAGGAATCGACCTCCAGGCCAATTGTCTGTGAGAATCAGCTGTGTCTACAGTGGGAGAACTTTGTGCTGGAGACACCCTTATGAGGCAAGACTTGCTTCAGTGGGGCTTTAGTGCTCACTGAGTCTGCCCCCTGAGTGTGTCCTTTATGGATCCGAGAAGCTGCAATCTGGATGGTCCCCCTCTGACCACTGGGTATATTGGCTCTTGGATCTAAGGAGGTGCTAATTTAGCCTCTGCTTGAAGCTACCCAGCAGGAGCCACGGAGAGATCTACAGATTCCTCTTCTTTGGGGTTTGCAGGTGCCTAGATGAGGCCCAGCTGTGAAGCAGTGCAAGCTGCTGTCAGGCCTTGGGCCTTCTTTTGGAAGTTCTGGGTCTCTCTGACCCAGCTGCAGTTTGTTAGGTAATTTGCAGATTGCAAAGGGCCAGGCCTTTCATATGCAAAAGCTTGGGTGGAACTGGAGTTCAGAGCAGTCGGGAGCTTGAGACTCCCTCCCGATTGAAAAAGACAGCTGCGTCCTCAGTTGCCAGCATTTTCCACGTGCGCTTCTGTACCTCTGCACTTTACATCCGCACCTCCTCCTCAGTGTGCTTTTCTCTTTCCTTCTAGTTGTAGAATTTCCACTCAGCCAGCCTTCCCGTGGTTCCGGATGATGTCCGTTTTGTCTCTTAGTTGTATTTTTGAAGTGGTTGTGCGAGGCAGCCATTTCCCGTGTTTACCTATGCCGCCATCTTGGTTTCTCAGTTGTCTTCTTCAGTTTCTTATCGCCGGTCTGTCTTAACCCCCTCCACCCCGTCAGCCCCACCATGTTGCAGTGTGGAAGAAGCCCTGGTAGGACTCCCGAGCCCTTCAGTACCACCCGTGGCAGGCCCCTCGGATGCTGCCTGTTTTTTAACCTTAGGTGTTAGGATTGGAGAGCTGGGGAGTGGGGCACAGGTGTTCGGGCTACATTATAATTGTTTATAGGTGTAATCTTAGTGAACTACCACTTCATTTTTTTTTCGTTGTAGTCAAATACCTCGTAACAAGTTTTATCTTAACCATCTAAGTGTACAGTTCAGTGGTGTTAGTACATTCACATTGTGCAACTGTCACTGCCATCCATCTCCATAACATATCTTCCCAAAGTCTGTACTCATTCAACACCCACTCCCCGCGGCTTCTAGCAGCCACCATTCTATTCTGTCTCTGAGGACTACTCAAAGTACTTTATATAAATGTAATCAGACAGTGTTTGTCATTTTGTGATTGGCTTATTTGACTTAACCATCCTCAAGGTTCATCCATACATACTGTAGCATGTGTCGGAATTTCCTTTTTAAAGCTAAGTAATATTCTGTTGTATGTATGTATGTATATATACACCCCACGTTTTGTGAATCCATTTATCCGTGGGTGGACACCTATGGCTTCCACCTTTTGGTTATTGTGAATATGGGTATGCACATTATGTTTGAGTCCCTGCTTTCAAATTTTTTGAGTATATACCCAACACTGGAATTGCTGGGCCAAAGATAATTCTGTTTTTTAATTTTTGAGCAATCACCATATTGTTTTCCATAGAGGTTGTGTGATAGTACAGTCTCACTAACTGCACAAGCATTCCAGTTTCTTCACATCCTCACCCAGACTTGGCATTTTCTGTTTCCCTGCTGGACCCTCCTAATGGGTATGAGGTAGTATCTTGTAGTTCTCGTTTTCATTTCCCTAATAAATAGTGATGTTCATCATCTTTTTATGTGCTTAGTGGCTATTTGTATAGCTTCTTTGGAGAAATGTCCATTTGAGTCCTTTGCCCATTTTTCTATAAAATAATTTGGGGTTTTTGTTGTTTTAGTTGTAGGGGTTCTTTATTCTGGATATTAACCCCTTTTCAGATACATGATTTGCATATATTTTCTCCTATTCCATGGGTTACCTTTTCACTCTGTTGATTGCATCCTTTGTACAGAACTTTTTAATTTTAATTTACTTAAAAAAAAAAAAAGATAATTCAAGGGAAGTTTTTCAAGTTAATCCAAAATTGAGTTGCAATTGAAAATATGTCTGAACAGCCTGGGCTTTTTCAGTGGATCCATTCATTCTAAATAATCTATTTTTAGTTCATCTTATTTGAAGACTATCAATTGTGAACAGGTATTTGTTTAATTTTATTGCTAGAGTCTAGTGAAAGGGAAACATATAAATAAATGATTTCGATACTTATGCCTTGGGTCTTTGAGGGTTTCTGGCCCATGGGTGGGTGTTAGGGGTGGGGACTGGGAGACAGGAGCGTCTTCCTGGAGGATGGAGTGTCTGATCTGCATCTTGAGGAATAAAGTATTGGCAGTTAACAAAAAGGGCAAGGTATTTTGGACTTTTGAACACCATGAGCAAAGGCATGCGGGCCTATAGCAGCAGGAGTGTCTGGGAAATGAGGTGGAGTTTCATGGAAATCAGACCATAGAAGACTTTTTCTTCAATGGCAGGAAACTATCCAATAAGTATGAGAATCATGTGATTAGATTTGTATTTTAAGTAAAGCACTTGGGCAGATAGTAGTTGTTCCTCATCTTGTGGATTGCATATTTGTGAGTTTGCCTGTTTGGTAAGATAAATTCATAACTCCAAAATCAATGTTGGTGGTGCTTTCATAGTCATTCCCACATAGGCAGAGTAGAGAAAAAAATTTAGCTGCCCTACGTGCACATTCATAGCTGAGTTTGAACAACACACCACTGCTTTTTGTTTCAGCTCTCTTACAATAAACAAATGTCCTTTTTGCTCTCTATTTAGTGCCATGTTTTTCACTTATGTAATGTTTGTTGTTGGTTTTGCTGTTTAAAGTGGTTTCCAAGTATAGTGCTGAAGTGGCCCTAAACACAAGAAGGCTGTGATGTGCCTTAGAGAGACAATACATGTATTGGAGAAGTTTCTTTCAGGTATGAGCTGCAGTGCTGTTTGCTGTGAGTTCTGTGTTAATCAGCCATCCAGACAAAAAGAAGAAAATTCATCAATCTGTATGTGAGGCCACTTCAGAAAGTGCCAAGGTAACATTTATGGTGTTGTGATGAAGCAATGGAAAAACAGCTAAATTTGTGGGTTTATGACCCATAGAGAAAGTGTAGTGGACAGCACTGTGTAAAGTTGAAAGCCAAAGAAATCTATAGTTCAGTTACCGAGGATCAGGAAATGTTAAACCCTTCTGGGCTAGTGCTGGCTGGCATTCTCAGAGGTGGTACAGTGTGAAAAAATGTTAGACTTGCCGATGAAGCAGGTTCTGCAGGTCAAGAGGCTGTAGAACTTTAAAAATACCTGCTAAGAGTTATACAGGAAAAAGTGTTATTGGAAGAGCAGATCTTCAACACTGAGGCTGGTGTGTTTTACAAGGATCTTGTTAAATGACACTGATAGCATTTTGGTTAACAAAAATATGACAAGAGTTTTGTAGCAACCTAATCTCATATTTCTTTTAAGAGCAATAGTTCAGTATTCTATAGTTCAGTGTTCATGGCAACCTTACAAACATAACTACTGCAAATAATGAGAATTGACGCTGTATGGAGTGAGTTATAGAGAGGTGCGACCAACTGTTGATGTAGTCCAAGTGAGACAAGGAGGGATGGAAAAGGGGATGATTTGATAAGTTGTGAGGAAGAATAACATATAAATGTTGACACCAAAGGTATAAATAGGAAAAATTGCAATGCAGTAAATTGTTCCTTAGGATATACAAAGCTTCACATATTACATTGAAGGCCTCCAAATTTAAGACCAGAGTAAAAAACTTATTTAAAAGAGATCTGCAATTTACTACATTCCTCCTTGTTCCATAATTCCATAGCATATTGATCTTCCATTAAAGTGATTATCCTAACCTATGTGTGAAGGTATATTTGTCTAACTCCCACAGTAGAGTATGAACTTTTGGAGAACGGAAGATGGTATCTTTTATCTTGTATATCAAGAAACAAAAGGATGCTTCCCATGTAGCTGTGTGGAAATCTGTAGCTTATATTTGTTTACATTATTTATAGAGACTTTACGTATTTGTAATCCTTGGGACTCCAACAAACTCTGAATTATTATAATGCGCTTGTTTGATTATCCTATCTAATAAAAGAGAAACATGGTAATTAGCCATATGTCCGCTACCCTTCCCATTGGCTAATCAAGGCGATATGCAAATTAACTGCCAGCCAAGATGGCGGCCGGCAGCCAGGCAGCTTGAAGCGAAAATGAGGCTTGCTTGCTTCAGTGATGGAGGACTCCAACATTCCCCGCCTGCCTTGCCGGCCTCTGAGCTCGCAGTTTGAAACATTGTTACAAATATAGAAGCTAAACAAAACCCCAGAAACCTGCTTTCAGCCAGCCGGGATCTCAGAGCTGGAGTTGATACAGTGTTTCGATTATAGAACCCAAACAAACCAGATACCTGCTTTCAGCAGCAGAGGCCTCAGAGCTGGAACCAGAGCTAACGCTGGCCCAGAATAAAAAAAAGAAAAAGAAAAAGAGGAGCAGTTGGGAGCTTCAGTCACCAGCCAGACTGAAAACAGCCCTCAGCCCCTCACTCAGACTGGCCAGGCACCCCAGTGGGGACCCCCACCCTGAAGAGTGTGTGACCAGCTGCAAACAGCCATCATCCCCATCATCCCCTCATCCACGCTGGCCAGGCACCCCAGTGGGGACCCCCACCCTGATCCAGGACACCCTTCAGGGCAAGCCAGCCGGCCCCCACCCGTGCACCAGGCCTCTATCCTATATAGTAAAAGGGTAATATGCCTCCCAGCACCGGGATCAGCGGAGCTGCGAGGCCTCCCGGAATGGGGATCGGTGTGACAGGGGGAAGCGCCCAAACCCCCTGATCTCATGCGGCTGTGTGTGTGACGGGGCGGGGCCACCACCCCCTATCCACCCTGCTCTCTTCGTGACAGGGGAAGGCGCCCCAACCCCCTAATCGGCCCTGCTCTGTGTGTGACAGGGTGCGGCGCCCCAACCACCCCCCCCCCCCCCACGGCCCTGCTGTGTGTGACGGGGTAGAGCCATAACCTCCCCATCAGCCCTGCCCTGAGTGTGACAGTGGCAGCGCCCCAACCCCCTGATCAGCCCTGCTCTGTGGGTGATAGAGGAAGGCGCCCCCACCCCCCACCCCCACGGGCCCTGCTCTCTGTGTGATGGGGTAGAGCCATAACCCCCCAATCGGCCCTACCCTGAGTGTGACAGTGGCAGCGCCCCAACCCCCTGATCGGCCCTGCTCTGTGTGTGACAGGGAGCGGTGCCCCAAATCCCCTATTGGCCCTACTCTGTGAGTGACAGGGGGGAGCTCCTTAACCCCCTGATCGGCCCTACTCTGTGTGTGACGGGGGAGCTCCCCAACCCCCTGATTGACCCTTCTCTGCGTGACAGGGTACGGAGCCCCAACCCCTCTGATGGTCCCTGTTCTGTGCGTGACAGGGGGCAGCACCCCAACCCCCAGATCGACCCTGCTCTGTGTGTGACAGGGGGTGGCGCTTCAACCCCCTGATAGGCCCTGTTCTGTGCGTGACAGGGTGCGGAGCCCCAACCCCCCTGATGGGCCCTTCTCTGTGTGTGACGGGGTGGCGCCTCAACCCCCTGATCTGCCCTGCTCTGTGCGTGACAGGGTACGGAGCCCCAACCCCCCTGATTGGCCCTGCGCTGTGCGTGACAGGGTGTGGAGCCCCAACCCCCCTGATGGGCCCTGCTCTGTGCATGACAGGGTACGGAGCACCAACCCCCCTAATGGGCCCTGCTCTGTGCGTGACAGGGTACGGGGCCCCAACCCCCCTGATGGGCCCTGCTCTGTGTGTGACAGGGTAAGAGGCCCCAACTCCCCAATCGGCCCTGCTCTGAGCCCGACCAGGGTCTGCACCTAGGGATTGGGCCTGCCCTCTGCCACCCGGGAGCTGGCCTAAGCCAGCAGGTCGTTATCTCCCGAGAGGTCCCAGACTGCGAGAGGGCACAGGCCGGGCTGAGGGGCCCCCTCTCTCCCCCGAGTGCACAAATTTTTGTGCACCGGGCCTCTAGTTCTATATAATAAAAGCCTAATATGCTGTGTCTAATCATCCGTTCAACCAATCAAAGTGTAATATGCTAATGATATGCTAAGGCCGCTCAACTGCTTGCTATGACATGCACCTGACCACCAGGGGGCAGACAGTTGACCAGTCGCTGTGACATGCACTGACCACCAGGTGGCAGACTCTACAACTGGTAGGTTAGCTTGCTGCTGGGGTCCGGCCGATCTGGACTGAGCAAGATGGGCCCGACATGCCCTGGAGCCCTCCCGCGTTCCCTACCCAGCTGGCCAACCTCCCAGGCCCCGATTGTGCACTGGTGGGGTCCCTCGGCCTCGCCTGCGCCCTCTCACATTCTGGGACCCCTTGGGGAATGTCAGAGAGCCTTTCAGCCTGATCCCGCTCAATGCAGGAGCTGTCCCCTGGTGGTCAGTGTGCTCCCACAGGGTGAGCGCTGCTCAGCCAGAAGCCAGGCCCACGGCTGGCAAGCGCAGTGGAGGTGGTGGGAGCCTCCCGCCTCCGTGGCAGTGCTGAGATGTCTTACTGCTGGCTTAGGCCCGTTCCCTGTGGGGAGTGGACCTAAACCTTCAGTCAGACATCCCCCAAGGGCTCCCGGATTGCGAGAGAGCGCAGGCGGGCCTGAGGGCCCCCCACCCCAAGGGCACGAATTTCGTGGACCGGGCCTCTAGTAATGTTATAGCAAAACTAGTTAGTGGCTTAATTTCTACAGTAATGTGTGTTTCAGAATCTTCTCCCTCTGCACCCCCTCCCCCCCTCCAAATCTTTACTATCTTAAATTCGTGGTTTTAGAAGTGATCACTACATCCAAACAATTGAATCATCTCTCTAAAGGTTAACTAAATTCCCATTATATCAGGCCACAGAAATAGATGTCCCAAAATCAACAAAGCTTAATGACTTCTTAGTCACATAGAAAAATACATGTTAATTCATTTATGCACTCTGGACATGTAAATAATTTGGTCTCGAAGATGCTTGCTGGAGGAGAGAGAGGATTTTAGTAAGTGATATGATGGAAATACATGCACTGTACTTTGGGAACATACAATAGGGACATTCCTTGAGACCTAAAGGAAGCTAGATAGAATTAATGAAAATTTTAAAGAAGTTCGATGTCTGAGCAGTTTTGGGGAATGGTTCCAGGTGATGACAATAGTATGAACTGTGGCAAGGATGCATGAGGCAGCATGGTGTATTTGGAAAACTGCAGGTAGTTCAGAATTGCTGACAGGTGAGGAGATGAAGCTGGAGCCAGACCATGGAGGCCCTTATGTGGCTTCT
This sequence comes from Myotis nattereri, assembly GCF_964212035.1. Lineage (NCBI taxonomy): Eukaryota > Metazoa > Chordata > Mammalia > Chiroptera > Vespertilionidae > Myotis > Myotis nattereri. Next base: position 128,424,496 of record NC_138077.1, on the reverse strand, counting down.
AAGGAGCTTGGAATCTTGTCTCTTACCTGGACACTGGTGGTTATTTGAGATGTGAATAAGTTCAATTGTCAAATAAGATCCATAAACTTCTGCATAGCATAGTCCTCACTTGGGCATTCACAATTCATGTCTGTATGCTATAGACTCCCAGAAGACTGAAGGTAAAGGAATCTGCCTAACTTGATTTTCTCTGTTTCCCAAACTTAACTAAGTAGAATTTTTAAAAAAATTAATTCCTAGTATCTTCCCAGAGAACTGTTTTAGGTAATGAACCATTGAATGATCTGCAAAAGTAGTTCTTTTATTTATATATTTTTACTTAGCATACTTCCCACAATGTATCCCAATAAAACTCATTAAAATAGAGATTTGAATTTACCCTGTTGCATATCTGCAAAAATAAGAAACTTGAGGAACAGATGATACCAATGAGTGAATATGAATGGCACATGTTCTTATTTGGAGATTTAACTCCTCCAGGAATTTTGAGGTTTACTCCTTAAACTATGTAGTTGTTACTAAGTAGAATGAATAGAATGACTCACCCAAAACAGTTAAAATTCAGAACTTTTTTCTTTAATTATATCTTTTTCAGACCCATTAAAAAGTTCAGAGACTTATAATGAACACTAACCCACCATCTTAATAAGTAAACACTAAAAGACCACTGTGTGGGATGAATAGAGCACAGAGGTTTTTTTAGAGCATGAAACTATTCTATATACCACAATGTTGAATACATGTCATTATACATTTTTCAACAACAAGAGTGAATCCTAATGTAAACTATTTACTTTGAGTGATAATAATGTGTCAGTGTAGGTTAATTGATTGTAACAAATGTACCACTGTGGTTCAGGTATGTTGATAGAAGGGGGATTGTGGGTATGTGGGGACGAGAGGTATAATGGAACTCTGTGATTTCTGCTTAATTTTGCTACGAGCCCAAAACTGCTATAAAAAAAAAATTAAGTTTATTCATTAAATTTTTAAAAAGGGGGACCACTGTGTATCTTGCTCAAATCGCATTCTTCTCCCTCTAAAGGTAACCACTGCCTTGAACTTGGTATTTATTCTTCTCATACATTTCTTTGTAGTTTTATTTCTTCTGTATATATCCCAAAAGGAAGTATCATTTTGCATATTTTTAAAGTTTATATAAATAGCTTTATCCTACTGACCTTTTTTGTGTACATTATATTTGTAGAATTTATCCATGTTCATAAATGTAACTCTAGTGTATTCATTCATTTTCTTTTTTTTTTAAATAAAATTAAATCTTTATTGTTCAGATTATTACATTAGTTACTCTTTTTTCCCACCATAACTCCCCTCACCCAGTTCCCACCCCACCCTCCGCCCTCACTCCCCACCTACTGTCCTCATCCATAGGTGCATGATTATTGTCCAGTCTCTTCCCACACCCCCCACACCCCTTTCCCCCCCAAGAATAGTCAGACCATTCCCTTTCTATGTCCCTGATTCTATTATAATCACCAGTTTATACTGTTCATCAGATTATTTATTCACTTGATTTTTAGATTCACTTGTTGATAGATGTGTATTTGTTGTTCATAATTTGTATCTTTACCTTTTTCTTATTCATCTTCTTAAAGGATACCTTTCAGCATTTCATGTAATACTGGTTTTGTGGTGATGAACTCCTTTAGCTTTTCCTTATCTGTGAAGCTCTTTATCTGACCTTCACTTCTGAATGATAGCTTTGCTGGATAAAGTAATCTTGGTTGTAGGATCTTGCTATTCATCACTTTGAATATTTCTTGCCACTCGCTTCTGGCCTGCATAGTTTCTGTTGAGAACTCAGCTGACAATCTTATGGGTACTCCCTTGTAGGTAGCTGACTCTTTCTCTTGCTGCTTTTAGGATACTCTCTTTGTCTTTTGCTCTTGGCATTTTAATTATGATGTGTCTTGGTGTGGTCCTCTTTGGATTCCTTTTGTTTGGGGTTCTCTGCACTTCCTGGACTTGTAAGTCTATTTCTTTCACCAGGTAGGGGACGTTTTCTGTCATTATTTCTTCAAATAGGTTTTCAATATCTTGCTCTCTTCTTCTGGCACCCCTATAATTCGGATGTTGGTACGCTTGAAGCTGTCCCAGAGGCTCCTTACATAATCTTCGTATTTTTGGATTCTTTTTTCATTTTGCTTTTCCGGTTGGGTGTTTTTTTTGCTTCTTCGTATTTCAAATCTCTGACTTGATTCTTGCAATCCTCTGGTCTGCTGTTGGGAGTCTGTATAATATTCTTTATTTCAGTCAGTGTATGCTTAATTTCTAGTTGGTTCTTTATCACATCATCGAGGGTCTCATTAGATTTCTTGAGGATCTCAGTACATTTATTGGCGGTTTCTAGAAAATTCTTGAAAAACCTAAAAAGTGTGGTTTTGAACTCTATATCAGATAGTTTGCTTTCCTCCATTTCTGTCATTTGTGTCCTATTTCTTTGTCTTGGCATTTTTTATGCTTCGCTGAGTCGATAGAGTGGCTTTCTGTGCTAAGTGTCCCAATTACCTGAGGTAGACACTCTTGGTACACCCCCTTGTGGGCTTTGTGCACAGTCTTGGTGTAGTTAAGCCTTGATTGTTGTAGATAAAACTGGGAGGATTTGACCTCCAGGACAATTGGCTGTGAGAATCAGCTGTAAAGCAATGCAAGTTGCCCTGGGGCCTTGGGTCAGCTGCAGTTTGTTGTTATTTTCAGATTACAAAGGGCTGGGCCTTTCATATGCAAAATCCTCCTCCGTGCATGGCTTGGGCAGGGCAGGGTCCCAGGGGATCAACAGGGTGGGCTGAGTGAGCCAGCAGTATGGCTGCTCTCAGTCCTGCCTTCAGAGGTCCTGGCAATCGCCGAGAGTGCCTCCGAGAGAAAGCTGCCCTCGAGTTCCGACTGATGCCAGACCGTCCCGTTTCTCTCGTATGAGTCTGGGTCCCCAGAGACTCGCCCGGAACTGGAGCTCAGCGCCTGAGACTCCCTCCCGGTTGAAAAAGACAATCGTGTCCTCAGCCGCCAGCCCTCTCTGCATGCACCTCCGCACCTTTCTATTTACTTCAGCACCGCACCTCCTCTGAGTCTCGGTATGCTTTTCTCTTTCCTTCTAGTTGTAGAAATTCCACTCAGCCAGCCTTCCTGTGGTTCTGGATTATATCCGTTCCATCTTTTAGTTGTATTTTTGAAGTGGTTGTGCGAGGCAGCAATCTCCGGTGTTTACCTATGCCGCCATCTTGGTTCTCCTCATTTTCTGATGTATAGTATTTTGTCATGAGTATGGTTAGGTTGTTCCCTTTTTTCTTTTGACATCGCACTCATTTCTAAGAGTCTCTTTCATTTGGGTAAGCGTTTTTCTAGAGCACATAGGTAGGCATGAAATTGCTAGGTATACATGTCTTCAGCTTTATTAGATACTGCCAAATTGCTCTCAAAAGTACTTGTGTCAATTTACTGGCCGTGGATAAGATTTCCTCTTAATACATTGTCTAAACTAGATTTTAACCTTCATATATTTATGGGAAATAGAAAGAGTAAAAACAAGCTAGAGATTGTGCCACTTAACATGGATTAACCTTGGATTTTATTTTGTCTTTATAGATCTTGGAGAAATTCATTCAAGGCTATTAGATCACAGACCAGTTATTCAGGGTGAAACCCGTTATTTTGTGAAAGAATTTGAAGTGAGTATTTAAAATTTATTTTGTAAAAATACTGCCCTAATTATTAGTGATTTTCATATATGGAAGGGACATCCTCTAGTTTTAAAATTTCTGATTTCTGTTCATGGTTCATAAAATCTACAAAGTTTTAATAGTAATAGTAAAAACTCTAAGAGTTATTACTATTAATGTAAGGAGCACAAGAGTAGGTGGTAGGTGAGTTGGGCTCAAGTTCTGTGACCTACTCTGGCATATTTAATGTCTGTTGATCTCAGTTTTTTTCATCTATGCAGTGAGATATAGTGAAAAAAAAAGGTTTTAAAGACTGATTGGTCTAGATTTTCCAGGCCCGTTTTTCATATTTTTTTTCTCAGTTGGGGCATCAGCACCCACCCAAAGCACTCAAGTTAAGACATGAGAATTATCCTTAGCTATTCTCTCACCTTTAGGTCCTGTATTTAGTGAACACATCTTCTGGATGCTACCTCATAAATTTCTAACCCTTCTGACTTGTGTGCCTGCTTTATCAACCCAGTAAAATCCAATCTTTACCCTCTTGCCAGAGTGCTCTGACATAACCCTTTTATAACGTTTGTCATCTATAGGATAAAGTCAGGCATTATTCTGTGACCTGTTCCCTACTTTTCTGGCTTAACCATCTGCCACCCCACCTTGTGTGCTATGTTCCAGCAGTACTAATACATCAACCTGCCATCCTATTTCATATTACTACTAGGGTCCCGGTGCACAAAATTCGTGCAGGGGAGGAGGCAAGTCCCTCAGCCCAGTCTGTGCCCTCTCCAATCTGGGGCCCCTCCCCTCTCACAATTCAGGCTCCCAACAACTTGCCTGCCTGCTTGCCTGATTGCCCCTTACTGCTTCTGCCTGCCAGCCTGATCACCCCCTAACCACTCCCCTGCCAGCCTGATCGACGCCTAACTGCTCCCCTGCTGGCCCGATTGCCCCTCACTGCTCTCCCCTGCCGGCCCGATTGCCTCTAACTGCCCTCCCCTGCTGGCCTGGTCACCCCTAACTGCCCTCCCCGGCAGGCCTGATCACTCCCAACTGCCCTCCCCTGCCAGCCTGATTGCCCCTAACTGTCCTCCCATGCAGGCCTGGTTGTCCCCACCTGCCCTCCCCTGCAGGCCTTGTTCTCCCCAACTGCCCTCCCCTGCAGGCCTGGTCCCTCCCAACTGCCCTCCCCTACCAGCCATCTTGTATGTTGGAGTAATGGTCAATTTGCATATTACCTCTTTATTAGATAGGATTGGTTTGTACATATATAATTGGTTCATTGTGCATTAAATTAACATCTCAAGCTACTTTTAAATAGATGGTAAATAGTGTTACACAAACAATTTTGTGATTCTGGGTAAGTTGAGGTTTATTTTCAAATGAGACTCCAACCAAGCAGGAAGTCTAAACCTGCTAAAGGAGAAAACCTTTTCATAAACCATTTATCACTACAAAAAGCCTGTGGTACAGAGCAATAACAATTGAGAGACAGCCCTGCAGCATTAGATACCATTTCTGAGTTCAATAGACTCTATTACTCAAAATCTGCATATATCTACCTCAAAGAGTTGTTGTGAAGATTAAAGAGGTGTGTATGTGCAAGCACGCACATGTCTGTATGTGTGTGTTTTGGAATACTGTCCGGTATCTAGGCATAGCTGTTAGCTATCTTCATCATTATTGTTGTAGGATAACAATAATGTGGAAAACTCAGAAAATTACCCAGAAATTATTACCTTATCATCCTATCTAATAAAGAGGTAATATGCAAATTGACCATCACTCCAACACAAGATGGCCACCCCCATGTGGTCAAAGATGGCCAGCAGGGGAGGGCAGTTGGGGGGAACCAGCCCTGCAGGGGAGGGCAGTTGGGGGCGACCAGGCCTGCAGGGGAGGGCAGTTAGGGGCAATCGGGCTGGCAGGGGAGCAGTTAGGCGTCGATCAGGCTGGCAGGGGAGTAACTAGGGGGTGATCAGGCTGGCAGGCAGAAGCGGTTAGGGGCAATCAGGCCTGGATTGTGAGAGGGATCTCAGATTGGAGAGGGTGCAGGCTGGGCTGAGGGCCACCCTGCCCCCTCCATGCACAAATTTTGTTCAGTGGGCCTCTAGTAATATATAAAAATTATTACCAATTCTGTAGTGAGATTAAATAAGAATAAAGTAGTGAGAGTAAAGCATGCGTGTGTTCTCTACTCAGTCTCTCAAAGTTGTGATCAAGGTGTTGGCCAGACTTTGTTCTTATTTGGTGTTCTGGGTTCTCTTCCTAATTCACATGATTGTGGCAGGACTCACTTCTCTGCTATGGTGGAATGAGGTTTCCCTGCTTGCTCTCAGCCAGGGGCCCCTCTGAGCTACTAGAAGCCACTCACATTCCTTGCCACTTGGCCCCTTCCATCTTCAAAGCTGTCAATGGAATCTTCATCACATGGAATCCCTATTGTGCTTGCCAAGAGGAGTCCAGTCCCTATTAAAGACTCGCCTGATTTAAGTCAGGCCCATTGAGGATAACTTCCCAAGTCAACTGATTGGGACCTAAAATATATCTGCAGAGTATCTTCAACGCAGCACCTAGACTAGGTTTTGTGTGCATAACTGAGAGAAGGTGTGTGTACACTAGGGGTGGGGCCAGAGGGGCCATCTTAGAATTCTGCCTACCATAAACTCTCATAAATACGTGATAGTTTTCTTGTTATCTACTTGCTTATTACCTGTCTGCCTTCATTAGAGTATAGGCACGATGAGAATAAGGACCTATTGCTTTTATTTTCTGTTGTATTCAAAATGCCTAAAATAATGCCTGCTGCGTTGTAGATGCTGAATATGATTCAAAAGAACAGGTAGCAGAACTTGGACTAAAACTTGGTTTTCAACATTCAGCCTTTTTTTGGCAGTATGGTTAAATACTAAATAGTTATTTAAAAAATTTTAGGTATACCTCTAAAGATATACTTTATATGTATATTTTTAATATTTTTTGTTGATTTTAGAGAGAGGAAGGGAGAGAGAAAGAAATATCTATTTGTTGTTCCACTTATTTATGCATTCATTGGTTGCTTCTTGTATGTGCCCTGACTGATGATCAAACCTGAAACCTTAGTCTATTGGTAACTGGCTGAACTATCCAGCCAGAGAGATCTACTTTATACTAAAAGAAGCATAGAGTTTTGGCATAATGGTGAATTCTCTAATTCAGTTCCATCACTGGCTGAATTATCCCTAGACTACAGGTGTCATACTTTAAATAATATAGATGTTTTCTATGAAATGAGTCTTGGATGGAGACGAAAGAAGTATTACATTTATGCTGCTGAGTATGCTGTATTCAGGAGCTCACTTCCTGTTGAAGCCAATACCTCTTTTAACTAGGATGGAACATAGTTGCCAGGAGCATGTCTGAAAGGAGAGGAATTATAGTCGGTCCTCTGTATCCGTGGGTTCTGCATCTGCATATTGAAAGTATTCAGGAAAAAAGTTAAGTTGTTGGTGTGTATTATATAGTTAGGCCTATGATGGTTGTGTCTGTATTGAATATGTACAGACTTTTTTTCTTGTCATTATTCCCTAAACAATGCAGTATAACAACTATTTATAAAGCACTTACATTGTGTTATGTATTTATTATAAGTAATCCAGAGATGGTATAAAGTGTCTGGGAGGATGTCCTTAGGTTATTAGGTTATATGCAAATACTATGCCATTTCATGGAAGGGACTTGAACGTTCTTGGATTTTGGTATCTGCAGGGGTTCCTGGAACCAGTCCTTCACTATACCAAGGAACAGCTGTATCTACACTCTGCATTGTTAAGCCCTCTAAGATCTTTTTGGAGAAGAAGCTGTGTTAAAGAGTAGAAAAAACATGGGCCTTGGAGCTTAACATAGCTAAGATGTGGAAACAGCCCAAGTGCTCATCAGTAGATGAGTAGATAAAAAGCTGTGGTACATGTACACCATAGAATACTTTGTAGCTATTAAAAAGATGGATCTCTTACACTTTGAAACAGCATAGGGAGACCTGGAGAATTTTATGCTAAGCAAGATAATCCAGTCAGAGAAAGAAAGTATCACATGATCTCTCATTCATGTGGAATCTAATGAACAAAACAAACCAATCAACAAAATAGATCCAGAGACATAGAAGCATAGAACAGACTGATGAATCTCAGAGGGAAGGTGGGTAGGGAGAGATTAACCAAAGAACTTATATGTATACTAGAGGCCCGGTGCACAAAAATTTGTGCATTCGGGGGGGGGAGGGGGGGTCCCTCAGCCTGGCCTGTGCCCTCTCGTAGTCTGGGACCCCTCGGGAGATAACGACCTGCTGACTTAGGCTTGCTACCGGGTGGCAGAGGGCAGGCCCAATCCCTAGGTGCAGCCCCTGGTCGGGCTCAGAGCAGGGCCGATTGGGGAGTTGGGGTGCCACCCCCTGTCATGCACAGGGCAGGGCGGATTGGGAGGTTGCGATGCCACCCTCAGTCACGCTCAGGGTAGGGCCGATTGGGGGTTGGGGCACCGCCCCCTGTCACACTCAAGGCAGGGTCGATGGGCAGGTTGCGGCGTCACCCCCTGTCACGCACAGAGCAGGGCCAATCGGGGTTGGGGCTCCGTACCCTGTCACGCGCAGAGCATGGCCCGTCAGGGGGGTTGGGGCTGCATACCCTGTCAAGCACAGAGCAGGGCCCATCAGGGGGTTGAGGAGCTCCCCCCTGTCACTCACAGAGTAGGGCCGATAGGGGATTTGGGGCACCGCCCCGTCACACACAGAGCAGGGTGGATCAGGGGGTGAGGGCGCTGCCCTCTATCACCCACAGAGCAGGGCCGATCAGGGGATTGGGGCGCCGCCACTATCACACTCAGGGCAGGGCTGATGGGGAGGTTATGGCTCTACCCCATCACACACAGAGCAGGGCCAGTGGGGTGGGGGTTGGGGTGCCACCTTCTATCAACCACAGAGCAGGGCCGATCAGGGGGTTGGGGCACCACCATTCTCACACTCAGGGCAGGGCCGATGGGGAGGTTATGGCTCTACCCCGTCACACACAGAGCAGGGCCGATCAGGGGGTTGGGGCGCTGCCCTCTGTCACACACAGAGCGGGGCCAATCAGGGGGTTGGGGCGCCGCACCCTGTCACACACAGAGCCACAGGGCAATCATGGGGTTGGGGAGCTCCCCCTATCAAGCACAGAGCAGGGCTGATCAGGGGTTTGGGGCGCCTTCTCCTGTCACGAACAGAGCAGGGCGGATAGGGAGGTTGTGGCCCCGTCCCCTGTCACACACAGCCGCAGGGTGATTAGGGGGTTTGGGCGCTTCCCCCTGTCACACTGATCCCGGTGCCGGGAGGCCTCTTGGCTCCGCTGATCCTGGTGCTGGGAGGCATATTAGCCTTTTACTATATAGGATAGAGGCCTGGTGCACGGGTTGGGGCTTGCTGGTTTTTCCTGAACGGTGTCCTGGATCAGGGTGGGGGTCCCCACTGGGGTGCCTGGCCCGTCTGGGTGAGGGGCTCAGGGCTGTTTTCAGGCTGGCGAGTGACTGAAGCTCCCAACCGCTCCTTTTTTTCTTTTTTCTTTTTTTATTCTGGGCCAGCTTTAGCTTTGAGTCTTGGCTCCAGCTCTTAGGCCTCCGCTGCTGAAAGAAGGTTTCTGGCCTTTGCTTACAATGTTGCGATCCTGCTGGCTGAAGCCTGGGGGACTAAAGCAGGTTTCTGGGGTTTTGTTTAGCTTCTATATTTGTTACATAGTTGCTTAGAGTTGCAGCTCAGAGGCCTGCAGCGGCAGGCGGGGAACGTTGGAGACCTCCGTCACTGAAGCAAGCAAGTCTCATTTTAGTTTCAAGCTTCCTGGCTGCTGGCCGCCATCTTGGCTGGCAGTTAATTTGCATATTGCCCTGATTAGCCAATGGGAAGGGTAGCAGTCGTACGCTAATTACCATGTTTCTCTTTCATTAGATAGGAGGATATGCATAACCCATGGGCACAGACAATGGTGTAGTTAAGTCTGGGGAGGAGGGTGTAGATGTGAGGTGGAGGGGTCAATGGGGAAAGAAAAGGGGACATATGTAATACTTCAACAATAAAGATAATTTTTTTTAAAGAGTAGAAAAAAACATGGGCTTTGGAGCTTGACATATCTGAGTCCAAGTCCTGGCACTCTTCTTACTAGTTACGATTAGTTGCTTTACTGAGGCTTAGTTTCCTTATTTAAAAAATGGGAACAATAATGTATACTGCAGAAATTTTGTGAGGATTAAATGGAACATTATTTTAAAAAATTACTGGTATATAGGTATAAGACAAATGTTGGTAACTTATTAAGAGAAAATGGTAGCACGTACAATCAAATAAACATGTATTCAGAATTTATAATAATTTTTATGAATTTGAGTTCAATGTTTGATGTCTTAGGGAAAATAGGGATTTGCTAAGCAAGTGACATAAGCATTACCTGAGGAATTTGTTTACTAAAAAATAAAATTTCACCCTGGGTGTGATAGATACAAGGCTATAGAAATGTTTTAAAGCCCTTATTTTGTGTGAGACAGAATGTCAGAAACTAATACTATATTGGAAAATAAGACAGACACAGACCCATCCTTCATGAAGCAAGGCATTCTTTTTCTCTTTTTAAAATATTTTTATTGAATTTTAGAGAGAAGAAGGGAGAAGGAGAAAGAGAAACATTGACATGAGAGCAAAACATCAATCAGCTGCCTCCTTCATACACCCTACACCAGGGATTGAGCCTGCAACCCAGGCATGTGCCTTGACTGAGGAATCAAACCAGCAACCTTTCAGTGCATGCATGGGTCGACACCCAACCAACTGAGCCATACTGGTTAGGGAGCAAGGCATTCATATATTGTCCTTGAAGAATGGTCTCTGGAGGGCTCAAAAATATTTTGTCAGCTAAGTTTGAGCCATTATCTTCAACTAAATATATTTTCTTTTCTTGAAATGTATCTGATCCAATCTTTTCACCCAGTGACCTCCCCCGTTGGTCTTCCTGAGGTTTAGTGTAGCATGGAAACTTTACATATCAGGCTCTGCTACCTTTATTTATATTATATTCCTAACACTTTCCTTAAATTAGTAAAGAAAAGCTAAAAACACTGTAAAGACTTCAAAGTTAAAAAGATATCTACATTGTTTATAGTTCTCTTCTATCTTGGTTCAGACAATAACATCCTCTAATTAGTCCATGTGGTCTTCACCAGATTGCATGGCTGGTCAGAGAGGAATGGTGAAGCAGAGCTAGTTGTCAGTACTTCCTAGAAGTTTTATCTGCTTTTTTACCATTTAAATGTAGTTCACGTTAAGAAAAACTGCCTAGTACTTAAAACTGAAGTTGTTTATAGTTTATATAATTTTAAAAAGGTAATGCACATGGCAACAATCATCTTTTTCTTTATAAAATTTTATTTCTAAAAGAAGGGAATAAGTGCCACATGGTGGCAGCATTACTTAAATTATTGAAGTTCTAATGTAATATTTTATGCTTTCTTTTTGTGTTTGCTAGTATTTCTGAGCAATTGACTCTTTCTCCCAACTTTATACAAATCTTTTCTTCCCTTGATTCCAGTGAGTATTTTGAACAGAGATCCCAGTGGGGCCCTCTCAGTGAGCATTAGTTTGATAGTGTCTGTGGGTAGAGACATTCTCTTCTGCACCTTTGTCTTTCTAGCCACAAGGAGCGGTCATGGCCTCTCTCACATAGAACAGGGGAGATCCATTTAGTCAATACTTATGAATTGCTTGCTATGGGGTGTGTAGTCCTGTACAAGTTTCTTATTTTTAGCAAACTTTATTCTTTGAATGTTTTATTGAATAGTTATTGAATACCTAGGTATATCGGTAAGGGATGTATTTAGTTAACAGTAACAGGCACCTGAAAAATAGTAGCTTTAACAAGTGCTTATTTTTCTCTCACACTACCCAGAGCCTAGGCCAGCCGTGGGCAAACTACTGCCCGCGGGCCGGATCCGGCCCCTTTGAAATGAATAAAACTATTGAAAAAAAAGACCGTACCCTTTTATGTAATGATGTTTACTTTGAATTTATATTAGTTCACACAACCACTCCATCCATGCTTTTGTTCTGGCCCTCCGGTCCAGTTTAAGAACCCATTGTGGCCCTCGAGTCAAAAAGTTTGCCCACCCCTGGCCTAGGCTGTTATGGTGGCTCTATGATGTCAGCTCTCTTCCTGATTTTTTTCCTTCTATCTCCCTGAGGTGTTGCTCTTATGCTTATGTTTACAAGATGGCTGTAGAGCTCCAACCCTCACATCTGCATTTCATGTAGCAAAAAGAAAGGCAGGTGGGAAACATCTAGCAGTCTCTGTTATAGGTACATTTGCCACTCCAAATAATATTCAATGTTGCTAGAAAGAAAGGAGAGGAGAATGGACCCAGGACTATCTGTCACACTAGATATGTAAAAATAAGAAACAGTCTCTACCTGTAGAAGTTTACAATCTAGAAGGACATATAAACAAAGAGACTTGATGGTGGAAGTATGATGATAAAATAGGCACAAAGTACTTGAGATCACCAAGGAGGAAACAACTCCCAAGAGAGCTGGGTGGGAATTTTTCATAAAGGGGGTTATGTTTGAGCTGAGAAAGAAAAACAGATACTATCCCGATAGGAAAAAAATGGATGATTAAAATTAGAGGCAAAAATATTTTCAAATAAGTATAGTTATTATAGGAGTTGGGAGGGATTGTGTTGATGCTTTTGAATATGGGTTGAATTGATCAAGAGAAAATCCCTTAAAAGGCAGGACAGACTAGAATTTCACTTGACATCCTAACCTCTCATATTTAGTTAGATTATTAGAGTAACTGTCATATTATGAAATATCAGTATGAAGTCTGTCCCATATACCATGTAATATATATGTATACAATATGGTTTTGAATCTTGAAGATTAACCCATTTTGTAATTGAAAGAAAATTTAAAATTATTTCTCATTTCCTCTCTAATATTATCAAATTAAATTGTTAATATATATATTATAGTAACTGTACTAATCTATATATATAAAGGCCTAAGCGACCAAATGACCAAACGGTCACTATGAAGTGCACTGACCACCAGGGGGCAGTCAACTTGGACAGATGAAAAGAGAAATAGGCGATTAAGTCTATGAAAGATTGCAAGCAGGTGGGGCTGAGCTACAGTTCGCATTGGGAGGCTGGGTCATCAGCCCAAATTCTGCCGCTCACCAGGCACCGCTGTAGAGGTGCGGCACCCCTGACCCTTGTCAACCCCTCCGGCCATGTCCTCCCCAGGCAGCCGGGACTGAGGGATGGAGGGAGGGGAAAAAAAAGACCACAAACTCCGTCCTTAGCACCTGCCTCCTCCTACCAGACCAAAGCCACCCCAGGACTTGCAGGAGGGTGCACAAAGTAGGCGGTCTCGCCGTGCAGCTACCATGACTCCCCAGTCCGCCCTGGGAGCCCCTCAGGCACTCACCCCACTTTTCCGAGCCTCAGTCTGCACACCAAGTGAGGCCGTGGGAGCTCTGCCCTAGGGACTCACTTCTCCATAGCTGGGTGTGGCAGACCAGGAGCCGCGAGGGGCAGTGGTGGAAGATGGAGGCAGATGCTCAGCTGACTGGGATGAGTGGGGCTGGGATGAGCAGGAGTGGCTCCTCCCTGGCCACCTGTCACTTCTCTCACTACTACATCCCTTGGGGGATGTTGGATGCCCATTTCAGCTCGATCCCCGCAGGCCACACCAAGGGACCCCACCAGTGCACGAATCCATACGCCATGCCTCTAGTTTTATTAATAACTAGAGGCCTAGTGCATGAAATTTGTGCACTTGGTGGGGGGGAGGGGGTTCCCCTCAGCCCGGCCTGCGCCCTCTCACAGCCTGGGAGCCCTCGGGGGATGCCTTAGTGCTGCCGTTGGGGTGGGAGGGGGCTCCAGGGTGCTCAGTCCCGATCGGCCAGACCCCAGCAGCAAGCTAACTTACCATTTGGAGCGTCTGCCCCCTGGTGGTCAGTGCACGTCATAGCAATTGGTCAACCATTGACTGCCCCCTGGTGGTCAGTGCACATCATAGTGAGCAGTTGAGTGGCCTTAGCATATCATTAGCACATTACACTTTGATTGCTTGAACAGACGACCGGACACTTAGCATATTAGGCTTTTATTGTATAGGATTATAAACATTTTAAAGTGCTTAGTTGCCAGGCACTGTTTGAAGCATTATGTGAGCACTTGCTATTACTTTCAACCTAAGAAAAATAAACTGTATATGAAAAATTTCAGGGTATTTTACATTGGAAACCAGATGCTGAGCTTTGTTTTGAGAATTTTTGCCCCAGAAGTAAAATGAATATATAAATAAGATGATGTTATAGTTTTCCTTTTGTAATAGGTGTCAGTAGTATCAGTATAAAAAAGCACCTACCAGATGGTAAGTTTAAGGGCAGAGACTATTTCTGACACCCTGTTTCATGTAACATTATCATTGGGTCTATTTGTTGTATCATTTAATTATTATCATTAACAGGCTATTAGAGAGGTGAGACTACAAATTCACTTGCTACAATGTGTGACTGCCAAGTTGCCTGCTACCAGAAATAACTCTTTCAATAACTCTTTAAATAAAGTGGTTCTTAACTTTAGGAAGTCATGGACTCCTTGGAGAATTTTCCCTCCAAGAAAAATAGAGGACATGTACATTCAATTTGAGTGCAATTTCAAGGAGGTTCTAGAACCCCAACCCCAACCGTGGACCCCAGGATAAGACTTATACTCTGAATGGAGCTGAAGAGTTCCCCTCTCTGCTCATTGATACCTTTCTATTTGAATTGAGATACCATTCTTTTGTATAAACAAAATCATGAGAACAAAAATGCCAGCTTTTCTAAACACTAGAACAAATAGACCACATAAAGATTATATATATCATGTGTGTGTTTATGAATGACTCATAAAGTGAGATAAGAAAATTCTGTTATTCTTTTTAGGAAGGAAAGTATAAAAATATACATATGTACACATATATGTGTATATACATTTTATATATGCATGTGTGTATATATACACATATATATGTTGATGGATGTGTGTGGATGTATATCCTTATACTTAAAACAATGGTGGAATAAAAAAATTTAAAGAATTACCTAAAGAGAGAGTGATAGAGGGAATAGGATGTAAAGGATAGTGATAGAAGCTAGACTTTTTTGAAGAGAGAGAGAATTTTGGAGCCATGTAAATATTTTACATAATTAAAAGAAAGTTAAATTTTAATGAGTAATTCTCTCCATATCAACTAAAAAATGTAAAAAAGCAAACCTTTGTTTGTAGATTTTGGTATTGCCATGCAGAGAGAAATTATCCTAAGTAACTTTAAAACACAGTAATTTGATTACATTCCTAGAGTAATCTCCCTTCACAACAACAACAAAAATAACCCCAAAACAAAAAAACTGTTTTCAGTAATCATTTTGTTGATGCTAGTATTAGTATTATTTGTTTAAATTGGTAATAAAGCAAATGAGTAATTATATTGGTGACTTGAGAACTGGAAAGAGATGAGGCAGAGGAAGGTAATTAAAAACCCTGTAGTCCTGAATTTAAGTTTGACTAATGAGTGAGAACTTAAAAAGTTTCCTTTCTTTTTAAAAAATAGTTCTCTCCTAGCCTTGTCCACTGAAAGTTTTAGAAATAATGACCAAGCCAGTAGAGTGAACACCACTAGTGCTCAGTCTCCAAATACTATTTGTAAATACTATTGGTATTTAGAGACCTACTGATTCCAAGTCTGAGTCAGGAAATGTACAGATGAGCCTGGAGCATCAGGCCATACCAGAAGTAAAGAAACTACTAAAAAACATTCAAGTTTTGTCTAAAGCAGGGGTGGGGCACGTCCAGCCCATGGGCTGCATAAGGCCCATGAAATCATTTGGTCCAGCCCTGCCAAGGCACTAGGGGTGAGTTAATTAAATGTTTGATCAAATATAGCAGGCTAATTTTTAAGTTGATAATTTTGTATGGCCCGCAAATGATGTTATAAATATCCAAATAGCCTTTGGCAGAAAAAAGGTTCTCTACCCCTGGTCTAAAGCATTCCAGAACCAACTTGAATAGGCTCCCACTGGACAAAGGACAATTTAACCACCAATAAGGAGAAATACTGTAATGGATGAAAAAATTCATTTTAAAATTTTTGAGTTACAGGAATATGTAAAAACAAACAAAAACCTTTAGAGCATACTAGGGAACCAAATAATTGTTTTAGGGAAATGATCAGGTGTTTTATTTTGCCTTTCATATAATGAGTAATTTTCAGAGTAGCCAAATAGTCGGTGAGGGGAAATTTTTCATTTTGGAGGTATTCCTGCTGATAAATGAAGACAAAATGCTAGCAATGTTCTCTCGAAAGTACACAACCAACCTCTGAAATGTTCTTTATAAACAAAATATAAAACCCTGAATCTGATCAAGCCTCTAGTTCTAACTACTAATTTACAGGAAAGAGAAGAGACAAAGGAACATGTTCAATTATACCATGGGGATTCATTCAGCAGAAAAACAGACTGTGGGAAACTGCAGAATAAATGACTCACTTTTTTCCCCAACAAATTGCAAAGGGTAAAAAAGTGATGGAGGTCAAATCTATAGATTAAAAAAGATTTAAGAAACATATTAACCAATTGCAATGTAAGAATCTTCAATTTTGTTTTAAACTGGAGGATAAAAAGAACATTTATGGGTTAATTGAGGGAGCGCTACCTTGATTTGTGTGTTTTTTAAAAAATATATTTTTATTGTTTTCACATAGAAAGGGAGGGAGAGAGAAACACCAATGGTGAGAGAATCATTGATCAGTTGCTTCCTGCACATCCCCTACTGGGGATTGAGCCCCCAACCCCGGGCATATGCCCTGACTGAGAATCAAACATGACCTCCTGATTCATAGGTCAATGCTCAACCACTGAGCCATGCCGGCTGGGCACTACCTTGATTTTTAATAATATTAAAGATTTGTTGAGTGTGAGAGAGGTAGTCTTATTGTATTTGTTTTTTAAGAGGAGTTTTTGTCTTTTAAAGGTAGATGTTGACATATTTATAGTTGAAATGATACATTGTCCGGGATCTGCTTCAAAAGAATACAGGATTGAGTAGGGAGATGTATGGAATGCTATAGAAGGAACAAACGCAGCCATGAGTTGAGAATTTTTGAAGCTTGTTGATAGGAATATGAGGATTCATTGTTTTATTTTCCCAACTTTTGTATAAGTTTTAAATTTTTTACTATGGGAAAATTAAGAGTAAAAATCTGACCACAGCTCCTCCATAATAATGACTTAAAACAAAAACCCGGTAACATAACTTAACTTTTTATTTCCTTATGATCAAGTTTATCACCTTTCTTTTTTTAAATAAATGTTTATTTTGTATTGATTTTAGATTTAGAGTAAAATTGTTAAGATAGTACAGAGCGTTCTTGTTTACCCTTTCCTCATTTTCTCTCTATTAATGTCTTATATTACCATGCTACATTGGTAAAACCTAAGAAACCGACATTGGTACGTTACTACTAACTAAACACCAGACTGGATTTCACCAGTTTTTCCATTACAGTCCTCTTTCTGTCCAGGATCTAATCCAGGGCACCACATTAGCATTTAATTGTCCTGTCTCTCTAGTCTTCTTTGGTTTGTGACAGTCACTTAGTCTTTCTTGTTTTTCATAATCTTGATAGTCTTGAGTACTGGCCAGTATCCTGTAAAATGTCCCCCAATCTAGGTTTGTCTGATTGGTTTTTTTTTTAAGATTAGATTAGGGTTGTGAATTTTGGGAAGAGTACCACAGAAGTAAATAGCTCTTGTTATCACATTGCATCAGGGGATGCTATCACCATGACATCACTAATGATATCAACTGTCATTATTTCCACTGTCAAGTTACTGTTTTTCTCTTTCCCTGCTCTATTCTTTAGAAGCAAGTCACTAAGTCTAGCCCACCCTCAAGTGGGGGATATTAAGACCCTCCCCACTTCCCACAGTGCAGTGACTCACTAGAACTCAAGGACATAGCATATGGTTGTTGTGGGGGCTCAGTGTTATGGCAAAGGAATACAGAGCAAAGTCATCAAAGTGAACAAGTGCACGGGGAGGAGTCTGGGTGAAACTACGCAGAAGCTTCCAAGAGTCCTAGGGTTCACACGATATGTTATTCATTCCTTAGCAGTGAGCTGTGACAACACGTGTGGAATGTTATCCATCAGGAAAACTTGCTTTAGCCTAGGAGTCCAGGGTTTTTACTGGGGACTGGCAGGTAGGCAATCTCTGCCTAGTGTGTATCAAATTCCAGACTCACGGAAGGAAAGTGGTGTCTTATCATTTATAGAAAGTTTTATACCAGTGAAAGGAACTATTTACTGGTCAAGTTCCCAGCCCACAGCCAAAGGCCAATCTTGCAAGCAGGCCTTTCTAAGGATAGTAATCTTAGGCCTTCAGTGTTAGCTCTTTTCTGCACAGGGAAGTATCCTCATATTACCTTTACTTCATACTTTTACTTGAGAAAAATGGAACCAGGTAAAAAATAGTATAAATAAGATGGTAAGAATGAAAAAAAATTTAAAATCAAATCAAGGGCATCTAATATATTTTTTTGCTGTACAGAATGAAATATGTCACAGTTTAGGCCTCATTTTTTGTTCTTTATTTCTCATGCCCATTAAAAAATATATATATTTATTTCGGAGAGGGAGAAAAAGATAGAAACTTCAATGATGAGAGAGAATCATTAATCAGCTGCCTCCTGAACAACCCACACTGGGGATCAAGCCCACAACTCAGGCATATGCCCTGACCTGGAACCAAACCGTGACCTCCTGGTTCATTGGTCAATGCTCAACCACTGAGCCATGCCGGCCGGGCTCTCTTGTCCATTTTAAAATATTGCTATAAAAATTATTACTCATATTGCAACTTTTCAACTTTTGAAGCATTTCATAATAATAAAAAAATGTCTCCAGATTGTGTGTCATCTCATTTATTGCCAAGTAATTAGAAGAAGGCCTTGTAAATTTTAGTAATAAGTAATAACGTAACAACCAAAACCTGGGTGGAAATCCCAGAAAGTAATTACTAAGATTTAAACACAATATGTACTAGTCACTTATTTTCTTTTGATAGGAAAAACGTGGTCTTCGAGAAATGCGAGTTCTTGAGAATTTGAAGAATATGATCCTTGAAACAAATGAACATACTCTTCCCAAATGTAGAGAAACAATGCAAGACAACTTAAACCAAGTTCTCCAGAGATGTAAGCCAGCTATTTTCTTATGTTGCTTTATTTCACATGAGATCTATGCCAAAATGTATCTTTTTGGGTATTTGGTGGGAGTTAGAGAGGATAGAGATAGATGGCCTGTCTCAGAGGAAGTGCTTATCTAGTGACTAATGTGTATTGCCATTGATGTTGAGAGCCTTAATCTCCAAAGTGAGATGTGTGTGTCTGCAGTGCACAAGATTATTTATCCTTTTAGAATGTGAGAAAATTGAAACATTTTTTACCTTAAAAAATTTATCCATTAGAAAAAGGTTGATAACCAAGATTTAGGATCTGAAATAAAATGTTTTCAAATAGGATATTAGTGTGTTTTTTAACTTAAAAAAATAATCCTGTTATAATATTAGTATTTTATTATTTTCATTAAGCAAAATATTTTACTTTGAAGACATAGTTAATCAAAACGAATATTTATTAAACATGTCAAATCATAGCATAAAAGGAGTTTTATTAATAATTGATTTTAAAATTAGAAGTATATCAGAAATACAAGGCTGCTCCTTGCATCTATATTGACACTATTCAGCTTGTCCAAGGATAATGCTGGTAAATAATGATGGATTACTGAAGTGTCAAATAAAATGTCTTTCAGGCCCTAACCGGTTTGGCTCAGTGGATAGAGCGTCGGCCTGCGGACTCAAGGGTCCCAGGTTCGATTCCGGTCAAATGCATGTACCTTGGTTGCAGGCACATCCCCAGTAGGGAGTGTGCAGGAGGCAGTTGATCGATGCTTCTCTCTCATCGATGTTCCTAACTCTCTATCCCTCTCCCTTCCTCTCTGTAAAAAATCAATAAAATATATTATAAAATAAAATGTCTTTCAGGCAGGGAGGAGGGAGAGAAAACTGGTCAGTGACAGAAAGCAGCTAAGAGACCTTGGCTAGTAATTGAGTTAAGTCTTTATGTGCAAGTCCAAGTTAGTCTTGTGTACTCTGATGTTAAAAGGAGATTGGAGAGGAAAAATCCCCTAAGGTCACGTTTGGTTTCTTTGAGGGGAGCAACAAGAAATCTAAAATTAACCTCAGACTTTTGCATTTTACTACAAACTTGTCCTTGTTTGTTCACACTGTCACTTCCTTAACCTTGACAAACATTCTAGACATTATGCTAAAAATAAAACTAAAATTATTATTAATAAGAATGCTTATGTATGCATTTGAACTCTGCCTGTAACTTGCCTTTTCTACATTTTGAGAATATAAAAATAAATTAGGTAAAACTTGGTAAAAATCTATAAACAGTTATTTGGCTTGCTTCATTCTTGGGCTAAAGTTATTTCTGATGTGAGGACTGGCCTCTTAAAAGTAGAGTCTTCAGCCCAGTTGGTGTGGCTCAGTGGTTGAGCATCGACCTATGAACCAGGAGTCACGGTTCAATTCCCGGTTAGTAGCGGGCCTGCCGGAGGCAGCCAGTCAGTGATTCTCATCATTGACGTTTTTATCTTTCTCTCCCTCTCCCTTCCTCTCTGAAATGTGTGTGTGTATGTATGTATGTGTATATATATATATATATATATATATATATATATTTTAAAGTAGAGTCTTCACAGTGCATAAAAAAAGTATTATCCAAAATTTAAATGTATTCTCCTAAAAGGAAGAATTAAAACACAAAATGCAAAGTTAATAATTAAGGTTTTGACATATACAGACTTCTTTGGGTCTCATTGTTAGCTTTAGAAACAAGTCAATGATTTTTGGAACTCAGTAGGCTCCAATATAAGTATTTTCATGTAGTAATCATCCTGAACAGCACAGGTATAATGGAGATAATTACCTGCTTTTTAAGCTGATGTAGTTTAAAAATTCACCTGGGCCCAGCTGTTGTTCTTGGGGAATTTCATGTTTAAAAACTTGACATTTTAAGTCATAGTGCTGGCTTATTTATTTTCACTACTAACTGATCAGAGAGTTGTGCAAGATCATGCAAGTGAATTTATTATATATGGAATATATTCTGATCTAAGTTATACTTTACAAGACTAGTGATGAGTTGAGTTTTGTTCTGTGCCTGTTAGAACTGCCACATTAGTCTTTTCTATGCATGTTTGAGAGCTGTTCTGGCAGTGCCATCAGCTGCATCTCAGAACTATACTGGTGTGGATCGTGGTCTAACATAATGCACAAAACTAAATAGCTGTGCAACAATAAAGTGGGGACATCTTGAATTATTTGAATGAGACCTGTTACAGAATCTGCAGCTCATAATTGTTTCTGCTTTTGGCTGTGTAGCGCCACCTATCTTGCAAAGTGTGTTTGTGTGAGCAGAGCCTTTAAAACTAACACTCTCCTGTGGATTCTTAACACCATGAAAATAAACAAGAACTCTAGGACAGGAGAGAAACCAAGATGGCAGCATAGGTAAACACAGGAAATTGCTGCCTCGCACAGCCACTTCAAAAATACAACTAAAAGACAAAATGGACATCATCCAGAACCAAGGAAGGCTGGCTGAGTGGAAATTCTACAACTAGAAGGAAAGAGAAAAGCACACTGAGACTCAGAGGAGGTGCGGAGGCGCACATGGAAAGGGCTGGCAATTGAGGACAGGGTTGTCTTTTTCAATCGGGAGGGAGACACACGCTCCCGCTCTGAACTCCAGTTCCGGGCTAGTCTCTGGGGACCCAGACTCATACAGGGAGAAGCTGGACTGTCTGGCATTGGGCGGAACTCGAGGGCGGCTTTCTCTCAGAGGTGCTTGCGGCGCTTACCGCGGGACACTGAGACCTGGGGCCTCCTGGGGCAGGACTGAGGATCAGCCATGTCTGTTTGCTCCACCCTGTTGATTCCCTGGGACCCTGCCCCACCCAAGCTGTGCACAGAGGCTTTTGCATATGGATGACCTGGCCCTTTGCAATCTAAGATTACCTAACAAACTGCAGCTGGGTCAGAGAGACCCAGAACATCCAAAAGAAGGCCCTGGGGCCCCACAGCAGCTTGCATTGCTTCACAGCTGGGCCTCGTCTGGGCACCTCCAAATCCCAAACAAAGAAGAGGAATCTGCGGATCTCTCCGTGGCTCCTGCTGGGTAGCCTCAGGCAGGCAGAGGCTAAATTAGCACCTCCTTAGAGATCCAAGAGCCAGTGTACCCAGTGGTCAGAGTGGGACCATCCAGATTACAACTCCTCAGATCCATAAGGGACACACTCAGGGGGCAGACTCAGTGAGCACCAAAGCCCCACTGAAGCAAGTCTTGCCCCAGAAGGGTGTCTCCAGCACAGAAGTTCTCCGACCATAGACACAGCTGATTCTCACAGCCAATTGGCCTGGAGGTCGATTCCTCCCGGTGATACCAACTACAATCAACGCTTAACTACGGCAAGACCGTGCACGCAGCCCACGAGGGGCCCACCAAGAGTGTCCACCTCCGGTAATTGGGGAGGCTGAGCTACTGGGCCCTATAGGACACCTAGCACAGAAAGCCACCCTATCGACACAGCAGCCAAAATGCGGAGACAAAGAGACAGGTCACAAATGACAGAAATGGAGGAGGGCAAGCTTCTGGATATATAGAGTTCAAAACCACGGTTGTAAGGTTTTTCAAGAGTTTTCTAGAAACCGCTGATAAATTTAGTGAAACCCTCAATAAATCTAGTGAGACCCTCGAGGATATGAAAAAGGACCAAATAGAAATTAAGCATACACTGACTGAAGTAGAGAATGTTATGCAGAGATCCAACAGCAGACTAGAGGATCACAAGAATCAACTCAAAGTTTGAAATACCAAGAAGTAAAAAACACCCAACCAGAAAAGCAAAAAGAAAAAAAGAATCCAAGAATATGAGGATAGTGTAAGGAGCCTCTGGGAAAACTTCAAGCGAACCAACATCCAAATTACAGGGGTGCCAGGAGAAGAGAGAGAGCAAGATATTGAAAACCTATTTGAAGAAATAATGACAGAAAACTTCCCCTACTGGTGAAAGAAATAGACTTACAAGTCCAGGAAGCGCAGAGAACCCCAAACAAAAGGAATCCAAAGAGGACCACACCAAGACACATCATAATTAAAATGCCAAGAGCAAAAGACGAAGAGAGAGTCTTAAAAGCAACAAGATAAAAACAGTTAGTTGCCTACAAGGGAGTACCCATAAGATTGTCAGCTGATTTCTCAACAGAAACTATGCAGGCCAGAAGGGAGTGGCAAGAAGTATTCAAAGTGATAAATAGCAAGATCCTACAACCAAGATTACTTTACCCAGCAAAGCTATCATTCAGAATTGAAGGTCAGTTAAAGAGCCTCACAGATAAGAAAAAGCTAAAGGACTTCATCACCACCAAACCAGTATTACATAAAATGCTGAAAGGTATCCTTTAAGAAGAGGAAGAAGAACAAAAAGGTAAAGATACAAATTATGAACAAGTACATATCTATCAACAAGTGAATCTAAAACTCAAGTGAATAAAAAATCTGATGAACAGAATAAACTGGTGAATATAATAGAATCAGGGGCATAGAAAGGGAGTGGACTGACCATTCTCAGGGGGAAAGGGGTGTGGGGGGTTCAGGAAGAGACTGGACAAAAATCGTACACCTATGGATGAGGACAGTGGGGGAGGTAAGGGCAAAGGGTGGGGTGGGAACTGGGTGGAGGGGAGCTATGGGGGGAAAAAAGAGGAACAACTGTAATCTGAACAATCAAGATTTAATTTTAAAAAAGAAGAACTCCAGGACAGCAATTTTCAACCTTTTTCATCTTAGAGCACACATAAACCAATTACTAAAATTCTGTGGCACACCAAAAAATATATTTGACAAAAGAAATAGGTATAATTTTGATTCATTCACACCAGACAGCTGGGAATAATTTGGTGATCTAAGGGAAAAGAGGTCAGTATCCCTGACTAGTCAGGTATTGCATGTTTTAAAAATTCTTGCAGCACTCCAGTTGAAAATTGCTCCTCTAAGAAGATACGTAAAAACAACCCATAAAGTAACTTGTCATCAAGATGCAGCCTTTACTATTTTCTCATCCTGAACATACTAGTAGTGTCTGTGTTTGACTCATTAATTATTTAATACAATTCACCAAGTTTGTTATCTAGAATTCTTGTCCTTGATTTTAGAGAGTAAGGACAGAAAGCCTCTAGGTTATTCCTGATTCAACTTAACTAATACAGCCATAGTAAAATAAACTTTCTCTCTCTTCCTGCCTCTCTCTCTTTTTAAGAGCAGTGACTGTTTTTGTATTATTTAAACAAAAGATAAATGTAAAGCACTAAGAAAAAGAAGTTAAGAAATTAGGGAGGAGAAGGAAAAAGAAATAAATCACCTTAATAACTACATAAGGATAACCATTGCTTTTTAACTTTGAAGAACATCATTCCAGACAACTTTGTGTATATCCAAATGGAAGGATGGATAGCGGGATGACTGCTGAATGAACAGATGGGCAAATGTAAGGGGGGTGGGGTGGGGGGAGAGACCTGATAAGAATGGATCATATAACTTTTAAAAATACATTTTTTATTGTTTACACAAGTGTAGATGTCCCTCATTTTCACCCCCCTTGCCCACCTCCATCCAGTCCCCACCACCACCACCACCCCCGTCTTCACCACACTATTGTCTTTTTAAATTAAAGTATTAATTTTAAATTTTATTTGAATTTAACAGAACAAAAACTTAAAGCTGAAATAAATACATTAAAATATGTGTTTCTTTACTATTAAAGGTAGTAGTTGCTAAAAGATCATTCAAAGAAAAGTAATAAAAGACATTCTGAAGTTAGTATCATTATTTCTGCATTAGTTAATGCCTTGAGACGTGGAGGGGTTAAGACTTAACCTTTTCTCTTGCATCTCTTCCCCAACCTCTCACTTGTGAATTTTAGCTTTGGTAGGGTTTATAGTATTTGTTTCTGTTCTGCACTTATAATGCTGCCAATTGCTTATTTAGTTGTACACTATTCAACTTCTTTCTGTTTCTGGTTTGTTTATTAGATCTATAATGATGTTGTTATAGTTCTCAGTTTGTTTCCTTAGCTTTACAGTCACATTTTCATTTCATGCTGTATGTTTGATCGCTTTTAATAGATTCAGTTGAGGTGGGTTTTGTTCGTTTGTTTGTTTTTTGTATTACAAAGTACCAGTGGAGAATTTTATTAGGTTTTCTTTCAGAATTGGATACTTTGTCTTATCTGCCTCTCACATATTATGTTCCTTCTCCCTCCCCCACCCATATCTCTTTCTCTATAAATGATAAATGAAAGCGTATCAGAGTTCTAAGAGTTTTGTCTACTCATTTTCTTTCTCTGACTTTTGGGGGAGGAATAGTTATGGTGAGGTTAGGAGTCTCAGTTCTTTATTAGAATCTGTGTTCCTATTCTTGGCCATCACTTTTCAAAGTTTATAGTATGCAATTATAATATTTCCTTTTTCAGTAAAGGATGGAGATTTTTCCCCCTCTTACTCTTTTATAGTTTTTTATGTATTTTATGAGGTATTTAAGGGGCTAACCTTGTCTGTTTTTGCAGCACTCTGCCTCTTTACCTAGAAATCATTAAGAACTCATGATTTAAAATACTTTTATAGCACTTTATTAGTTAGAATTTTTACCTGTAGTTTCTTCATAAACTATCATAACTCTGTAAAATAAGTATTAATTATCCTCCCTACTTTATAGAAACTGAAATTTATAGTGGTTTAATATCCATGGTTCTCCAATAATAATCAGAGGAATTACCGTGCAGACCTAGTTCTGCTCCAAAGCTCAAGTTCTTTCAACTTCAGAATATTGCTTTTGTGCATCTTTGAGAAGGTAATAGGCAAAGTCCACCTTTTCTTCTGAGACATCACTTTCTCTTGGATTTTCTCCTACAACACAGGCGCCTCCTTCCATTCTACTTTGTTAGTTCACACCTTTTTCTTGACTTTTAACATTGTTGAGTCCTAAGGCTTGGGTCTGGGATATCTTTTCTGTCTCTACTACCTTGCTTGGTGGTCTCATGTAGAATCACAGTTTTAAATATTATCTGTGTGCCATTCATCAATTCTACATTCATATTTTAACCCTAGGCTCCTCTCTGGATTGCTAGACTTTTTACATCCAACTTCTTAGTCTACTTAGATGTCTAATAAGCATCTCAGTATAACATATCCAGAACCAGACTTGAATTCTTTCCTCAGTTCTGCTTTTACCTCATTTTATACCATTTCATGAATGACATTACCATTCCCTAGATGCTCAGGCTGAAAAATCTGAACTCCTATCTTTCTCTCCCTTCTTCATCTCTTTCTCTGGAGTGCTCTCTTTCCCCCACTTCATCTCCTTCACCTCCCTCCTTCCCTCCTTTACTTGTCCCTTCTCTCTTCCCCTTCCCTCCCTTCTCCTCCCTTTCTCTTCTCTTCCTTTTTTCCTCTCCATCTCCACTCCTTCCCTCTCTCCCTCTGTTCTTTTCTCTTCCCCTTTTTCATTCTTTCCTTCTTTCTCCCCTCATGTATATTTAATTAACAAATCCTTCTGGCTCAGTGACTCTTATTTTCTACCTCCCCCCCACCCCGCCCCCCCACCACCACTTGCTTTGTTCTAGCTACTCTGGCTACCTTATTCTTCCTCTAATGTGCCAAGCACACTCCCACCTCAGGGCCTTTGCACTTGCTACTCCCTCTGTAATACTCTTTTCTCAGATTTCTGTACATTCTCATTTCCTATTTGTCTCTGCTCAGATGTCAACAGTGAGACCTAACACAGCCACTCTAACATTCGTCTCCCCTCACTTTGGCATTCTCTGGCCTCCCTACCTTGCTTTGTTTTTCTCCATCATTTCCTGATATGCTAACTATTTATCTATATGCTCTGTCTCCCCAACTAAAATAAGTTTCATGAGCTCAGGGACTCTGTTCTCTGCAGTATCCCTGGCACCTAGAATAGCAGTGGCTGGCACATTGTAGCCACTAATTATTTATTTATTGAAATAAATGAATGAATGAGAATTCAGCCAACATCTGCTCCTAATACCAAACCAAAATTATTTTCTTATGTATGTATTTGAGGTTTACACATACCTACCATGACAGGATGAATTTGTTTCTTTTATGTGAAGACAGTTGGGATATTAACTACTATGTGCAGCACAGTTACTGTATGTTATACTAATTTCCTTGAATAAACTTTCAGTTGAGAGAAAATAATTTGATAAATTATTGACTTTTTAAAGTCAGTATAGTTTCCTAAAACACTGAGACAACAGGGGCAACTGCTTCCTATTGATCAGTAAGTCCTGTGGAAGTAATAGGAAGGTTTGGATAAATGGACCTTTTCCTCTTTGAGTCTCTAATTGTGAAGAAAGGGAATGTTTGCTGTAGTCAGGTGACTTTCCTAGACTTTAGAAAAGCAGATTTTATTATACTCAGAAAGTAAACCATTTTTTTTATTGTGTGGCTAAAGAATTAAAAAGTAAATTACTTCAAAGGAATTTTCTAGAAATACGTATTTTGTCTAAGCACCAAGACAATCCTGGTAAGGAACAAAAGTATGACTTTGTCAGATCTGTTCTAATTAAATTTTAAAGGATATAATAAATGACAAAATAAATGTCATAGTCCTATAACTCTTGTCAGATTAAACCAAGAAAGACCTGAAAATAATGAAACAAAGACCACAAAATGGATATTTTTAAGCCTTCCTTCCATCACCCTCCTCCAAAAAAGTAAAAAAATAAAAAACCAGGAAATTATAAAAACCACTGCTCAGGAAAGATGATGTAATATTAATACTACTATAGCACAGAAAGAAGGCAGATCTAATCAGCACCTATTTTGGTTTGTTTTCATCTTTTCTGTTAGAACAAACAATGAATGATAGGGAACCTAATTTTCAGTACTAAAATACTGTCTTTGATATAACTATAAAGCAAATGGTTACTGATGAAAACCTGACGTTTAAAAGCAGAATCCTCCTCTTAACCATATTTTCACAGGGTGGGTCCTAAAATTCTTCTGAAAGAGAATCACAGTCCCCGCCCTGTTGTGGAACTTGTGACCTAGTTGGGGCCAGATTGAGGTGAGATAGGAAGGCATAATTGTAAAACAGCTAGGTGAACCTCTCTTTAAGCAAATGCAAGCTAAACTGGTAGGGTGTTACATACCAAATAAGGGGACATTCTTATAGGGAAAGGATTAATCCGGGGGGATTTTATGAAGGCAGTAAACCTTGAACTGAGCTTTTGAAACAAGTAAAACATTTCAATTATAGGAAAGGAATAAGGAAAGCACTTTCAGTAGGGATAGTATAGTAAATAGAATAATAGTTCTAATAATAGAACAGTAGCATTTCTTGACTGCTTACATCTGTCAGTATTACACATGCCATTACTTCTACACATGCCTTATAGAGACAAATGAAAATATTTACTTGGGTAAGAAGTAAATAACAGCAGTCAGAAGTATTTTAAATAGAATATTATGTACTGATTTATTACTCTGCTTACTATGTGTGAAGAACTATGCTAAGTGACTTTTATTAGTATTTAAATATGTGCTATCTTATTTAATTCTTGTATCAATTCTGAAGTCCTCTTTGTTGTTTTACAAATGGAGAACTAAGATGCTACAAAATTAGCAACAGTAGCAATAACAGCACCTGGCAATAAATATTTGGCAAATGAATGAAAGAATAAGTAAACAAACATGCCAAAGATCAGTGAGACAACTAATAAGTGCTCACCTCTAGATTTAACAAAGTCTGGAGGAGAAACCAAAATTGCAGCATAGGTAAACACCGGAGTTTGCTGCCTCGAACAACCACTTCAAAAATACAACTAAAAGACGGAACGGACATCATCCAGATCCACAGGAAGGCTGACTGCGTGGAAGTTCTACAACTAGGAGGAAAGAGAAAAGCATACCGAGACTCAGAGGAGGTGCGGTGTGGAAGTAAAATACTAAGGTGCGGAGGTGCATGCGGAGCGGGCTGGCAGCTGAGGGCGCGGTTGTCTTTTTCAATTGGGAGGGAGTCTCAGGCTCTGAGCTCCAGTTCTGGGCGAGTCTCTGGGGACCCAGACTAAAACAGGAGAAACGGGACAGTCTGGCATCGGTCGGAACTCGAGGGCAGCTTTCTCCGAGGTACTTGCAGCAATTGCTGGGACACTGAGAAACAGAGCCTCTGAGGGCAAGACTGAGAGCAGCCATAATTGCTAACCCTGCCCTGTTGATCCCGTGGGACCCGCCCCACCCAAGCCCTGCAGGGAGACTTTTGCTGGATAGCCTCAGGCAAAGGCTCGATTAACACCTCCCTAGAGATCCAGGAGCCAGGAAGCCCAGAGGTCAGAGTGGGACCATCCAGTTTGCAGCTCCGTGGAACCATAATAGACACACTCAGGGGGCAGACTCAGTGAGCACCAAAGCCCCATCGAAGCAAGTCTAGCCCCAGAGGGGTGTCTCCAGCACAGAAGTTCTCCCACTGCAGACACAGCTGATTCTCACAGCCAATTGGCCTGGAGGTCAATTCCTCACAGTGATAACTACAACAATCAAGGTTTAATTACAATAAGACTGTGCACAAAGCCCACAAGGGGATGCACCAAGAGTGTCTACCTCAGGTAATTGGAACACTTAGCACAGAAAGGCACTCTATCTACACAGCGAAGCATAAAAAATGCCGAGACAAAGAAACAGGACACAAATGACAGAATAGGAGGAAAGCAAACTGCTGGATATAGCGTTCAAAACCACACTTTTAAGGTCTTTAAAGAACAGTCTAGAAGCCGCCGATAAATTTAATAAGGCCCTCAAAAAGACTGGTGAGACCACTGATAAATGTAGTGAGATCCTCAAGAAATCTAATGAGACCCTCGATGTTGTGATAAAGGACCAACTAGAAATTAAGCATACACTGACTGAAATAAAGAACATTATACAGCAGCCCAGAGGATCACAAGAATCAAGTCAAAGATTTGAAATACGAAGAAGCAAAAAACACCCAACCGGAAAAGCAAAATAAAAAAAGAATCCAAAAATATGAAGATAGTGTAAGGAGCCTCTGGGACAGCTTCAAGCGTACCAACATCCGAATTATAGAGGTGCCAGAAGAAGAGAGAGAGCAAGATATTGAAAACCTATTTGAAGAAATAATGACAGAAAACTTCCCCTACCTGGTGAAAGAAATAGACTTACAAGTCCAGGAAGCGCAGAGAGCCCCAAACAAAAGGAATCCAAAGAGGACCACACCAAGACACATCATAATTAAAATGCCAAGAGCAAAAGACAAAGAGAGAATCTTAAAAGCAGCAAGAGAAAGAAAATCAGTTACCTACAAGGGAGTACCCATACGACTGTCAGCTGATTTCTCAACAGAAACTTTGCAGGCCAGAAGGGAGTGGCAAGAAATATTCAAAGTGATGAATACCAGGAACCTACAACCAAGATTACTTTATCCAGCAAAGCTATCATTCAGAAGTGAAGGCCAGATAAAGAGCTTTACAGATAAGAAAAAGCTAAAGGAGTTCATCACCACCAAACCATTATTATATGAAATGCTGAAAGGTATCCTTTAAGAAGAGGAAGAAGAAGAAAAAGGTAAAGATACAAATTATGAGCAATAAATACACATCTATCAACAAGTGAATCTAAAAATCAAGTGAATAAATAATCTGATGAACAGTATGAACTGGTGATGGTAATAGAATCAGGGACATAGAAAAGGAATGGACTGACTATTCTTGGGTGGGGGAAAGGGGTGTGGGGTGAGGGAAGAGATTGGACAATAATCGTGCACCTATGGATGAGGACAGTAGGTGGGGAGTGAGGGCGGAGGGTGGGGTGGGAACTGGGTGGAGAGGAGTTGTGGGAAAAAAGAGGAACAACTGTAATAATCTGAACAATAAAGATTTCATTAAAAAAGAAATAAAGTCAAAAGCAAGGAAAAAAAACAAACAAAACAAAGTCTGACTCTTAGCCTGCACACTAAACAGTGAAGTAAGTGATGACATTTATCTATGTAAATACAATGGATCCAGTAAATGAAAAGGTTTAAATAACTGATGGATTAAAACCAGCTTCATTGATGAAATTATAAGAGGAATGGAGTATTGAGGATAAGAGTCAAGCCTTAGAGTCAGAGATCTGATTTTAATCCTACTTTTTGTATTTATCTTTTATATAATAAAAACCCAGTGGTCGTAAAGCTGTAACAACCAAAGACTAGTCACCAGGAGGCCTCGCTGCGCACAGGTGGGCGGGGCTGCGTGTGCAGCAAGGTGTGCGCGGGTGGATGGGGACTTGACTCTGGGTCCTGCCCCACGCTAGGACTGGGGGGGGGGGGGGGGCCGGTTCCCGGGTCTCGCACGATTTTACGTGCTGGGTCACTAGTTAGTCATATTACCTCCTTGAGTGACATCTACCTCTTTACCCCTGTTTTTTACAAATGCCAGTACTCTGTAAAGTGTGACTGTGATTCTCTTCTAAATAGAAAAGTGGGATTAAAAGGAATAATACATGGAAAGTACAGGTCTTGGCACCATAGTACTAATAAATAACTATAGTAATTATTACTAACAGTTTTGGTCCATTAGAAAGGAAAACAACTCAATGAAAACAATCTGGAGAAGTTTGAATGTGGCAGTGGCAGCCAGGATGAATTTGAAGACGAGAGCAGAGGCAAGAAGAATAGTAGAAAGTTGTTGAAGCATTCCAGTAATGTCTGCAAGAGAGCAGTAGTGTGCAAGAGACAAAGGGAGAGGGGCCTAGTGATTGGGAAAGACACTGTAAAGGCACAATCAAAATGTAATGCAAAGTTTATATCTTTTTAGACAATTCTAAGGTTATTGTTGACAATTTGTCATTGGAATTAGTACTTAAATGCCTTTGGCTTGCAACTCAAAGCTCAAGAATGATGGTAGTTCTGATTATGACATACTGAATATATTGGTAGAACTTCTTTTTTTGCTACCCCACCACAACCAAAATAGTATCGTGGTTTTTTGTTGTTGTTGTTGCTGTTTTTTGCATAGTTTTTTGAGATCTAAAACATTCCACATATTTGTTTTCCCAGGTCATTCTTTCATTGATCAAGGGCTGCTAATTGAAAACCCATTCTCTGTTTTATTTCAGTGCAAGCAGCTACTGACTCAGTCTGTAGACTCCAACAGAGGGAGCAGGAACGAAAAAAGGTAAAAGTGGATCATTTGGGTATTGGAGCCTCTAACTTCAGGGCTTTTATTATAATCATATTATTAGCTTTTGATAAAAAGAAGTTATCTGAATTTGGTTTTTTATGCAATGATTTTAAAAGATTTTAAAATGGCTAATTCGTTCATGATGTTTTGAAGAGGTATGGGCACATGATTGCACCATCCATATTTTTATAGTTTAAATTACAGACCTTGACCTTTTTTTTCCACCTTTTCAACATTTCCATCTTTTCCTTGAAAGTGGTATTTGTCTTATGGAGGAGAGAGAATAGGACTTTTACATGGAATAAAAAATACTTACCAGATTGGAAATATAAATCTTCCTTTGCGCCTGAAGCATTGAGTATAGAATGTATATTTCTTCTAGAAAAGGAAGCATTCATGCCTGTGGATGGGTTATTTAGTGAATAGTCATAAGTGCATGTGAATCACTTGCTGGGTAGTGCTTTGCTTATTTTAATTATATCTTAACTAAATTCAGATGTGGAAAAATAGCTTAAGGATTTAAGGTCCTGTTATAATTTGGTGTTTTCACATATAATTTTCATGAATTACTTATATAGCTTATTTATTGCTTTAAACCAATAAAGATACACTTATTAAGAAATGTTGAAAATGCTAAGTCATTCTGAAATACACACCTTTTTGCATGTGCATGTATCAACGAGTGTTACTATCTCCATTTCTCTGGAAGGTGTTGTGGTTCAGATTTGGCATTGTATAAAAATATAATGGAATGAACCTTGCCCCAGTTTGAATTTCTTCACCCTCTGCTCAACTTTAAATATTGATATAAAGTTTAAATATTGAACAGTTTGATGAATCAAGCCTACTGAAAGAACTTGACATTCAAGCCAGGGGGGAAGGCTGCCCAAGAAGAGTAGGATTGTTTCTAGCAGGCCAGGTCAGGAAACAGGCCATTGCGGAGCACCTTGATAAAAGGGCAAGGCAAAGCCATAGGCAGGAAAGTCTGGGTTGGGTGGAGTGTTTGCACTGTGTCTAGAGAGCACTGTAGAGGCAGGAACAGGGGCTTCAATGGGCTTTCCCTGGCTGGACAGATTTTTTTTTTAATCCTCTACTTTGCTAGGAGAAAAATTTTAGTTTGTTAAGTTTGAAGCAGTTTGTATACTCAGGAGGTAAAAGTCTAGGGGTCCCAAACCACTAGTCTATAATAATAAAAGCATAATATGCTAATTAGACCAGACATCCTTCCTGACAGCCTTCCAGATGAAGCCAGGGCTGGGAGGGGAGCCCGGGTCCTGGGTGCCTGCCGGTGGCTGGAGAAAAGCCCGGGTCCCGAGTGCCAGAGGAAAGCCAGTGCCAGCAGCCAAGGAAGAAAGGCCTACTCTTGCATGCATTTTGTGCATCGAGCCTCTAGTACTAATATAATGTAGGATAAAGTAAAAGCTGTGGTCCAGTCACAAGGAACTTTGTAGGATCTGGCAAAAAAGTAATTTATTAGGAGGATGCTAGCATTCGTTTCAACCTTGCTCAATGAGTTGGACTTCAATTGACAGGATATGGGACGAAAAATATGAGAGGGTGACGGATATCATGTGAGAAAAAAACAAAAGATGTTAGAATTCAGTAGTTTGTGGAGCTGGGAATGTGGACTATCTAAAGCATGGTGAGGAACTTTTTTTCTGCCAAGTGCCATTTGGGTATTTATAACATCATTTGCAGGCCATACAAAGTTATCAACTTAAAAATTAGCCTGCTTGCCCTAGTTGGTTTGGCTCAGTGGAGAGCGCGTCGGCCTGCAGACTGAAAGGTCCCCAGTTCAATTCCTGTCAAGGGCACATGCCCAGTTTGCAGGCTCGATCCCCAGTGGAGGATGTGCTGGAGGCAGCAGATCAATGATTCTCTTTCATCATTGACGTTTCTCTCCGTCAGGTTTCTCTCTGAAATTAATACAAATATATTTTTTTAAAATTAGCCTATTATATTTGGTCAAACGTTGAATTAACTCAAACCAAATGCCTTGGCAGGGCCAGACGAAATGATTTTGCAGGTCTCATATGGCCTGTGGGCCAGACATTCCCCACCCTGATCTAACGGGTTATATCTGAGGATGATTGTGGAGAACCTTGATTGCTATATTAAACAAATTGTTAGTGAAGGCACCAGGAGCATTTCTGTGTTTGAGAAGCAAAAAGACTTTTTCTGTAAGAACACTGGCTATTCCTGGCTGTAACATGTGCAATTCTCTTGGCTTTCACAATGAAAATTAAAAAGGGTGCCCTATGTATGTTGAACATGTTGCTGTGTGATTTAAGCAGATTTATGTGAATATGCTCTCACACATTATTGGTCTTTCGAAGACATCGTCAGAGTAGTTATGATTCTGATAAAATGGCAATTCTTTTCATCCTTGAGCAGAACTAACCTAAAATTAAATTGTAATTGGAATGGTTCTTCTTGGCACTTTGAACTTTTTTCACATTTGGTGTATTAACTATATGTAAGTAAGAAAATGACCAGATTTGGTAAAAAAAAAAGTACAGTGTCTTCTATTTCTAGCTGTTTTCTTTATTAGCTAGCTGTATGTTCTTGGACAATGCCTTGAGCTTCAAGCTCTTCATCTGCAAAATAAATACCTATTTTACTTAACCTTATGGATTAATATTTTACTTACCTGATAGATTGTATTACGTGGTTTGTGTGAAATGGTTTTGCAAATTGTATATCACTTTTCATATGTAAGGTGGCACATCTTCCCTGCCAGTTCAATCATTTGTTTAAGGTGCAGGCAGTCACTTTGTGCATAAGAGCTCTGTTGTGGTTTATTAGAGTTGGCAAAGCCCTTGAAAATCCTGCCCATTCATGATTTTCTGAATTAAAAGATGCTGTCCCTGGTTGTTTTTTCTTAAAGTAGCCTCAAGAAATAATAAAGCCCTTAGAATATTTTAGTCATAATTTTATTTCTATAGGTATTATGTTAGAGAACGTTAATGAACTGTCTATAGAGTACACATTAAAGTTACTATTTTAGAATGTACTGAAATGTTGTGTTTCACTAAGGACTGAAATGGAGTGAAACCTACTTGCATAATCAGCCACCCTGAGTATTTTCTTTTCTCAAAATAATGTAATAAAATTAACCAGCTATAAGTCACACAAAGATGTGCTTTTCCTAGAAGAATAAAAATTCTTTATACCAGTGGTTCTCAACCTTCCTAATGCCATGACCCTTTAATACAGTTCCTCATGTTGTGGTGACCCCCAACCATAAAATTATTTTCGTTGCTACTTCATAATTGTAATTTTGCTACTGTTATGAATCGTAATGTAAATATCTGATATGCAGGATGTGTTTTCATTGTTGCAAATTGAACATAATTAAAGCATAGTGATTAATCACAAAAACAATATGTAATTATATATGTGTTTTCCGATGGTCTTAGGCGACCCCTGTGAAAGGGTCGTTCGACCCCCAAAAGGGTCTCGACCCACAGGTTGAGAATCGCTGCTTTTATACTCTTCCAAGGCAATGAACCTTTAGTCTTTATTTCTTTTTCAGAGTTTATGTAGTTAGCAATAGATTTGAAATACGTATCTTTAAGAATTTTTTTTTCTGTCATCTGGCTTTTGCCAAAACTTTGACGTGGCAAAGGTTTCACACTACAAATATATAGAAGACATAGAGGTAAAGTTTAATTTCTCATCTAGCAAATATGTACAAAGCAAAATTGACGTCTAGCTGCATTTTGCAATCTAATGTTAATTGTTGTCCTTAGTTATACTGTTGGCTACATTTTGTGTATTTGAATGGCTCTCAGAACAAAGAAAGATGGGAGTAGTAATGGAATAAAATGGACTCTTTCCATTAATCATTAATTCTTTTATGTTAAGACAATTTGTGGAATTCTGTGGGAAGTAAATTATGATAAACGTCATTCATCCAAATCACATTTCCCACAATTGATATCTAAAAGTACATTCATAAGAACAATAAATGTCTTGAAAACGACTCACTAATACAAAGTTGTATTTTGGATGCTAGCAATAAGAGTAGTGCAATGAAAATACAAGTAGCATAAAAATAAAAGAAAATACAAGTAGCTTATAAAATTCACTGGCTCTTAAAAATATGCCATCAAGGGAAGTGAGCTTGTTAATATGTGCGAATAGTTTAAACTTGGTTTCCATACACAAATATCAACTTTTGAAGCCACATTCAACCAAACTAGAGATAGTAATGAAGTAAACATGAATCCTTTGATTCATCTTGTCCACAAATATTTATTAGATTTAGTTATATCCCAGTATGATTTTTATGAGATCAGTGAGATAACATAGATTATACATTGTTCTTGATAGAGTGTGAAAATGCAGAGTTAATAGATCAATAGGTAATATTCTATTTAAAATCATTACTGACAGTTGTTATTCTGACACTTCTTATCAAAGTAAATACTTTTTCATTTGTTTGTGTCGGGCATATGTACAATTAATGGCATATGTATTACTGACAGAAGTTCCATAGGGCCTTTTAGACTGAGTTTTCTCTGCGACCAGGGTTTCTCAACCTCTGCACTATTGACATTTTGGACCAGATAATTCTTTGGGGGGTGGGAGGGGCTGGCCTGTGCTTTGTAGGATGTTTGCAGCATCCTTGGCCTCTACCCCTTATATGCCAGGAGCACCTTCCCCTAACCTATACTATGACAACCAAAAATCTGGGAGACAGAAGCATCAAAATCCATTCCCAGTTGAGAACCACTGACTTAGACTAAAGCATGCAGAAATATATTATGTGTCCTAGAGTTCATTTCTAGACCTGGTCCTGGAATGGTTTGGCTTCAAGATTGGCTTCTCTTTAAATTTATGTCTAATGGGATATATGTAAGACAGTTTATTATTACTATTTTTCACTTTGTTGTAGAAAGAGACAAAACCATTAAAGCTAATTACTCCTAGTATACAGTTGTAGCTCATTAACAAATTTTCTCTTCAATTTTTTTATTTTGGCATTTTCTAAATGTATCTTCAGAAAATTAGTTGTGTCCATTTTATAAAGAATGTAGTTGGTTTCATTTAAAAGAATCCTCTGAAACCTGATTTGAATTTTTTTATTGTGATAAAATATACCTAACATAAAATTTACCGGTTTAAGCACTTTTAAGTATGCAGTTCAGTAGCATAAAATACATTCGCATTGTTCTGCAGCCATCACCACCATCCATCTCCAGAACTTTTTCATCTTTCCCAGCTGAGACTCTGTACCCATTAAACACTAATGCCCCATTCTCCCCTTCTCACCCCTGGTAACCACCATTCCACTTTCTGTTTCCAAAATTTGACTACTCTAGGTTTCTTTCTAAATGGAATCATGTAGCATTTATCTTTTTGTGATTGGCTTCTGTTATAGTGTCTTCATAGTTCATCTGTGTTGTAGCATGTATCTGAATTTCATTCCTTTTTAAATGTCAGGGCCAGCCTGACAGGGTTGAGCCGGGCTGAGGCAGGGAGGTGGGAATTGAGAAAAGAAAGAAAGACAGGAAAGCGGGGTCGGGAGGACCCCAGTTCTCTTGATGAACTGAAGCGAGTTTATTAGCTATACAATCCTATTTATACACAACACACTGAATAGGAGGTCTGTCAAGAGGAATGTATTCTTTGTCCCTCTTAATCTCTAAGGGAGAGACACAGCAGAAGGACAAGTTCTCAGTACAGCATATCTCAGTAAATAGTTACAGACTTCCTGGTAAGCTATGGAAAGGCTGTTCTCATTCTACAAATGTTGCTCTCATTCTACTGATAATCGCCATCCAAACAAGTCTGGGAAAACTGTGTGGGTAAGGGTCCCACCCTTGCTAGCCCCTTCAGGTGCAAGGACCTTGCCAGCTTACATCTGGCCCCCAACATTTAAAGATGATTATATTTTGTGTATCCGTTCATCTATCAATGGATACTGGGTTGCTTCTACCTTTTGACTATTGTGAATAATACTACTATTAATTTGGGTAAACAGATATTTGTTCAAATTCCTCCTTTTCATTCTTTTGGATCTATACCCGGAAGTGGACTTACTGTATCATATGGTATTTCTATTTTTAATTTTCTGAGGAACCACAGAAGTTGCACCATTTTTATCGCCCCACCAGCGCAGTGTGCAAAGCATTCCATTTTCTCCACATCCGTGTTATTTTCTGGTGGTTTTTTTTTCATAGTAGCCATTTTTTTAAAAATATATTTTATTGATTTTTTACAGAGAGGAAGGGAGAGGGATAGAGAGTTAGAAACATCAATGAGAGAGAAACATCCATCAGCTGCCTCCTGCACATCTCCTACTGGGGATATGCCCGCAACCCAGGTACATGCCCTTGACCGGAATCGAACCTGGGACCTTTCAGTCCGCAGGCCGACGCTCTATCCACTGAGCCAAACCGGTTTCGGCTCATAGTAGCCATTCTAATGGCTATCTCATTGTGGTTTTGGTTTGCATTTCCCTAATGATTAGTGATGTTGAACATCTTAAGCTTTTTGGACATTTGTATATCTTCTTTGTAGAAATGTCCATTGAGATTTTGATGAGAATTGTATTAAATCTTTATATGCCAAGACCATTCAATAGCGAAAGGACAATCTTTTCAACAAATAGTGCTGGGAAAACTGTATGTTCACATGCAAAAAAAAATGATACTGGACCCTTACCTTGTATCATATACAAAAGTTATTTCAAAATGGAACAAAGATCTAAATGTAAGGCCTAAAACTATAAAATTCTTAGAAGAAAACAGGGAAACCTCATGACATTGGATTTGGCAATGATTCCTTGCCTGTGACACCAAAAGCACAGGCAACAAAAGTAAAAATAAATTTTTGTTTTTACTTCACCAAAATTAAAAACGTTTGTGCCTTAAATGATATTATGAACAGAGTGAAAAGGCAATTCCCCAGAATATGAGAAATATTTGCAAATCATGTATTTAATAATGAGTTAATATTCAAAAAATATTTTTAAAAACTATATAGTTCAATCACAACAACAACAATAAAACAGTTTGATAAAAAATGGACAAAGGGCTTTTCCATTGGTCTAAATGTCTATCTTTATGCTAGTCCCACACTGATTACAGTAGCTTTGCAGTATGTTTTGAAATTAGGAAATATGTTGTTTTTTTGGTTTTGTTTTGTTTTTATTATTAGTTAAGGTATTACAAATGTGTCCTCATCCCCCCCATTAACCCTTAACCTCCCCCTCCCCCCCCCCCCCCCCCCCCCGCCCCGCACACTCATGCTCCCATCTCCCTGTTGCCCATGTCCATTGGTTTGGCTTATATACATGTATACAAGTCCTTCGGTTGATCTCTTCCCCTTACCCCCGCCCTCCCCTACTCATTTGTGGATTATAGAGAACAATATGGACTGATGAAAAGGGACAGACCCAAAGACTGAGAAACAGCGATCAGGCTATCAATCCCCAGAAGGAAAGTAGGGGAAATATGTTTTTTAATGTAGGTTTTATTATTTAGATTTGATGAAGCCAACAGATTGGAGATGATTGCCATCTCCAATAAAGATAATTTGGTACTCATAGTTCTCAAAAGGAGGGGGCATGCTATGTACACAGGACCATGTAGGAAGGCACTAGGGTTTGTCAGGCAGAGTGAAAGAGGGAAAACACGGGCAAGAGCTTTTATTGTGGTTTCCAAAGGAAGTTACATATGAAGCAGGGTAATCAGGCTTGTCTAGTTCGAATAATTTTATCAAGCTCTGGGGCATAAGAGCATAGTTGTCTGGTACCTGGCCCAGGGTAGGTAGGTAGTGGCCCAGAATGTGCGAGTACAATAAAGAAGGTAGTTAGGGTATGGGCTTTGTATTGGTTGGCTTGCATATAAAAGGTATTCTCACAGGGTGGTTGTTTACTATCTCTAGGAATAAGTTAGCTCTGGAAGGGACAGTCTCTCCAGGGTCAGCAAGGCCCCAGATGTAAAAACATCATGAACACATGGTTAACATAGTATGAGACATCAATTTTGCTCTTCTTTTTCAAGAATTGTTTTTGTTTTGACTATTTGGTGTCACTTCATATACATTTTGGGATGGATTTTTCTTTTTCTGTAAAAAACATCATTGGGATTTTAATAAGGATTTTATCAAATCTGTAGATCACTTTGGATAGTATTGACATCTTAACAAAATAAAATTTTCCAGTCCATGAGCATGAGATGCCTTTCCATTGATTTATATCTTTAATTTCTTTCAACAAAGTTTTGTAGTTTTTGGCATACAGGTCTTTTGCCTCCTTGATTAAATTTATTCTAAGTATTTTATTCTTTTTCAATGCTATTGTAAATGGAATGGTTTTCTTAATTTTTTTTTTATTCTTTGTTAGGGTATAGAGATGCAACTAACTTTGCATGTTGATTTTGTATTCTGTAGATTTGCTCAATTTGTTTAGTATTTCTAGCAGTTTTTTGTGGAATCTTACAATTTTTGACATATAATTCATGTTGTTTGTGAATACAGATAATTTTACTTCTTCCTTTCCATTTTGGATGCCTTTTATTTTCTTGCATAATAGCTCTGGTTAGGACTTCAAATACTATGTTGAATAGAAGTTGAAAAAGCAGAATACTTGTCTTATTCCTAATATTGGAGGGAAAGCTTTCAGTTTTTCACAATCAGATATGATAGCTGTGAGTTTTTCACATATTGCCTTTATTATGTTGAGATAGTTTCCTACTATTACTGGTTTTTAAGTTGTTTTTATCATGTCAGGGTGTTGAATTTTGTCAAATGTGTTTTCAGTATCAACTGAGATGATTGTTTTTTTTCTTCATTCTGTTGTTGTAGTGTATTTTGTCAGTTGATTCTCATGTGTTGAACCATCCTTGCATTCCAGGAACAAATCCTACTTGATTATAGCATCTGATCCTTTTGATATACTGTTGAATTTAGTTTGCTAGTTTTTTGTTGAGGTATATGTTGTATCAGTTAGTATTAGCACAGTGCTGGCCTCATAGAATGAGTTAAACCTTCCATCCTCTTTAATTTTTTTTGGAATAGTTTGAAAAGGATTTGTGTTAATTCTTGAAATGTTTGGTAGAATTCACTAATAAAGTCATCTGCTCCTTGTGTGACTTTGATTTTTAATACCACATGATTTTTTATGATCACTTGCTAGAAGAAACAAAGAAAAATGAGACCAAAGTTAGTTGTACTTTTATTTTTAACTAAAAAATATATGTATCTTAAGTGATTCACATTGTGTTTTTTAAAATCTCTTAATTATTTTTGATATTGGAATGTGAAATACATATTTGTTTTTGCCAATCCTCATGACTCATTATGTTTGGTTTGAACAGCATTATATAGCAAAAAAGAACAGAAAACTAGATTTTTACTATTGATTCTACCCCTTTCTCACTGTGTGACCTTGGAAAGAGATCCATCAGAACAGTGTACCTATCATATTTGACATTAGAATAGATCATCTTTAAACCCCTCCCCGACAAAATTATTTGTAATACATAATAATCCTGATGTTAAAGAATAATGATAAGAAAAAAATGCAGATAGTATTTTTTAACTTAATGTACATAATTATACCATTAAAAAAGTAAACAATTTAAAAAGTGCTATAACAGCAAAAGGAAAAAGTAAGAGAGTGATCATTTTATTTTATTTTTTTATATAGTTTATTGATTTTTTATAGAGAGGAAGGGAGAGAGATAGAGAGTTAGAAACATCGATGAGAGAGAAACATCGATCAGCTGCCTCCTGCACACTCCCCACTGGGGATGTGCCCGCAACCCAGGTACATGCCCTTGACCGGAATCGAACCTGGGACCTTTCAGTCCGCAAGCCGACGCTCTATCCACTGAGCCAAACCGGTTTCGGCTGAGAGTGATCATTTTAAGTACATTAATATCGTTTTTGAAAAAAGGAGGAAAAACATATCTACCTACATATTGGTCTGTTAACAGTAATGGTAATAATATTATAGTTTGCATTTGATTCTTAACTTATGCAAATTTATTAATGACTTCATCAAATTTGACCTTTGAATATTCAACTTAAAATAGTATATCAGATTTATCAATCTGTTTTGACTCATAGTTTATTGAAAGTACTTTTATTATACATTTCAAAAAGTTTTTCAAATGAAGTCTAGAAGAGATTTATAAAAATCACATTTTACAATAAATTCAGAAATTGCAATGCTGTCTTTGTTTCTTTGAAAACTATTCTAATGGCTCCTGATA
The DNA here is from genome assembly GCF_964212035.1 of Myotis nattereri. Classification (NCBI taxonomy): domain Eukaryota; kingdom Metazoa; phylum Chordata; class Mammalia; order Chiroptera; family Vespertilionidae; genus Myotis; species Myotis nattereri. Next base: position 128,382,158 of record NC_138077.1, on the reverse strand, counting down.
TTTCCGCATTATAAAAATTGTAAATACAAATAAAAACATACAAATTTACGTACAAAAAATGGTATGGTAATGTAGAATGATAGATTTGAAACTAATTCGGGTTTTATTTCAGCAGTTGCTCTGCCATCATTGGTTAAATGCAAGAATATTTAATTACCCAGAGGTTGGAGAAGCTGAACATCCAGAGAAAACTGAAATGATTCTTAGCTACTGGGAATTTACATTTGAAATGAACAGCTGATTTCAACTTTGTCCAGGACTGGCTATTTAAAGTGGGAGTCCTCTAAATTAACTCCAGTGTAGAATACAATGTTTATTAAAGATTAACTATAAAAATCTGTTAATTTGTAACATATATTGTTAAAATTCAACAACCTCAGCAATTGTTTAGGACTTAGACCAAAGGAAGATTTTTTTATTATTATTACTTAAAGTATTACAAAGAGTACTACATGTGTCTCCTTTTCCCCCTCCTTGACAATCCCCCCCCCCCCGTGTCTTATGTCCATTGGTTATGCTTATATGCATGCATACAAGTCCTTCGGTTGATCTCTTACCCCTCCCTCCTGCCCCCCAACCCTCCCCAGCCTTCCGGCTGTAGTTTGACAGTCTGTTCGAGGCTGCTCTGCCTCTGTATCAATTTTTGCTCATCAGTTTATAATGGTCTTTATTTTTCTTTCATTAACTGGCTTATTTCACTTAGCATAATGCTCTCCAGTTCCATCCATGCTGTTGCGAATGGTATGAATTCCTTCCTTTTTACAGCAGCATAGTATTCCAATGTGTAGATGTACCACAATTTTCTAATCCATTCATCTGCTAATGGGCACTTAGGCTGTCTCCAGATCTTCGCTATGGTAAATTGTGCTGCTATGAACATAGGTATGGATATATCCTTTCTGATTGGTGTTTCTAGTTTTTTGGGATATATTCCTACAAGTGGGATCACTGGGTCAAATGAGAGTTCCATTTTTAACTTTTTTTGAAAAAATATATTTTATTGATTTTTTTTTTACAGAGAGGAAGGGAGAGGGATAGAGAGTTAGAGACATCAATCAGCTGCCTCCTGCACACTCCCTACTGAGGATGTGCCTGCAACCAAGGTTTTGACCAGAATCGAACCTGGGACCCTTCAGTCTGCAGGCTGGCGCTCTATCCACTGAGCCAAATCGGTTAGGGCCATTTTTAACTTTTTGAGGAAACTCCATACTGTCTTCCATAGTGGCTGCACCAGTCTGCATTCCCACGAGCAGTACACGAGTGTTCCCTTTTCTCTGCATTCTCTCCAGCACTTGTCGTTTGTTGATTTGTTGATAGCCATTCTGACAGGTGTGAGATGATACCTCATTGTTGTTTTGATTTGCATCTCTCGGATGATTAGTGACTTTGAGCATGTTTTCATGTCTTTTGGCTTTCTGAATGTCCTCTTTTGAAAAGTGTCTATTTAGGTCCTTTGCCCATTTTTTGATTGGATTGTTTATCTTCCTTTTGTTAATATGTATGAGTTCCCTATAAATGTTGGCGATTAACCAAAGCAAGATTTTTGGTTTAGGAGTATTTTAGTAGTGACATTATTCAGTATTGCCATGCCTGGTGGTAATAAAAGATGGTCTTTCAGCTCTTTGTGTCATTGATTTAAATTCTGTACAGACATTGCACCCCCTGATTGCTTGTACCCAGGGAAGAGCTCACCCACCCTCCTGCTGTTGGTCTGCCACTAGTACCGATTATATCATTACTGAAAAAAAAGGAAGCTGCAAACCGTCATATGTAATGTGACTTCATTTTGTTGTTAAAAAATATATGGTTGTATAAATATAGGTAAAAATCTTCTGAATACCCATCAAACTATTAATAATACTAGGAAAAAAAGATAATACTTGGAAAAGATTTGGTGTGTATGTGTTGGGGAAGAGGAACTATCACTTTCTATAAGACTTAATGTGAATCTGTTTGAATGGCAACATAGCAAAATAGTATACAGTGGAATCATCAAAGGGGATTGAAGTGAATATGGGAATGAAAGAGGAAACTTATTTGAGCTACTTCTATTGTTCGAATTACTATAAGAAAGTATTACTAAAATTAAATCACTACAGTTAAAGAACAAAAAAACTTAAATTGGAGAGGATAAAAAGTAGTGTGACATGCCTTCCAGATTCTTTGCTTGTGATTTTATTTTAATTTATTGATTATTTGGGGCAGGGCAGGGGGGAGGAGAGGGAGAGAGAAAGAACATCGATGTGAGAGTGGAATGTCTATTAGGCTTACCTCCTACACACCCACTACTGGGGATTGAGCCTGCAACCCAGGCATGTGCCCTGACCTGGAATCAAACCAGCAACCTTTGGTGCATAGGACAACATCCAACCAACTGAATCACACCGGCCAGGGTACTTGTGATTTTGCATAATAATAATATTGATCTTTTATTAAGCACCACAGGCACTGAGCTAGGAACTTGACATGTATTACCTCTGATTTTTACAAATATTATTTATGAATAATATTTTAAAGTTAAAGAAACTTTTTAACTTGCTCAGCATCATACAACTGGTAATAAGTGAACCAGAATTTGAAGTAAGGTTTATTGCCTCCCAGATCTTCATCTTTCTCTGTTGAGCTGCCTGAGGGGAAGTGGAACCAGGTCCAAATCACAGCGTCAGCTGAGCCAGTTATGGTGTTTTGATTAAAAATAAAATAATAAATTTTTAAATAACATCTGAGCTTGGATGTTAATGTTCTCTGTATTTATTAAAAATTAATTTACAGCTAAAACGAGATACCATTTTGAGGAAGTTTATTTGCCGTTGTCTTTTCTTTTTAGTCTATTGGCTTTCTCATTTAATAGTGCAAAAGTTCTATGAAAATAATTTATTTTATGTATATTTTGGACAATTACAATCCATGAGGCTAAAAAGTTAAAAAGTAATGTTTTGGATTTTGCTTAACCTGCTTCCCAACTATATTGGATCTGTAAAACCCTCCTTAACCTTCTCTCCTCACTACTGTAATACCTATTAAATTCCAAAAGTCTATGGAACATATTTTAGGCTAATGTTTCACTATAACTCAAACTTCAGACCCTCACCCTCTTTTTACTTGAGAAGCCTCTGTGCTGAGGAACTTCACATAGGATTGGCAGAAAAAGCTCTTGCAATAGCCTTTTTTATTTTATTTTATTTATTTACTTACTTATTATTTTTTTAAAATATATTTTATTGATTTTTTACAGAGAGAAAGGGAGAGGGATAAAGAGTTAGAAACATCGATAAGAGAGAAACATCGACCAGCTGCCTCCTGCACACCCCCCACTGGGGATGTGCCTACAACCAAGGCTCATGCCCTTGACTGGAATCGAACCTGGGACCTTTCAGTCCGCAGGCCGATGCTCTATCCACTGAGCCAAACCGGTTAGGGCACAATAGCCTTTTTTATTTGGTCCTGTGAAAGAGACTTTAGCTACCTATGTAGAACTTCCTCTGGAAAGATCTGATTTACATTTTGTGATAGAAAAGGCATAGGTGTTAGAAAGACTTAAGTGAGACTCTGCAACTTCATAGCTGAGTGACCATAGAGAAGTAAATTAGTGTCCTTAAGCCTTTATTTCTTCGTCTGTAAAATGAGAATAATGTTACTGTGTAAGAGAGGTTTATAGAAGTAGATAAGATACACAAAACAGCTAACAGAAATATGCATTTCATAAATACTTAGAACGTGATGGCTTATCCAGCTCTTCCTCCTGCTTCTCATCATGTCCCAGATAAGAGAGAAAGTAAGGCAGCAAGGACTTTATGGGCCGCGTGAAAACCTGGTTTGCTCTTTTCCTATAGCTCTCTCCCAGCAGCTGAGCTGCCAGTACATAAGCACACCAGGTGCCTAGTGTGCTGGGATTAGTAATGGCTTTAGGTGTTTTGTAGGTTTCTATGGTTTATATCATCATATTTTGATTGTTTGTTGAATAGGACTTAGCTTGTCTCAAAACTTAACTTCTAAAGTTGCATGTAGAATATTTGAGGCAGAGATATAAAGTTATTTTTCATTGTTGTACATATTCAAAGATAATAATTAAAATTATACTAAATTCATGCCTTTTTTACTTATACATTGTTTCATCTCTATTGTTGTGGTCCTCAAAAGCAAAAATTTTATCCTCATATAGAAATATTAAGGAGCATCTCCAAATATTTGACAGCTATGCTTTTGGAGTTTGCTTGCTTTAAGGAATGGAACTGAACCAGAAGAGATTTCTTGAGTGACTAACAATGCATAATTATTTTTAATGCATTTAAAGAACTATTTTGTGTAAGATATACATTTTAATTTCTTATAATAATCATTTCTGGCATATATTCTTTAAGCTTGATTTAAAAGTTATATGCAGTTAAATGGTATTTGAGGAGAAATAGAGGTATGAAAATTTACTTGAATTGTATTTGATTTTGTCATTTAACAATATTAGACATTTTTGAAATTTCGACAATGTGGATACCCATGTTCAGTCATAGTAAGTTTCTAATATGTTGTGTTCTTGTTGGACATTAAAACTATAATGCAGTTTTATCATTGTGATTTTCAAGCTGTGATTGCTATAGTAACCAAATATCAAGAGTTAAAGTTATGTTTGTCTCTTCTGCATAGAAAAATAATTGTCTGAAAAATGTCACATGACTTTCAAATTTTCTTTTCTCAGATTTATAATGACCATTTAATAGCTAGTGAAAACCAGCATATAATCCAGTGGGAAGATTTCATGAAAGAACAACACAACAAACAGGCTGAAGTGGACGAAGAGCACAGAAAAGCTGTGGAGAGGCTTAAAGAACAATATGCTGAAATGAAGAAGGACCTAGGAAAATTTTCAACCTTTTGAGAACTTGAACCACGACAGTGTGAAAGCATTGACTTGCCCCAAAGAACTAACTATTCTCATCAAACCATTTAGCCTCTGCTTCAAGCTTAGCAATATAGTGACACTCATATCAGGAGAAAGAAACTTCTACTGGAGTACTGATTAAATGTTTAGTGGAAAAAGAGTGCTATATCTTTACTGTTTAAGTGCCTATGTATAATTATTTGGGCAAGAGTAGGAAGAAAAATTGGATAAATTTACTTTTCGTTAATCAGAATTGGTCTTCTTGTTACTGATTATCTCAGAGAACTGTAAGTATAGACCTCTTAGAAAAATAATTTCATTCTTATACGGGGTTAATATTAGCTTATTATTGTGGCTTAGAAAGCAGATATAATAGTTGCCTGCTTTAGCCTCCTTGGCTATTGGAAGAATGTGTAGAGTGTTATTCCATCAGTAATGTAGACAAAAACAATGGTCCTTGGAACATAGATCACCTTTATGAGAGGTGAGAGTAAAACACTCTCTACTGTAGCAAAGGTGGCCCTGTTGGTCATTGAACTGCTGAAAGGTTACAGAGTCTGCAGTGCAGCATAATGCCATGTGTTTCACTGATGACAAGACACACTTATTAAGTTTTGTGGCCTTCCAGCACTTCATACTTTCAGCTTTTAAAACATGCTTAGAAGGAAAAGCTTACCAAAAATATAGTTTGACTTTTAGCCTTTCCAAGAACCATAATCTTGCCCATAGTATTTACCTCATTTTTGTGTCTCTTTTGCTGTGGGTGAGCTTTGTAAGACAAATAATCTCTAAAATGTTTCAACTGTGTAATGAGTAATCAGCAAAATCTGCAAGGAGTTCCTCTGGAATCATACAATTATTCTGGCTCTGAATATGCCAGAAGTAATTGCCCATATGGCAAATAATCCATGTTAAATGTAAATCCTTTTTAGCGTTTAGCGTCTGTTCTCATAAGCAGGTGTACTATGATGAAACATGTACCAACTCAGTCATCACTGTGAGCTTTAAAAATCTGCATTTAACAGTGTAATTGAGGAACTAAGTTATTTTTTATTTGCCGTAAACAAAGCAAAATTAAATGCAATATTTTAAGCCCTAACCGGTTTGGCTCAGTGGATAGAGCGTCGTCCTGCGGACTCGAAGATCCTAGTTTCGATTCCGGTCAAGGGCATGTACCTTGGTTGCAGGCACATTCCCAGTAGGGAGTGTGCAGGAGGCAGCTGATCAATGTTTCTCTCTCATCGATGTTTCTAACTCTCTATCCCTCTCCCTTCCTCGCTGTAAAAAATCAATAAAAATATATTTAAAAAAATAATAACATGCAGTATTTCAAGAGGTTTATAGCAAATGAATTTGAGGTATGGATAAATCTTTCAAATGTTTTTTATTGCTCTTCAATAAAGAAAGGCACTGAAAGAACATATCCAACTCTCTCATGTATCTCAGTCTTATTAGAGCAGAAAGTGACAATGCTCGCTTGTGTAAATTTATGGCGTACTGTCAAAGCTGCATTCTTGGCTGCATGTTGAAAATGTGATTAAAGTTAATAGAGGAGATGAAATAAGTATTTGAGATTTCTTTCAATAACACTGAACTTCTGCCAACTTTCTCTGTCCGCTACTGTAGGCTTGACAGGTTCATCAATCATCCTCTGGTACCTGGACTCAAAAGGGCTCTTGCTGACACAGAGGCATGTTGGAATTTTCTTAATTCTCTTTCAGTGGATGGAAAAAAACACATACTTTCAAAAATATCCCACACATGAAAAGCAAGGGGAGCCTTAAATGAAAATTCCCTTTGTACTATAGGCAGTTTTTGGAATGCTATTAATTGCCAATGCACCATTGAATAGACTCTATAACCAAGAAATCAGGACTGTGTGAGCAGGAATGTATTCTTAACTGTGGTTACTCAACTGGTGCAACAAGGATTTCTGATAGTATTTGTCCATCTCATAGGAATAATAAGTACTTTACCATATGAGTTTGTATATACTATATAAGGATCTAAGGGACTTCTTAAACCAAAATGAAATAATTGGCTTTTTGACCTTTAAACATTTAATATACCAACTTCTCTCTTTAGCTATTCAGTATAACTTCTAAAAGAGATGGTTGGTTTGCCTCCCTTTTAATACTCTAGTAGTGAGCACTTTCATTTATATTTCTCAATCTACAAATCACTTTTTATATGTATTATACATGTATATTAGCTTTAATATGGTAATTACATAATTTACAACATTTTTGCTGTTTATGACATTGAGCAGAGATAAGGGGTTCTGTGTAGCTCACACGATGATTTTCTTTTGAATAATGCTTAAGTCCTATAGAAATATTTTGTTTTTTAAGTTCTAAGTGTTTTCTGTTTTTTATAATGATTCTTTTTTGACTTCCATATGTGCTACTTTTGTTTCGTTTCCTAACTTATAGATTTTTAAATTCTATTCTCACTATTGATATCTGCTTTAATTGGATTGTGGTCAGAGATGGGTCCATATAAAGTTGATATGACAAAATTTGTTATTTTCCTTATGACCTAAATTTGATCAGTTTTTGTAAATGTTTTCTTAGTGCTTGAAAGTCTAAATATTTCCCAGCTGTTGGGTGTCTGTTAGATCAAACTTCCTAATTGTGTTTTTCAAATTGTCTTCATTTCACTGTTGCTTTTCCTTCTATTTGATCACTCAGATTCTAAGATGTGTTGAAATTTTTTTTTTTTCTTCCTGTAATTTTGTTTTTGTTTTATATATTTTGAAGCTTTGTTATTAGGAACATACAAGTTTAGAATTATCTTCCAAGTTTAGAATTGAGTTTTGTATTCATAGTCATGACCTCTATTCCTAATAATGTTTTTATTTCATTCTACATTGCTTTAAAATCTATGCTTTAACAAATATATAGGCCATACCAGCTGGTTAATATTTGTATGATATGTATTTCTTTATCCTTCTGTTGGACCTTTCTGTTATGTTTTAGATGTGCCTCTTAAAAACTGTGACTTTTCTTTCTTTTTATCTGATTATCCTTTACCTGGAGAGTTTGATCAATCTATATTTATTGAACTTACTACTATATTAGGGTTTACTTATATCATCTTATTATAATTTTGTTACACTTTTTCTGTTATCTTACTGCCCTTGTGGGTTGTTTCGGGGTTTTTTGCCTTCTTTCAGATTAAGTTGTATGTTTTTTTTCCATTTATTTTTCCTCTACTATTTTAGAAGGTAAAAAAAACCTCAATTTTTATCTTTTAGTGCTTACCAATTTAATTTGCATAGTTAGCATAAAATCTTTATTTTTCTTTCTAAACATAAGAGACTTTTGAACAAAGTCTGATTTTCCCCCGCAACTTAAAATTAGCATCTAGAATTTATTTTATCTCAGTTTAACTCCAAAAATAATTATGCAGTCAGTATTTATTTAGATTTACCTACAAGTTTACCATTTCATTATCCCTGAAAATTAGCTAGGTGGGTTGACAGTCATTTGTTCTCAGTATTTGAAATTATCCTGTTCAGATTCATTGAGCTTTTTGAATCTACAAATTTGTATCTTTCATAAATTCCAAAAATTCTCAACTTTTTTAAAAAAATATATATTTTATTGATTTTTTTATAGAGAGGAAGGGAGAGGGATAAAGAGTCAGAAACATCGATGAGAGAGAAACATCTATCAGCTGCCTCATCCAAGGTACATGCCCTTGACCGGAATTGAACCCAGGACCCTTCTTCAGTCCGCAGGCCAGTGCTCTATCCACTGAGCCAAACAGGTTAGGGCTCAACTTTTATCTCTTTGAATATTGTACTTCCTTCATTCTGTCTATTCTCTCCTTTCAGGTATCAAATTAGACTTAGGTTTTACTGCCTCACTCTGTTCTCCTTATCTCTGATTCATATTTTCTATCTATGTCTCTGTGTGAAATTTTGACCATCCCTGTAAATTCTGGATAGTTTCTTTAACTCTGTTGCTCACTTCACTCATTCTTTCTTCTCACTGTTTCTAATCTACTTAACCTATAATTTATGTTTCTACAGAGAAGATTTCTCTTTCTAGAACCACCGGTTTGTTTCTTGTGACACTGCTAACCCTGGGCCACTTCAAAGTCAATGTTCACCTTGGATTCCCGCCTTTCCCTCCCCTGTTCTTCAGCACATGCACTCTCACACACACTTAGAAGTAGTGTGAATTTCATCCTTAAACATAGTGTTGGGCCGTGAATGGCATTCCTAGAGGAGACTGTTTCCCCCTTCCCAGCTCTCCTTCAAGGAAAGAAGAGAAAATTTGGATGGTTTCCTAGTTCACTCACTGAAAGTGGTTCCCTATGGAGATCCCCCAATCCTGTTGCTCATCCACCTCAGTCCCTGTTATGAACTGAATTCTGTCCCTCAAAATGTATATGTCAGAACACTAACCCCCAATGTGACTACATTTGGAGATAGGGCCTTTAAGGGGGTAATTAAGGTTAAATGAGGTAATAAGGGTGGGGCCCTAATCTGTTAGCACTGGTGTCCTTATAAGAAGAGGAAGAGACAACAGAGTGCACTCTACACACTCGGGAAAGGTCGTATGACACAGCAAAAAGGTGGCCATCTGCAAACCAGGAAGAGAGACCTCACCAGAAATGGAATTTTCTGACACCTTGATTGTTGGACTTCTTTCCTCCAGAACTATGAGAAAATAAATATTTGTTTATGCTATGCTCTCTGTGATATTTTACTGTGGCAGACAGAGGAGACTAATACTGCCCCAGACCATGATTCTTGTCCCTGATACAGGCATAGCTCCTTAAGACGGGTCCTTCTGGCTGCAAGGAGGCAGAGATGCCTTTAGGACAATTACAAGTTCCAGAGCTAAATTACCCTATAGAATTTCACTTTTTCCTTATCTTTATTTGGTTTTAAATTTTACTCTAGCTTTTTTTGGTATTCAGCAGCTAGTGAGATTTCTCTGTATAGAAATGGCATGTTAGACAAGTATATGTTGATTTTATTATATTAATATTTCCCCCAAGAATATGACCATATTGTAGTATAAAAGATGGTAGCTTTTCTTTCAAATATTGTGCTAGATATTTTCTATTTGGTGGTTTCTTATTGCTACCTGTGAACTAATTTGATTGTTTCTATATCTTCTGTGGATCCTTTCTTTTTACTACTTGTGAGCTAATGAAAGCAAATAAGATTGCCCAAGCTCTAGCCAGTTTGGTTCAGTGTTTGAACTGTCGGCCGATCGACTGAAGGATCCTGTGTTCAATTCCGGTCAAGGGCACATACCTCGGTTGCAGGCTCAGATCCCTGCCCTGGTCAGGGCGTGTACAGGAGGCAACCAATGGATGTGTCACCTCAGTGTTTCTCGCTCTCTGTCACTCCCCCTCCTTTCCACTCTAAAAAAAATCAATGGAAAAAATATATTTGTGTAAGGATTAACAACAACAAAAACCGTTGTGACTGGTGTGGCTCAGTGGTTGAATACTGACCCATGAACCAGGAGGTCACAGTTCAATTCCTGGTCAGGGCACATGCCTGGTTTGCGAGCTCAATCCCCAGTAGAGGTTGTGCAAGAGACAGTGAATTAATGATTCTTATCATTAATGTTTCTGTCCCTCTCCCTTTCTCTCTCTGAAATCAATTAAAAAACATTTTTTTAAAAGAAAGTAAGTAAGATTACTGTAGTCTTCTAAACCTGTATAACTCTTATCTGAATACTTTATTTTGGTTTCCTTTTGTTTTCTTCTTTTTAGAATATTATTGTGATTTATGAAAATGCCCAGATCTTTATTTTGGATGTGTAGGTAGAAGTAGTAGGTATTAAACCCAAAGTACATGAAAATATGGAGGAATCACAAATGCCTCCCAGCCTCATCGGGAATTCTCTACTTTGCTCCTTTAACACATAAACTATCTATCTGAACACTTCCTTTTACTTTTAAACAGTTTTCTAATATACAGGGTGGAGCAAAATTAGGTTTACAGTTATAAGTACAACATGGAGTTTATTTTTGTATTGTCTTAATTATCTATATGAATAACTGTAAGTCTACTTTTGCCACACCCTGTGTATGTGTTTTAATACATTGGACTCTGGTTGGCATTGCAAATTAAAAGGCAGAGGGTTTTATTGCTTTGGAATTTAGCATAATGACTGCTTTTTCTTAAATTATACCCTAGGGGCTCTTTTTTGCCATGTGAAACTGTAAGTCTTTATCTCAGGAAAAAAAAATAGCAGAAAAATATTTTAAACATTAATTCAGCCAAAATATTTGAAGTTACCAATATAGAAAATATATTTTCTAATATATTATTCTTAATATTCCCAAAAGGTTTTATAATTATTTCATTCATTTTTAACTCCAATAAATGTGAATCTTAATATTATATTGACTAGTGGTCATAAAGTAAAAAGAGGATCAAAATCAGTTATCTCACTTGCACCCTGATCTTGCTATTTTCATTTTTTAATTTTAATTGCAGAAAATAGTACCTTTTTGTGCCTTGCCTGCCAATATTAGCAAAGCAATATTTTCTCTGATATACTTATATTTTGTTCTATAAACAAGAAAAAAATAATGTAGATTTTCAAATGTGATACATTCCACAGAGCAGTCCTATATAATAAAAGCCTAATATGCAAATTGTCCCCTCGGGTGGTTCGACCGAGATTTCAACCAGGAGACCAGGAATTCCACTGGGAGTTTGACCGCTTGCTATGATGTGTGCTGACCACCAGGGGGCGGTGAGGACCATGGTGGGCATGGGTGACATGGTCCTGGCAGTAGAGGCACTGCCAAGCTCCATCCAGTGGGCCCTGACAAGAGCGGGACCATGGCAGGATGGTGGAGCAGGTGAGCGGGCAGCACCAGGCCAAGGTGGGTGCCATCGGGGGCCTGATCGCCCCGCAGACGGCGACCAGCAGTGGCGGTGGGGTGTGGGGCTGCCATCTGGCTTGATTGATCACTCTGCAGGCAGGATGGTGGAGCAAGTGAGGGGGTGGCACCAGGCCAAGGCGGGATGCCAGGCAGGGCTGCGAGGCTGGGGGTGTGAGCTGGAGCCGGATCTCCGCAGGCCACCCTGAGGGACTCCACCCGTGCACAAATTTATGCCCCAGTCCTCTAGTAAATAAATAAATACACTAACATTTGATCCTCACAAAAATTCAAGATTCAAATAATCTCTGAATAGTCAAAATCAATTTAAGGTAAGTACACACAGTACTTCTGTTTGCATAACACAGCTTACAGTTTATAGTATACTTGTAAGAGCTTTATATATAACTAGAGGCCAGGTGCACAAAAATTTGTGCACTAGGGGGGGTGGAGGGGGTTCCTCAGCCCAGCCTGTGACCTCTCGCAGTCTGGGACCCCTTGGGAGATAATGACCTGCTGGCTTAGGCCTGCTCCCGGGTGGCAGAGGGCAGGCCCAATCCCTAGGTGCAGCCCCTGGTTGGGCTCAGAGCAGGGCTGATTGGGGAGTTGGGGTGCCGCCCCCTGTCATGCACAGAGCAGGGCGGATTGGGAGGTTGCGATGCCACCCTCAGTCACGCTCAGGGTAGGGCCGATTGGGGGGTTGGGGCACCGCCCCCTGTCACACTCAAGGCAGGGTCGATGGGGAAGTTGCAGCGCCACCCCCTGTCACACACACAGCAGGGCCAATCAGGGGGTTGGGGCGCTGCCCCCTGTCACTCACAGAGGAGGACCCATCAAGGGGGTTGGGGATCCGTACCCTGTCACGTACAGAGCAGGGTCGATCAGGGGGTTGAGGAGCTCCCCCCTGTCACTCACAGAGTAGGGCCTATAGGGGATTTGGGGCACCGCCCCCTGTCACACAAAGAGCAGGGCAGATCAGGGGGTTGGGGCGCCGCACCCTGTCACACTCAGGGCAGGGCCGATGGGGAGGCTATGGCTCTACCCCCGTCACACACAGAGCAGGGCCCGTGTGTGTGTGTGGGGAGGGGATGGGGCACCACACCCTGTCACACACAGAGCAGGGCCGATCAGGGGGTTGGGGTGCTGCACCCTGTCACACACAGAGCCGCAGGGCGATCAGGGGATTGGGGAGCTCCCCCTATCAGGCACAGAGCAGGGCTGATCAGGGGTTTGGGGCGCCTTCCCCTGTCACGAACAGAGCAGGGCGGATAGGGAGGTTGTGGCCCCACCCCCTGTCACACACAGAGCCGTAGGGCGATCAGGGGGTTTGATGCTGCCCCCTGTTACTCTGATCCCGGTGCCGGGAGGCCTCGCGGCTCCGCTGATCCCGGTGCTGGGAGGCATATTACCCTTTTACTATATAGGATAGAGGCCTGGTGCACTGGTGGGGCCTGGCTGGTTTGCCCTGAAGGGTGCCCTGGATCAGGGTGGGGGTCCCCACTGGGGTGCCTGGCCAGTCTGGGTGAGGGGCTGAGGGCTGTTTTCAGGCTGGTGAGTGACTGAAGCTCCCAACCGCTCCTTTTTTTTCTTTTTTTCTTTTTTATTCTGGACCAGCTTTAGTTCTGAGGCTTGGCTCCAGCTCTTAGGCCTCCGCTGCTGAAAGCAGGTGTCTGGTTTGTTTGGGTTCTATAATCGAAACACTGTTTCAACTCCAGCTCTGAGATCCCGGCTGGCTGAAAGCAGGTTTCTGGGGTTTTGTTTAGCTTCTATATTTGTAACAATGTTTCAAACTGCAAGCTCAGAGGCCGGCAGCGGCAGGCGAGGAATGTTGGAGTCCTCTGTCACTGAAGCAAGCAAGCCTCCTATTCGCTTCAAGCTGCCTGGCTGCCAGCCACCATCTTGGCTGGCAGTTAATTTGCATATTGCCCTGATTGGCCAATGGGAAGGGTAGCGGACATATGGCTAATTACCATGTTTCTTTTTTATTAGATAGGACTAGAGACCTGGTGCACAAAATTTGTGCACTTGGGAGGGGGGTTTCCCAGCCTGGCCAGTGCCCTCTCACAGTGCAGGAGCCCCATGATCGATCTCCCCAAAGAGGTAAGCCCCGTCCACCCATCCGGGGCTCCTTGATGGATTGCCCCAAAGAGGTAGGCCTGAGCCGGGGGTCTTGCCCCCAGCGTCACCGTGCGGAGCCACCGGGACCTGCCTCCGCGCCGCGCACACAGCATCAAGTGTCCGTCCACCTGCGCATGCCCACTGCGCACGCAGCCTCCTGGTGATGGCTTGTTATGGCGTGAGGGCGTGAGGGCATCACGGCGTGAGGGCATGACTACCACATAGGCTTTTATTAGTATAGATTTAATCTTATTTTATCCTTAAAACCAAGATGTGCTCACTTTATTCTTTTAGAGAAAGAGTACAATGGTAGAAATACATGGACTTTAGTGTTCTGCTTACTTAATGTTGGGTCAGTAACAAAATATTAGATAAATAGAGTAAATGATACTTTTATGTTTTAAAAAAATTCCATCAATGATACCATGAAAATCTATGGTATAGATCAGTGATGGCGAACCTTTTGAGCTTGGTGTGTCAGCATTTTGAAAAACCCTAACTTAACTCTGGTGCCGTGTCACATACAGAAATTTTTTTATATTTGCAACCATAGTAAAACAAAGACTTATATTTTTGATAAAATTATTTTATATATTTAAATGCCATTTAACAAAGAAAAATCACCCAAAAAATTGAGTTCGTGTGTCACCTCTGACACTCATGTCATAGGCTCGCCATCACTGGTATAGGTGTATCCCCAAATTTTTCTTTGCAATTATATAGGGTTGTTGTTGTTTTTTTAATAAAGAATGCTTCATGTACTATAAACAGTAAGTCAATATGTGAAATTTCAGTCTTATTAAATATTATGAATTATTAAAGGTATCTACTGCTGTTTCACAATTTACTAGGTGGTCAGGCTGTGCCACAGGATAGAGACCAGTGCGGATCAATTTGAATATTACCCTTTTATTATATGGAATAATGAAAGGATAATATGTTAATTAGACCAGACATTCTTCCAGACAAAGCTGCAGTGGGCAAGGGCCGAGTCAGAGGTAGCAGAGGCCCCTGGCCGTGGCGGAGGCAGGCAGGGGCCAGGGCCAAGGCCCTTGCACAAATTTCATGCATTGGGCTTCTAGTAGTTAATAATACTGTATTGTGTACATGAATTTTGTTAAGACAGTAGATCTTAAAAGTCTTCATCACAAAAAACATATAACTGTGAGGTGATTGCTGCTAACTTATTGTGTGATCATTTCACTATATACACATATATCAAACCATCATGCTATACAACTGAAACTAATATACTGTTTATGTCAATTATATCTCAATAAAATGGGGAGAAAAAAGTCAGTGTATGAGGTCAGCTAGATTATGTTTAAGTTTCTCTATTACTACCTAGCTCATTCTTGACTTATATGGAATTACCCATATTGCTAAAATTACAATTCTTCTTTTTGAAAATGTTTTTGAAAATTTAATACAGTGCATTCCCTTAAAATAGTTATTTGTAAAGAATTTTAAAAGAAAACCACAAGATAAACCATTTTTTTTAAAAAAACTTCATGTACTCTGAAATCTTAAGCAGCTTTTTTGGAAATTATATTTTAGGGGAAAAAATCATAAAATTACATTGAGATCATTGTCACCAAAAAATGTTTTATGTGATCAGTTGTGTATTAAATTTGTTTTAAAATTAATTATACATCAAATAAATAATTTATTAAAGTATTTTAAAAATATTAAAGCATAAATATTTAATTTTACTAAGAAAAACTTTTGACACTAAATCTGTTCTTCACTTGGAATCTAAAATGTATAGTTAAAAACCAGCAGGTGTCACTGTGATAACAGATTTTTTTTTCCCCTCTAAGCAGTTCTGTATAGATGGCTACATAGCATCTATGAACAAAGATGTATTAAGAGACAACGAACTTAAGTTGTATCACTGAACAAAAATACCAAAATGTAGGAAAGCATATATAGTATGCCTAGAGGATTAAGAGTACTTAAGAGAATTGTATTTTTTCTTAAATTTCTTCATATCTCAAAGTTTTATTAACAGTAAAAGTACAGTAAAATCCCCCTGCTGATGTTTTGGACTTTATATTGAAGTAGAGAATAGTGTACAATTCACGGGTTACAACAATGTAACCAAAATTAAATTAAGAAACAGCATTTTCAGTAAATTTTAAAATGGATTTTTAAAAACTTTTGATCCTTTCCTTCAAATTAAGGCAGAGTTATAATTTATAAATTAACCTTTAGAGACAAAAATATGGTAACTTGTAGAAAATAATAATAGGAATTAAAGAGCTAGTTGTCAGAGTATTTTTTCCCTGCCTGGTATGGAAGCCAAAGTAAAACTTAATAAAACGTTCATACATTGGAACATTATGCTGTCTCTGGATTCTATTCTGAGAGAAACAATAGCACTCCACCTTAAAGAAATTTTTAATTGAGTTGTGTACATACAATAATAAAATAGAAAAACCAAGATTATGATATTAAATAAGATACTAAAAGCCATGATATACAAAGCAAGCAGATTATGATTAAGTGAATTCCAGTAGGAACTATCTTTGAATTATAATCAAAGATTATAATAAAAATAAAACTTTAATTGAGTAGGGTTTAGAACAGTGATGGCAAACCTTTTGAGCTTGGTGTGTTAGCATTTTGAAAAACCCTAACTTCACTCTGGTGCCGTGTCACATACAGAAATTTTTTGATATTTGCAACCATAATAAAACAAAGACTTATATTTTGATATTTATTTTATATATTTAAATGCCATTTAACAAAGAAAAATCAACTAAAAAAGTTTGCGTGTCACCTCTGACACGCGTGTCGTAGGTACGCCATCCCTGGTTTAGAGAATGAAAAAGAATGGCAAAATACCTGATTTAGTTTAGTTAAATAAGCATTTAAAAATTTTTATTGATTGATTTTAGAGAGAAAGAAACATCAATATTTATTATTCCACCCATCCATGCACTCATTGGTTAGTTTTTGTATGTGCCCTGACGGGCTTGAACCCGCAACATCGGTGTATTGGGGTGACAGTCTAACCAACTGAGCTGCCCAGCCAGGGGTTCAGTTTAGTTCAATAAGCATTTATGGGGGGCCTGTGTTCCATCCACTTTACTAGTATATTCCTGGACAGATACTAGGGATCCTAACAAACACAGATGGGAATACTGGGAAATTCAAATGCTAATAGACTTCTTTGATGTTGAAAATAGAGGTAGATAAGACTGGAAATTGTAACATGCATTGGTTTGAGAGTCAGAAGTCCTGGGTTTTAGTCATGCTTCTGTCGCTAAGTATTTTTTCCCTTGTGTGTGGATTATGTGTGCCCTCCTGTTGTAGTTCAGCCTTGACTTCTCTTGGCGTGTTCATGGGTGAGGTTGGCCCTCAGCCTGGTTGACTATGAAGATCTCCCCCCAACCACAGTTTAAGAGCTGCTGTATGGGGGTTGACCCCAGGACAGGTACCTGCTGAGATCTCCCTTTGTGTTGTGTCACCTGTGGAGCTAGCTAATTGGGTGGTACTCTGGTGGTCTGAAGACAGCCTCCAGATGTGTTGGTTCTATGACTTTGGGGAGGGAATCTGGTGCAGGTCAATGTCAGATGCTGCCTATGACTGGCCCTAGGCTACCTATTAGAAGCCACAAAGGGATCCACAGTTAGTAGCTGCCTCTGCTGGGCATCAGTGTGCGTGGGAGGGGCCAAGTTCTGAACCGTGGCCAGCTGCCATCAGTACTGAGTCTGAAGCAGGTCAGCAGAAGGTCCAAGGTATGCTGAGATCTGCCGCTGCCAGGGCAGACCCTCTTCCTTCCTCGGGTTAAACCAGAGCTGTTCTGAAAACACACCTATTATTGCCCATATACAAGAAGTTGTGCAGATATTTCATTAGCAAAGAAGGTTTTTTTCTTGGAGTCGCAGGGCATTGCAGTCTGCTAATTGCAGTTATGGTGGGTCACACAGGAGTCCTGAGAGCAAAAAGAAGTAAGTTCCAGCCCTGGCCGGGTAGCTCAGTTAGTCGGAGCATCGTCTTGATATGTCAAGGTTGCAAGTTTGATCCCTAGTCAACAAATCTCTCTCTCCCTTTCTCTCTCTCTCTCTCTAAAATTAATAAATAAATAATTGTATAAAAGGGAAAAAAGGAAGTTCCTTTTTAGATGGGAAAAGGAAGTGTATGGGATGGGCTGTTACATCCATAGAGCTATGTTTTCAACAGAGTTCTTTCTATAGGGCTTTCTGATGACATACCACATGCTCCTCCCATGGCCCTCCTGATTCTTGTCTTGGTTAAAGTATCATACATGTTGACAGTACTAAATCTTGCTTGACTTAAGATTCTCATTTCAAATGCAAGTAATTTTATCTATCATAGCCTTTGACCTGGTCGACAGTGATTCATTGTTTCAAAGACTTTACACATATTGTCTCATTACATCTTCACAACAATTCTATGAAGTTGATATCATTATCATCTCCATTTTGCAGTGAAAAACCTGTGACACACAGAGGCTGAACAACTCTCCAAAATCACACAGAATGTGGCACAGCAGAAGAGTCCAGCAGAACTTGACTCCAAAGCCAAATTTCTAACCAGCCCCATAAACTGGTCTAGTTTCCATCTGGTATGAAAACAGGTCTGGAGAGGTAGAGCAAGGGCCGGCTGGTGTGCCTCCGTGGTTGAGCATAGACCTATGAACCAGGAAGTCACGGTTTGATTCCCGGTCAGGGCACATGTCTGGGTTGTGGGCTCAATCCCCAGTAGGGCCGTGCAGGAGGCAGCCAATTGATGATTCTCTCTCATCATTGATGTTTCTGTAGAGTAGAGGAAGAGGGAGGAGTTTGGGCTTTTCCTTTGAAAACCTTGGGGCCAGTGCATCTGAGTGCCCAGCAGCTACCACTGTGTGCTGTAACAGACTGCCTGTTCCTGTCACTAAATTTACACAGGAACTTAAACACATCACTTAGACAATTTTCTCAGCATTTCCAGCTTTAATAAGTTGTCATTTTTCTGTAGGTAATGAATCTATTAGAGTAAGTGGCATGATGGAAATGATCCAGGAAGGTTACTCTATAGATCCAGCTGTGTGATTGATAGAGGAAATCACTACCCTACACATGGATTTCTTAGAATGTGGCTGAAAATAGCAATTCCTAGTCTAGACAGAATAGGGATAGAGATGAAGCTCTTACTTTGGAATTTAAGATAGTGGAAATTTTTTAACATCCATATATAGATATGTCTATGTACTGTTTACATTATGACAAATACTAGCACAGCTGCAGATTTAGGTAATTGGCTCTATTGTGTTTATTTATATATATGATATACATAAATATTCATAACTGTTATCCCAAGTGACTGAATTTTTTTTCTTTTGAGAACACTAAGCACTATAAACTAGGAAAATAAAAAAGATGTTAGATATCAAAAATGTATCTTTGTCTAGATAAATTTTTTTTATATAATTTGAAAATACTATGGGGTTTTATTAAGCAGCTACCCTTATATAAGGATTTCCCATTGCCTTTCCCAGAAGACTAAATTGTTCAAGAATAAAGAATGTGTTTTATGCTGTTTTATATCCCATGCTTAGAACATGTGCTATGTATCTAAAAAGGAAAGTGCTCTCCCTGTTGTAAGGCTGGTCCTGAGTTTAACTGAGGAAGATTTGAATTGTCCTTGCTGTTTACAGTTGTTTTATAGTGATTGAGTATGCAGGTAAATACTAGATGAAGGTGTTTAATTATTTTTAGTCTAAAGCATTAGGTTCGTCTATCACCAGCTAATTTATGATATTTGCTTGTTGTCTCGGGAAAACTTTTAAGGTAAACTATATATGGTGAAAGTAGAAACTTGAAATCTTATCTCTTTGGACAAAAAAACACAGTTATTCCCAGTCAACACACTTTTTTTGTTGTTCTTACACATGTAGGTTATATGGTTAGAACTTGCAGTGAATCTCCGGATAAGAACAGTGTTGTACATAGTGATCAGGCTCTTGGCCTGCAAAGATGGGATGGCCCAGCATAGGAACAGTAGTGTGTAATGCTCTAAGCTAGTAATCAGCCACTGTATTTAATGGTTTTTTTTTTTTTTTTTTTGAGGTGTGTGCCCACAGTTTAAGCTGTGGGACCTGGACTGTATGTACCCTTCCTGATGACGCTCCAGCAGTGTGTGGCCGGGTAGGAACAGGGGTCACAGAGTCGCTTAGTTCGGAAGGGAAGAGGCTTCTAGTTTAGGCTGAATCCTCTGTCCCCAGGCTACTTCCTTCCTTCCTGTTGTTACATCAACTGTCTCAAAGCGAAGTTCTCCATCTCACTTCCAAATGAAGTCTCGCTTCTCTCTTCTCTGGTGCTGAGGAGATGAGTGAGTTATGCACTCTAAACCAGATCATCTAGTTATACTAGTATTTTATTTTGTGGCTATTTCTATGATGTAACCCCTAAATCTTCAGTGAAACCTTGTTCAAATGCTCCAACCTGATCTCAGCTGTGTGGCGGGAATTAAGGAAGGAGCTGTTTATGTATTTCCATTTTTGCACAAGGATGAAAAGATAAAAATGTAGAGATTGTGCAAGACCATTAACTTATTCTACAAATGTGTTAAAACTGCCACCGAAACCCAAGATGCCCACCCAGGCTCCACATTTACCTGTTAGCTACTGCTCAGTTTACCCGCTCACGTTGATAGCCCAATGCCTGGAAGAGCTACAGATACTTGCTGCTGTCTCCACTCACCTTCCCTTGTATCTCCCTTGAGCCCTTTCCTCCACTGACAGCCCCCTGTTCAGTCACCAGCAGCCTCCACGGAGCCGAATCCATGACTGATCCTGAGTTCATGTTGGTCTGTCTCAGCAGCTGACACGGTGGAGTACTCCCTCCTTCTAGAAGTAGTTTCTTCATGTGACTTTCTGATTGGATATTCCTGATTTGCCTTTTACCTCCCTGGGTTTTCCTCTTCTTTCCAGCCTCTCATTTTGATGTGCTTCGGGGTCAGACCTCCAGTTTAGCCTCTTTCCTGCAGCCAGTCCCTGACGTTAACTGTCAGCTCCCCAGTCTGCACATTCAGCCCTGACTTTCCCCTCTCACTCTCCATTGTTTGATTAGCATCTCCACTTAGATAGGTTTAAAAAGGTAACTTCAGTGTCGAAACAGAACTCTTGATGCCCCTCCCAAACCTGCCCCTGCCTCAGGCTTCCCCACCTCAGCGTACAGCACTGCTACTAATTCAGCTGCTTGGGTCACATTCTAGGCACCCTGCTCATCTTCTGTCGCACCCACATCCAGCCCAGCAGTTGGCCAAGTGGATGCTGCCTTCCTAATATATCCTGAATCGAATCACTGCTTCAGCTTGTCTAATTACTGCTTCTTAACCAGTCTCCTTGCTTTCATTCTTGACATGACCCTGATCCACTTTCCATGCAGCAGCCATGTCTCTTTCAGAAAATATGCATCAGCGCATGTCATTCACCTGCTTAGAGCCCTCTAACGACCCCTCTCCCACTCAGTAAAATCCGTACTCCCTGGCATGGCCTGGGAGGTCCGTCTATGTCACATTTTACCTCCCACCCCTGTGGACCTTGCTTAGATTCATTAAGCTGATCTTCAACATATCCAGGCCCATTCCTACCCAGAGCCTCTGACGGACATGCTCCTCCCCCAGCTCCTCCAAGGACTCCGCCATCACTTTCTTTAGCTCTCAGTTCAGATGTCCCCTCGGAGAGTCCTTCCCTGACCTCTCAGTCTAAACAGCACTCTCGCATTTGTATCTAATGGTTCCCCAACTAGAATGTAAACTCCATGAGGGAAGGAACCTAGTCTGTCTTATCCATTCTGTATTCCTAATGCCTAGTATGTGAGAGTTATTGATTGACTGGATGGATGGAGGGACAAATGGATGGACAGATGGGTAGATGGGTAGATGTGCTATAGTCTAGCACTCTTTTCATCTGGATTTTGTCACATCTGACTTTTTGAAATTGTAATATGAAAAATTGAGGTATTTCTAAATAGCTATATTCTACATTTGGTAGTGGATTTTTAAAAGCATTTAAATCCTGGCTGGTATTACTCAGTGGTTAGAGTGGTGGCCCACATACAAAAGAGTTGCAGTTTGATTCCCAGGCAAGGGCACACACCAGGGTTATAGGTTTGATCACACTCTCACATCAGTCTCTCTCTCTCTCTCTCTCTCTCTCTCTCTCTCCCCCCCTCTTTTTCCCCCTTCCTTCCACTCTCTAAAAATCAATGGAAAAAAATATCCTCTCGTGAGGATTAACAAAAAAATAAAAATAAAATAAAAAGCATTTAAAGATAATACATCCTTAAATGTTTGAATGACAGTGCTAGGCATAGATATTCCATGGAAATGGTTTCCTCTTAATTAAAGTACTAGAGGCCCGGTGCATGACATTCTTGCACTCAGGGTGGACCCTCAGCCCGGCTTGTGCCCTCTCACAATCCGGGAGCCCTCAGGGGATGTCTGACTGATGGCTTAGGCCCGCTCCCTGCAGGCCTAAGCCATCAGTCGGACATCCTTAGTGCTGCCACCGAGGCGGGAGAGGCTCCCACCACCTCCGCTGTGCTCGCCAGCCGTGAGCCTGGCTCAGGGCTTCTGGCTAAGCAGCGCTCCCCTTGTGGGAGTGCACTGACCACCAGGGGCCAGCCCCTGCATTGAGTGTCTGCTCCCTGGTGGTCAGTGTGCATCATAGCAACCGGTCATTCCGCCGTTCGGTCGATTTGCATATTACCCTTTTATTATATAGGATCATATAGTAACAGCATACTCTCCAGGGAAAAATAAAACCTCCCTAAAGCAGCAACTATAGAAAATTAATTTTAAATCATGATAGAGACTCTATCATGATTTAAAAAAAAAATTTGGAACATTTCATTATATAGACAGACTATTCAAATAATAATCTATATTTATAAAAGCCCAGCAACCATTATGATGGAATAACTGGAACAACTGGTCGCTATGATGCACACTGACCACCAGGGAGCAGATGCTCAATGCAGGCACTGCCCCCTGGTGGTCAGTGCACTCCCACAGTGGGAATGCCATTCAGCCAGAAGCTGAGCTCATGGCTGGTGAGCGCAGCGGTGGTGGTGGGAGCCTCTCCTGCCTCCACAGCAGCACTAAAGAGCAGCGAGCCAAGCAGTAAGGAGCGAGCAGGTGGGCAGTACGGAGTGAGCAGGTGGGTGGTTAGGAGTGAGCAGGAGGGGTCCCAGATTGTGAGAGGGCGCATGCCAGGCTGAGGGACGCTCCCCTCCCCACGCCCCCCCCCCTCCAGTGCACAAATTTTGTGTACTGGGCCTATAGTCTCTAATAAGAAGAGATGTGACCACTGTATGCTCCTGGATTGTGAGAGGGCGCAAGCCAGGCTGAGGGTCCACCCTGAGTGCAAGAATGTCATGCACCGGGCCTCTAGTACTTAAATTAAGAGGAAACCATTTCCATGGAATATCTATGCCTAGCACTGTCATTCAAACATTTAAGGATGTATTATCTTTAAATGCTTTTTATTTTATT
The DNA here is from genome assembly GCF_964212035.1 of Myotis nattereri. NCBI lineage: Eukaryota > Metazoa > Chordata > Mammalia > Chiroptera > Vespertilionidae > Myotis > Myotis nattereri. The sequence goes on along the minus strand of NC_138077.1, from coordinate 128,358,793 downwards.
TTTATTTTTTTGTTAATCCTCACAAGGGGATATTTTTCCCATTGATTTTTAGAGAGAGTGGAAGGAAGGGGGAAAAAGAGGAGGGGAGAGGGAGAGAGAGAGAGAGAGAGAGAGAGAGAGAGAGAGAGAGAGAGAGAGAGAAAGAGAGAGGGAGAGAGAGAGAGAGACTGATGTGAGAGTGTGATCAAACCTATAACCCAGGTGTGTGCCCTTGCTTGGGAATCAAACTGCAACTCTTTTGTATGTGGGCCACCACTCTAACCACTGAATAATACCATCCAGGATTTAAATGCTTTTAAAAATCCACTACCAAATGTAGAGGAGTTCAAATTCCACCTCTTGTGCCAGTAAACTAGGTGACTATGGGCAAGTTACTTACCTCTCTGTGCCTCAGCTTCCTCATCTGTAAAACAAAGGTGGTAAAAGTAACAAAACATACCTTATAAGTTTGTTTTGAGGATTAAATGAGTTACCTTATATAATATTTTAAAACATAGCCTGATATATGCGCTATACTTAATGTTTGCTTTTATGAGAATTTTATCACCATCATCATTGATTCTAGGTGCCCATTTGGGAATTCACTCTTTATAAGCCATCCGTAAAAGGTTGACAGGTCATGACCATAAGTAGTTTAAACTTCTTGAAATGAAGTCCAAAGTGGTTCCCCTTGGAGCACGTAGGTGGGTTAGACTGCTTTCTATGGTCTTAAAATACACATTAAAGCCAAGGAAGCACTAGTTTTGTAAATCCTTAGCTGGCACACCCATCCAGCTGGTACCACAAATGATGTCACGGTTCAGGAAGATCAGCTAATATATTCCATGGAACCAAAGGCACTTCTCAGGATAGAATGTGTCTTACTTCTAGTTCCCAGGCTGGCCTTTGATTCAGACCCAAATTGGAGGAAAATCTAGCCTCGCAAATAGGTCTCTGCTGAACCCAACTTGATAATTTACCAAAGTTATTTATTACCACATTTAGTAATTTGGGTGAAATTTCTCATTTTTCAAAACATGTTTTCCTTACACCCTTTTGAAAGAATGTTATTGGTATGTGGGTTGGTTGTCTGGAGCCAGCCTCTTATCTAGAGACCAGATGCAAAAGTCTGAGTTCAGCGAAGTGGCTTAGACTGCGTGCTTCTGTTTTGTTTTGTTTAATAAGCATGCACGAGTCTCGTTAAAACACAGTGCTACCCCCATCCAGGAACAATGCTGCACATATCATTTCCTGAAATAATGGAGTTGGAAGGCAATTATCTACTCACAAAACAGGCTGAAACAACAGTTCCTGATATTCTTCTCAAATACTTTAACTTCCCAAGGAATCCGGAAAAAATAATTCCATGAGACAGTGTTGTGAATGAAGGTATGACATTTCAGTTTCCTTCGCTGGAATCCAGGAACCAGCAGTCATGAATTAATTACTGCCCACTCGTGTTCCTGAGAGGCTCTGGCCCGGGGGTTGTTTGTCTGCTTAGGGAACACCGTCCTGCCTTCTAGCCTCTTGTGACACGATGCCTGGCGTTCCTTTGTGTGCACTTCTGGGAACCATTCCAGAGATTACCTGCAGCTCTGGAACTATGCTTATTTGTGGCCTTGTTTTCCATTTACTCCTAAAGAGAACTTGGGACTTCTGCTTCAGACTTTGCAGATAAGAAATGTACGTTCATTCTAGAAAAAAACGAATACCTATTTCACCAAAACATGTTTTCAAGTAGGAAAGAAAGAGCGAGCTGTTTTGTGGGTTGGGAGGGATTCCTAATAAGAGCTGTCTGCTCTGTGATCGTGAACAATCTGGACATTGCCAAGATGGCTTACTGATGTTCATGGCAAGAAATAGCAATTAGGAAGATTTCTAATGCCTTCTGGAATTCTCATCTGGAGGAAAGCTGGCACAAAGGATTCTTATATCAGGGATGCATACACAGGCTTTCTTTTTCATGTGCTGAGAAAAAATTGGGGATAGTCATCTGGATATTGAGTCTATACAATGCCAATTATAAAGCTATTTAGAAACTTCCAGAAGACTGCTTATCTCGAATTTCATCTTATTACTTGACTTTGTGTTGACATATCGTCTCTATGAAGTAGAAGGTATAATACATGGTGTTTAAGTGTCACAGGAGTGACATTTAGCAGAATGAGGAGAAACTTGAGGCACTGTAACATTACTTAGGGAGGTTGTATAAGCTGTCTGCAGAATTTTTTCACAGAAAGACACTTTTCCATCTGGCTTGGTTGGGTATTCATAAATCTTTCCCCTGTCTGACAGCTTTAGTGTCTTTTCATTCTGTAACATCACAATCAAATTGCTTGGCATTTTCTCTAATGAAATATATGACTTTTAGAAGTGTACTTGAAATTTCCATTTAAAATTGTCTATTTCTGATAGCTAAGATTTGGAAACAGCCTTAGTGCCCATCAGCAGATGAGTGGATTAAAAAACTGTGGTACATCTACACAATGGAATACTACGCTGCTATAAAAAAGAACTTTTACCATTTGCAACAACATGGATGGAACTAGAGAGCATTATACTAAGTGAAATAAGCCAGCCGGAGAAAGATAAATATCACATGATCTCACTCATATGTGGTATATAATGACCAACATAATTTGATGAACAAGAATAGATCAATCTAGAGACAATTAGTGGGGTGGCAGGGAGGGATTAGAGAGCAACCAAAGGACTGTATGCATGCATATTAGCATAATCAATGGACATAGACACTGGGGCGGTGGGGGCTTGCCCAGGGTGGGAATGCCTGAGGGGGGGGGGGGTCAATTGGGGAAAAAGGAGACATATGTAAAACTTTAGACAATAAAAATAATAACAATTTAAAAAATTGTCTATTTCTGGTTGTTAGAATTGACCAATTCTTTGGAAATAGTGGGAAAAGCTATATTGAGGTTTTCTTCTTCAAGTTGTCTTTCCATTTAGCCTGACCCTTACTTAGCTGAGCAGTGTGGTTGGCACCCTTCATCTGGCGCCTAATGACCACATGTCCACATCAAAGAATTTCTTACCACATGACACTGTCTCCCTTTGACTCCCACTGACTTTTTAAGTCTATACATTCAGAATGTATAGTTGGGAATGATCAATTTGTTTCATTAAAAAGATATCTCTTCTTGGACTTTTGGCTAAGATTATGTGTGAAAGGATAACAGGTAAAATTAACAACATTTAAAGAAGAGTCCCTGTCAAAAGCTAAAAGTCAAAATAGGGCTTGTGCCCCTACAATTAATGGACAGGAAGTAGGCCAGCCAGTTCTGGGGTGAGGTCTTTCGGGATGGAAGAGGGCCACACCTAAGGCCCTGGCTCTTTATTCCTCCTGGGGAGCCTGCTGCCTGGGGCTCAGTGGTCTTAGGGCTACTTTAAGAACTTAGAATGAACTGGAACCTTACATCAGCTGTCATTACATGTTGGCTCTAGTTTGTATCAGTGGAATCATTTTTGGCTTCTTATCTTGGCTTGCTCCCAGGATCGGCTTAATGCAATAGTTAGCCAGTTCTATAAATTCCAGTTACCTTAATAGTCTTTATGACTCCCTCAGGGGGAAATCATCTGCTCTGAGTAATCGACACATGTGTGAAGCACTTAGATCGTAATGGCTGCCATTGATATTTAAGGATGGGTACTATTATCGTTCTCTAGTATCAACATTATTTCCTTGGTAATGTAGCAGTTCAGTAAGACTTCTACCTTTTTAAACACCAAGAGTTTGTTAGCCTTCAACAACGAGGTGCATCACAAGCACGAGGTACCTAAACATGCTAAGCACATAAAGTAGGAAAGTTCAAGTTTGTTCCTCATTTTCAATTCGTTGTTACCCGGGCTGGATACATGATACATCATGAATCTGTATTTACCTTAATACCTGTTTATGAGCATTTTAAAATACAGTATGAAATTTTTTCTAAAGCAAGATCTATCCTAGACTGCACCCAGGGGGCTACATCGTTAATCCAGTCAGCATTTATCTGATTCTTATGATGTAAATGAGAGGGATGTAAATGAGGTATAATGTGTGGATACTGCCTGTGAGAACCTTTAGTCAGTGGTTCTCAACCTTCCTAATGCCGTGACCCTTTAATACAGTTCCTCATGTTGTGGTGACCCCCAACCATAAAATTACTTTTGTTGCTACTTCATAACTGTAATTTTGCTACTGTTATGAATCGTAATGTAAATATCTGATATGCAGGATGTATTTTCATTGTTACAAATTGAACATAATTAAAGCATAGTGATTAATCACAAAAACAATATGTAATTATATATGTGTTTTCTGATGGTCTTAGGCGACCCCTGTGAAAGGGTCGTTTGACCCCCAAAGGGGTCGCGACCCACAGGTTGAGAACCCCTGCTTTAGGTGAAGAAGCAAAGGCTAATTTAAATGACATAGTAAACAATCTAACACTAAAGTTCAGAACCCTAGGATTGCACAGGAGGAGAAATCACGGAGGCTGAAACAGTTTATTCCCTCTCCCAGGAGGCTTCATGGAAGAGGCAGGTGGGAGAGATGAGTGGAATGTAATGGGACAGGAAAGAGGCAGAAACATTTATGGAGCCTCTTTTGAATGCCATACTCTCTGACAGTAGCTCCACGTGCATAGTCTCATTAATCCTGCAGAACAGACATTTGCATCCCGGTTTAAATATGAGAATAAGAAGGATTGGGGACATTAAGTAGCTTGCTCAGGTTTGTACAACTAGCCAGTTGCTATTAAGTAGTTAAGACTACTGACTCTGAATTCCAGGCCGTTTTGGATTTGAATCCCATCTCCTGTGCTGACTGGTGTGATTCATTTCTTTGTGATTCAGTTTTTTCACATGTAAACTGGGGGAAATCATAACAGCTACCTCATAGGTGTAGTGTGATGAAGAAACTACTTACTGAGACAAAGAACCTAACATTCTTTCTGATATACTGTAGCTATTCAATAAATGTATATATAATATGTGTGTGTGTGCACAGAAATTGAGAGAGAGAATTTGACTGAGATTCACACCTACATTTTGTCTGACTCCAAAATTTATACTTTTTTTTTTGCTTGTATTACCCTGCAGAGAGTGCAGGTAGAAAATTCCAGACAGAATTAAGAACAAACATTTTGTCTGTTAAAGAAAGGTAAAGCCTTCTTCGTGCTGAAGTAGGGTTGGGTTGGTGAAGTAATGAAAAAGTGATTGGATAAAATCAGAGGGAAGTCAATTATTTGGGGCCTTAGCAGCCAGGCAGAGGACTTGAGACTAGATGCCATAGGGGCCCGGAGAGCCAGCTGGTTTGTGGAGGGGCGGAGGGGGGGGGCGGGTGTTGGGAAGATGAAAGTGCTGCCCTAAGCATGTATGGGATAAGGGTGGGGTGTGGGAAGCCAGCTTGGGAAGCTGCCAGTGAAGAGTGAGGTAATGTCCTGCACTGGGGGGAATAATGAAGAGTCAAAGAAAGGACACATGGGGGGAGGCTGGTACTGGCGGCTCCACCTCCTGGGGGGTCAGAGCTGCCTTAGCTGCTCGCAGACCCTGCCCGTGACTGATGCCCCAGTGCCCTGGTTTCTCCACTGTAGGCCTTAAACTACAATTCAGGTGACACTGGTTAGCAAAATTATACAGGTTTCAGGTGCACAATTCTACAACACATCATCTGTACACTGTATTGTGTGTTCACCAACCCGAGACAAGTCTCCATCACCGTTTATACCCCCAAACCTTCTCCACCTCTTGCCACCCTCTCCCCTCGGCTATCGCCACACTGTTGTCCGTGTCCGTGAGATTTTCTCTTTTTACAGTAAACTTTAACTAAAAATGATTATGTCTTCATGAAAAGAAGAACTTAATAATGTTTTATTCTAGATAAATCGCAAAATAAAATGAGTGGGAAAATATAGTGAACCAGAGAGTCTCTTACAGCGTAATATTTTGGCTTAAGCAAGCCTCACATACTTTTTATTTTATTTTATTTTATTTTATTTTATTTTATTTTATTTTATTTTATTTTATTTTATTTTATTTTATTTTATTTTATTTTATTTTAATGGTGTGGGGTGGGGTGGTGGTGGTGGTGGCAGAAGCCTCACATACTTTTTAAATGCCTACCTGTAATTTACTAAAGACAGGAAATTGACTACTCTAAAGACTTGACATTTCTGATTGTATATCCCATTTTCTAACACAGTAATACCCCACCTTCTTTGCAATGTAGACTGCTGGTTATATATACAGATTGTTCTTATATTCAACCAGTCACTGGAATAAAGGAATTGTAATAACAATAGTAATAGTTATATCAAGTTAGGAAAGAGTATATCATAATTAAGAATATGGGATGTGAGGGCGATCTGGCTGCGACATCTGTCACCCCATTGATCGCCAGGGTTGATTCGGCTGATCTGGCTGGCTAGGCGGGTGTCCCCCTCCTCCCTCACCGATCCATGTGCGTCCCTCCCGAAGCTGCGCGCTCGGTCGAAGAGGACGACCTTCCCCCCCCCCCGAGGAGAGGACCGGTCTTCGGTCAAGGGTATACGAGTAGCTGCGCTCCCCTGCTAGAACCTCCAAACAAGCTCTCAAGAATATGGAATTGGAACCAAATTTGGTAGTACCCACAAACCTCGAGTGGTTCCAGTTGGTTTGTTCATGTAACTCATATTGTTTTTTTCATCTTGTTTGTTTTGCTCTGTTAGGTGTTAGGGGTTGAGTCCTGACCTTACTCCTCACTAGCTAAATAAACTTAGCATTTTACTTTAACTTCTCTAACTCTCAGCTTTCTCATTTGGTTGCCACAAGGGCTAGACTGGATAATATTTGTATCATACAGTATTGGTACATTTAAAATGATCAGGCTTGGCTGGTGTGGCTCAGTAATTAAGTATTGTCCTATGAACCAGGAGGTCACAGTTCAATTCCCGGTCAGGGCATATGCCCGGGTTCGGGCCCGGTCCCCAGTGTGGGGGGGTTTAGGAGACAACTGATCAATGATTCTCTCTCATCATTGGTATTTCTATCTCTCGCTCCCTTTCCCTTCTGCTCTGTAAAATAAAAATTAAAAATATTTTAAAAAAATACTCAGTAAATATTAGTACTTAAAGTTGTATCATACATTATCCTATATAATAAAGTGGTGACATACAAATTGACCATCATGCCCTCACACAAGATGGCCACCCCCATGTGGTCAAAGATGGCCACCACAAGATGGCCAGCAGGGGAGGGCAGTTGGGGGCAACCAGGCCCACAGGGGAGGACAGTTGTGGGGGGACCACACCTGCAGGGGAGAGCAGTTAGGGGCAACCAGGCCCGCAAGGGAGGACAGTTGGGGACCACACCTGCAGAGGAGGGCAGTTAGGGGCGACCAGGCTGGCAGGGGAGCTGTTAGGCATTGATCAGGCTGGCAGGCAGAAGCAATTAGGGGCGATCAGGCAGGCAGACAGGCAGGCGAGCGGTTAGGAGCCAGCAGTCCCAGATTGGAGAGGGTGCAGGCTGGGCTGAGGAACACCCCCCAGTGCACAAATTTCATGGACCGGGCCTCTAGTAGTTTATAAAAAATAAACTTGCTCACATATTTATTTCATTTGAACCTGTCAGTTCTGTGAAGTAGGCAGGAAAGGTGTTCTCATCTGACTTTAAAAGTTGAAAGAGGTGGTAAGTAACAACCAAAGTTAACAAATGACAAATCAAGGACTCAAAGTCTGGTGCTCTTTCCTTGAGATTTTTCAGCTGCACATATTAAAACCAAGACGGTGGTAAGGAGCTCTGGCTTTTGTGAATTTGAGAGCAGGTCCCTGATGGCAGTGTTTCTTAGTGCCAGCCCAGACATGATAACACAGTTTTCCAGTCTGTGTTATTCAGATTGTCAGGCTAGATGGGGAAATGAGAAATGAGGGCCCGTTCAGTGAGTTTTAATAGAGTTAAATTTATTCAACTTAAAGGACTGCCTTTTACTCTAAGGTTATAGTTTTCTTACTCTTTGGTGTTAACATATTCTTATGAAATGACGACAGAACAGTTATTTTTTTGTTGTTAACACCCTTAGTTGATGTAATAGAACTTTGACAAATCACAACTCTAGTGTGATTTCATTATTTTATGTATTAAAGTTTAAGTTTACAGTGTTATTTAGTTTATCTCTTTAAAGCCGTAAAACCAGGCCCTTGGATTTTTGCACAATTTTGGTTTTATCTCTATTTTTTACTATCCAGGTCACTGATTTTTAGGTCTTGGCAGAAGTCACCGCCATTTTGAGAATCTGATAACTATGGATTCCTCTCACTATCTCAAACCCCCAGAAAGCACATACACAAACAATGATTGCTACAAGTTGAGTAATTCACAAACTGGACGGCACCTAAAGACCTCAGGTGGTTCTGTTGGCAGCAGCAAGAACATCCCCAGGTGTGTTCGACTGGCGGGCTCAGACCACAACCTCAGTACCTGAGTTCTGACTAGGAGAGAATTCAGAGCCAAGACTCAAACTCTTTAGAAAGTCACAGAGGTAGAAGTAATTTGTAAAAGAAATGGGCTTAGAAAACAAGTTACAGAGGCAAAGGAAGGGCCGTTGGAGCTTAGAAGTGAGAAAGGTCAAGGTGAAGTGCCTGGCAGGAAGGAGGGAAGGAGGGGAAAGGCCCAGCGTGCTTCCTGGGGGAGAGTGCGCTGGGTCCTCCTCCCTCCTAAGGGTGGTTAGGGTGGAAATCTTAGGGGAGGTCCCGGGGGAGGATCTCAATAGAATATTCATCCGCTTTCTAGGGGTGTCCTTTCAGGGTCTAGGTCTCCACTGATTGATTGTTGGCACCAGGGCAGGGGGTCATTATTCAGTGCAACTGGTCTTAAGGTCAGCTGTGGTGTCGATTCTCTGGTTTGCTGGGCCTGGAGCTGAAATGCAACTGAGACCTAGATGTTATCTCTAGGGAGGAAAGGTCAGGGGATCCAAACCAAGAGATCAGTGATAAGCTAGGGGAGAAAAGGTCACCCTGGGGATGAGGTCCCGCCCTACAATTGTCCATTGCTGAGCATCTGGGGCTTTTCACCCTGGTGATCTTCTATTCCCGGCCAGTTGACCTTGCTCTGCCTACCACAGTTCTAGTTGTTTGTTCATGTAACCCATTTTGTTTGTTTTTTTCATCTTGTTTTGCTCTGTTAGGTATTGGGGCTTATCCAGGGGAGATTGGTTTTACAGGAGACTATGTGGAAGGGCCAGTGTCAGAACCCAATGTTTGTTTGGAGGGTCCTACACCTTGTCAGGCTTTTCAGCTAAAACTAGCATTTGATGGACGATTGTAAAATATTTTTAGAATACGTTATCTTGGCAAGGGATGGAGAATGAGGACTCATACAATTGGTGGTGAAAGTATAAATTGATGTAACTTTTTCAGAGGGCAACTGGAAATATCTATCAACATTTAAAATGCACATACTTGTATGTTGAGACATGTATACAGATATCTTTGTTGGAGCTTTTCATATATGGGCAAACTACTAGAATCACATAAATATCTATCAATATGGAACTGATTAAATAAATTATGGTATAGTCAAGATGGGATACTATGAAGCCATGAGAAAGGATGGAGTGGCACTATTTATGACCAAATGGAATGATCTCCAAGACAGATCATTATGTGGAAATTCATTTGTAAAGGAGGCAGTGCACACAAACGTGGGCGTGGGTACTTCTGGAGCACACACCAGCAGCTGGTAGTAATGGCTGGCTCGGAGGTAGGGACTGGGGAGACAAGGGTATGCAGTAGGAGAGATACTTACTTTTTCTATTTATTATGATGCCTAAATAATTTTAATCAGGTCCTTGTACTACGTGTTTGATTTCTTTAAAAGCTAGTTTAAAAAAAAAGAATTTATTATAAAAATTACTATGCAATATGAGAAAAAGAGGTTAGATGGCAGTTAGATTAAACTGCCTAACTGAAAGGGGATGATACAAAATGAACAGACTTTTCTTTTTGCCTGTTCCCTAATGTGAGAACAAGGGGCACCTGATGGAGTTAAGAACTGGTAAGTGAATAAATCAAAGGAAATAGTTTTTCACACAGTATGTGGCCAGTCTAAGGAATTTACCGCCACAGGCAGTCCTAGAGTCAAATATTGTGGCTGGAATTTTTTTCTTTTTTGGAAGTCTGGTCACTTATGCCCAGTCATAACATTTGTAGTTACGCAAGAAAAGATAAGGATAATCAAATCTGATGTACAGGATGTAAGCTGATCATTGCAAAGGAAGGAATTTCTGCCCAACTCCTTTCTTTTTTGGCTTCTTCCAATGCCTCAGAATAACATTACACAATGAGCTAGGTCCGCTTTGAAGCATGGACAGTACTTCCTCTGAATCATTAGGTATTATTCATGGCCCAGGGAAGAATTCCAGAGCTGCCTGGGCAGCAAAGCTCTTACATCTTTTTTTGCACCCAGAGTGATGGCCCCTTCAGTTCCAACTTAAGCATTTTGGCAGGTCGGCCCTCCTGCTGAGGCACCACTCCCGCCATTACCAGGAAAGAACAGGTTCAAAGGGAAATAATGGGTTTCAGTTCTTCCCCCGTGGAGCCTGTGATCTTGTATAAGCAACAAACCCTAGATGATTGAGGGAGGGACTGACTAGATATTCAGGAAACAATTCATACTTTTTTCTCTCTCCTTCTTTGGCTCCAACTAGTAATGAATCCCTCCACTAGGGGGTAGACTGAAGACATAAGCCAGTGCTTACCCATCTCATTGAGCCCCATGTACAGGCTTAACATTATTTATTTTTTAAAATATATTTTATTGATTTTTTACAGAAAGGAGGGGAGAGGGATAGAGAGTTAGAAACATCGATGAGAGAGAAACATCGATCAGCTGCCTGCACGCCCCCCACTGGGGATGTGCAGCAACCAAGGTACATGCCCTTGACCGGAATCGAACCTGGGACCCTTGAGTCCGCAGGCTGACGCTCTATCCGCTGAGCCAAACCAGGGCCAGGCTTAACACTATTATTGGTCATGTTTACCCACATGAGAAATACCTCACTCATGCTCTTCTTATGTTTAAAGATCAAGAGTAGAATGTATCAAATTGAACTGGATTCGAGCAAGTAAATGAGCATAGAATAGTATACTATGTCACTATGAGCAAGGTAAGTCACACTAAACAAAATCCACTGAGAAATGACTCCATTCTGCCCTTCCTGTGGGATCAGATCAAGGCAACCTTAGTGTCCAGCCACAGGAATGAGAGCACCCTCCATTAAAGGGATTTCTCCCACATTATGGAATCCAGTAGCAGGCAGCTGGGTTTGTTAAAGGTGCAGGACAAATGTGCTTCCCTTTTTCAGTGTTTTGCTTTGTAGGGCCTTTTCTATCAGCCAGCAGCTGGACGGCATGCAGAAAGCACAGTGACCCAGGCCATTCTGGTGCCAGACACAGGGACGTGCAGCTAGCGTTCCCCACAGACAGGATTCAAAACAGTGGGTCCTCCAAACTCTCTAAGGAAGGAGAAAGTTTGTTTCTATCATTGTTATTTGGCTGAATTACATGCTAGAAAGTTCCAGCTGAACTTTTGAAAAACATCCCTCATTACATTTCTTACAAGGTTATGTGCCACCTAACAACCAGGATACGTTCTGAGAAATTCATCATTAGGTGATTTCTTCGTTGCGTGAACATCATGGAGTGCGCTTGCACACACTGAGATGGAACAACCCACTGCACACCGAGGCTACATGGTATAGCCTATTGCCCTGTAGGAGAAGACAGGTAAGTTTTCCTCTGCCCTCTGGGTTGTTGGCTGAAACATCCTTGTAATAAATGACAGACTAACACCAGAGAAACAGACCAAATAACATATTGACCTCCTGTATACCAGGAAAACTGAGTAACTTGTTAAAATGACAGAAGCCACCATCTTAAATACCATCTTCAGCTGAAAAACAGATGACATGGGGGTGGGGACAATCAGTTGTGAGAGGCTGCCAGAAAAGAAAAGGCACACTATAACAAAGGTTCATTTGTTGCGCAGGTTTAAATCCTTGTCTTCTGCTTTGATGAGTTCCTAGAGATAAGGTCATCCGCTTCTTCCTGGTAGAGTGAGAGACTCCCTTACAAAGGAGATTCCCTGACAAGCATAAGTGTCTTTTACAAGGGTAATCTTGATTTTCAGAGCTTCTCCTGTGTCTTCTGTTTCTTAAAATTAACCAGACTCAAATAATCCTCATACCACATAGACAAATTTTATTCCCTACAGCTCCTAGACAGGAGACCTGTAGAGCATGTTACTATATTGAATACTGTAGGCAATTATAACACAATGGTATTTATGTGATGCATTGTACTACCATGTCATGAGGACTATGGCATCACTAGGCAATAGGAATTTTTTAGCTCCATTATAATCTTAGGGATCACTGTCTCATATGTGGTCCTTTGTTGATTGAAATGCCATTATATGGCACATGAATATTATTCCTTTTGTTGCTATAGAAACCCACTGGCACCGTGTGCAATCTCAACTTCCAACACTGTTAGGGGACCCATTCCATGTCCAGTGTTGTCCAGTAGAACTTTCTGTGGTGATGGAAAAGTTCTGTATCTGTGCTGCCCGATAGGGTAGCCACATGTGACCATGGAGCACTTAGAATGCAGATGGTGCAACTGAGGAACTGAATGTACAATAGGATTTGATTTTAATTCACTATAAACAACAATGCCATCTGAGCTTTAGCATTTCCTTTGTCCTCAGCCCATTTTGACATTAGCATCCCAGCAAATATACAGAAGTGATGTAGCCATTTTCTCCCTTCCTAGGCAGAGCACTAGCTTTATGTTTTCTCATTGAGATTTGAAAGCAAGGCCCTAGCCAGGTAGCTCAGTTGGTTAGAGCACCATCCAGATATGCCAAGATTGTGGGTTCAATCCCCAGTCAGGGCACATACAAGAATCAACCAATGAGTACATGAATGAGTGGAACAACAAATCGATGTTCCTATCTGTCTGTCTCTCTCTCTTAAAAATCAATGAATTTAAAGATTTAAAAGCAATAAGATATCACTTTGCTGTTTCCAAATAGTTTTAGGAAAAATAGTAAGTCTTGTCACCATGCAAAGGCTATAGTTTTCACTCATATCCTGACATGAGGCCTGCACTCATACCTAATACCTGAATGGCAACCTCAACAAAAACAATCGTGAAGCCTCTTTTGCTAAATGGAATAACCTTGAGTAAAAATCTGAAAATCTAATGCTTGCATAGCCAAGATCAACATGGGGTACTGGGAAATTCCATCAGTATGCCAAGCAACTTCTTGGCAGCAGGGACCATATCTTTTATCTGTTTTCTTAGTTCCTAGCATAAATGTTGATAAGTGCTTCTGAAATGAGTGACTTAGTATGTGAATGGACAAATTAATATGGCTCAGAAGCGATGCTAACAACATAGCAAAGAAGTCTATTAAAGCACTGAGTATGTATCTTTATTAGCAGGTGTGTTATAGAAACACACAATACAAGTAATAATGTTTTGGACTTTTGGAACAACTAATATAAAGACTGCAAACTCATCTACAACTAGACAAAGAACTCTAAAGAATAAAAGGTATCCTACATTTATAAAATCTATGAGTCCAGAAAAAAAATTTCCACTTTCCACAGAATTTTTACTTCTACTTGACTTTATTTTTTTACAATGGCCTTCACCTCTTCCTGGCATTCCCTTTCATCTTGACCTGCTTTTTACCACTGCACCGACAGACATGGCTGCCTCCCTCCCATTACTCCTGCCCGATTTTTCCATTACTGTGGTCAGGTGTGTGAAGTTACTTTGTCAACTAAATCACAGGGTCATTCCTTTTGCAGATAGAACAAGAGCCTGACTTTTCTGCTTTCACAGGATAACCTCAACTTTCCCTCGTCCCTGTCTGCTTTCTTCCTCGTTCTCATCCAGAGAGGTCATCAGTTTCTCCCCTGGTCAGCCCATCTCTGCCTTCAAGCCTTTGCTTTCAAGTTGTACCTGATATCCTATCATCTCAAGTGCTCCAGCCTCATTTCCTTCTTTCTTATTTTATTTTTTAAATGAATTAAAAAAATATTTTAATTGATTTTAGAGAGCAGGGAAAGGAGAGAGAAAGAGAGAGAGAGAGAGAGAGAGAGAGAGAGAGAGAGAGAGAGAGAGAGAGAGAGAACATCAGTGTAAAAGAGAAACATCAATCGGCTGCTTCCTGCACACACCTACTGGGGATCCAGCCCAAAACCCAGGCCTGTCCCCTGACTGGGAATTGAACCAGCAACATTTTGGTGCATTGGATGACACTCATCCAACTGAGCCACACCAGCCAGGGACAGCTTTATTTTCTTCTTAGGAACAAAACATACTTGAAATCCTAACTCATGTACAAGCTTTCTCAATCAACAAAATCAGTGTGTTAAGGAAGAAAACTCAGAGCTCTAGGAAGTATGATAACTGATTTAAAATGTACTTGTGCCACTAGCTGGCTACATGATGTTGGGTAAGTTACTCACCCTGCCTAGGGTCACTACTACCTCTGTAAAATGAAGAGATGACCCAAGTGATCCCTCCACATACTAAAATCTGTGGGGTTAGGTGCACCATTTGCTTCCTACTTCCTGTCAGAGCCCACAATAATGATATGCTCTCTATCAATTAATACTGCAAATATATTCTGTAATGAATTAGAAATAATTGTGTACTTAATTTATATGAAATGTATGATCTCCACTGCTATACTCTCAGCATATTACCATGAATGTATGTGTATTTAATTTGTGATGGTAATTAAACTTTTGTGGGCAGATTTGCTTCTGTTAATGGCAGACTTAGTCAATTCAGATCAACCCTCCTCAGAGAACAATTTTTTTAATTGGTTGAATACATGAGGCGCTAACAGGTTAGTGAATAATTATAGTGCCAAGAGCTGGGAAAATAAAGAATTACAGAGAAGGAAGCATTTGGGCACTTTTCATTAGAAAGTGGTAGCTGAGAGACTGAAAGCTGAGCAGAGCGTTTGACAAGCTCATAGGCATAGGGCACCAGAAACTGAGCTTGGGGTGAGGTACTCAGGCTGGCGTACCTCAACAACATGGATCTGAAAGGCTACCACAGGAGTAAGAGTGGACAGAAATAGACCATCCTTCACATACATTGTAATTCATCCGTGAATTGACTCAGTCTCCGCTTGGATGAAGGTCACTGAGATTGCTAGTGTCCCTGGATGTCTGTACAGAGCAAACATATATTCCACTTTGGAGGATTATAGCATCATCCTAGGCCTTAACTCTCTGCAGATTTTTTTTATACAATGTCTATAACTCAATCTAATATAATCATGCCCAGGGAGTTAAGATAATGTGATTAATTCCTAAGAGAAACAATAACAGAATGGACTCTCTGGGGATCTAGATAATAGCATTATTTTACACAGACTTTAAAATAATTGATTAGTATAGTATTTAAAGAAATAAGATAGGGTTTATAGCACATTAGATACAGCTGAAGCAAGAACTAGTGAAGTGAAAGAAAAATCTTAAAATAATATCCAGAATAAAGCATGGAAAAATAAAGGTTTAGAACATACAGAGGAGAGCAGGGAATATCATAAAAAATATAACATGTGAGTCTGAAATCCTGGAAGGAAAGGAAAAAGAAAAGAAGACAGAGGAAATATATGAAGAGATAATGGCTGAGCATTTTTCAAAACTAATAAAAGACATGCCCAGCCAGTGTTGCTCAGTGGTTGAGCATCGACCTGTGAACCAGGAAGTCGTACATGCCCAGGTTCAGGCTCAATCCCCAGTAGGGGGTGGGCGTACAGGAGGCAGCTGATGGATGATTCTCATCATTTTTTCTGTCTTTCCCTCTTCCTTCCTCTCTGAAATCAATACAAATATATATTTTTTTAAATTGATAAAAGACATAAAGCCATAGATTGCAAAATCATAAACCTCAGGTTAGATAAATATAAAGAAAAATTATAGTACAATTTTACTGAAAAATGAAGAGAAAGAGAAAAATCTTTATAGCAACCCAAAGGAGGAGCTGATTATCCTCAAAGGATCTACAATAAGACTAATAACTAACTTCTTTACAGAAATAAAAGACAGAAGAATTACCCCGTGTCAGTGTGGCTCAGTTGGTTGGAGCATTTGTCCTGTTTTGTTTTGTGTTTTTTTTTTAAAGAAGAATAAAATCTCCAACTTTGGAATTCCATGCCCAACAAAAGGAAATAAGACATTTTCAAATGAACAACTTAGAGAATTCATCACAAACAGACCCCAAATAAAGGAAACACCAAATTTTTACTGACCCTCTTGATCCCTTCTAGGTTTCAAGCCCACAACCCGGGCATGTGGCCTTACCGGGCATGTGCCTTGACCAGAAATGCTCAACCACCGAGCCACACTGGCTGGGAAATGTTCTCTCTCTTTTCTTTTTTTCACAACGAGTGTTTTTCAAGCAAAAGAAAATGATTCCAATTCCATAGAGATGGAGGAAGAAATGAAGAGCAAAGAAATGGAGTAAATAAATGTGTAAATGAATAAATGTTCTTTATAAAGTGATATTAATGCTATTATTTTGGGGAGTTAAAAACACATAGAAAGATTTTTGAACATCTCAACAACCAAGAAGGGTATAAATGAAATTATTCCAAGGTCTCTTGAATTTAAAGCAAAGGTATTAATGATAATAGCTTTTGAAAATCAGCACTACATGTTGTAATCCCTGCTGCTAAAAGAATAGTGAAAGAATTAGAAACTTCCAGATTAACGGGAAAAAAGTATTTTAAAATATTGAGTCAATTCCCAAGAAGGCAAAAAAGAAAGGGGTGAGTCCCTACATTTGGCCCACACTAACGGGGAGGGAATTACACCAGGGCATAAATACCCTTGACAGAACCTTGGGGGCCCCTTAGAGGCTGCCTACCACAGTGATTAATCTTTCACAATCTCTCCCAAGATAATTACAAGAAGGAGCACATCACAATGTGTTTTAGGGATCAGCATAAATTTGACACCAAATTCTGACAAGGATGTTACTAGAAAGAAAATTGTAAGCGAGGTCTTCATGAGCACAGATACAAAAACTAAATAAAATATTAACAAATCGCATGTAGCAATATAGTAAGAGAATAATACATCACAACTAAGTGGGTTACCCCAGCAATTCAAGGTTAGATTAACATTTGAATGTCATTACTGTAACAGGATAAAGATTCCAGAAATAGACCCATGTTTATTTATACAATTGATTACTGAACAGGGTTATATAGACAATTGATCACAGAGCAGTGGGAAAAGGACAGTGGTTCTGGGTGAGTTGAATATCAATATGAAAAAATAGAAGTTGGCCTCTACCCCCATACCATGAAAAAAATTAATTCTAGGTGGACGCAGATTCAAATGTGAAAGGTAAAACGACAAAGCCTCTAGAACAGTGGTTCTCAACCTGTGGGTCTCAACCCCTTTGGGGGTCGAACAACCCTTTCACAGGGGTCGCCTAAGACCATCGGAAAACACATATAATTACATATTGTTTTTGTGATTAATCACTATGCTTTAATTATGTTTAATTTGTAGCAATGAAATTGGGGGTCACCACAACATGAGGAACTGTATTAAAGGGTCGCAGCATTAGGAAGGTTGAGAACCACTGCTCTAGAAAATAACTTCAGAGCATATCTTTGCACAGAGAAAGATTTCTCACACAGGACACTAAAAGCTTTGACCACAAATGACAAAATTAACATCTTGATCTTCTTTAAAATTTGGAATTGTTGCCCTAGCCCAGTAGTCGGCAAACTGCGGCTCCTTGAGTGTGGCTCTTCCACAAAATACCATGTGCGGGCACGCACGTACAGTGCGATTGAAACTTCGTGGCCACACTCAAGGGGTCAAAGGGCCGCATGTGGCTCTCGAGCCGCAGTTTGTCGACCACTGCCCTAGCTAGTTTGGCTCAGTGGGTAGAGTGTCAGCCTGCAGACTGAAAGGTCCCAGGTTCGATTCTGGTCAAGGGCATGTACCTCCGTTGCAGGCTCGATCCCTGGCCCTGGTCAGGGTACGTGTGGGAGACAACCAATTGATGTGTCTCTCACATCGATGTTTCTCTCACTCTCTCTCTCTAAAAGTCAATGGGAAAATATCTTTGGATGAGGATTAACTAGAAAAAAATTTGGAAATTAAGAAAGTGGAAAGGTAAGCCACAGAATGGGAGAATGTGCTTATAACATCTATAACAGTGGTTCTCAACCTTCCTAATGCTGTGACCCTTTAATACAGTTCCTCATGTTGTGGTGACCCCCAATTTCATTGTTACAAATTGAACATAATTAAAGCATAGTGATTAATCACAAAAACAATATGTAATTATATATGTGTTTTCCGATGATCTTAGGCAACCCTCAAAGGGGTTGCGACCCACAGGTTGAGAACTGCTGATCTATAACAAAAGATTTATAGCTAAACAAATTATTAAGAAAAGCCATAAAGCCCAACAGAAAACTTGGGCAACCAATTTGACTAGTCAGTTCATAAAAGAGAATATTCACTTGTCCAGTAAATATATGAAAAGGTGCTCAATCACATTAGTCATGAGGAAATGCAGATTAAACCACAATGCAATGCTATGATACACACACCAGAATGGCTGCAATTTTAAAGATTGACAATACCAAGTGTTGGTCAGATGTGAAGCAATGGAAATTTATATAGTGTGAGTGGGAATATAAACTGGCACATTTTGGGAAAAGTTGGGCATTATCTACAAAAGCTGAACATGATTTTTCAAAGACCTAGTGAGCCTACTCCCAGCAGAAATGTGTGCCCATGTGTACCATGAGACATATACAAGACTATTTATAAGAGCCCCAAATTGGAAAGAACCATATCCATCAGCAGCCAGAATGGATAAATTGTGGTATGTCCATATACTGGAATATTTTACAGACCCCTCTCCCCAGTGAACTAACTCAGCTACATACAATAATATGGATGAATCTCACAAATATAATGTTGAGCAAAACAAGCTAGATAAAAATAATTATATATTCTATGTGATTCCACTTATATAATGTTCAAAACAGTAAAACTAATATCTGGTGGTGATAGAAGTCAAAATAGTGGTTATTTTTGAAGTGATTGGGAGAAGACTTAAGGTGGGATTTCTAGGGTGTTAGTTATTTTCTAATTCTTGACCCCTGATATTTATCCTATATAATAAAACCCTAATATGCAAATAGACTGAACGGTGGAACGACCGGTCGCTATGACACACACTGACCACCAGGGGGCAGATGCTCAATTCAGGAGCTGCCCCCAGCCCACAGGTCCCAGCCAAGGTGGGTGCCAGTGGGGGGCCCCCCCAATTGCCCCACCGGTCACCCCACACATTGGCCCTGATTGCCGGTCAGGCCTAGGGACCCTACCCATGCACGAATTCCGTGCACCAGGCCTCTAGTATAGGAATATTCTCCCTGGATGATTCATTGGGTTGTACACTTTTTTTGAAAGATAAAGATTATGTGTATTTAAATGAGGACTTTATCATGTACTGAACTCTAGGCTAAAGACTAGAAATAGAAAGGTGAATTGGAGATAGTGCCTGGCTTCCAGGAATTTGGAGTCTAACTGTTGACAATGACTTATAGACAAATTGCTGTAACACAGTAATCTGCTAAGTGCCATCAAGGATCAATATACAGAATAAGATTAGGACCAGTTTTGCCTCATAAGATTAGGATTGATTTCTCTTAAAGAGTCAATATGCAAATTAGGTCTTAAAGTATAACTGGCCTTTGACAAACGAGGAAGATGGTTTGGGTTCTAGGTAGAAAGTGCATGAACATGAGGGAAGTTTAAAAGTACAGATATGTTCACTCAGCCACTAAAAAGATAAGAAAAAAAACAATCCTTACTCAATAGTGTTGCATTAACGCTGAAGCTGATGACAAAGCGGCCCCAGGCATGAGTGAAAATAGAATCGAGGGAGAAATTTTACTTGTTAATCTTCAGCTCCATGCTTGGATCTTAGATATTCTTTAGAGTGCACTTCTTTTATATATCTGGTAGTAGCCAAGCACCAATAGAGTATATGTTGATATTAAACCTTGTGCCTGTCTTTAGGGCTGTCCGCGCCTGCTGTCCAGATGCTCATGCTTCCCAGCGCGCAGCACAAACACACATCTCCATGGTTTCCTCTCTGCTCACACCACCACTGCTCACCCACGTGCAAACCGGCACGTACCCTACCAGTTCTCCAGTGGACAAGCAACTCCACTGAACTGACATTTCAGAGAACCCCTAGGTCCCCTGCTGTGGCCTCTGCTGTGCACGGGACACAGGCCTGTCTCTGTTGATGCGTCGTCTCATGTGCATGTCGTCGTCCCCTTTGCCTACCACAGTGGCTGACACCCCATGAGTGCTGAACAAATGCTTGTTGAAACCACATTAAATAAAACCCAGGTGGTAAGTGGCCCCAGTAGAGCAGCTGTGGATCAAGAGAGCTTATCTTCAGCCCGTTAGGGTGTGGACTGCCCAGGGGACCATTCATCATCCAAGTGAAGACACTTGGAACATGAAAAAGGTGTTATTAGCACATGTGCCAGGGCAAACCCAGGTCTTCTGGAGGAAGCTTGGAAATATGGCCACTCTCGTATAACTCTGTCAACACAGGATTATTGCAAGTTGCCCCTGAGTTACCTAAGCAGTCCCATCCCTCCTGTGATCCCAATCCCATGTGACCTGGGAGTGTCTGGTATACATAGCACCACTCTGAGAGGGAGGAGCTTCCGGATGAGAGCAGGCTTCCACCCCCCATTTCCTCAAGAATCCCCATGTGATATAGCAGTATTCATGGCTGAGCTCTCATGTGGGCCCTCCGGTTCCTGTGCAATCACCCAAGCCTGGTGTCTGGCCAGGTGTGACCCATGCAGATGTGAGGGTCACTAGGTTCCTGTGGCCAGCATTTAGTTTTCAGCATTCTGCTGTTTGCAGGGATACACGTGTGGGAGGTACAGCACGCTCTCACTCTCCCTGTGCTTCTGCCTCAGATACACAACCTCCCAGCACAAGGTTTCCATGCTGCTCCTCTGACTAAGGGGAAAGCTCACCATTTGTGTCTCACGGCAGGCACTTCCAGGCCCCAGCCAGGAGGGGTTCCCTGATGGCCCGGAGATAAGTTCAGGAGACAAATGTCTTGGTAGACTGGAGACTTCCTACAATATGGAGTCTGACAAAGGGGGAGATGAATGACAAAGATATAAATTTGCAATTAAAGAAAACAGTACCCCCAGCACCAAAAAATACTTTCCATGCTATGTAAGTAATACGTAAACATTGCAGCTGATTACCACTTGATAAACTATTAACTTCCCCCTTCTTTGATAGGAAGGCTGTGCAGTGAGATAAAGCAGGGGCGCGCTACGGAGGACAAACATCTCGGCATCCAACAAACCGCAAATTGTTTCTTTTTTGTTTTGTTTTCAAGACTGGTTGCTATTTCCTCCGTGACTCCTGTTTATTAACGCGTTGACTCATCTAGAGTCCAGCGCCCTGTTTGCACACCAGAGAGATGGACTTGCACATCTGCCAAGTGGAGTCCGAGGGGGAGATAACAGCCAGCGACAACAATGGTCTTCCTCAGTCTGTCGGCCAAAAACTCTTGGCAGAGTGGGCTGAGCATAACTTATCATCACTGCCCCGAAAGATCTGAGGTTCTGGAAGCAGAGTGGGTGTTTGCCAGACAGAGATAACGGGCAGGATGCGACGGAGAGCCAGACGCGCACTCTGGAAGTCAGGGCTACACCTGGCAGGCGCTGAAAAGGAAAATGGGATGAAGCAGCCAATTAGCACATGGTTTCCTGGTTGCCCAGTCCTTGCTGTCAACACAAGCAAATGTTCTTAAGTGAGAGGAGTGAGTTTGTCCTGGGTCGTGTAAAGAATACTTAATGGCCGAAACCGGTTTGGCTCAGTGGATAGAGCGTCGGCTTGCGGACTGAAAGGTCCCAGGTTCGATTCCGGTCAAGGGCATGTACCTGGGTTGCGGGCATATCCCCAGTGGGAGATGTGCAGGAGGCAGCTGATCGATGTTTCTCTCTCATCGATGTTTCTAACTCTCTATCTCTCTCTCCCTTCCTCTCTGTAAAAAATCAATAAAATATATTTAAAAAAAAAAAAAAAAAAAGAATACTTAATGGTTTGTGCCACAGGCAAGAATTCCTATAGCTATGGTTTTCTTTTTAATCCTCACCCAAGGCCATGTTTTTATTAAATTTTAGAGAGAGAGGAAGGGGTGAGGTAGAAAGAGAGAGAGAGAGAGAGAGAGGGAGAGAGAGAGAGAGAGAGAGAGAAAGAGAGAAAGAGAGAGAGAGAAACATCGATCAGTTGCCTCCCAGGGATTGAACCTACAACCTAGGCATGTACCCTGACTGGAAATTGAACCCACAACCTTTTGTTGTACAGGACGATGCTCCAACCAACTGAACCACCTGGCCTGGACCCATAGCTGTAATTTTTTAAAGAATGTTTTAAATTGTAGTTGACATCAGGTGTATGTTAATGCCCTCTTGGTCCATCATGTTGTAGCAAATGGGAAGATTCCATTTTTTTAATATGTACCACATCTTCTTTATCCTCTTGTCTATTGATGGATACTTAGGTTGCTTCCATGTATTGGGTATTGTAAATAATTATTGTAAATAATATTGCAATGAATATGGGTGTGCATATCTCTTTTTGAATTAGTGTTTTCAATGTCTTTGGGTAAATACCCAGAAGTGGGATTGCTGGGTGATATGGTAGTTCTATATTTAATTATTTGAAGAATCTTCATAAGTGTGATTTTAATCTTTTTGATTTATTTTTAAATTTTTATGTATTTTAGAGTAAGGTGGGGGAAGGAGAGAGAGAGAGAGAGAGAAATTTGTTGTTCCACTTATTTATACATTCATTAGTTGATTCTTGTATGTGCCCTGACTAGGGATCAAACATACAACCTTGGCATTCCAGGCCTATACTCTACCAACTGAACTACTCTGCTAGGGCTAGGTGTGATTTTTATTTATTTATTTTTATTAATGCAAGCAACTCTTCTTGAAGAAAGGATCTGTTCGTTTTCAGTTGTTCTTGTTAAAAACCACACGACTGTGTGCTGAGGTGTGGGTTTCATAGTCTTATAAATCATGTTCTCAATTGTTGACACATCCTTCGTTCTCAAAGGATGGCTCTCTAACCAAGAGGCGGTTGAATATATCTGAGATTTGATCTGCTTGTTCTGAGCCATCTGAACAGCATCTGAAACAAGTATTAACTGCTCTCCTCGCCAAACATGTCTGTAGATGCATGGATGACGCACAGGGCTTTGTGGGCTTCTTCAACTCCAGCCATTCGATGCATGAGACAGTTTCCGCTGTAAATTTGTGATGCAAATGTCCTTCATTGTCTCATAGAATGCTTTAGAATAATGGCTGAAACAACAACAAAGGAAGGAGTGTTTTTGCAGTAAGTTCAGTCAATACTACACTATAAATTACTTAAACTATAAAGCCTCACACAAGTCCTGTACAGCATGTTGGTGTTAACAACCACCGTCAACTTGAGGGCCATGGAGGAAAAGGAAGCTGAGTTCTGTTTCATAATTTTTCAAAGTCACAGAATTTGTTCTTCAACAGTGACTCAGAGCAGATGGCAAGGCTTGCTGAGTATTGGAATTTTGATACATAATAGATATTTACATAGTGATTTAAGATTCTGTCATGAATGCTCCCATGTCAAAGCTAAGTAAGTTAATTGTGTGTCAATACAGTACATTCCCCCCTCACCTTATACATACTCCCACTCTGACAGTTATAAACTAATCAGTATCATCTCCAGAAGAATTTATCAGGCATCTATCATATTATTGTGCTAAGTCACCTAAAAAAAAAAAATCCCTCCAGATTTTACTTTTTCTTACTATGTGGATGGGCTTGTTTTTATATGTTGATCATTCCAATTCTCTGAAGGGAGAGGTCTTAGCAGAATGTCTTACCTCAATAGAAGCCAGGTTTACTGCCCGTCATACACATATTTTCAGTGAGGTTTTGGCAAGTGAAGGCAAGGCTTAGCTCTGGATTGCTCAGGCTTGGGTGGAGGCCACAGCCTTCTGTCATTAGTCTCTTGTGATGAGCCATCTGATCTCAATTGTTGCCAGTTCCTTGCACTGCGCAGTTCACTAATTTAATATCGAGAACTCAAAGAAATTTCAAGGTCAGAGAGGCATAAAATGACTTACTTGTTATGGGGGATCTTCAGGCACAGAGCCCTAAACACAGAATTCTGAATTGTGTGGCTCTGCCTCCCATGGGTCGGCCATCTGGAAGGCAGGTGGGCAGCCCACAGTGTCCGGGAGCCTGAGGGCTGTCTCCTGAGCCTCCTCCACAGAGCAGGACAGACCTAGTGGAGACAATACCTGCTCGCTCCATGGGAAGCCTGCAGTTTATGTGTATACATGTGAGACAAAGCTGATTTCTGTCTATGTACACTGTATTAATGTATGATTAGTGAAGAATTATTTTCCAAAATTCAGTTAATGTGGGAAAATTAGTCTTTTTTAATTTTTCAGAATGCTTACTGTGGAATAATATAGGCCCCTGTCTTATCTCAACCACTTTACCCCCAATCTAGACATTTTATTACAAACAGTTATGTTTTGAGACAGTAATATTCTAGAACAGATAGCTGATTAAAGAAAAAGTGATTTTATTGAACACATTTAGAAAAAATCATCTGAAATTTAAAGAGAAGCAAAGACAATCTTAATTACTACAATATCACCATATTTTTTCAGTTCTAAGATGCATATTATTTTTTACATGTTACATTTTCTGAACTGGATAGTATGTTACAAAACATATCTATATTTAATGTGGTCGTATTAATTTCCTTCCCCGACTTCCCCCCAAATCAGTGGCATCTTAGAATTATAGAAATGAAGAGGTCAGGAAATAGCAGAGGTAAATTTTCCCACATTTCCTCAATCTGTAATTTTCCATATTAAAGTTTAAAGATCCAGTGTTTTTCTCTTTGATTAAATGATTGTCCTTAAAGCAGTAGCCCATAGGATGGTGGTCATCCTACTCTATATTTCTTGGGTAAAATGTAAGCAAAATTATTACCCATTAGAGGCCCAGTGCATGAAATTTGTGAAAGGGGGGGGGGGGTTCCCGCAGCCTGGCCTGCACCCTCTCCAATTTGGGACCTCTTGGGGGATGTCTGACTGCCAGTTTAGGCCCGTTCCCACAGCAATCCGGGACCGCTGGCTCCTAACTGCTCACCTGCCTGCCTGCCTGATCACCCCTAACCACTCTTCCTGCCTGCCTGATCGCCCCTAACCGCCTCTGCCTCAGCCCTGCTGCCACAACTCTGTCCAGAAGGACATCCGGAATGACATCCGGAAGGTTGTTTGGCTGTCCAGTCTAATTAGCATATTATGCTTTTATTATTGTAGATTATGATATTTAGAATTCCTTATTTACTCAGAATGGTGAGAAATAAAATATAAAATGTGTGTAATCATGTGTCCATACTGCAGGCAATGTGTAAATGCTACATTTCCACCCCAAGCGGGTGTCCTGCAACTCAGTTCTGACACCAGCCACCTGGAGTTGGGGTCACACTCCGCAGGTGTCAGGGCTCAGTCTCACAGACTGCTGGTGTTTCAGACACCAGCTGAAAGTCTCAGGGCACCCCCATTTCTGCCTGAATGGTTATACGTTTAAGGTTCCCATGCCCCTCTCAAGTTTGATAACTTGTAAGAGTAACTCATAGAACTCAGGAAAGCACCATACTTATGATTGCAATTTTATTATAATGGATACAAATCATGAGCAGCCAAATAGGAGAGACGTACAGGGCCAGGTCTGAAGGGTGTGGAGACAGTGCTTCCATGCCTTACTTTGTGGAAGCAGGGGGTGCCTCCTGGCACATCATGTGTTCACCAACCAGGAAGCTCCACTGGGCCTCAGCGTCCAGAGTGTTTCCTGAGGTTTCATTGCTCCTTAGGGTTGAATAAATCATTGGCCCCGGGATTGAACTCAGTCTTCAGTGCCCCTCCCTGGAGCTTGGGCTGGTCCAAAATTCCAACCCTCTAGTCACAAGACTGGCCTTTTTGCTGACCATCCCCCATCCTGGAGCATCTGGGTCTACCCTGAGTCATCTTATTAGCATAACACAGACACCTGTCACTCTGGAAATTCCAAAGGTTTTTGAAGCTCTGTGCCAGAAACAGGGAACCAAGACCAGATACAGTGTCCGTCATGCCAGGGGCCATAATGCAGATTTTATGTGAGGTTTTTATTGGTGTCTGATGCTTACCTTTCTGCTGGCTTGCTCACAGACTGCTGAGCCTCTGCAGGATGTCTTGCTGCCATCTGCAGTTCAGAAAAGTCAAAATTATGCTCGGCTTCATTCACCCAAATTAGCTTGCCCTAAATTTTCCATAATGATTCATAGAAACCACTGTCCTCCTGGACTTTAAAGCTCCACCTCTCAGATCCATCCTTGACTTTCTCCTGTTACCAAAATTTCCTGTAAATCTTGTCTGACCACATTATTTAGATCACTTTCCAGCCTTTTTCAACCTAGGCCTTTTGATAACGTGTTGAAAAAAACCCAAAAGCAAACAAGGTGGTTAAAATCCAGATGACATTAAACTCTATACCAGCGGTTCTCAACCTGTGGGTCGCGACCCTTTTGGGGGTCGAACGACCCTTTCACAGGGGTCGCCTAAGACCAACAGAAAACACATATATAATTACTTATTGTTTTGTGATTAATCACTATGCTTTAATTATGTTCAATTTGTAACAATGAAAATACATCCTGCATATCAGATATTTACATTATGATTCATAACAGTAGCAAAATTACAGTTATGAAGTAGCAACGAAAATAATTTTATGGTTGGGGGTCACCACAACATGAGGAACTGTATTAAAGGGTCGCGGCATTAGGAAGGTTGAGAACCACTGCTCTACACACTTCTTAACTTTGTTCGTCCTCCCAGAGATTCTCATATGTTCCCGCTGGTTGAGAATTTCTGGGCTGATTTATAGTTGAATCACAAATATGATTTGGTCATCCTCAGCCTTTCTGGAACAAAGATCATCAATATTTCCAGAGAGCCTGTTCCCTGTGTCCTTGAAGGCATTTCACCTGATACCTTGCAATGCCGGTCTTGGGATTTAAACCTAAGCTAGGACTGGGTATCCTGGGCATGGCGGGGAGAGCTGGCAGACAATAGGTGATTACAGGTTGCAAACAAGCTAATATTCTTTTTCCTTTTCTCTTCTTTTCCTTGCTATCCTATTCTATAGACCCCACAAATCAAAATTCCCTGACCCACTTCTTTAGTGCATCCATTCACTCATTTGACCCTTCACGTAGTCATTCATTCAATAGCCTCTTGAGCGCCTCCTCTAGGCCGGCATTGTGGCAGCGCCAGGATAGAGCAGTGGTTACGAAAGCACAGGCCCTGTCTCTGGAATCCCAGTCTAGTGGCAGGAACAACAGGCAAGTAAACATATACAAGATCACTTCAGATTGTGTACGCGCTGTGAAAATAATATTAAAATAAGCTAAGGTGACAGGCTGGGTGTTCAGAGAAGCCCTTTCTGAGGAAGCAGCATTTCCGCCAAACCCTGAATGACTGAGGTTTTGTCCCTCTCCTGCTTCCCAGAGGCAGCCAGGGGTTTCACCTTTATTCCCACCTACAGGGGAGGGAGAAGGGAGAATTCTAGGGTCACCCTGCATGGAAGCCAGGGGTATGTAGGCCTTGAGAACATGGGGTTTAGAGACAAATAGGACCACAAAGGACCACTTGATCTTAACTCTGAAATGAGAGAAATGGAACTAAAGTTTGTTCAGCTTGAGTTTGCTCTTAGTTCACACCAGGGAAACCCTCTTTCTGGAGAAAACCCTCGCATCCTTTTCTGAAAGTTCAGTGCGAGAAAACCGCATGGTCAAGTCACTGTGTCCTCCTGCCTTGCTGCCCATAGTGTCCCCCAAAAGGCCTCGAGGGGCCCATATTGGTTTCTTGCTGCAGTGAGAGCTCAGGAATGAACCTCTCTTCCTCTGCTCTTTTAGATTCCGTGGCTCGCTTTCTCCCTCTCCTCCCTCCACTGGCTCCATAAATAAACCTTCCTTCTGTGTATTTAGGGTCGTGAGCGAGTCTATTTTCACAGCACACAAGGTCACAGTCAGCCTGAGGGCCCCCCTTGCGGAGTCCTGCATTCAGGAGTCTTGGTGGGGAGCGCACCTCTAGGGACTAATGCCAACAGGCACGGCAGTGACAGTGAAATGTGCAGAATGTTTGTGGGTAGGGAGCACTCAGCAGGCATATGCTGCCTTTTCAGAGGCAGGCAACCCCTGGATGACTGAATGCCTTGTTATGAAGTCATGCAAGGAGGAAAAAATCACTTTTGGACTGAAACCAACTGTGGGAACTTTCAACACTAAAGGCAACTTTCTCAGCTATTTTATAAGTAGCTCTGCTTTATATCCAGCTTAAAGATAGCTTTTGTTATAGTTCTTAATTGTAACTCATTTGAAATACAGCTATATCAATTTCTAGTCATCTACTTGGATTCATTGGAACAATGATATGTTTAATCCAAATGAATGTAATAGATTATAAAATACTTTGTGTACACACTTGTGTCTGAAAGGTCTGGAAACTCATCTTGGCTTCCTATGCCTTTTCCTCCACCTAGCTCACGCTCACTGTGCTCCCCACCACACTGGGCCATCACCTTGTATGGCCTGGTCAGAATATCCCTCCCTGCCTCCCTATCTCATTCGTTCTCTGAGAAATAAAAGTGGAAAGAAACAAATTAAAAGTGTTCTCACTGGTGTTTCCTAGGGATAAGTTGGGGTTCTTTACAGATGTTTCACCTGCTAACTGCTGCTACGCCGATGGCTCCACCCAGTGTGAACCACAGGGGAAGAGAAAGTCAACAGAACACTGAGCTATACTACAGCCGATTTTGCAAAGACTTCTTTAACGATCAGGAATAGCCGGCTCGTGGATAATTAAATTAAAAGTGGCCCAGAGAGAGCAATACTGCATTCAAGAGGATAACTAGTATCAGTGCAGGGAGTGGAAACAAACAAGCCAGCAATTCCCAAAGCCTCTCTATCCACAGGGCCTTAAGCCTCCGAAAACCCAGAGGCCTCTGGGATTCATTAGCTCCCGAAACTCTGTTCCGGTATTGAACAGCTCTAGCAGACGCTTCTTTCCTTTATGGAGCTGAAATTTCTCTCTGTCCCCTGGGGGAATAGTTGTGTCTGTTAGAGGGCATACAGAATAGGCCCAATTTTTCTTTGGCTTGAGAACACCATTCTGCTTATCGCTAGGTTAAACGCATTGATCTAATAGTAGTTTTCATACTAAGTTTTTTCAGTCCCCTCACCAGCCTCCTTTTCCCCTTCTGAATTCTTCCCAATTTCTCTCTGTCTCTCTTGTGCTGTTATGCTCTAAACCTCTTCTTTCAGTGCCCTCTCGCTTCTTGCTTTAATCTCGCCCTTCCCTTCTACCATGAACTCTTCTGGCCCCTTTTCCTCTGATGAAACTCTGGGGTATCCATTAGATGTTATGGCTCTCTTCCTTTTATAAAAACCACCACTTGTATTCCTAAAAGCATTAATGACATGTATGTGCAAATTGGAATACATATTCTTGGTGTAATTGGTAATTCATATGTATTTTTATATGTTTTTATTGATTTGATAGAGAGAGAGAGAAACATCGATGAGAATCATTGATCAACCTCCTACTGGGGATTGAGCCCCAAACCTGGCCATGTGCTCTGACCAGAAGTCCAACTGTGACCTGGTTCCTGGATCAATGCTCAACCACTGAGCCACACCGACTGGGCAATAATTCATATGTGTTATTCTCTGTGTTTTCATACCCAGGAAAAGCAGTCTATAGCGTAGTTGTCCTTCCAGACAGAACTTGCATAAATGCCCTATGATACAATAATGGTATTCTATGTTTATATTCAGTGCTCTTTGATTTGTTTTATATTCACTGCTCTGAAAGCTTTACATGGATATCCTCATGTAATTCAACCCTCACAAATGTACCAGATAGATGAAGCTAAGGCTTAGACCCAACATCTAGCTTTCCCAAGGCTCCGCAGCTGCTATGGGAGAGCCAGGATTCAAATCCGCCTTCACAACCACTGTGATATCCTGCAACCACCTCTGTGCTCTTTGACATGGTGTCTAATATAAATGCTTGTTGAATTACTAATAATAAAATTAATCAAAACCTACCTGGTTTCCAACTTTGCCCATTTTGAGTGTTCATCGGAATAGTTTTAAGCCAGGGATGGGGAATATCTGCCGAGGGCCATTTGGGTATTTGTAACATCCTTTGAGGACCATACAAAACTATCAACTTCAAAATTATCCTGCTATATTTGGTCAAACATTGAATTAACTCACCCCTAATGCCTCGGCAGGGCCAGACCAAATGATTTGGGGGCCTTATTCAGCCCTCAGGCCAGACGTTTCCCACCCCTGTCAAACACTCCCAAGTGTTTTTTAAGTCAATTCCCTGGGTAAAGATCTAATGATTTGGCTACATTGGTCCACACATTTATTTTTTCATGCTTATTCTTTTTTTTTAATTGTTTTATTGCTTAAAGTATTACAAAGAGTATTACATATGTCTCCTTTTTTTCCCCACCCTTGACAATCCCCTGGCCTCCCCTATCCTCCAGTGTCTTATGTCCATTGTCATGCTTATTCTTTTAACAAGGTTTGCAGTGTAATTATCACAAACACATCAAAATTGTATAAATGTGTTTTCTACTAGATGAACTGTAACAGCATGCCTGCTTTTTGTGTTTTTTGAAATAATAAAGTTTATTGAGGTATAATTTACATACAATAAAATGTGTACATGTAATCATTTGATGACTATGACAAAAATATAAATCCATGTTAACCCCATACCAATCAAGGTATAGAACATTTCCATTAAATCATAGAGTTGCCTTGTGCCTCTTTTTACAACTGGTCTCCTCTTTCCCCCACCCAAAGGCGACCAATAATCTAATTTTCTCATTAGATCTGTCTTCTATCCCTAGAACATCACATAAATAGAATCATATACACATAAATGGTATCTTTTATAACTGGCTTCTTTCACTCAGCCCACTGATTTGAGAACCATTTATGTTGTCCTGTTCATTCCTTTTTATTGTTGAGTAGCATTTTATTGTATGAATGTGCCACACTGTTTATCCATTCACTCACTGATAGACATTTGAGTTGTTTCTACTTTTTGGCTAATATGAATAAAGTTGTAAAAATATTCATAGACAAGTTTTTTTGCGGGCATATAATTTAATTTCCTTTTTGTGAAAACCTAGCTCAAGTGTGAAATGTCTGCTTAACTGCCAAACTGTTTTCCAAAGTGGTTGTATCATTTCATAATCCCGCCAGTAGTATATGAGAGTTTCAGTTGCTCCACATCTTTGTCAACACTTGGTATTGGTAGATGTTTTATTTTTAGTCCTTGTAGGGAGTGGATAATGTTTCTCTTTGTGGTTTTAAGTTGCATTTTCCAGATGACTAACGATGTTGAGTATCTTTTCATGTTATTTTTGGTCATTTTGGGGGGAGGAAGTATCTCTCCTTTTAGTCTTGTGTGTGTGTGTGTGTTGTTTGACTCATTAGTGAGTAGTAAGAGTTCTTTATATTCTAGATATGTCCTTTGTCAGATTTATTTGCTATAAGTATTTTCTCCTGGTTTGTGGTTTGCCTTTTTTATTTTCAAAACAGTGTATTTTGTTTCATTTTATTTTTGCATTAACATGTTTTTATTTGAATTGAAAAACAATCATACCTTTTAAAGTAAAAGAAGTCTCATTTGACATTGATTTTATTTTGTTTTTTTATGAATAGGATTGACTCTGCCAATTAGATTATCTGATAGGCATTTTCTGAAAACGGACTAAACCTAAATCAACAGTTCAAAAGGTCTTTTCTCCCCAGTTTTATTGAGATATAATGGGCACATAAGTTTGAAGTTTGCAAAGTGTTTATTTGATATATTTATAAATTATGAAATGATTATCACTGTAGTATTAGCTACCACCTCCATCCTGTCACCTAGTAACCACTTTCTTTTTTCTGATATTACATTTAAGATGTTAGCAACACCCAAGTATATGATGTAGTATTATTAGCTACTAGAGGCCCATTGCACGAAATTCATGCACGAGGTGGGGGAGGGGTGTACCTCAGCCCGGCCTGCACCCTCTCTAATCTGGAACATCCCTCTCACAATCCAGGACCGCTGGCTCCTAACCGCTCGCCTGCCTGCCTGCCTGATTGCCCCTACCTGCCTCTGCCTGCCTGCCTAATCTTCCCTAACTGCCTCTGCCTCCCCTGCTAGCCTGATCGCCCCAACTGCCTTCCCCTGCCAGCCTGATTGCCCCCTAACTGCTTGCTCCCCCACACTGGCCTGATCTCACCCCTAACTGCTGGCTCCCTTGCCAGCCTGATTGCCCCTAACCACCTCTGCCTTGGCCCCTGCCACCGTGGTTTTGTCTGGAAGGAAGTCAGATGTCTGGATGATGTCCAGTCCACCCGGTCTAATTAGCATATTACCTTTTTATTAGTATAGATTATCACCATGCTGTACATTAGACCTTTAAACTTATAACTAGAAATCTGTGCTCTTTAAAACAATATCTCCCTATTGCCCCTATTGCACAACACTTGGTAATCACCACTCTGCTCTGTTTGTCTGAGTTTGTCTTTTTTAGATTTCATATGCAACTGATATTATGCACTGTCTTTCTCTGTCTGATTTATTTCATTTAGCATAATGCCCTCAAGGTCCATTCAAGTTGTTGCAAGTGGCAGGATTTTCTTCTTTGATGTGGCTGAATAATATTCCATTGTACATCCAGTCTCCATATCTTGGCTATTGTGAGTAATGGTGCAATGGACATGGGAGTGCAGGGAGTGCAGATATCTCTATGAGATCCTGGTTTCAATTCCTTTGGACATATATAGCCAGAAGTGGGATTCCTGGATCATATTGTAGTTCTATTTTTAATTTTTTGAGGATCCCTCTTACTGCGTTCTATAGCAGCTATACCAATTAGCATTCCCATCAACAATGTATTAGGATTTCCTTTTTTCCACATCCGTTCCAACATTTGTTATTTCATGTCTTTTTGATGATAGCTATTCTAAAATGTTTAAACAGTTAAATCCCTGGAGTTTTGATTTATGTTTTACTGATGATTAGTGATGTTAAGCATCTTTTCATATACTAGTTCACCATTTATATGTCTTCTTTAGGAAACTCTATTTAGTTCTGCCCATTTTTAAATTGAGTTATTAGATTTTTTGCTATTGAGTTGTATGATTTCTTTATGTATTTTGGACATTCACCTCTTATCAAGTATGTGATCTATCATCATTTCTCCCTTTGTTAGGCAACCTTCTCATTCAGATGATTGTTCCCTTTGCTGTACAGACGTTTTTTAGTTTGAGGTAGTCTCGCTTGCTTATTTTTACTTTTATTGCTTGTGCTTTTGCTATCATATCCAGGAATTGCTGCCAAGACTAATGTCAAGGAGATTTTACTCTATGTTTTCTTCTAGGAGTTTTCTGTTTTCAGATCTTAATTGTAAGTCTTTAGTCCATTTTGAGTTCATTTTTGTGTGGGACATATGATAGGGGCTGAAGTATAACTGGTATTAAATAAACTGCATATGTTTAAAGTATACAGTTTGATGAGTTTTGACATATATAAACCATTGAAACCATAATTACAGTAAAAAAAAAAATAAACATTTTCATCAGCCCCAAAAGAACGGTTACTTTTGAAAAACAAAAAATTATTTAAATTACATTAATTGTGGTGGCATTGGTTAATAAAATTACATAGGTTTCAATGATACATCATCTGTATATTGCATCGTTGCCCACCACCCAAAGTCATATTTTTCTATCACCATATATTTGGCCTCCTTTACCCTTTACTACTCCCCCACCCTCTTCCCTCTGGTAACCATCATACTGTTTTCTATATCTATGAGTTTTTGTGTGTTCGTTTTCTTGTTTGCTCATTTGTTGCTTTCAGTTTTATAAATGGTGCAGGAAAATTGAAGGCCACATGCAAAAGAGTGAAACTAGACTACTGTTTTTTTCCACATACAGAAATTAACTGAAAATAGTCAAAGACCTAAATATAAGACCTAAAACAATAAATTACATCAAAGAAAACATAAGTACTAAGCTTATGGGCCTTCATTTTAGAAAGGTTTTTAGGAATTTGACCCCCAAAGACAAGGGAAGTAAAGGCAAAAATCAATTAATGGGACTCTATCAAATTAAAAAGCTTCTGCACAGCAAAAGAAACTGCCAACAGATCAAAAAGGCAACCAACTGAATGGGAGACTGTATTTTCAAACGTTTTTAATTTTGAAATTTAATTTATCAAATTTTTCTTTTATGATGAGTTATTTTTATGTTCTTTTTAGAAATCTGTGAAAATTTTTGCCTAAGAAAACAAAACTTTTCTCCTATATTTTCTTCTAGAAATTTTGCATTCTTAGCCTGTACACTTAGGTCACAGAATAACCTTAAATTAATTTTTGTTTTTACCCTACATGGATATCTAGTTGTTCAAACACCATTTGTTGAAAATGCTGTTTTTGCCCTATTGAACTCCTTTGTGATTTTGTCAAAAATTGACCATATATATGTGAATTAATTTCTGGACTCTATTTTATTCCACTGATCTACCTGTCTATCCTTACAGTAATACCACACAGTCTTAATTACGGTAGCTTCATATTGAGTCTTCAAATCAGAGTATAAAGGTCTCTAACCTTTTCAAAATTATCTTAGCTCTTCTCTGTTCTTTCATTTCTATCTAAATTTTTTAAAATATATTTTTTATTGATTTCAGAGAGAAAGGGAGAGGGAGAGAGATATAGAAATATCAATGAGAATTATTGATTGGCTGCCTTCTGCACACCCCCTACTAGGGATCAAACCTGCAACCTGGGCATGTGCCCTAACCAAGAATTGAACTGTTATCTCCTGGTTCATAGATAGGTGCCCAACCACTGAGCAACAATGGCCAGGCATTTCTATTTAAATTTTAGAATGAGCTCATTAGTTTCTCAGAAGAAAGTCAGCTGAAATTATATTGGGGATTGTGTTGACTCTATAGATCAATTTGGGAACGATTGCTATCTTAAAATATTCTATGGGCATGGTATATCTCTTTTACTTAAACCATCTCATTTATTTATTTAAATCTTTAAGTTTTTTCTAGTAGTATTTTGTGAATTTCAGTGAAGGGGTCTTGCATATCTTCTGTTAAATTTATTTCTATTTTTATAGTTTTTTATCTTATTTTACTTTTTATTTAGTGCTTTTTAGATAAAGCTAGATTTATTTCTTCTTTTTAAAAAATGTTTCAGTTGCCATTGACATTAAGTATTATTTTATATTAGTTTCAGGTGTACAGCATAGTGGTTAGACATTCACATAATTTATGAACTCATCTCCCTGTAATTCTAGTACCTACCTGGCATCATACAGTTATTATAATATTAATGACTACTAGTAACTAGAAGCCCAGTGCACATATTCATGCACTGGTGGGATCCCTCGGCCTGGCCTGCACCCTTTTATAATCTGGGACCCCTTGGGGGATGTCAGACTGCCACTTTTGGCCTGGTCCCCACAGGCCAGGCTGAGGGACCCCTGCCCCCCCCCCCCCCCCCAGTGCACAAATTTCGTGCACCGGGCCTCTAGTTGATTTATAAAATGAAATGAAACTGATTTCTGGATATTTATTTTGTATTCTACTATTTTGCTGAATTCATTTATCAGTTCTAGTAATGTTTTGGTAGAGTCTTTAGGGTTTTCTATATATAGTATCACATCATCTGCAAATAATGAGTTTCACTTCTTCCTTCCCAATTTGGATGCCTTTTATTTATTTTTTCTTGTCTGATTGCTGTGGCTGGAACTTCCAGTACTATACTGAATAAGAGTGGCAAAAGTAGAGATCCCTGTCTTGTTCCTGATCTTAAAGGAAAGGCTTTTAGTTTGTTGCCTGTTGAGTGTGATGTTGGCTATGGGTTTATCATATATAGCCTTTATTATGTTGAGGTATGTTTCCTTAATTCCCACTTTGCTGAGAGTGTTTATCAAAAATGGGTGTTGTATTTTATCAAGTGCATTTTTGCTTCTATTGATATGATAATGTGATTTTTAATTTTATTTTCTTAATGTTCAGCTGAGGACATGGAGAGAGAGAGAGAGGGAGAGAAAGAGAGAGAGAGAGAGAGAGAGAGAGAGAGAGAGAGAGAGAGAGACTTTGATGTAAGAGCGAAACATCAATTGGCTGCCTGTCATACAATTCCCAATAGGGAATCGAACTGGCAACCTTTTGGTACAACAAAACATTCAACATATAAAAGGCTTATGATCTAACCTAATTATTCTGCCTTATTTATTAAAAGTTTTATATAATGGGTTGGCTAAAATAGAATTAGTGTTTTTCCTTACGTTATATACCTAATACACTCTCTTACACAATTGTTTCAATTGCTAGGCTTGTTCTCTATGTAATTAACTATTTGAGAGTTTTTTTAATCCTTATACATAAATTAATAGTTTTCACAGACATTATTAATTACAGTATTTTATTCTTGCATAACAAACATACATTTATATATTAGCTGACTGATAGAATTTTAACCCAGAAAAAAAAAGTTTTACTTTCATTAAATGAGTATTCAAATTTTACTAATAAAAGCCTAGGTCAGTATGGCGAACCTTTTGAGCTCGGCGTGTCAGCATTTTGAAAAACCCTAACTTAACTCTAATGCCATGTCACATATAGAAAGTTTTTGATATTTGCAACCATAGTAAAACAAAGACTTATATTTTTGATATTTGTTTTACATATTTAAATGCCATTTAACAAAGAAAAATCAACCAAAAAAATGAGTTCGCATGTCACCTCTGACATGTGTGTCATAGGTTCGCCATCACTGGCCTAGGTGGTCCTCATGCCATCTTGTCGTGATGCCGTCACGCTGTCATAAGATGGCTGTGGGCACAGCAGAGTTGGGCCCAGCAGAGGCTGCTCCATGTGGCTTCTGCCAGGGTTCCCGCGGCCCTGCACCTGCCGCGGAGGCGGGACCCCCGTCTCCGGCCTACCTCTTTGGGACAATCCATCGTGGAGCCCCTGATGGATGGGTGGGGCCTACCTCTTTGGGGTGATCAATCGCGGGGCTCCTGTACTGTGAGAGGGCACAGGCCAAGCTGGGGGACCTTCCCCCGCAAGTGCATGAATTTCATGCACTGTGCCAGAACAGCCAAGGTTTCGGTGAGCCTGAGGAGGGGCGGTGAAGGATTAAAGAAAAGACAGACAAAGAGAATATAGCTGGGGCTTGATAGATCTCCTGTGCCTGGATGAGGACACAGAGAAGGATCCAGCCAGCAAGCTGAGGCTTTATTTTATAGTCAGAGAAAAACAAGGTAGTGGTCAACATAGTTACAATGTTCTTGTGAGTTTCACTTCTTTTGGCAGCACTTGCTGCATCTCCCACAGCCCATTAGCTACCCAGGAAGGATCTAGGGGGCGGCCATAAGGTCAAGCTTAATTATGCTAAGAGGGCTCTGCCCACTAAGCTGGGACTTGTTTGTGGCTCTGCCACAGGTCATCTGAGGCTAACTCTAGAGCCACTCCCTA
The DNA here is from genome assembly GCF_964212035.1 of Myotis nattereri. Lineage (NCBI taxonomy): Eukaryota > Metazoa > Chordata > Mammalia > Chiroptera > Vespertilionidae > Myotis > Myotis nattereri. Next base: position 128,321,024 of record NC_138077.1, on the reverse strand, counting down.
CACCAGGCCTCTAGTATTAACAATAAATTGGACTGGCATGTCTTAGCATAAATTGATGTTTAGAAATTGGAGTCACGTGGTCATTGATCATTCTCAAGGTAAGGTAAGGAAGACTGGAAATGAAGTATAATTCAGCCAACTGGACTTCCCTTTGCCCAAGGGCAAAGCTGAAGTAGAACAGCAGATCTGTGCCATTTTGAAAGCTGCAGCTGAAATTTGGCACATCATAATATTTACTTACATTTTTTTCTAAATAATTATTTACAGTGTTATATTCTGCTTTACCACTTGTTATTTTGAAGAATGTTCTTTTGAAGAATTTCTAAATAGTTTTTTTTATTTTATTTTAATTTTTAAAAAATATATTTTTATTGATTTCAGAGAGGAAGGGAAAGAGATAAAAACATCAATGATAAAAGAAAATAGTTGATCGGCTGCCTCCTGCACACTCCCTGCTGGGGATTGAGCCTACAACCCAGGCATGTGCCCTTGACAGGAATTGAAATGGGGGCCTTTCAGTCCACAGGCCAAAGTTCTATCCACTGAGCCAAACTGACTAGGGCAGTGGTGGCGAACCTATGACACGCGTGTCAGAGGTGACACGCGAACTCATTTTTTTGGTTGATTTTTCTTTGTTAAATGGCATTTAAATATGTAAAATAAATATCAAAAATATAAGTCTTTGTTTTACTATAGTTGCAAATATCAAAAAATTTCTATATGTGACACGGCACCAGAATTAAGTTAGGGTTTTTCAAAATGCTGACACGCCGAGCTCAAAAGGTTCGCCATCACTTGGCTAGGGCAATAGTTCTTTTTTAACCAAAAGTTTTTTTACTTTGTAATTTTATCATATCATGATAAAATATGCATACTTTTACCTATGATTCATTTTTATATTTTATATATTTCTTATGGACTTGATCTGTTTTCATTTTATAAATTGAGCTGTCAAGGCTAATATAAGTAGGTTAAAATGTTTTACAATAATAGGTTTTGTAAAATTTCTGTGTATTTAAAAAAATATATTTCTATTGATTTTTAGAGAGAAAGAGTAAGGGAGAAAGAGGAGGGAAAAAAAGAGAAAATTGATGCGAGAACGGAATATCGAACAACTGCCTCCTGCACACACCCCCCAGCAGGCATTGGGCCAGCATCCTGGGCAATCAGCAGCCTTTTGGTGTATGGGACGATGCTCAAGCAACTGAGCCACACTGGCCAGGGCTTCTGTGTATTTTTTAAAACAAATTTTTCTATGTACGTTTTGATACTGTTATTCATGTATAAAAAGTTCATTCCACTGTTTTCTACCTATGTTACATGCAAGTTGCTTGAATTCTCTGAGCTTTAGTTCCCTCTTTTGTAACCTAGGGTGGGAAGGCTCACTTTTATGTAGTATTTGTTGGAGAATTAAATAAAATAATTTGTGTAATGGGAAAGTGCACATTTAATACATCTTCTTTGTGTATTATGCATTTTATCAATGGCATTGTTTCTTGGTTGGTGCATTTTGAGTTTTACCTGAGATCAAATTAATATCATTATCCCTGTTTTCTTTTGGTTTTAGTACACCTGCAATATCATTCCCTATTGTTTTGTTTTATTTTTCTAATGTGGTAAGATATTCAAAATATAAAATGTACCATTTTAACCTTTTTGAAGAGTATAAATCACTGGTTTAAGTACATTCACATTTTGTGCAGCCACCAATCACCACCACCTGTTCCAGACCTTTTCATCTTCCCAAACAGGAACTGTCTCTATTAAACACTAACTCACCACTCTTCTCTCCATTCAGCCCCTGGGAACCTCTGTTCTACTTTCTGTAGCTATGAATTAGCCTCTTCTAGATATCTCATACAAGTGAAATCATACAGTACTTGTCTTTTTGTGCTTATTTCACTTAGCATGATGTTTTTAGGGGTCATCCATGATGTAGCATATATCAAATTTTTATTTCTTTTTATAGAGGAACTAGGGGCCCAGTGCACGAATTCATACACCTTGAAAGAAACTGAGCTGTGAGGCTGTGGTGGGCACAGGGGCGGTCTCAGCCCATCCTCCGCCCCCCACCCGGCCCCTCCCACCGCAGCCCCCTGTCCATTGTCTGCTGGCAGCCCCACTCCTGCCACTGCCGCTCCCTTGTGCTGACAGTGCTAGCCCTGCTCACACCCACTGACAGCGCAGAGCGATTGGGGCCAGCGCCAGCAGCGGGTGCGAGCGGTGGCTGCTGCCCCGATCACTCCCTCAGGAGCAGGGGGAGGTGCAGAAGCCCTCAGAGGTGACCAGAGTGGGCAGCTGCTGCTCGCACCCACTGATGGCACCGAGCAATCGGGACTGGTGCCGGGCACCAGCAGCGAATGTGAGTGGCAGCTCCTGTGCCAGCAGCGGGTGCAAGTGGGGCTGTCGCCGGCAGCTGGTGCAAGCGGCGGCTGCTGGCCCCAATTGCCCCTCAGGGCTTCTCCACCTTCCCCTGCTCCTGAGGGGCGATTTGGGCCAGCAGCTGCCACTTGCACCTGCTGACAGTGCTGAGCGATCAGGGTTGGCACCGGATTCTGGCAGCGGGTGCCAGTAGAAGCTCCAGTGCTGGCAGCAGGGGTGAGTGCCAGGTGGGATTGGGGCACATGGGAGCAAAGAATTTTCAGTAACTACCAGAGGCTCACCCTGATGACAGCAATGGGTGCCCCGCCTTGGTCTGGTGCCCCTGCTTATCTGCTCCACCATCCGGCTACGACCAACGCCCACCATGTTCTGCACTCTGCCGCCTGCTGCCATTGCCCACCGTGTTCCGTGCACACCCCCTGGTGGTCAGCGCACATCATAGTGCTCGGTTGTTCGCTTGTTCAGTTGTTCTGCCGTTCAGTCTATTTGCATATTAGCCTTTTATTATATAGGAATAGGATAATATTTTATTATATTTATATTTTGTTTATCCATTCAATGTACACTTGGGTTCTTTCCACCTTTTGGCTTATTGTGAATTATGCTGCTATGAACACTAGTGCACAAGTATCAATTTTTGGGGTGTCTACCTAGAAGTTGAATTGCTGGATCATATAAATTTCTAGGTTTAGCTTTTTGAGGAACTGCCAAACCCTCCCCAGTGGCTGCTCCATACTTTTTATTTTCACCAGTAATGTATGGATCTGTTTTAGTTGTATCTCTTATAAGTGGTATGTAGCTGGCTCTTACTTTTTATCCCCAACCTTTCTTTGATCTTAACTATACCAGTAATTTGGCAGGTATATAATCTTCTTACTTTATTAGGGCTTGCCTTTAATGTTTAAAAAGTTATTCTCTAGTCTCTATTTTCTGCCTCTAAAGTTTGTGATATTTTTTTAAACCTTTTATTTTTTTAAAGTTTGAGATTTTAAAGATGCTTTTTGACCTACCCTCCTGCCTACAACTCTGTTTAGGATTGAAATATAAATTATTTTTGCTTCTTCATTATTGCTATATGTACTTTCACCTCAAATCCAACCTTCTTTAATATAATCAGGAGTTTGAAATAGAGATTACTGTTATTTTATAGTTTTTATAGGTATATTCATGTTAATTTTCACATTTGCCTTGAGTTTAGCAACCATTTTTTTGTGACAGTGTTTTCCACAACTCTGTCTTTAACTGCCTTGGTGCTTACAGCTAATGCTTTTGGTCTCTAGTTTTCATCTTTTTTTTTATTGTTTTATCTCTTAGTCAACTAGACTATACTTCCAAGTAATTATTTTCAAGAGGGAGTGAGTATGATGCATGTTTAAATCAGAGGTAGCTTTACCATGACACTCATAAATTTAAGCTTCAAGTCTTCTCACTTGTAGTGCCCTCCCAATACTCCATCCCTTAAAGTTGAATTCGTAACGCTACATATTTTAAAGAAGTTCCCCCAATTGTTTTAATTTTATGTCATTTATTAAATATATTTTTATTGATTTCAAAGAGGATGGGAGAAGGAGAGAGAGATAGAAACATCAATTATGAGAGAGAATCATTGATCGGCTGATTCCTGCAGGTCCATACTGGGGATGGAGCCTACAACCTGGGCATGTGCCTTGACCGGGAATCAAACCATGACCTCCTCGTTCATAGGTTGATTCTCAACCACTGAGGCACACAGGCTGGGCCCCATTGTTTTAACTTTAGATTCCACAAAGCCTGGATCTGCCTCTGAGTCTTATTCATTAATCGCTGAGTATATTCATCAGTTGCTTTCACGTGGGAGACTTAGAGAGCTAAAATTAAAAAAGACAAAAACCCACAATCAAAAATATTTTTAATATATATTTTTTATTGGCTTCAGAGAGGAAGGGAGAGGGAGAGAGAGATAGAAACATCAATGATGAGAGAGGATCACTGATTGGCTGCCTCCGGCACTCCACTGGGGATCGAGCCCCAACCAGGCATGTGCCCTTGAACGGGGACCCTTCAGTCCGCAGGCCTACGCTCTGAGAGGGTTAACGTGAAATGCAGGCAGGTAGGGCAGGAGTCCAGTGGAAAACAAAGGCAGGTGAGACATAGCAGGGGCAGACACGGCAGTTTGAGCAGCCTAACTACAGGAACCAACCAAGCAGAAATAATAAAATGTTTTTGGATACAGAGCGGGAGGCATGGGAAACCAAGGAAGGGCCTGCAGTAAACAAGATATAAGAATGCACAGAAACAGAAAAGTTCAGGATAGGAACAGAGAAAGAACACATAGAGACAGGGAAAGTTTAGGTCCATTACTGGGCAAAAACAATTGAGGGAATCAATCAGGTGATGACCCAGGTAGACATAGAGCAGGCTTGTAGCAAATATATACCCCTGGACTACAAGGCTTTGACGGGCAGCCAACTATTGGGTCCCCCTCCCCTTGTGGGGAGTCTGAATCTGCTTGTAATAAATTTTCCACACTTTTGCTTAAATCTTGTGCTCCGCGCAGCTCATTCTTTGGCATTGCGAGACACGACCCTGGGGAATACACCTCGGCTCACCATTCCACTTATCATATCCACTGAGCCAAACCAGCCAGGGCGAAACCCATCAAATTTTTAAATATATTCTGGGAAATATATATTTTATATCTGGAATCCATGTGAATTTTTTTTATTCTTATAATTCAAAAATTTTGCTACACTATGTCACCCCACCACCACCACCAATCCTAGCCCTGGGCTTTTTCTTTCAGTTGTTATTCTTTCTAAAGGATTGTAGAAAGACAGCCGTGGGTTCAGAATGGGAGACTTCATTCTGGTTGTCTGAAGTAGAAGAACCAAAGAGCTTTTGGCCAGTTTTTAGAGTCTATTTTTTCTATTCCAAGTTTCAGTCAGTAGGATAGGGATGACATTTTGGCCTGTCTTCCAAATATGGCAGAGCTGCCATCACTGTAAGGAGCATGGCTTATTTTTTTCAGTCTAGCTACACAAGGCTTATAATTTGTTGCAAGATCAGCCAGACCATTTTCTTAAATAACAATTTTATTGACATATAATTCACATATCATATGACTCACCCCTCTAAAGTGTACAATTCAGTGGTTTTTGTATATTCACAGATACGTGCAACCACCACCACAATCAATTTTAGAGCATTTTCATCATATCAATAAGAAACCCCACACCCCTTAGCTATCACCCCTATCCATTCAATCCCCCATCCCTAAGCAACCACTAATCTACTTTCTGCATCTATGGATTTACTTATTTTGAAATTTTATATACATTATCATGTAACATGAAGTCTTTTGTTATTGACTTCTTTAGCATAATGTTTTTGAGGTTCATTCATATTGTAGCATGTATCAGTACTTCATTCCTTTTTTGGCCAAATAACATTCCATTGTATGAATATTACCACATTTTGTTTATCCATTCTTCAGTTGATAGACATTTGGGGTGGTTTTCCCCTTTTTCACTACTATGAATAATTCTGATACAAGTTTTTATAGACATACTAGAGGCCCAGTGCACGAAATTCGTGCACGGGTGTGTGTGTGTCCCTCAGCCCAGCCTGCACCCTCTCCAATCTGGGACCCCTCAAGGGATGTCCAACTGCCTGTTTAGGCCCAATCCTAAACAGGCAGTTGGACATCCCTCCCACAATCTGGGACTGCTGGCTCCCAACCACTCACCTGCCTGCCTGCCTGATTGCCCCTAACCACTCCCCTGCCAGCCTGATCAACGCCTAACTTCTCTTCTGCCAGCTCAATTGCCCTTAACTGTCCTCCCCTGCAGGCCTGGGTCCCCCCAACTGTCCTCCCCTATAGGGCCTGGTCACCCCCAACTGCCCTTCCCTGCAGGCCTGATTGCCCCAACTACCCTCCCTTTCAGGCCTAGTCCCCCCCAACTGTCCTCCCCTGCTGGCCTGATAGCCCACAACTTCTCTCCCCTGCCCGCCACCTTGTGGCCACATGGGGCGGCCATCTTGTGTGTTGGAGTGATGATCAATTTGCATATTACTCTTTTATTAGATAGGATGTTTTCACTTCTCTTGGATAGACACCAATGAGTGGGATTTCAGAGCTATATTCTAAATCTATGTTTAACCATTTGTTTTCCAAAGTAGCTGTACCATTTTACATTTGCACACACAGTTTAGGAGATTTCTGATTTCTTCACATCATCATCAGCACTTTTATCTGACTTTTTTTATGGAGATTCTGTGGGTGAGAAGTTGTATCTCTTTGTGGTTTTGATTTCTTTTCTCTGATGACCAGTGATGTGCAGCATCTTCACAATTGTTTATTGACCATTTGTATATTTTCTCTGGAGAAATGTCTAGTCCAGCTGTGGGCAAACTACGGCCCGCAGTAGTTTGAATAAAACTAAAAAAAAAAAGACCGTACCCTTTTATGTAATGATGTTTACTTTGAATTTATATTAGTTCACACAAACGCTCCATCCATGCTTTTGTTCTGGCCCTCCGGTCCAGTTTAAGAACCCATTGTGGACCTTGAGTCAAAAAGTTTGCTCACCCCTGGTCTAGTCACATACACTGCCCACTTTTAAATTGGATTGTCTTTTAATTGAGTTATAAGAGTTCTTTCTATATTCTAGATACTAGTCTCTTATTAAACATGTGATTTGAAAATATTTTCTCCCATTCTGTGTGTCAGATTTTCACCTTCTTGATATTTGCCGTGGCTGACAGATGAACAGATTACTCCGACACAGTTTGACTGTGGGGAAGAGGGCTAAGGGACAGCCTGACTGACAGCAGCCAGGCAGCCTCAATTACCTGCCTCATTAGCCTTTTATTGGAATTTTTTCTTTAGATACAATCAGGAGGGAGAGTAATCTTGGGAGGACACATGTGTATACATTGTCCTCTACACAAGAGTGTCCAGGGATTAAGCGTAAGGATTCCAATAAATACCCGGGGGTCTGCACGTGCAGGCTTGTTTGGTAAGGTCAAGGAATAACTAGGGGCACCGCCTTCTACACTCCCCTAAGTTGGAATTCCGATAAACAGGGCAGGCGGCCTTCCACACACTTCCCTTTTATCAGAATGCCCTTCTTACAAACTTTCCAACCAAGTCTCGTGTGCTCCCCAACAGATATTGTCATTTGAAGTTTTTTATTTTGATGAAATCCTATTTACCTATTTTTTCTTTTGTTGCTTGTGTTCTTGGTGTCCTACCTAAGAACCATTGCCTAATTAGAGGTCATGAAGATTGAAGCCAATGCTTTCCTCTAAGAGTTTTAATTGTAGTTCATACATTGAGGTCTTTGGTCCATTTTGAGTTAGTATTTCTATGTAGTGTGAGGTAAGGGTCCAACCTCAATTTTTTGCATGTGGACATTCAGCTGTCCTGGTGCCATTTGTTGAAAAAAACTATTCTTTTTATATTGAACTAGGGGCCTGGTGCATGAAGATTTGTGCACAGGGATAGGGGGGTCCCTCAGCTGGACCTGCACCCTTTCCAATCTGGGAGCCCTCAGGGGAGCCCTCTCCAATCCGGGAGTTTCTGTCTGTCTTGCAATCATATGAACGAATTGTCTGAGACCCCAACCCAGTTTGGTTTGTTGCTCACAGAATAATAGAGCATTTTTTTTTCTTTGCTTCATTGGTGGAGATTTCCTGGAAGTTTTAGGATATCTTCCCTTTAATTTTTCCTAGACACTCTGATTTTACTTCTGTCTCTCACCTTTGCTTTCCCTCCATCCCCCACCGCAACAGTAACTTGCTCCAGGCTCACTTTGCTCTAGTGTCATCTAGGAGATCCGTCTGCCACCAGAACTATGATTTCCAGCATTCCTGGTGCTCCCCGCGCACTGGGCTTCCGCTTCCTGTTCTGGGGCTGCCACCAGAACTACTATTCCTAGAAGTCCTGGTGCTCCCCACACTGGGAGCAACCTAGGGAGCCACGGCCTCCCCAGCCTTCGGCTCTCCTGCTCTGCTCTCTGCCCGGTGACCAAGGGAGCCACGTCCCCCTAAGGGAGTGTCCGAATGACCGAGGGAGCCACATCCCCCCAAGATGCTGGCTCTCCTGCTTTTGCTCTCCGCCCATCTTTGTCGGGTTAATTTGCATATTCACCCCGATTGGCTGGTGAGCATAACGAAGGGATGGTCAATTTACATGTTTCTCTTTTATTATATAGGATTGTCTTGGAATCTTTGTCAAAAATTAATTGACCTTAAATATAAGGGGCTATTCTGGGATCTTTATTTTGTTCAATTGATCCATATGTAAAATCTTATGCCAGTACCACACAGTGTTGATTTCTGCAACTTTGTAATAATTTTATAAGTATAATAATCAGGAAATATTAGTCTTTCAACTTTCTTCTTCTTTTTCAAGATTGCCTGGCTGTTTGGGTCCCTCAAAATTCCATATGAACTTTAGGACCACTTTGCCTATTTTTGCAGTAAAGCCAGCTGCAATTTTAATAAAAGTGCATTCAGTCTGTACATAATTTGAGGAGTATTTCCACTTTACCACTATTACATTTTCCAGTCCATGAACATAGATGTTTTTCCATGCATTTATCTTTTTAAATTTCTTTCAGCAATGATTTCATTTTTGTTTGTTTGTTTGTTTGTTTTTGTTAATCCTCACTCAAGGATATTTTTTCCATTGATCTTCAGAAACAGTGGAAGGGAAAGGGGAGAGAGGAGAGAGAGAGAAACTTCAATGTGAGAGAGACATGTTGATTGGTTGCCTCCTGCACTACAGAAGCAGAAGCAGCATGTTATCTAAATTACAGTTTTGGGTCTCTGGATCACTGAGTCAACAGGGACACGTTAACTGGAGCCCTCTGACCTTGGGATAACTGTGCTGTTCTTCCCAGGTAAAGGAAAATGCGCTTTCTAAGACCAGTATGACCACAACCAATGGGATAGTCACATTACAATCAATAGGGTATTCAATCGAATGGGGTGATTTATAAAATTCAGAAAATCAAAATAACTTTTCTATTGTTAAACAAAGCAAATAAGTACAGAAGCCAAACAGCAGGGTTAAAGTTAAACTATAGTTTCTACCTGAGATGATTGCTACCATACTTCAGTTTTTGTTATTTAGTGACTTTTTTTTTTAACTAAATCTGTAAATTCTATATTCTTTGTTGTGTGTGGTCATTAAAATCTCCTTTTGGTTGGTTTATTGGACAAGTACATAATGATTGGACACACATTTTCTTACACACCTGAAACTATTAAGCCTCTCATTCTTTGCTGAGAGTTTCTGTGTGCATGTGGGGCATGCCGTCAACATGCAGCCAAGCAGTTGACAACTCTGCCTTCGCCTCCACTTCTTGCTTGCATAGAGCTCCCAAGTTATTCAGAAGCAAGGGCTCAGTTCTTTCTTGAGCCTGCACACAGTCTTCTAGAGTCCCGGGAATTAGTTGGAGATTTTTGTAATTCCCTTTGGACATCTCATTCTCCAGCTTTTCCTTAGGTGTTTGTGTCAAGCTGTTGTTTGCCCCACCAGTTACCGCCACTTCAGGCAGCTGTGATATTAAACAATAGCCACTGATTTTTTTCAGCAATTGCTCTGGCTTGTGGGTGGGGAAAGGGAAGGAAGCTGTTTACTTTTGGTGAGCTCTGAGTCAGATCAAATGAAGGCACTCTGTGAGTGAGGTTTTCCAAGGAACTTCCAGGTATATCCAATAGTGACTATTCTCTAGGAATGGGACTTTGGAGGAGCCCCAACCCCATCTGCTTCCTCCAGTGGCTGCAGGCTTCGGATTTTCACTGTGTTTGTGGGGTTGTTGGTTTGCAAGGCTGTTGCAGAGGCTAGTAGAGAGGGTTGGGTATATGGCATGCTAAAATAACTCAAAATTTGCTATTGTAACCAAAATTCAAGCTTTAAAATAGGCTTCTTAGATCACTGCAAGCATTTAGTTAATTTCCAGAGTTTGGAAAAATGGATTTGGACAAATTTGGGGTGTTCTCACTGCTTTTATGGAGGGAGATGATTTTCAGAGATTTTTACTTCAGCACTCCCACCCATGTCACCTCTTTTAAAATCAGCCCTAGCTGGTTTGGCTCAGTGGATAGAGCATCGGCCTGTGGACCAAAGTGTCCTGGGTTCAATTCTGGTCAAGGGCACGTACCTTGGTTGCAGGCTCCTCCCAGGCCTGATTCCTGGTCGGGGCTTGTGCAGGAGGCAACCTATTGATGTGTTTCTCTCACATCGATATTTCTCTCTGTCCTGCCCTCTCTCTTCCACTCTCTTTATTTTTTTTTTTTTTTTTTTTTTTTTTTTTTTTTTTTTTTAACTTTTTTAAAATGTATCTTTATTGTTGAAAATATTACAGATGTCCCCGTCTCCCCATAACCTCCTCCACCCCACACCCGTCCTCCCCAGACCTTCACCACACTATTGTCGGTGTCCATTGGTTATGTACTGTATATATGTATATAAGTACTTTGGTTAATCTCTTCCCCCCTCACCCGAATGCTCCTCCATCCTCCACCCCCAAACTCCCCTACACCCTCACCCCCTCCTTCCCTCTGAGCTTCCTCAGTCTATTCCATGCTTCTGTCTCTCTGGATCTATTTTGTTCATCAGTTTATTTTGTTCATTAGATTCCACAGATGAACTCTATCTACCTTTTTATCTTGTTGAATGTGTATTTCCTTTTGGAATGTTCTAACATTTGGAGACCTGGGAGAATACCTTTACTTATGCAAAAATAGAGTCAAGTAACTATCAAAATACAGAGGTGCAAAGTACAAACTCATCACAAGTTACAAGTTACAGAATTAGCCACCTGTTACTGAGTGGTTAGCATGTGCCAGATACTGTCTAAGTGTTTTACAGAGGTTACTTAATCTTTACAACTATGAGTAAGATACTATTGTTAAGTCTATTTTACATTAGTGAAAGTGAAGTTTGAGAATAAGAACTAACTCAAGACATAACACATTCAATGGCAGACCTGGGATTTTTTTTTTTTTTTTTTTTTTTAAATTAAATCTTTATTGTTCAGATTATTACATTTGTTCCTCTTTTTTCCCCCCCATAACTCCCCTCCTCCCAGTTCCCGCCCCACCCTCCGCCCTCACTCCCCACCCACTGTCCTCATCCATAGGTGCACGATTTTTGTCCAGTCTCTTCCCGCATCTCTCACACCCCTTTCCCCCCCAAGAATAGTCAGTCCATTCCCTTTCTATGTCCCTGATTCTATTATAATCAACAGTTCATTCTGTTCATCGGATTATTTATTCACTTGATTCTTAGATTCACTTGTTGATAGATGCATATTTGTTGTTCATAATTTGTATCTTTACCTTTTTCTTCCTCTTCCTCTTCCTCTTCTTAAAGGATACCTTTCAGCATTTCATATAATCCTGGTTTGGTGGTGATGAACTCCTTTAGCTTTTCCTTATCTGTGAAGCTCTTTATCTGACCTTCAATTCTGAATGATAGCTTTGCTGGATAAAGTAATCTTGGTTGTAGGTTCTTGGTGTTCATCACTTTGAATATTTCTTGCCACTCCCTTCTGGCCTGCAAAGTTTCTGTTGAGAAATCAGCTGACAGTCGTATGGGTATTCCCTTGTAGGTAACTGAGTTTCTTTCTCTTGCTGTTTTTAAGATTCTCTCTTTGTCTTTTGCTCTTGGCATTTTAATTATGATGTGTCTTGGTGTGGTCCTCTTTGGATTCCTTTTGTTTGGGGTTCTCCGCGCTTCTTGGACCTGTAAGTCCATTTCTTTCACCAGGTGAGGGAAGTTTTCTGTCATTATTTCTTCAAATAGGTTTTCAATATCTTGCTCTCTCTCATCTTCTGGCACCCCTATAATTCTGATGTTGGTACGCTTGAAGCTGTCCCAGAGGCTCCTTACACTATCCTCGCATTTTTGGATTCTTTTTTCATTTTGCTTTTCCGGTTGGGTGTTTTTTGCTTCCTCGCATTTCAAATCATTGACTTGATTCTTGCGCTCCTCTGTTCTGCTGCCGGGAGTCTGTATAATATTCTTTATTTCAGTCAGTGTATGCTTAATTTCTAGTTGGTTCCCCAATATAACATCGAGGGTCTCATTAGTTTTCTTGTAGATCTCATTAAGTTTATCGGCGGCTTCTAAACAGTTCTTGAGAGACCTTAAAAGTGTGGTTCTGAACTCTAGATCTTCCATTGACAATTTTGTCCTGTTTCTTTGTCTCTGCATTTTGTTATGCTTCCTTGGTGCACCCCCTAGTGGCCTTTGTGTGCAGTCTTGTAGCTAATTCCAGGGAGGGTTTGCCCTCCAGGCCAAGTGGCTATGAGAATCAGCTGTGTCTGCAGTGAGAGAACTTCTGTCCTCTAGGGAGGTGCTAATCTGGCGTTTGCCTGAGGCTATCCGGCAAATGCCTGTGTGCAGGGCTTGGGCGGGGCTGGTCGCACAGGATCAACAGGGTGGGCCAGAGAGAGCAGTTATGGCCGCTCTCAGTCCTGTCCCCAGGGGCTCTGCCTCTCTGAGTCCCAGCAATGGCTGCAAAGCTCGGAGGGAAAGCTGCACTCGCTCTGACCAAAGCCAGGCAGTCCCACTTCTCCCGTTTGAGTCTGGGTCCCTAAAGACTCGCCCGGATCTGGAGCTCAGAGTCTGCGACTCCCTCCCGATTGAAAACGCCAACCGCACCCTCCGCCGCCAGCCCGCTCCGCGCGCGCGCTCTCCGCACCTCAGAATTTGACTTCAGCACTGCGCCTCCTCTGAGTGTCCGTGTGCGTTTCTCTTTACTCCTAGTTGTAGGACTTCCACTCAGCCAGCGTTCCAGTGGTTCTGGGTGATGTCCCTCTGTCTTTTAGTTTCACTTTTGAAGTAGTTGTTCAAAGCAGCAAACTCCGGCGTTAACCTATGCCGCCATCTTGGTTCTCCTCCTCTTCCACTCTCTTTAAAAAATCAATGGAAAAATATCCTCAGGTGAGGATTAAAAAAAAAACAACACCGCTAATCAGATTATTTCCCAACATCCTTAATATCTTTCTAAAGGCTTCTTTTTACAGTTCAAATGTCAATCCCTGTGCAGGCCTATTGGGTTCTGCGTGCTGTTTGCCTCTCCTGCCCCTCTTACCTCACACCCTATTGCTCTCAGTTCTCTCACTGCACGGCCACTCTGTCCTTTTCTCCCTTCCTTGAGTATACCAGTCTGGTTCCTTCAGCTCATTCTCCTCCTCACAGAGGCTGTGCCTTCCCCACCCCACCCTCACCGTCGTCATCACATCACCCTGGTTTGCTTTATCTATGACATTCAGCACTATCGGAAAAGACCGTGTACTTTCTTTATTGTACATTTGCTCTCTCCCTCACTAGACAGTGAACCCAAAGCCCTGTCTGTCTTCTTCTCTGCCACATCCCACTGCTTAGACAACATTAGGCATTTATTGTTGAATAAATTAAAAGCTAAATCCCCAGTTTACAGGAAACAAAAAGAGACCTACTGCAGTTCTATTTTATTATTATTATTATTATTATTATTTTCATCCTCACCTGAGGATATTTTTCCATTGATTTTTAGAAAGAGTATAAGAGAGAGGGAAAGACAGAGAGAAACATCAATATGAAAGAAACACATCAGTTGGTTGCCTCCTGCCCGCGCCCTGACCAGGGCCTGGGCCTGGGAGGAGCCTGCAACCAAGATATGTGCCCTTGACCAGAATTGAACCTGGGACTCTGGTCTGCAGGATGATGCTCTATCCACTGAACCTAACCAGCTAAGGCCCTACTGCTGTTCTTAAAGGGGATTAAAACTTTGCTTTTCTCCCCTAAAATTTCTCAAATCTGTCTTCTGGCTGTCAAAATAAAGTTAATAAGCTTTCTCTTTAAGGACAGTTTTTATAATTGTGTTATAAAACTAGTTATAGTCTACATTAATTATGCCCAATATACATTATTTTTTAAAAATAATTCTTTATTATTGAAAGTATTACATATGTCCCCCAATTCCCCCCATTAATCCCCTCCCCAATATATATTCTTTTTAAAAAAAACATATTTTATTGATTTTTTACAGAGAGGAAGGGAGAGAGATAGAGAGTTAGAAACATCGATGAGAGAGAAACATCGATCAGCTGCCTCCTGCACATCTCCTACTGGGGATATGCCTGCAACCCAGGTACATGCCCTTGACCAGAATCGAACCTGGGACCTTTCAGTCCGTAGGCCGACGCTCTATCCACTGAGCCAAACCGGTTTTGGCCCCAATATATATTCTTAATCTCTTTTTATCTGGGCCTCATATCATCTGTTTATGTTAGAATTCAACTCTGTGTGTTACATAATTCCAAAGATTATTTTCCTTCCCTTAACACTACAAGAATATCACAGAAAATCCTGAAGAATTTGAGTCCCTAAAGTAGAGACCATAAGATATGAAAAGAAATTAAACTATAGTAAGCTATGATTGTAAATTAGGCCCTTTGGGATGTGAATTTATTCTTCATTCTATCACTTAATATACTTAGTGCTAAATTATTCCCCCAGAATTCTTGTTTACTATAGGAAACTCTCCACCTTTCCCTGTCATTTTTATGTTTTAGAACCATTTTTCCTCTGATGGAACTCTTTGCAGAGATGAAATGTCTGACATTATTGTGAGTCCTGTATTAGTATCCTAGTGGCGAGGATACCGAGGTGTGGCCCGATGACTCACTCTGTGTGACTCACCCTCATCTGCGCAGGAACGAGCCATATCCATAAATGTAAGAGACCCAGCACCAGATGTCAAAAGGCAGCGTTTACTCAGGAAAGGAAATATGTCATTGAGTGATTAACTCCGAAAAGCAATGGCTAACCTTTTCAATCATCCGAATTCATATTAAAATGCCACTTTTCCTCTTTCCTTTGTAGTCAGGATTACTTACTAGACCAGGGGTGGGCAAACTTTTTGACTCGAGGGCCACAATGGGTTCTTAAACTGGACCGGAGGGCCGGAACAAAAGCATGGATGGAGTGTTTGTGTGAACTAATATAAATTCAAAGTAAACATCATTATATAAAAGGGTACGGTCTTTTTTTTCAATAGTTTTATTCATTTCAAATGGGCCGAATCCGGCCCGCGGGCCATAGTTTGCCCACGGCTGTACTAGACACTTGGGTTTTCAATGAAAAACAGCCTGGGCACCTGTTAACATCAGCAGTTTCCTTTTTATGGTCCGTCTGTAAAATTAGCCTGGGAAATTCTGCAGTTAATAATTTCCTGCTCTGAGACGGGTTTTTGGACCTTCCCGGAATTGACCTGGGTGGGTGCCACTCAGGTAAACACTCCTGGAGCCAGGAATACCTGTACACGTGGCAGGAGCTGGAAGCCAGAGCCACAGGGCAGAGGTGGCCCTGGCTGGTTGTAAGGAAACTTTCATTTGTGGAACATTGGCCTCCCAAAGCTTTACTGTTTACAAAGGAGAGCAAACGGTAGCCCTGTCCTTCCATTGTGGATGAGTTGCAGGATGTTTCATCGACTTGGCACACACAGGGCTTGGAGGCCCTGGCAAACTTGCTTGGTTGGTTGCAGCATGATGCTAACAGAATGTAAGGATGCCATCTGATTCCTGTCAGGTAGTTTCTTGGTTCAGGGAAAGAGAATCAAACACAAGGCCACAAGCATTACCCTTGACCATTCACCTCAATCAAACCATTTAAATTCTATTCACAATTATGTTCCTTGTTCCATAGGAGATAATGGGGGATTGCTTGTAGAAGTCACTTTCTAAATGCTATCCTCTTGGGTTGTCCAAGTTCCAAGTTTATTTCTAAAGAGAAATGTTTCTTAATGTGGAGGAAGGTATTTTAAAAACTACATAAACAGAAAATTAAACAGATTGCATGAAACATTTACACATTTTTTAGCTTGTTTATTTAACCAATATAGAGTATGTGCTTGGAATCAGATCCTAAGAATACAAAAGCCAGTAAGAAATAATTCCTGCCATCAAAAAACTTACAATGTAATTAATACCCAGTTCTGGTTATTTGGAATATATGAACTTCCTGGGAGGAAAACAGTACTATGAGGTCACATGGAATTCAAAAAATTCTGACACAGTTCTAAAAGTAAGCTTTTCATTTTTTTTCTTCTTAAAAATATCAAACCTATTTCTCTCGATGTTGTAAAATATTTTTAAAATTTTATTTTTGATAATATGTGCATATAATAATATACAACTATGCAGCATCTTTTCAACCAATGATGGACCACATATACAATGGTGGTTCTATAGGATTATAAAGGAACTGAAAAATTCCTATCGCCTAGTGATGTAGCCGCCCTGACACTGTCATAGTGCAGCGTCACTCATGTGTTTGTGGTGCAAGTCATATGAAAGCATAGATACAGTTACGTAACACTTGATAATGATGATAAACTGTATGTTACTAATTTATGTGTTTACTATACTATGCTTTCATCATTATTTTGGAGGGTAGTCTTTCTACTTATAAAAAGAAATGTTTGTTGTAAACAGTGTGCTGTGTTACGACAGCAGCCTCATACATCTCATGCATCATTAGCTCTTATGCTTGATTAATCTCATGTTGTTTTCATGAATTTAGTGTAGCCTAAGTGCACAGTGTTTATGAAGTCTGCAGTAGTGCACAGTGATGTCCTGGGCCTTCCCATTCACTCACTCCCTCCCTCCCTCCCTCCCTCCCCCACACAGAGCAACTTCCAGTCCTGTCAGCTCCATTCATAAGTGCCCCATATAGGTGAACTATGATCTTTTATATGGCTTTTCCCAGTACCTTTTCTATGTTTAGATATGTTTTGATACACAAATACTTACCGTTGTGTTACAGTTGCCTGCAGTATTTAGTAGAGTAACATGCTGTACAGGTGTGCGGCCTAAGAGCCATCGGCTCTATCACAGAGCCCAGGTGTGCAGCAGGCTATGCCGTCTAGGTCCGCGGAAGCGCACTCTGTGATGTTTGCACAGAGAAACTGCCTCATGTCACATTTCTCAAAAAGTAGCCTCATCATTAAGCAGCACATGACTTGATACAAATTAGGTCCAGGCACGTTTAAAAAAGAATCTAAGTTGAGTATCCTATTTAAGAATATAGTTCTGGGAGCTGTAATTTTTATTAGTTTTTCAATCTTACATATTCACTGTAGAAAATTTAGAATATGCAAACCAAAAAGAAGAAAATAGAAAATAAATTATCCATAATCTAATCACACAGATATAACTACTAGATACTACTCAGATATATGTTTCAGAACATGTCATTTAACCTTTTGTTATGTAGACAATAATAAACATGTATTCTGTCTATAATAATAATTAAAATCTTAGCATACTGCTAAGCCTACCCATGCAGTATCTCATTTAATAAAGAGGCCCAGGTTCTGCATACGCTCTGCGGCAGCTTTTAGTTTAATATATTGTGTGATACTTTTCTTTTCACTAAATATTCCAGTAAGGCATCATTTTAAGTGGTGGCTGCGTGGTGTTTTAACCACAGATGCATTTAATGAAATTAAAAAATTTTTTTGAACTTTTTTGCTTTTATAATAAATGCAAGTGATGAGCATGTATTGTTTATAATAGCAAACAAGATGAAACAAAACCCACAAGCAAGAAAACATTTTGTAACCTCCAAGTTTATTTCCTTAGTATAAATTCTTAGAAATCATTCTGAAAACAAGTGCTTGAGCAAAATTAAGTCTTTTTATAGATATTGCCAAAAGAATATATCTTCTGAAATTAGTATCTATATTTCCAGAGCATAATGGACTTAATGGTAAGCTGATATTTTTCCATAATGTAAACAGTTATTCATCTAAGGCACACAGTGAACTATGCCACTCCTCTTGGGCGGTTCCTTCAGCAGCAGCAGCCTGTCAGTTGCCAGGAACTCACCTGACTGGCAAAAACCTTGGGACATTTATTGGGCTCATGGCACCTATTTATAACACGGGGAGGTGATGCAATTGCCTTCCTTTCAGCTCAAATGAATGAATGTAAGTAAGCTTGTGTAAGTTTAAAAGTCTAAAGAAGGTTTTTATAGGTTAAAACCTACACTGCAAATTTTTTTTATAGCCTCTTCCTATTACCATAACATCCAAGTCCTAAGGCAAGTAGCTGAAGAATTATCAAGAAAGATTAGAAGGAGGGGTAAATCTAGCCCAGCAATGTGGTCCTATTTGACCTTGTCTACCAGATCTGAGGATTTACACCCTTTCAGGCTATGCACATCTTGAAACATACAGCATCCACCATCAGCCCTAGGAAAGCCCCTGGAAGGTTCTACATGCTCTCAACATTGGCACCATAGAGATTGCTTAGATCCCCTGTATGTTCTTGTCAATGTCCTACAACAATTGAGAAGTACAAAGATCATAGGTATGTGCATACCAAATAGTGGGGACCTTAGGAGGTCAACTCTAATACACCCTTCACACAAAAGGAGAGTTATTCGTCTTTTAAAAGTCCAAAGAAATTGCCAGTTTTTGGTTAAATATTGGAGAACTATGAAAATTCCACCTGAGACAAAAAGAATAACAGTGGCCAGGCAAATTTGACCTCAAACCTTTCCCCAACTCACGTGCTTCCCAGTTCCCTCATTGGTTTGGATTTGATTGTGAGACATTCTCTGTGGTGTCATTTGGTACTATATTTGTGACTTCATTTTGTCCCGTAGAGAAAATGATGTAATGTAATTGGAAACTTAAAAAAAATATGTTTTCTCACATAAATACCAAGCATATAAGTTAAAAAACAAAATGCTAGTTGTTTGAGTCTCTTCCCCTGACCCAACAAACAAACTCATGTGTGGATTCTACAAAAAAAGAAATTGACTGGTAAATGACTGGTAACAGCAGTTCCTTCTTTGCCAAATAAAACTATAAAAAATTAGTTATATATCAGCTGCACAGCAGTGGGCTTATCACTAGTTTGAGATATCCCACCATATTTCCTGTGTTAGTTTAGAAGGTGGGGAAGGAGTTGCATATTTACTTTGGTCTGCTGTGGGTGCTAGTTGAGAGTTCTATTTTGTTCCACATTACATTTCCTGCAAGTCATTTATAATGGGCTTCCTGAGTACATACTCTACCTACACATTTCAAAGAAGCACTTAGAATCAGCCTGGAATAGTTTTATAGGGAACAGCATTTTTAAGGCTAAAAGAACTTCTCATACATGAATGTTACATTCAGTTAGTGTCATTTGACAAGTTTGTGATCTAAAAAATGATTTTTTTTTTTTTGCCTTGCAGTAGAAATAAAGTTACGAATGTAATTTAAAGTAGGATTTTTGTTTGTTTGTTTTGGTAGAGCTACCTGGGCCCAAGGGAATATAATTCCTGGTATAATATTTTAAGTCTCAATATTATACACTGAGTTATAAATATTGATGCTGCTTTTCAAACAGGTTTTCAGTCTAAAGTATTACTTTTTGAAATTTGCCTAATCCTTAAGTATGATTTTTTAGTTTTCATATCATATGTTGGAATATATCCTCAATCTTATAAGGGAAGTTAATGATGATAAAATAAGCAGAAACTTATTCTCTCACTAACTTTCAAAAAAAGAGCTGCATTCCATAAAATGAGATATGGCTGATGTGAAACCTATCAAAATGTAATGTAGAGTAAGCTATTGTATTTAGTATTTAGCATTATCTTTCACTGGATTCAGTGGCCTTAAACTTACTGTTGTTTATAGCATATACACAGGGGTGGGCAAAAGTAAATTTACAGTTGTGAATATGCAAAACAGAGTTTATTTTTGTATTGTTATTTATTAACTATTATATTATTTATCATTAACCTACTTTGCCAACCCCTGTATACATATATGTATATACATACATAAAATTCTTAAAATTGGGCACATTTTTTAAGAACTGATTTTTATATACTCAACAAGAACATTTATTACTCATGTCCCAAATATTTATTATATGCCAAGTCCTTAAAAATAATTGTTTTCTGTTTGAAATGATAGTAACTGTGAAAAAGTCTTCATTGTGCTCTTTTCAAGGGCAATTAAGCAATAAAATGGCACTTATAGTTGCTTTAGTTACTGATGGAGGCTTCCATTTTATAAGCCATCTTACAGTTTTTATAATAACAGAACATGTTTCATATAGGATTTCTAAATTCTTTTTTTTAATATATTTTATTGATTTTTTTACAGAGAGGAAGGGAGAGAGATAGAGAGTTAGAAACATCGATGAGAGAGAAACATCGATCAGCTGCCTCCAGCACATCTCCTACTGGGGATGTGCCCGCAACCCAGGTACATGCCCCCGACTGGAATCGAACCTGGGACCTTTCAGTCCGCAGGCCGACGCTCTATCCACTGAGCCAAACCGGTTTTAACTTCTAAATTCTTTATTACTTATTTTGGCCCTGTGTTTGTTTGTGATGTGTGTGTGTGTGTGTATGTGATGTGTGTATAAGTGGTGAGCATGTATGTATGTGTGTGTGTGTACATACACACATGTGCACATGTCTTGCTTTTCCTTCAGCTCCTTCATTTCCCCCACCAGTTCTCCATTGTGTGGCTTGGATTATGTGAAATTATAAGCCTTTGAACATACCCAGTGGCGTTGCAAAATGCTTACTCATGACAGTTCTCCCTTCTCTGAAGGATTTTTCTTTCAAAGTCACTCTGTAAAAGATGTCTGTACTTGGCTATATTAAAACTAGGACTTTGCCCGGCTGGAGTAGCTCAGCAGTTGAGCATCGACCTATGAATCAGGAGGTCATGGTTCAATTCCAGGTCAAGGCACATGCCAGGTTGTGGGCTTGATCCCCAGTGTGGGACAGGTGGGAGCAGCCGATCAATAATTCTCTTTCATCATTGATGTTTCTATCTCTCTCTCCCTCTCCCTTCCTCTCTGAAATTAATAAAAATATATTTTAAAAAACAAACAAACTAGGACTTCCAAGAGACACTTGGGTAGTTGAAAGATTAGAACTTATAAGTGGAGGCAGGGGTGGCACCAGGGCGGGCTGGAAGGCGTGGCCGACCGCCATGCCAGGAACAGCACCACAGGCTCCTCGCAGTCCCCGGCTCTGCTGTGGGACGCACAGGCTGTCGTTCACCTCCGCGGAGGCCTCCACTGGCTCTCCCTGCAGTCTATCTCTTGCTGGCAGCACTTGTGTGAAAGCGCGCATTCTCCCAGGTGACATCTCCAGGCACCGGAGGTGGGGTGGTGTGTGCTGCCTGCTCCTCAGTGCTGCTTCTCACAGGGAAAAGGAGAAGTAAACTAGAAGCAGCTTTCCCACCAACAAAGGCCCTTTTCTCCATTTAAAATAGAAGAAAGAGGACCCGAACAGACACTTCTCCCAAGAAAACATACAAATGGCCCACAGATACCGGAAAAGATGCTCGACATCCCTAGCATGTTTGATTTGAAAATCAAATCAAAACTACAATGAGACACTACCTCACACCTGTTGGAAAGGCTATGACCAAGACAAGTAATTATAAGTGTTGGAGAGGTTGTGAGAAAAAGGAACCCTCGCTGCTAGTGCCACTATGGAAAACAGTATGGAGGCTCCTCAAAAAATTAAGAATAGAGTTACCTTGTAAAGGCAGGTGCTATGCTGAGCTCCAGTGTGTACTTGTGGCCAGGGAGTCCCGTGACAAGAAAACCAAGATGAGAAGTGGATTCGCTTGGGAGGACTGTTGCTTTATCTCTCTTGTTGGAATAGAATAAAGTAATGAGCATGTGTTAATAGATTGCTTGCAATATTTTAAAAACTCAAAGAGTATAGAAATAGACTATGGTATTTTTTAAAAGGAATAATTTACCAGTTATAGGAATTTAATGTAGAAGTAACTAATTTGTTTTTCTCTTTGACCATAGGCCCATGATCCTTCATTATTTAGAAATTTAAAAAGCATTGAAAACAAAGAATTTTTTACAGAAGTTTTCAGCAAACTTATTTGATGGCAAAACATAACCTGAAATAATGTTAGGTTAGTCCTTATGTAATCTTTTACTTATACATTTTTGTAAATGTACACACTGATAACATGCCACATAATACAAGAACCATTTTAACTTTTGGAAATCTGAAAAATTCTGATGAAACTGGAATGGTGTGCCTGAATATGCATATTAAATTCATGAATAAAACAAATACTCTTGTGGCTCTTTATAGAGATTTAGTCAGTATAAACCCCAGTGCCTCAGACTGGTAACTTTTTTGAGGGCCTAATTCAATACAACGTATGTTTACTGAATTGGTACTTTGAGGGGACTATCAAGATTAAAAGAAGTGATTGCTGCCCTTAAAAATTGGCATTATAGTGAGGAACGCACTTCCACTGAAGTTTAGCATAATTACATTGCAGTCCATGCTGTAGCAGGACTATAATCAGAGCAGAGGCAGATGAGCACCAGGACCTCTGTGGGAGGCAAAGTCTGGACATTTGGGGGAGGGTGAGAGAGAGGACTGTCTAAAGTCCTGATATTTTCATTCCTTTTTCTTTCTAAGTAATACTTTGCGTTGTTAACATCCTTTCTGTGAGACCCAAGAGGACCAATGGAATTGGCATTCCCAAAACGTCCCCAGAGTTAGGAGACACACTGAAAGTGTGAACACTGGGAGATGGCAACCCAGCCATTTAGAATGACTAGCATTGTCAAGAGTCTTCCTAACCAGAGGTGGCGCTGTTGCCGAGGGGATGTCTCATCCAGATGTGGGGTTCAGGAATTCTAATTGTCCTGGAAAGGGTAATGTTAAAGCCCCCGCTTCTTTGGTGGTTAATACTGAAATACGTTGATTCTAAAGCCCCAGAAAGAGTAGTGGGTAGTGGAGAAAGAAACTGATTATTAAAACACGACTAAAACGTAATTAAAAACAGCTTTTCCACTAAATTCTAAAAGTGCTAGACCAAGCCCAGAGAGTGAGTAAATGAGAGACGTCAGGATTTTTTCCTCCAAAGCCTCATTTGTGTCAAAGGCACCTTATGGTTCTGGTGCCATTTGTTCCTTTGACATTGCCCCCTCTTCTTTGAATTCCACTTTTATAATTGCCAGCATGCAGTTCCATAACATGGATATAATAGCATATCCAGAATGACAGTGGGCCTAGAGCTACAGGCAGAGCAGCTCGGATCATGGAATGAAGGTGTGCGCCCTTCCGTGGGAGAGACCCTGCCATAGAAAGGTGCCCAGCATTCCATCCGACGCAGAGCAGCTGCGAACTCGGTGCGGAGGAAACACTCTCCTTTTGACCTGTGACAACGTCAGCATCTATGTGGCATGTCTGAGCTCTGGCGGCCTGACCGAAAAGCCCTAGTGATGAGCATCGTAGAAGGGAAAAGTGCATGAGGACGAAGAGCACAATAGCGTATGCAGTCATTTAAACCTCAGCCTCCAGAGCCCAGGTTGTGCAAGCTCCCATGGAAAAGGGCTCTAAAAGGCACGTAACTCCATGCAGAGGGGGCTGCTGATCACGGCTCTGGGGACAGTGACTGGCTTGTTGGCATGGTCATAATTTCATTGTAGTGGCAGTTGCCAAACCCAGGGAGAAAATGGAGAAGAGAATAATCTTTATGGTATTATTTCCTCTCAGACACACAAAACTTGTCCACCTACTTGGCTTTGTATTCCTCTTAGTGTATGCCATCCACTGGCTGTCAAACTCATAAGATTTGTGGGTGGCAAGGTGATGTCATCTGTATTCAGCAGCTTGTAGTAATTTCCACTCCCAGCCCTGCTCAAAAGTTGAGATTATTGCAGTAAATGGGATCTGAGCTTACAGAGGAAAGCCTCACTTTTCTTTTCCATTGAAATTGCAATACTTTTCTCTGTAGCAGGATGACAATTGTGCTGTCACCAACATTACATCACGCTATCTCCCTTGAAATGGCATCATCTGAGCGTGTGAGCACAGCTGTGAAAACAACACATACTTTCCTGTGAGCTTTGTAAACCCTCAAGGCACACATTAATTAATGTGCATTTTTAAAGTACAGTAATATCACCAATGTAATGTCAGAGGTATGGCTGCTGCGAGTGAGTCACAAGCAAGATTCAGGAGCTCAGAAGGCCTGGAGAGATGAGGCCTGGGCGCTGGGCCTGGGACCGGCGATGGAGGTCAGGCCTGGGCCTTGCTCGAGTGTGAAGGCATGCTCCTCAGAGCCCAGTGAGAAGCCGGCCATCTGTCATACGAATTCACCCCAGACCTCTAGGTGCATAGTCACCTCTGTCACCAAATGATCATCAAAAGGTGGACCCAGTGATAATTTCATATTCTGGAGACATTACTGTACAGCTATCAAATCTGGAGGGTCGAGTGCCTTTCATCTAGTGACCCCAAATCTGAGAAGCATCAACAAACTGAACAAATGTATAGTCAGTGGGTGTTGTCAGGCAGCACTGCAAAGCCAAAGGGTTCTTGGTGTTGGAAGTAAACTTCAGCTGGTAAGATGCTATGCTGCTGGGTAGGAGAGGATGAGAAATGACTGGATGTGGGTTGAAATGTGAACCCACAAATGGCAAAAACAGTCTAACTTGGAGTAAATGCCCACCTTGAGGTTACCAGCAATGACCTCAGCTGTACCCGCTGTAAGAAGCGCCCTCCTGACAGTCACAGATGCCATGAGTTGTGAGCAGTGAGGAGGTGGAGGGGTCTCTGCTCACACCTGGCACTGTGGCTGGGGCTCTCTTGGTAACTTTACTTAGTCTCTTGATTATCAGCCTTGTCATCCTTGGCTGTGCCAAATAGTGTGGAGAGGAAAACAGAAGGAAGTTCGCCATGACGGCAGCATGGTGCCTCCTTCAATGAGCTGTGTAAGGACAGGGTGAGCCCTCTAGTCAGCAGGCTCCATCGCCGGGACGCACGTGTCCCTCCACAATGGAAGGATACTCTGAGGCTCAGGCTCACCAAGTGAAGGGTAGACTTGGATGGTGTGGGCGTGGCTAGAGCTACTGTAACAAAATTCCACAGGCAGGAGGGCTTTCACAGCAGACATTTACATCCCACAGTTCTGAGGAGGCACGTTCCAGACCAACGAGTTGGCAGGTTAGTTTCTTCTGAGGCCTCTCTCCTGGGCTCGCAGATGCCTGTCTCTTCCCTGTGTCCTCACATGGTCTTCCCTCGGTGTGTGTCTGTGCCCTAATCTCCTATAAGGACACCAGCCCTGGTAGAGGGGGGCCCACAAATGACCTCACTTTAACTTCATCACCTCTTTAAAGTTCTCAGTAACTTAGTCACATTCTGAGGTACTGAGGTGAGGGCTTCAACATGAGTTTGAGGGGTTGGGGTGCACAAGTCAGCTCTTTTATAACGGACACTCTGAGTCTGCATCTCCCACCAGCCAACCTCAGTCATGCTATTGGCCCGACCAGACAGGATGACAGAGGTATAACGAGGAGGGACACTCCAGAGCCTCAAAGCTGGGACCATTTGGACTTGGTTTTAGAGCTCTCCTGCTGCGAGCCTTTTTTTTTTTTTTTTCTCCACTTAAAAATCAGCCTTTATTGTCTTATGCAAGGGACAATGTTTAGATCTGCTATGGAAACTTTTTTTCTCAGAAGAGAGTGGATTTCTTCCTTCACTTCTTCCAAAATATGTTTCCAGGGTGCAGGGCGTTTCTTAAAATCCATATGAGGTCCTCATTATTGTGTCTGTTTTGCAGACACTTTGCCAGCAAGTCCTTGGCAGAGACAGTCCTATAACTCAGAAATTCCAGACTCGGCAAGCCCAGGGACACAGATGTAAGCAGTTGCCATGCCGACACTCTGCCTGACTGTGCGTAGCAACACCACACACCTAGGAACACCCGGGGATCTTAGTCCGTCAGATAGGAGAGGGAGGATGCCACTGGGTGTGTTGGGATTTGGCTGGAACAACAGCAGTAACACCACTCTGTTTATGAAAAATGCAAAGAGATTTTTAATGGAGCACAAAAGTTAGTTACATCACTGGGGTTTGCCCATCATTAAATGCATTTGGTTTATTTTATATTATGCCTGACCCACATGTGTGAGGCTGTGGAGTCTTCCATGTTTAGTAAAACACTGAACAAGAAGGCACAACTGACTAAATCCTCGATATTCAAGACCTAATTTGTAACGTTGGTCAAAAGGTCCACGCTTTCACATTTGTCCCATTATTGTAAGCATGATGACCGAAGGCCTCAATGCAGTTTTAAAGTGTCTTAAATTTTGATCTTTTTTGCATACATAGAATTAAAAACAGGAAAAACAGAAAATAATGACATCTCCAGAAGAAATTAAATTTAGACTAAAATTACTTTAAAAGGAGATTTTATTTCTATGAAGATATAATTTTACTAAAAATTTAAAAAGAGAAGTAGATGAAAATGTATTTGTGTATTTTTTAAAAATGTCTCTCAAAGTTTTCCATAAGGTTCTCTGTTTATAAACAACTTTAAAATTAATTTCATTGCCTTACATGCCAGAAATTTTGACTCAGAAAAAGGAAATTTGGATATGCTCATTAAATAAAGTAGGACTATTGAATGAGGCATTATTCTTTGGAAGTTAAGAGGAATAAACTGATGTTCTTTGGACACAAATGTACCAGTGATGAGTCATTTTTTTTTCACAGATGGGTGCTAATTCACTTTGAATTGATGTACATGTAAGTGTTTCAATGCTACTAAATCAGCTATTTATAAAATAAAACACAGCAAGGGCTAAGGAGTCTTTCATTGGAGATTGAAGACATTAACTTTCACTTCAACTTTTCAATTCAAAGCAAACAAATTCATAAGTAGATTCTCTTTAATCATGAAGACAAGGTCTAATTTGCAGTATATTTAATCTATAATGCAAAAAGAGAATGACAACTCTAACTTCTCAACTTAAGAAGGGCCATGTTGTTTAAAAGCAAAGTAAGGGAAGAAAACCCTGCTTTAATCCCTACGCCTAAGTTAAGTATGATTTTATTTAAAAAATTCTGGAACTGCTATAGACTGAATATTCATATTCCCCCGAATTTTACTAGCTGAAATCCTAACCCGCAACGTGATGGTGTTGGGAGGTGGGCCTTTGGAAGAGGATTGGGTCCTGAGAGTGGAGCCCTCAGGAATGGGATCTGTGTCCTAATAAACGAAATCCCAGAGAGTGGCCTTGCCCCTTGCGCCGTGTGTGGACACAGTGAGAAGACTGCTGTCTGTCAACGAGGAAGCAGGCTCTCACCAGACACCAAATCTGCCAGCACCTTGATCTTGGACGTCCTAGCATCCAGAATTGGGAGAAATACATTTCTGCTGTGGTGCTCTGTCCCAGTAGCCCAAATGGACGGGAGCTTTCAGGTAAAGAGGCTTGGCTTTTGCATGCAATTTCATTCATCCGTAACCAATTCCTAAGTAATAATCTAAGAAATACAAAATTGGGAAAAACATCATTTACACAGAAAACAGAAAGCACATCATCAAAAAGGCAGAAATTAATCCCTCTTCGCAGACATGGCATGACCTCCTAGGAAGTAAATAGGTCAAGTCCTTGTCCCCAGGGAGTCTCTGGGCTGGGAGGGCTGTGTTCAGGAAGAAAAGGTGGGCGTGACTAGCCTGGAACATGCCCTGTGAAGTCTGGCTGGTGTGTGGACTGTTGGCATCGCCCAGGACGGTCAGCCTGGACTCAGACATCAGGCTGCTGTCATAAGTGAAGAACAGGGTTCTAGCTCTGGCAACAAAGTTTCCCAACATGTAAAGGGGTGATATGCAACCTGGTGAAGTTGGGCTGGCTGGAGACCTCAAAGAAGGAACCACTTCACTGAATAAGAGGCTGGTAGCTGTGGGAGCAGCGCCCCTGGATGGCGGCCAATCTTTGTTGACACAATAACAGTCAAATACAAAAATTGAGCTGAAGAGACAGATATTCGTGTGGCGGCTTGGAGGCCTAGCCAGAAGCCTGGTGCCAGGCAGAAGGGCTTCAATACAGATAGTAGAGCAATTGCAGAGACCAAACTCCCTAATCAGCATAGCCTGTGGCTCCAATGCTTTTTTTGCTATCTTCAGACTAGATCACTGAATTAGCAACAATCACTAAGCAAGAATAAAGCTAGTATTGTGTCTAAAAAGATTACATGAAATCCTACCAGTAAGAGTCAGAGAAAGTGTATATTTTTGAAAAGTATTTGTGGCAATAAACAATGAATTTCCCACAGTATATGCTCTTTACTCACAAGAACATTCAAGAAATATGCTCTTTATACCTTTTTTCCTATTTTGCATTATTTTTTACATTATGGTATATTTATGTGTGTGTGTACACACACACATTTTGGGGACTCTCTCTCTCTCTCTCTCTCTCTCTCTCTCTCTCTCTCTCTATATATATATATATATATATATATATATATATATACTAGAGGCCCGGTGCACAAAAATTTGTGCACTCGGGGAGGAAGGGGGGCGTCCCTCAGCCTGGCCTGTGCCCTCTCGCAGTCTGGGACCCCTCAGGAGATAACACCCTGCTGGCTTAGGCCTGCCCCCGGGTGGCAGAGGGCAGGCCCAATCCCTAGGTGTGGCCCCTGGTCTGGCTCAGAGCAGGGCCGATTGGGGAGTTGGGGCACCGCCCCCTGTCATGCACAGAGCAGGGCGGATTGGGAGGTTGCGATGCCACGCTCAGTCATGCTCAGGGTCGGGCGGATTGGGGGGTTGGGGCACTGCCCCCTGTCACACTCAAGGCAGGGTCGATGGGGAGGTTGCGGCGCCACCCCCTGTCATGTACAGAGCAGGGCCAATCAGGAGGTTGGGGCACTGCCCCCTGTCACGCACAGAGCAGGGCCCATCAGGGGGGTTGGGGAACTATCCCCTGTCATGCACAGAGCAGGGCCCATCAGGGGGGTTGGGGAACTACCCCCTGTCATGCACAGAGCAGGGCCCATCAGGGGGTTGGGGAGCTCCCCCCTGTCACTCACAGAGTAGGGCCAATAGGGGAGTTGGGGCACCGCCCTCTGTCACACACAGAGCAGGGCGGATCAGGGGGTTGGGGCGCCGCCACTGTCACACTCAGGGCAGGGCCAATGGGGAGGTTATGGCTCTACCCCATCACACACAGAGCAGGGCCCGTGAGGGGGGGGGCGGTTGGGGCGCCGCCCTCTATCACCCACAGAGCAGGGCCGATCAGGGGTTTGGGGCGCCGCCACTCTCACACTAAGGGCAGGGCCAATGGGGAGGTTATGGCTCTACTCCGTCACACACAGAGTAGGGCCCATGGGGGAGGGGGGCGTTGCACCCTGTCACACACAGAGCTGCAGGGCGATCAGGGGGTTGGGGAGTTCCCCCCTATCAGGCACAGAGCAGGGCTGATCAGGGGGTTGGGGCGCTGCCCCCTGTCACGCAGATCCTGGTGCCGGTTGGCCTCTCAGCTCCGCTGATCCTGGTGCTGGGAGGCATATTAGCCTTTTACAATATAGGATAGAGGCCTGGTACATGGGTGGGGCTGGCTGGTTTGCCCTGAAGGGTGTCCTGGATCAGGGTGGGGGTCCCCACTGGGGTGCCTGGCCAGCCTGGGTGAGGGGATGATGGCTGTTTGCAGCTGGTCACACACCCTTCAGGGTGGGGGTCCCCACTGGGGTGCCTGACCAGCCTGGATGAGGGGATGATGGCTGTTTGCAGCTGGTCACACTGGGGTGCCTGGCCAGTCTGGGTGAGGGGCTGAGGGCTGTTTTCAGGCTGGCCAGTGACTGAAGCTCCCAACTACTCCTTTTTTTCTTTCTTTCTTTTTTTTTCCTGGCCAGCTTTAGCTCTGGCTCCAGCTCTGAGGCCTCTGCTGCTGAAAGCAGGTATCTGGTTTGTGTTCTATAATTGAAACAATGTATAACTCCAGCTCTGAGATCCCTGCTCTCTGAAAGCAGGTTTCTGGGGTTTTGTTTAGCTTCTATATTTGTTACAATGTTTCAAACTGCAAGCTCAGAGGCTGGCAAGGCAGGCGGGGAACGTTGCAGCCCTCCGTCTCTGAAGCAAGCAAGGCTCATGTTCGCTTCCAGCTGCCTGGATGCCAGCCGACATCTTGGCTGGCAGTTAATTTGCATATCTCCCTGATTAGCCAATGGGAAGGGTAGCGGTCGTACGCTAATTACCATGTTTCTCTTTTATAAGATAGTATATATATGTTTTGTTTTTTTAATTTATTGCTTAAAGTTTTACAAAGGGTATTACATATGTGTCCATTTTATCCCCCCGCCCTAGACAGTCCCCTAGCCTCCCCTATCCCCCAGTGTCTTATGTCCATTGGTTATGCTTATATGCATGCATACAAGTCCTTTAGTTGATCTCTTACCCCCCTACCTCCTGCCCCCCAACCCTCCCCGGCCTTCCCGCTGCAGTTTGACAATCTGTTTGAGGCAGCTCTGCCTCTGTATCTATTATTGTTCAAAAGTATATATATGTTTTGAAGCTCTGATATTATGTGCTTAATTCTAAAACATTCTTCAACACCTCATTTCTTTCTCTTTATGGTTCTGCTTCCATCTCAGTGTCACATTATTGACACCTCATCTTACAGTTCATCTAATTTTACAGAGAGCATAATTTTTTGAATGTTATTGAGAGTTTATTGCTAGGTCTCCTGGCTTGGTTGGTTTTATCTTGTTTGTGTGCTTGTCTTGTAATTTTTTAACTGAATCTTGGACATCATGTATAGAATAATCAACATTGAGGTAAATAGTATTTATATCTGTAAATGAGCACACCTCTTCTGTTAGGCCATTAGTATTGGAGGTTGAGTAAATCTGCCATTAGTATCAGAAGTTGAGGTGGATTTGAATTTTGTTGTTGTTATGATTACCTTCAGTGCACCACTGGCTTCAATTTCTCTAGCATTACCTTGTGTTTAGGATGGGGGTTAGGGCTCCAAGTGTTTTCCTCAATATTCCTGCTCCACCCTCAACTTTCAGTCTTTTCCGGGTGCCAAAGAGGAGGAGGTCTCTCTCCAGGCTCTTACCCCCGCCCCATAAGCAAACTTCTCATTTATTATTTGGTGTTTGCTAGCCTGGTGGTGGGGAGGGGGAAAGAATGGCTCTTTGTTTTCCCAGTCCAGCTTTGGTCTCAGGCAGATCCACTCCTTTGCTTGTGATAACCACTATTGCAGTTTGGTACATATAGTGGTTTGAATTTTGAAAAGCAGGGAAGTACAGCATGAGCAAAGGAGGAAAAGAGTTGAAAATGAATGCAACATCTAGCAGGAGCAGTAAGGAAACCAGCCTGCCCAGCAGAGTAGAGATGCAGAGATGAGTGACTCAGTTAGAACAACAGCCTGTGCACTGGAGGGTCATGGGTTCGATTCCTAGTCAAGGGCATGTACCTGGGTTGCAGGTTCAATCCCTGCCCCTAGTCAGGGCACATGCCGTAGGCAACCAATTGATGTGTCTCTCTCACATTGATGTTTCTCTCTCTCTCTCTCTCTCTCTCTCTCTCTCTCCCTCTCTCTCTCTCTCTCTCTCTCTCCCTTTCCCTCTTCCCCTTCCCTTCACTCTCTCTAAAAATCAGTGGAAAAAAAATATCCTCACTCCTCGGGTGAGGATTAAAAAAATAATAATAATTGTTTCATTAATTTAGCCAGCTTAAATTCCCTGGTCAAGTATAATAATTTCTCCCCTACATACACTCTCCTCTGTTGCCTCTCTCTGCCTTTGCTACTTCACTTGGCTAAATCCAACCCTTTGCCTACTCTGTGGCAATATCACACAATAGAACATACCTGGAGAAAATCAAGGTATGTCACAGTGACTTCAAGTAGGCCATCAAAGCCACCAGGTAATCATACCTGCCCTGGCGCATTCACTCTCTCCTTTTCTAGACCGCTATTGCAGACCTTTCCTTCCCTCCCCAAACTCCAATCTTCTTCCCCCGTCTCCAGTCTTAGCACATGTTATTGCTTCCCATTACGATGACAAAATGGAAGCAACTAGAAAAAGGCCGATATAACCTCCCACCACCAACTACATCTACCCACCTCTCTGGATCTATGATCACCCACTGTGCCTGCCCTCTCTCTTTTTTTTTTTTTAAATTAAATCTTTATTGTTCAGATTATTACAGTTTTTCTTTTTTCCCCCCATAGCTCCCCTCCACACGGTTTCTACCCCCCATCCGCCCTCCCCACCCCCCACTGTCCTCATCCATAGGTGCACGATTTTTGTTCAGTCTCTTCCCGCATCCCCCACACCCCTTTCCCCCCCAAGAATAGTCAGTCCACTTCCTTTCTATGCCCCTGATTCTATTATAATCAACAGTTTATTCTGTTCATCAGATTATTTACTCACTTGATTTTTAGATACACTTGTTGATAAATGTGTATTTCTTGTTCATAATTTGTATCTTTACCTTTTTCTTCTTCTTCCTCTTCTTAAAGGATACTTTTCAGCATTTCATATAATACTGGTTTAGTGGTGATGAACTCCTTTAGCTTTTTCTTATCTGTGAAGCTCTTTATCTGACCTTCAATTCTGAATGATAGCTTTGCTGGGTAAAGTAATCTTGGTTGTAGGATCTTGCTATTCATCACTTTGAATATTTCTTGCCACTCCCTTCTGGCCTGCAAAGTTTCTGTTGAGAAATCAGCTGACAGTCGTATGGGAACTCCCTTGTAGGTAACTGAGTTTCTTTCTCTTGCTGCTTTTAAGATTCTCTCTTTGTCTTTTGCTCCTGGCATTTTAATTATGATGTGTCTTGGTGTGGTCTTCTTTGGATTCCTTTTGTTTGGGGTTCTCTGTGCTTCCTGGACTTGTAAGTTTATTTCTTTCACCAGGTAGGGGAAGTCTTCTGTCATTATTTCTTCAAATAGGTTTTCAATATCTTGCTCTCTCTCTTCTTCTGGCACCCCTATAATTCTGATGTTGGTACACTTGAAGCTGCCCTAGAGGCTCCTTACACTATCTTCGTATTTTTGGATTCTTTTTTCATTTTGCTTTTCTGGTTGGGTGTTTTTTGCTTCTTCGAATTTCAAATCTTTGACTTGATTCTTGCAATCCTCTAGTCTGCTGTTGGAACTCTGTATAATATTCTTTATTTCAGTCAGTGTATGCTTAATTTCTAGTTGGTCCTTTTCGATAACCTCTAGGGTCTCACTAGATTTCTTGAGGGTCTCATTAAGTTTATCAGCGGTTTCTAGAAAATTCTTGAAAAACCTTAAAAGTGTGGTTTTGAACTCTATATCCAATAGTTTGCTTTCCTCCATTTCTGTCATTTGTGTCCTGTTTCTTTGTCTCTGCATTTTTTTTAATGCTTCGCTCTGTCGATAGAGTGGCTTTCTGTGCTAGGTGTCCTATAGGGCCCAGTGGCTCAGCCTCCCCAATTTCCTGAGGTAGACACTCTTGGTGCACCCCTTTGTGGGCTTTGTGCACAGTCTTGTTGTAGTTAAGCCTTGATTATTGTAGGTAACACTGGGAGGAATTGACCTCCAGGCCAATTGGCTGTGAGAATCAGCTGTGTCTGCAGTGGGAGAACTTCTGTGCTGGAGACACCCCTCCGGGGCAAGACTTGCTTCAGTGGGGCTTTGGTACTCACTGAGTCTGCCCCCTGAGTGTGTCCTTTATGGATCTGAGGAGCTGCAATCTGGATGGTCCCACTCTGACCACCGGGCACACTGGCTCCTAGATCTCTAAGGAGGTGCTAGCCTCTGCCTGAGGCTATCCAGCAGGAGCCAGCTGTGAAGCAATGCAAGTTGCCCTGGGGCCTTGGGCCAGCTGCAGTTTGTTAGGTAATTATCAGATTGCAAAGGGCCAGGCCTTTCATATGCAAAAGCCTCCATGCATGGCTTGGGTGGGGCAAGCAGTTATGGCTGTTCTCAGTCCTGCCCACAGAGGCCCCTGCTTCTCAGTGTCCCGGCAATCGCTGCAAGCACCTCCGAGAGAAAGCTGCCCTCGAGTTCCCACCAATGCCAGACAGTCCAGTTTCTCCTGCATGAGTCTGGGTCCCCAGAGACTCGCCCAAAACTGGAGCTCAGAGCTTTAGACTCCCTCCCGATTGTAAAAGACAACCGTGTCCTTAGTCTCCAGCCCTCTCCGCATGTGACTCTGTACCTCTGTAATTTACTTCTGAACCGCACCTCCTCTGAGTCTTGGTATGCTTTTCTCTTTCCTTCTAGTTGTAGAATTTCCACTCAGCCAGCCGTCCTGTGGTTCTGGATGATGTCCGTTCCATCTTTTAGTTGTATTTTTGAAGTGGTTGTGCGAGGCAGTAATCTCCGGTATTTACCTATGCTGCCATCTTGGTTTCGGCTCTGCCCTCTCTTATTATAGACAACTGTCCCTGCTCCTGGTGCCAGCCAACCTCTCCTCCTATGTACCTAGTGACATCCCCCATGCTCATGCAGGGACATAGCCCCAGAAAGCCTCCCTTCTCTCTCCAGTCACATCAATGTTTTCTTCTTTTCTGGATCAGCCTCATCAGCCTAGAAACGTGCTGATTTGTTTTTTCATAAAAAAAAAAGCAGCCACCCTCTTGGCTGCATTCTCCCCTCTCATTTCTGTTGCATCCCTTGCCTTTTCTTGACAAGAGAAGTTTCTGGACATGTTGTTCATACTCATTGTTTCCAATTCCTTTCTCCCTGTCCCTCTTGAAACCACTTCGATCAGATTGTTACTGCCGTGTCTGCACCCAGACCGCCATGATCAAGGTCACTGGTGATCTACACATTGCCAAATCCAGAGGTCAGTGTTAATGCTCATCACACCTGACCTGTCAGTAGGATGATGGGACACATTGGAGAGTGAATGGGGCGCTAGTAATGATTGCACCAAGTCCATAGGTATAAACTAGCATAGCCCAGGCCAAACCAAGACAGTATTAGCACATTTCAAGTAACTGCTCACCCCTTCCTTGGAAACATTTCTGCTCTTAGCCTTCAGGGCTGCAATTATCAAGTTGTCCTCTTACCTCCCTGACTGTTCTTTGTCAGCCTCTTTTTTCTGTCCCTCCCCATCTTCTGGTCTTCTAAACAGTGAGGTGTCTAGGGCTCAGCCCTTGGATCTATTCTCTTCTCTACTCTCACTCAAACATTCATCTGATCCTATCTCATGGCTTTAAGTACCATCCACATGCTAATGAACCTCAAATTTATCTCTGGACCACACCTCTGTCTAGAATTCAAATATCCCACTGCCTACTCTGTGTATCTAAAGACACCTCCAATTGAATATGTGTAAAAAAAATATCCCCCCACATGTGTTTCCCATCAAAATTAACGACATCTCAGTCCTCCCTGTTGCTCTGGCTGAAAACCTCAAAGTCATCATTTATGCCCTTCTTTCTCTCTCAGCCCTCATTTGCTCAGCCAGCAAACCCTGTTGGCATTTACATCAAAACAGATCTGGAATCTGACCACTTCTCATTGCCCTGCTGCTTCCAACCTAGTGTGAGTCATCAGCATCTTCGGCTGAGATATGGTAATAGCTCCCTAATTAGCCTGCTCCTAACAGGACTTCTATGCCTGCACCCTTGGCGTTCCTCAGTACAGCTTTCAGAGCAATGCTGTTGAAATGGAAGTCAGAACCATCATGTTCCTGCTGAAAACCCTCCCATAATTTCCCTGCTCATCTATAAAAGCCAATGTTCTCACTCTGAACTGCCTCCCTCTGTGCCCATTATCTCTGACCACCTCGTCTCATACCCCTTCATCCATTCCACCGAGTCCTTGGCGGTTCCTGTTCCTTCAGCCGGGATCCCCTTCCTCCAAATATTCACATCTGCTGCTTCCTCACTTCCCTTACATCTGTACTCAAAAACCCCGATGAGCCCTTCTTAAAATCCAGTCCCATCGGGACCCTGACACTTCCTGTCTCCTACCACTGACCAGCGTGGCATAGGTCTTCTGTATCCTGTCTGTTGTCTCTTTCTCCAGCGAGAATTGAAGTTCCAATATAGCAGGGTTTGTTTGTTTGTTTGTTTTTGCCTATTTCAATTGTTGCTGAATCTCCAGCACCTAGGATTTTGCTTGACACAAACTAGACACTGACACATACCTGAGTGAATTTCCTAGTAACTAAGTACATGAAATGGAGGAGGGGACGTCGCAGCTATTGCAAGTGAAAGCAGACAATTATCTTCCCACCGGAAATATTCCTTAACTGTAATAAAGCCTTTTGCAAACTGTTCTTCAGAGCAATAATGACACAAGATGTACCTGGAACAAAAAGGAGTCTATGATCAGATCAGTTGGAAAACACTGCATATGATGCTTTTAGAGATTCCTAGGGTGCATTCACATATGAAAATCTCTGCGAAGTCTTTTGGCAAATAAACACATCTTTTCTTTCCTGCCCGCATGCCAGCTTCATCTGGCCATTCTCTTAGGCTCCCAGCTTCTTCGAACGCCTTTCCTGTGTTTGCAGGGCTTCCCACATCATATCCCCAAGTTAGAACTAGAGTGCAGATCACTCAGCCCTAATATGGTGGGGTTTCCATTGGAAGCCACCTTTGTGAAGCAGGTGTCATGTGACATCCATTCCTGCACGGGTGGTGGCAGGGCAGAAGCTGTAGCGGTCACATCGGGTGGCCTGCAGCAGAGGTGGGCTAGGCCAAGTTTGCACCCAAAGGTGGTAGCAATGGCACCTTGATCTGAGCAGTATTATGGCATAATTTGGACATTATTCCTGTTTTGTCTTGTTTTAACCCAGTGTCCTGTACACATGTTTGAGTCTTAAGGGCCTTTTCTTAAGAAAATACCTATTAACTTGCAGGGACATCAGCATCCCTTTGGTGTCTGCTCCACATTGTGCTCTGAGAGTCCTGCAGTGCCCCTGCCCAGGAACCCCAGGAGCAGAGGCCGACTGTGCACCGGGTAATCCCAGTGCTTGTCAGCTCTGGGAGCCAGGCCAGGGCAGCCGTACTCCTCTCTGTACCCAGCGGACTGCCAACTGCAGCCTGCGTAGAGAACCACTCAGGTAGGTAAACCATTATCTTGGATTCTGGATTTGGAAGTGTTCTGGGATTCAGGTGGCCATTAAGAGCTGGCCTCTAGGCACCAGGAGAGAAGCTTGTCCTCATGCTCATAGGAACATCGCAGGCCATGGCCAAGGCCATCAACGCCAGCTAGCATGGCCAAGAGAAGGGTGGAGCTGCTAAATGAGTGAGTGGCCTTCATCCTCAGTGGGAGGACTGCTCTCCTGTTCTCAAACCGGGTGCTGACCAGCAAGCTTCTGCATCAGCACATTGGCCCCTCACCGAGGGGGTCTGTGGGAGGATGGCCCTAATAGCCTTCAGCATATGAGGCCTGGGAGGCTGACAGGTGAGAAGGAGCATAAGAGTCAGCATGTGCGAGGACTAAGTGAGCCACAGTGAGGAAAGCAAGGGCCAGCTATCCATGGACTTTGAGAAACAGCACAGTTTTCAGCTTAGTGGTCACAGTACATTCAGCAGAGGAGCTCTTCCTATTTTCCCTGGCATGGAGCTCACATGGATTTGGAAGACTGATCTCCCCCAGCTGAATCTAGGATGCTACAGTGTGCTTTCTTGTGCTTATTGTTTAGGAGGAAGTGGACAGTGTCGTCCAAGGAAGTTATGTGGGTAGTTATCGAATTCCCATTAGCCATTTTAAAACACTGACGATAGCCCTGTGGCTCGGGGTGACTTCAGGCTGGGAAGTCGCTCCAGTCTTTCCCTTTACATGTTCTCTGGTGAGAGCAGCCCTCCAGCGCCGCCCTCTTTCTCAACAATCACGTTGAACAGTTACAAAAGCTCAGTGAGGAAAGTATGGTTTCTCTCCTTGTAGACACCTTTTTGAATGCTCTGCCCAACAGAACGACAGGATGCAAACGTGTGCAGTGCCTGCCTAAAGCAGCGCCGCCAGCCAAACAATAGCTCAGGACGCACCTGTTAAAGCGGCTCAGATGGTGGCAGTTGGGTTTCTGTATGAACAAGTTCTGCAGGGCTCTCTTCCCCAAACGACACACACCGGGGTTCATTTTACCTTTAGGAGGTGACAGCGAATGCCAGGGTTTGCCCAGTCACTAGCAGTTCCTCCCAGTTTGGTGACCATTGTGTTCACTGGGCTGAGGGCAGCTTACACACAGGAGGCTTTGCCTTATTTGCTGGGGCCAGGGCTGTAATCGGCAGGGCTCTCCGTCAAGGAAGCCACTATCTAAAGGCAAACAAATGTGACTTTTCATCGATTCCTTCGTGCATTCATTCAACAGCCTACACTAGACACCATGTTTACGCGCCTTGTCCTATGGAGTCTAGAATGGAAGCCTGACACTAACCAAAAATTACACAGACAAATGACTCTTCTGTTCAGGGGTATGAGAGAAAGGACAATATGGCAGCACCTTGGGGGCAGGGAGCTGCACCCTGCCGGGGGTTAGAAAAGTCTTCCCTGAGAAAGTTGTATTCACTGTTGTGCAACTTAACTTCTCTGTCTTCAGGCTGCTCAGGGTGGGGCTCTAGCAGGGGCACTGGTAGCTGCTGTCATACAAAGCCACAGGTCTGTCTCTCTGAGCCTGGGACTTGAGAGGAAGGTGAGCACAGCCGGTGGTGGGGGTGGGGGGAGGAATGATGAGCAGTTTGGGGGCATTTTTGTTGATAGACCATCCAGGAAAGGCAGGACTGTAACTGATGCAGAGGAGGGGAATGTCATTCCCAGCAAAGGGAATAACCAAGACTAAGTCATTGAGTCTTAGTGGAACCGTGGAGAGAGATTTGGGTAGAAAGATGGGCTCCTTCACCCAACACTTGTTGAGCATCTACTCTGTGCCAGGAGTTTGCGTTCCAGGAGATAGTGATGAATATGACAGGTATGTGTGGCCTTCATGGAGCTCACCAATGGAGAAGGCCCATTAACTAACTTAACACACAAATCTGCAACAAAACAGCATCAAATTGGGAAAGGAGCCGTGCGGTGGTGCAGTGATGGGGAGAGCACAGTGGGCAGAGGGAGGCTGCTCCAGAGAGATGCTTGGGGAAGGTGTCCTTGAGGAGGTGATGTGAAGGCAGGAGGCCTGAGGGCACAAGGAGGCCAGTCACAGGGGAAGACAAGAGAGGGAGCAAGCCCTGGGCACTATAGGTGCAGAGGAGGGAAACATGTGGAGGGTACTAAGAATCAGAACCTAGGGGAGCCGGAATAGTGGGGCA
Source organism: Myotis nattereri (assembly GCF_964212035.1). Taxonomy (NCBI): domain Eukaryota; kingdom Metazoa; phylum Chordata; class Mammalia; order Chiroptera; family Vespertilionidae; genus Myotis; species Myotis nattereri. The sequence goes on along the minus strand of NC_138077.1, from coordinate 128,281,620 downwards.
GGAGGAGATTGTGTCATTCCCGAAGGCCTTGGAAAGTCAAGGCAAAGAGTTGGGATTTTATTCAAGGTGACAAGGAAGCCACTGAAGGACATTAAGTGAAAAAGGAGGTGATTCAATTCTAGCTGCTATCTGAAGAACAGATGGGAGGGACACATGGATGGTAACATAGCAATTAGGAGACTATTTCAGATGACACAACGAGAAGGGATATGGCAGTAGTGGAAGCAATCAGTCAGCTGGAGTTGGGTTTCAGAAATGAAAATGATTGAGCCTGCTGATGTGGGGTGGGGGCTGGACTCCGGATTGAGACACAGCAATAAGGATAAAGGGGAACAAAGGACGTAACTGGTGTTTCTGCTTTGAGCAAACAGCAGCCATTTACAGAGGTGGAGGAACTGAAGGACAAGCAGATTGCTGTGGGGAATCACAAGTTTGGTATTGGCTACACCTGTAAAATAAACAAGTGGTGATATCAGGTAGATAGAGAAAGACCTAAGCTGGTAATATCAATTTTGGAGTCATCACATATAGACAGTGTCTAAAGCCATAGCTATGAATGAGATCACTTAGGGAGTGAGTGTAGAGAGAAGAAAAGTGGGTTGGAGACTAAGCCCTAAGAAACTTACATCTAGAAGTTAGGTTGAGGAGTGAGGAGTAAGGTAGGGGCAAATCCGAGAAGCCGAGGCTAGTGTTGATCCAGATGCAGGTCTATAGGGAGCCAGTATCAACTGTATTGAAGCTGCCAAGAAGCCTGGGAGATGAGGAGAGCAAAGTATTCTTCCGACTTGCCAATGTAGACATCTTCGTGTATGGTGGGCATGGGAACCAGAATGGCATGTGCTAAAGAATTAATGGAAAGTGAAATGCAGATAATTCTTGAAAGATTTTGCTATGAAGGGAAACTAAAGAATTGGGATAGCCCTGGCCAGCATGGTTCAGTTAGTTGGAGTGTCGTCCTGTAAACCAAAAGGTGGCGGGTTTGGTTCCTGGTTAGGGTACACACCCAGGTTGCGGGGCCCAGGCACATGTGGGAGGCAACCAACCGATGTTTCTCCCTCACATCACTGTTTCTTTCTCTCCTCCCTCCCTCCCTCCTGTCCTCTCTCTCTGAAAGTAATAAAATACAATACAAAGAATTGGGATAGTGGCTGGGGCATCATGAGGCAAGGGGCTTTAAAAACATTTAAGTTAGTGAAGTATGGTAGCAACCATCTCAGGTAGAAACTATAGTTTAACTTTAACCCTGCTGTTTGGCTTCTGTACTTATTTGCTTTGTTTAATAAAGAAGTTATTTTAATTTTCTGAATTATATAAATCACCCCATTCGATTAAATACCCTATTGATTGTAATGTGGATATCCCATTGGCTGTGGTCATACTGGTCTTAGAAAGCACATTTTCCTTTACCTGGGAAGGACAGCACAGTTATCCCAAGGTCAGAGGGCTCCAGTTAATGTGTCCCTGTTGACTCAGTGATCCAGAGACCCAAAACTGTAATTTAGATAACATGCTGCTTCTGCTTCTGTAAACTGCTTTTTGCAAACCAGGTTCCTCATTCCAGACCCGAGGGCTCTAGATAATGTGTTTCTGTCAATTCAGTGATCCGGAGACCCAAAACTATAATTTAGATAACATGATGCTTCTGCTTCTGTAAACTGCTTTTTTGCAAATCAGGTTCTTCATTCCAAACCTTGGGATGTAATTAATACCTTTGTGATCTTTGCCTATATAAATCTGGTGTTGCAGCCATCTTATCATTATGAGATTTGGGAGAGCAAAATGCCCCCTCATAGTCCGGGATTGCAATAAATATGACTCTTTAATTCGACTTCTTGAGGCGTCCTTGTGTGATTTGCAGGGCACATTACAACATTAGGAGATACAAAAAGTATGTTTGTTCAAAGATGGACATGATCCAATAGAGAGCAGTTGAAATTAGTGCAGGAGAGAGAGCGGAGGGAGAGAGGTCTTTGAGCTGAGATGGTGTATGAGTTTCCCATGCCTGCCGTAACAAACTACCACGAACCGTGGGACTTAAAACACACGTTTATTCTCTTCCAGTTCTGGAGGTCAGAAGTTCAAATATAGTTTCACTGGACTAAAGTCAAATTATCAATAGGGCCAAAGGCCCCTCTGGAAGCCCTAGGGAAGAATCTGTATCTTCGTTTTTTTCCAGCTTCTGAGTTGCATTCCCTGGCTCATTGTCCCTTCCTCCATCTTCCGTCAGCATCTTCAAACCTCTCTCTGCTCTGGTCACACCGTCTGCTCATCCACAGTCAAGTCTCCTCGGCCTCTTTATTATAAGAACGCTTGTGATTACACGTAGGGCCTATCCAGATACCCAGGATAATCCCTCACCTGGAAATCTTTCCTCTTTAATCACCCCCGCAAAGTCTCCTTTGTCCTGTAATGTCTCACTCAGAGGTTCCAGGGATTAGGACCGGGAATGGCTCTAAAACACCGCTGGAGGACTGGCCTTGCTAGGAGGAGGGTAATTTCTATCCGTGTAACCAGAGGAAGAGGGGGAAGAGGCTCGTGCAGGGCTGTACAGATTTGGTGGTGAAAAGATGAGGGAGGGCATGCTTTTTGGCTTTAATTTCTGAGAGAATTATGAGGTCATATTGGCAGCTGAGAGGGATGATGACTGAAGGAGAGTAGAGAGGGGATTGCATACAGTGGAAAAACAAACTAACTTTTAGGCTTTTCAGCATCACTGCAGGAGAGCATGGCAAGGTAGTCAGTATGAGGATGAGAATCCATGGGATGTAATTTGATCAGGAGGCGAGGGAAGGTGAGACTGTGAGATGGTGGGATTGGCAGCTCATAGGTCATGATGAAGGGATACTGAGCAAAGTGAACTGTAAGTGCAAGAGGTATTGGGCAGAGTTGGATGCCTTTAATCAGGATTTTGGAGACAGTGCAGTTTCTGGTGATGCCAAGTTCTAGGGTTTCCTTTTTTGGAGGGAGTCTCTGAAGGACAAATAGATGACCATCACCTAGATGTTGAAGACATCAGGAATGAAGACAGGAAAGGGTGGCCCAGAAGCAAAGTCTTCAGTAAATGGGGTGCCGGTGGGGGGAGTGACCTGGAAGAAGTTAGATGATGAACGTAGATAGATGACAGGGACCAGAAGAGCAGTAAATGCCACACCTAATGGCATCAATTAAATGGGAGCTGGGGGTTGGCCAGCAGGTGAAAGAACTGGTTAGGGAGGAGCAACGGGGAGCAGGAAAGCTACCTTCTGCATTTCCTGGCTCTAAGGGACTCAGGTGTGAAAGAGTAGATAACACTTAGAGGGCTCCTATGTTTCTACATTTGTACTAAGGAAAGAAGTGGATGCAATAAGAATGTGTGCTAATCTTTTGTTGGAATTTCCCAACATCACAGTAGAAGGGTTTGGGAAGTATGAGATTTGAGGGAGGATAGAGATGAGAGTCTGGCAATAGGTTATTGGAGCGGATCCCTAGATGTTTAGTAGTGAGTTTTATAAGGACACAAAACACATGGAATCACATCACAGAGTGCTGGAAGCTAATTCCAGCAGGGCATGATAAATGCAAGTTTTCAAAAGGTTGATGGGCTTCTATATTCAGCAGGGCTGAATCATATTACCTGTTGCTGGAATAGCAGAAAGCATTTCCTCAAACCTGAAGATCTACATGTTATTACCTGCTGCTGGCCAAACAGCTGAACAGCTGTAGGCATTTCCCAAAACCTGAAGATACAAATGATTGCCTGAAGACAGCTGAGGGCAGTTCCCTCAACCTGACAATGCCTACTGTATACCAAGCTTACCTTTTGATATGTATATGTGCTTTGCTATAGGCCAGAAAGCCCTGGGTCCGGAGATTCAGGGAGAACTTGGTTACTATATCTAAGACTCCTCTGGCTCCCCCATGTATTCCAAATTTATATTTCTAGTCTCTTTATTAATTTACATGCAGTCCCTTTCCCAGATTCCTGAACCCTTCTAGAAGCTGAGAAAGACCCTGGCAACAGAGGACCTTGAGAATGTGTCTTACCTTGAGGTTGGGGTGTTGAGCAGCAAACTATCATGGTCAAAGGCAGGCTTGAGGAAAATTAATCTTGAAGAAAAGAGGTCCTTCCTTAGAGAGCTATTGCAACAGGCCAGTATTAAAGGTTCAGGGTATAAATTTTGAGAATACTGGAAGGAAATGATAGCTCTAAGAAATGTGCTTGGTTTGAATTATAGCAGATAAGGGAAATGAGAGAGCGAGTGGGAAATGGTTATCATGTTTCAAGCCTAAGTGGGGAGGAGAATAGGTTTTGAATGGAAAGTAATGGTTTTGGTATTGGGCAAATCATGGCTAAAGGTTCAGCGGAGGCTGGAGCCCTGTAATGACGGGTGAGTCAGTGGGCTCTTCCCCTGATGCCAGGCCTGGAGTCCCTGCCTCCAGTTTCCCAGACTGAGGATAATCAAGGGCCAAGCAGGATCCAGGAAGCTAACCATGGATTGTCTCTAATTTAGTTTCAGACCCCAGGACAGGGTCTGAGCCTTCAGTTACCACAGGCAATAAGGGCTGTGAGGTGTGAACTGTGAGGTGCCCAAGGCCAGGGGATGCCTTTCAGCCATTCCACAAGGGACAAGGTTCGGCCCGCGTAGGGATGCTGTCATTCATCTTTATAACTCTCCTGCACCACGAAGTAGGGCACAGTAAGACACACCAGCTGGTCTTGTGAGGAGGAGGCCTGCAGGACTTGTCTCCGAGAGGCAGCTCTGACTTTCCTCCCTATTCTCCCCCAAGTTAAGGCAGGGCAGGGATAACAGCAAGGGTTCCATCACACCTTTGAGCTCAGACTCAGAATCCACAGTTGATGTCTCGCCAAGAATTTGACTCATTCAGGTGCACACCCCACCCACTTTTGCTCAATTTCCCACATTCTGCTGACAGTCATCTCTTTTCTTCCCTTTGCCCAAAAGGCCGGGTCTCTGTATGCCAAGATTAACCGAGGCTGACATTCCCTGGGTGGCATTCCTGCCTGGTCTCCGACCCTCCAACATTCACCCTCTGAGCAGAGCGGGCACTGCCTGGGTCTGGGGAAGCGCAGGGGCCCGGTGGGACTAACCCGAACCGTGGCGGGAAGTGCCGACGGCCTGGCACGTAGACCTCACCGGGGAACCAAGACCCCCACCTCTCCCGCCCCCGCTCTCGGCGCTGCGGGCGCGCGCACTCAGTCTGGGGCGGGCGCGCCGAGCGGGGCGGGGCGGGCGAGGAAGGGGCGCGGCTTCGGTGGGCGGCGCGCGGGGCAGTCGGCAGCGGGGGCGCCGCGGAGGGGACCGGCCGCCGCGATAGGAACGTGCCAGCCCCGCCGCGATGCCCGCGCGCCCCGGACGCCTCTTCCCCGCGCGGCCCCGGCTGCTGGCCCCGGCCGCGCTGCTGCTGCTGCTGTTCGGCCATGGCGGCGGCGGGCGCTGGGGCGCCAGGGCCCAGGTGCCGGGCGCGGCGGCGGATGAGCCCTCCGCGGTGTTCGGGGGGGACCCGGAGGACCCGCACACCAAGCACCTGTACTCGGCCGACATGTTCACGCACGGGATCCGGAGCGCCGCGCACTTCGTCATGTTCTTCGCGCCCTGGTAACTGGACGCGCCGTCTCCTCGGGCCCCGCCGGCGCGGGCCGAGCCCCCCAAACCCCGCAATCTGCGCTCCCGGAGCGGCGCTGGGCCGGGGCCTGGGGGCGCGGGGATCCCGGCGGGCCGCGGGGCGGGCCGGGGCGCTCGCGGCTGACGTGGCGCCGGGCGGCCGGGGCGGTGCAGGAGGGGGCGGTCCCCGACCCGGGAGCCCGGAATAGGCCGTCCCTCCCCTGCCCAGGGCCCCCTCCCCCAGTCCCTGGACGCGGCCAGGGGAAGGGCACTCGTGCACCTTTGGGGCTGCTGGAAGCCTAGGGACACCCCTCAGTCCCTGCCCCAAACTTGCTGCGCCCGCCGGAGGCGGAGGCCTGACGGAGCGGCGGGACCGGGGCCACGTGCGGCGGCCAATGGCAACTGGGGGTCCCGCCGCGGACTCTGTGCACGCGCCGCAGGGCTAATCGTCGGCCTGAGGGTTTAATGGGAAAATAGGAACTCACAGAGGTGTGAATTCCTACTTTGTGTGCTCCTAGGGTGGGAAGGCTGGCCCAGGCAGAAGAGGGTTCCTGTGCCGCCCCGAGCCGCGAGACTAGTGCGAATTCTGGGGACGCCCCCGCAGCTCCAGTGGATGGGGCTGTGCTCTTGTGACCGGAGCCCACTGGCCAAGGCTGTCTTCTGGCTCCTCCCCTCTGCTCTCTCGGGGCCTGCTCATCCAGAAAGTGTGAGATGGCTGAACTCACCGCGGAGGAAGGACGCTACCTCTTGCCGTGGTTCTGGGGCAGGGGCTACCCTCAGAGACCCCTACCCTGGGAGTTGTCCTAGCGAAGGACTTCCCGTCATTCACACCGGCACAGGGGGTGTTTTTCTTCCCGGATGCCGCAGTGAAGGGAAGTCCTCACGGCGCAGAGCAGAAAGCTAGTGTTTGGGCACAAGGCAGTTTGCGGGCTTTATGGCAGAATTTGGCCTCCTTCCCCAGTGTGGGGGAGAAGCTCATTGAGATGTGGGAAAGGGATGTAAGAAGGAACAGAGAGAAGATGCCTAAGAAAAACGGCCTATTCAGAAATTTTGCTGGCGAAGTTGGAGGAACTTTTTTCCCTTTCTCGACATATTCAAGTTATTACTGAGTTTTATTCAGTTTAGTTGGAGTTAAATCAACTTTCGGGGGCGGGTTTGAGTCACAGCTATTGTGTATTAACAGTGTTTCAAGTTCCCAAGAACCAACTGACTTGGATATTTAGAACCACTGTGCTATAGAAAAGTACATAAAATAATTATTCAGTAGTAGTAGTTACTTTGGGAAGGAGTATTCTTAGAGTAACTATTTCAATTATGTACAATACTTAATTGGAGCTAATTCCAGTGGAATAAATCTCTATTTTCTGTTTATTTTTTTGAAGAAAAAAAAATACGTAGACATAATAAGTCCATGCATGGAATGGAGTTTTAATTTTGGAGAATCTGTAATACTCCCCAGCTAGTCCTGGACTGAGTGAGGGAGAAGACTGGCAAATTTGAGCTCTTGTTATTAAGTAAATTGTTTTTTCATTTATGTGGTTTATAATCTTTTAGGTGGATGCCCCCAGAAAAAGTAACTTAAAGTTTTGTTATTTTTAAGGACTAACGTTTCTTTTTTAAAAAATATTTTTTATTGATTTCAGAGAGGAAGAGAGAGGGAGAGAGAGATCATTGAGAGATGAGAGAGAATCATTGATGGCTGCCTCCTGCACGTCCCCCACTGGGGATGGAGCCTGCAACCTGGGCATGTGCCCTTGACGAATCGAACCTGGGACCCTTCAATCCACAGGCCGACACTCTAGCCCAGGGGTGGGCAAACTTTTTGACTCGAGGGCCACAATGGGTTCTTAAACTGGACCGGAGGGCCGGAACAAAAGCATGGATGGAGTGTTTGTGTGAACTAATATAAATTCAAAGTAAACATTACATAAAAGGGTATGGTCTCTTTTTTCAATAGTTTTATTCATTTCAAAGGGGCCGGATCCGGCCGCGGGCTGTAGTTTGCCCACGGCTGCTCTAGCCACTTAGCCATACCAGCTAAGGCAAAGTTTTTATTTTGCTTCTGAATAGTCTACTACAAAATATTTAAACAGATATGTGGGGTTTTCTATGATGACATTTAAAAGTTACACTTTAACAGCAGATTGCACCTTAGATAGAATATGCAGTGGGTTCTCCCCAATCCCTCATCTCATTCCAGTTTCAGTTTCTGTGGGATACTGGAAGCCCACATGTGATTTGAGATCAGGGGTACCCTGCAGAGAAAACATTGATCTTTGTATTTTTGCTCTGAACTTGACAGATATAGGGTAGCCCTGCTGTAGATTTTGTGCTAGTATCTTCTGTAGGGCTGGTTTGCAGGTCACACTAAACCTGGTGGTGACAGTGAGGTGAAGGTTGGGGCCACCTCCTTGTGAGGACCAGGTAGCTTTGCTCTGCTGCATGGCCACAAGACGCCTTCTGAATGCAGCTGCTGTCTCAGAGGTTCATGCTGTAGCCAGAAGGGTCCCAAACCAGAAGTGCTAACTACATGGCACCCATGGATCTATCACTGAGAAATTGCTGAACACTTAAGTATACCACAAGCATGTGCTAGATACAGGGAACACAGCTGTGAAAAGGATAATGCTGTCGTCCCGGCCCTTTTACTACATATACATAGATATAATTCCCTCACAATTATCTTTCAGAAAAGGGAATCATATTGTTTTGGAATATCTTATAAAGCAGGGATTCTCTTAGCTGCCCAAGAAAGAGCTGCTTAGGGAAGATACATTGGCTTAAGCACACTTTTTTTTGTGCTACCTTTAGGTATGTATTATATAGATCATCTATCAGGAAAGAAGAGAAATTATCTTATTGAGAAATTATTTTGAGGATAAGCAAGCATCCTCAAAGCATTGAAGATCACTTTAGAAAGCAGCACAGCAAGCAGTTACACTGTAGACGTCATGCATGCACACTTAGCAGGTGAATGGGGAAAAAAGTACCATGTGCTGTAATGACTGTGCTAGAAGCTTGAGATAAAGTTTCTAGAATTCAATCATGGCCCTGCAGACAGCAGACAATAAAGAAGATCAGCTATATGACAACAGACTTAGTTGATGGGAAAGATGCTGATACTGTTACGACACGTAAAGAACAGCACAGAGCAGTAATTCCAAGTTAACATTATTTTAAATGATCGGTGATTTAAAAATACCTGTAGTTAAATTCATACGACGACTATTATACATTTGATTATATCAAATTTAGAAGTGTGAGTGGACACAAACTTTTTTAAAGCTTCTCATTGGAGAGTATGCAGAATTGACTTAATTTTGGGGCAGGCTTGCATTTGCAGATATTGGGTATATGGTAGAGGAGACCTGACTAAATAATAACGGGGCAATTATAGCAAAAAGTGCGAAGCTGCACCTGTAGAGGAAGAGAAGAGAATGGGCACCAAATAGCCTGAGAAGTCAGGGCTGGAGGAAGTGACACCTGAACTAAACCTGAAGGGCAAACAGCAATTAGCTAGGTCCGGGGTCGGCAAACTCATTAGTCAAATATCAACTCATTAGTCAAATATCAACAGTACAACGATTGAAATTTCTTTTGAGAGCCAAATTTTTTAAACTTAAACTACATAGGTAGGTACATTGTTATTAACTTAATTAGGGTACTCTTAAGGCTTAGGAAGAGCCACACTCAAGGGGCCAAAGGGCCGCATGTGGCTCGCACATGTGGCTCGCGAGCCGCAGTTTGCCGACCACGGAGCTAGGTGGGTTTAGGGAGGAAGTGTTAGAGCGCATGTAGTGATTCCAGGGCAAGCCAGGCTCTGGCCCTTTCAGAAAACTGCAGATACTGCAGTGTAGTACAGGGGGAGACTGCAAGGGAAGGAGGCAGCTGGGGCACAGAGGTGAGGGGGGAGGTCAGTAGGGGCACCTCAAGGAGGACCTAGCATAGTACCTTGCTAAATTTGGATGTCATGATAAGAACCCTGCAGGGACTTTCAGGGGGGTGGGTTGTAAGCAGGGGAGTGAGGTTTTGTTCTGATTGTGAGCTAACCCATCTCTGTTGTGGTGTAAAGAAGGGATCCTAGAGCCCCATTGCCCTGTGGAAATGGCTGAAGGGGGGCGAGGGCTGGGCATCCTCTGACCCTGCACTCAGCACACTTGTTACTCTCACCTTGTTGTAGGTGTGGGCACTGCCAGCGGCTGCAGCCTACTTGGAACGAACTGGGAGACAAGTACAACAGCATGGAAGATGCCAAAATCTACGTGGCTAAAGTGGACTGCACGGCCAGCTCAGACGTGTGCTCCGAGCAGGGGGTGCGAGGATACCCCACGTAAGTGGGAAGGGCGCATGCTTCCCGTATCTTCCAGGTTTTCCACTCCTTTTGGCCAGCTGCCTTTGGCCAAAGAAAGCCCAAGTTACATTTTTGGTACCTTCCTGTGTAGTTCTGAGGCATGAGGGGCTGCTAAATTTAAGCAGGCAGTCCCTGTTATTAGGAAAGATGATATTTAACACCAGGTCTATATTAGGTGTCTTTTTGTACCTTCTATGGAAAAAGCCTTTGATTAATCAGTGTTGGGTTTTCCTGTTTATAGGAACATGTGTTTTCAAGTTAAAAGTGATGATCTCTATGAGGTCCTGTCATGTTTGATGTTCATGAGGACATTACACAATTGAGTACAAATTTTGTCATCAATTTAGTATTGATTTTTGATCACTCTGTTATTCCTAAGCATTCCTAGAGTATTTCCCATGTGACTAGCACAAGGCTATTTCTTTTGGACAGAAAGGTCACAAAGTGGGATACAGTGGTTCTGACAAGGAACATGACTTCCTCTCTTGACAGTTAAAAGGGTTTTTTGGTTTTAAGAAACTGAAACTGGCTTAATAAACAAAGAAGGGGATTCATTAGTAGGCTGTGAGGGAAGCTCTGAGACTCAGCTCCAAAGATTTGGGGGCCTGTTTTTGTGGGCCTCCCTTAAGATGTCTTTACCTTCTGGCTCTGTGTCTCTGCTGCCAGGTGGACTTGGCCCACCACTCACTGGCCCAACTTAGACGGGTGTTCATTCCAGGAACAGTCTTGTGGCCAGAGAGGCAGGATCTCACAGGAAAACAGCAGCCCCATTCAGACCACACGGCAGTGGAGAGCCCTTCTCCAAAAAAGGGAAGGCGCTGTCTCCAGGAGGTTGGCGGGGGGATTGGCTGTTGCAGCCCCAGAAATGCTTGTTCACATTGATGGGTTAAGGAAAGTCTGTCTAAAACCTGAGCTTATCTCCCAACCTGAGAGTCAGGATGGAAACGCGGAAGGAACTCTGGGCTGGAACCTAGAAGCCAGGGTTGAATCCCAGCTCTACCATCTAGTTATCGTGTAACTCTGGCCACACTGGTTAACTTCTGAGTCTAAAGTAGGACACTGAGACTCACCCCACCCCCCTGAACATTGTTATGAAATAGTATGTGTGCAAACACCATTCTGAGCATACCCAGCAAATGTTAGGTTTCCCCTCACCTTTGGAAATTTGGCATTTCCACATAGGACTCTGGAATTCTTGGTCTTTGGTGAATGCTCGCTAATCTAAGTGCCATAGTTCAAGTCTGCATCAAGTCAGGTCAAATAGAGATAAAACTTCCCACCATGTGCACCTACCTAAAGGCACCAGTGTCCTGTGCGTCATCACATTGCCTTTAACGTAAACTCTGCTGGGATGGAGTGTCCCAAAGAAGCGGTCACTGAGTCACGGGAGCAGGAGAGGAGATGGATGCTCACTTATTTGAGAGCCTGTGACTGCAAAGAGCAGGGGCCGCAGAGATGGTTGACTGAGGTGGCCACTCTTAAACAGCCGGCCATCTGTGGCCATGTGGCTGTTTGCACCACCAACCATGCCACAGGGAAGGCGAAACAACGGGAGCTGTCACAGGGGTGAGAGGGCGCACAGTAGGGGCAGCAGGGAGGGGAGTAGAGGTTCCTCCTGGACCTGACTATATGAGCGATCTGTCTGCAATGCTCTTCACAGATTTTAAAAGACCCATGTTGGATCATGTGTCCAACATTATTAAGAATATAAGGTCTCCCAGATAAAACCATGCACTGGTTTTGTGTTGAAAAAAAGGTAAAGTGAGCTTACACTATGCCAGATGTGATTTGGGAAGGACCTTGCATGCCCATGACACACAGGTGCCTGGGGAGAGATTTTTTTCATTGAAGGCAGGAGGCAGATGTGTTGCATAAAATGTCGTCGCAGGAGGGCGTTCATAGGTTACCTGTTGAGCTTTTACTTCCTCTAAAATGGTCCTCATCTCATAGAGATGTTGCAGGGCCTGAATCGGATAGCGGATGTCAACGCCTGAGCATGGGGTGTGTGTGTTGGTACATCTGCTTTGTGTCATTCTTCCTGGCCCCTGTGACTGGAGGCGAGGATTGGAGAGGGAGGCATTGAGTCCCCGTGCCCCTGCAGGTGGCTGACTGTGCCCAGGAAGGTGTTGAGGTTCTCCTGTGGAGCCAGAAAATAACCTTCATCACCTGGGAGAACGTGAGCAGGGGCAGGGCTGAAAGAGGCTCCTAGGGCTGCCGTAACAGAGTGCCACAAGCTGCTGGTTGAAAAGAACAGACATTTATTCTCAGTTCTGGAGGCCAGCAGCACAGAATCAAGGCACCAGCAGGGCCATGCTCCCTCGGAACCTGTCAGGAAAGCCTACTTGCCTCTTCCCTGCTTCTGGGGGTTTGCTAACAATCTTTGGTGTTCCTTGGCGTGTAGACGCATCCCTCCAGTCCTCCATCTTTACGTGGCCTACTCTCTCTGTGTCCAAATTTCTCCTTTTCATAAGCACACAGTCATAGTAAATGAGAGCTCACCCTATAAGCCTCAGTTTAACTTACCTCCGTAAAAATCCCCTTTCTACATAAGGCCACGTTCACAGGTACTGTGGTTAGGACTGCAACAGATCTGATTTGGGAGACACAGTTCAGTCCATAGCACTATCTCATTGCTTGTAGCAGAACTTTTGTCACATTGTTTTCCACAGTGACCCATAAATTTGCTCCCTGACAGTCTCCTTGAAAAAAAAAATAGATCACCAAAACTCCCAAATGCCCATTTGGAGGTCGGTGGTAGCAGAACAGTTTGGTCTTGTACCCTGCGGCTCTCTCTCCCTCCACAGTGAGAATTGAAGTCAGACTGAAAAGTCTGGGGAGGAAGCTCTAATTTCATTCCTAGGCTCTATGGACTTTAGGAAGAATCTCAGACTTGGGCAGGCAGAGAAGTTTTCAGTCCATCAAGAAGAGATTTTTAAAAAGTGCTTATTTTGTTTTTGCTCAAAGCACACCACGTTGGGAAAATATCACAGGTTGGGTTTTACTGATTTTTAAAATTAGCAAAGAAATGGGGAATGAGTTTGACAACGCCTGGTCCTTTCTGATATTTGAGGATCCTGAAGCTCTTTGGAGAGAGATGCTTGGAAGGGAGAAGGGAGGTGGAGAAGACAGTAGCATCTTCTAGTTCTCTGGGCCAAGCACATGTTTCCAGAGCTTTATATGGTCCCAGGGGTGGGTCTGGGCATTCTTTTCTTCTTCTTTTTTAAAATTATTGTTTAAGTATTACATATAGCATTACAGATGTCTCCCTTTTTCCCCATTGGCCACCCCCCAGTGCATTCCCTCACCCCCCTAGTATCTGTGTCCATTGGTTTTGTTTATATGCATGCATACATGTCCTTTGATTGATCTCTTACCCCCCTCCCTCCCCTGCCTTCCCTCTGAAGATTGACGGTCTGTTCAATGCTTCTCTGTCTCTGGATGTATTTTTGTTCATCAGTTTATGTTGTTCATTATATTTCACAAATGAGTGAGATCGTGTGATATTTTTCTTTCTCCGACTGGCTTATTTCGCTTAGTGTAATGTTCTCCAGGTCCATCCATGCTGTTGCAAATGGTAAGAGTTCTTTCTTTTCTTTTTTTTTAAAAAAATATATATATATTTTTATTGATTTCAGAGAGGAAGGGAGAGGGAGAGAGAGATAGAAACATCAATGATGAGAGAGAAGCATTGATCGGTTGCCTTCTGCACACATATGCCCTTGGCCGGAATTGAACCCGGATCCTTCAATCTGCAGGCCGACACTCTATCCATGGAGCCAAACCGGCTAGGGCTGAGTTCTTTCTTTTTTACAGCAGTGTATTCTTTTTTTTTAAATATATTTTATTGATTTTTTACAGAGAGGAAGGGAGAGGGATAGGGAGTTAGAAATATCGATGAGAGAGAAACATCGATTAGCTGCCTCCTGCACATCTCCTACTGGGGATGTGCCCGCAACCCAGGTACATGCCCTTGACTGGAATCGAACCCGGGACCTTTCAGTCCGCAGGCTGACGCTCTATCCACTGAGCCAAACTGGTTTCGGCCAGCGGCGTATTCTTAATTGTGAAATCATACTTTGGAGTTGCTTACATTGCTAAACTTCAGGAAGTCACAGGCATACTGGCCAAATCTAGTTAGATTTCGGCTTTTTGTTATGGTTGTAAAAGTGTAAGTGCTGAGGAAGTGGCATGAATATTCTTTGTTGGAGGCACATTAGGAAAGTCACCTAAGCCCATCGCAGGATCTTAGCTTCTGGGTGAGGCCATTAAGCCTGTTTTAATGTAAAGGTTTACTGCAGCCAATGACTTCATTTTAAGTCATTTGGGGAGGTAGCTAGTCAAACCCACAGTTCTGATCGCTGCACATCTTACATTTTGACACTGCATTTTGGGCATCTGCTAACGAACTCCAGGTGCATGCTGTAGAATGTAAGGGGGTGTTTCAGATGAGCAGGCTTGCCAAAAAAGGCCTGTCTGTGTATTTTTCTGTCAGTAGCCACATTTCCCCCTCCATCCTTGATACCTTCTACTAATTCTGTCAATAGAAGAATTAATCCTGCCCCCTCCTTCCTTGACACCTTCTACCAAGTGTTATCACGAGCATGTTTTTCCATGACCGGTGGCATGATACAGGGTCTGGAAGCATTAACTTGAGCCTCTGGCGATGTCTTTTGCTCACCTCTGAAGGAATGCTCCATACTCTGTCTGCAGATCTCTTCAGAGGCTAATATGTGTAGAAAAAAGAAAAGATTCCTTCTCTGTGGGGAAGTGAGTAACCACCGGCCATTGTCAAGGTTGTTCTTACACCTGGATGCTCATGCTTTGTAAGTCACGGAGCTGTCATGGCAGCCTGGGAATACAGTGCTGTTTCTACTACAGTTCTCATTTTAAAAAATATGAAAAAGCAGGACATACAACTACTAACGCTGGGAAGGATGGCAAACCCCTGGCAGGGAAAGCTTGAGAGTTCTGCACAAGTGAACACCTGCAGCCTGGGGTTAAGTCACAGCTTTGGGCTTGATGTATCCACCTCAGCTTTATTTTTCTTGAATAAAATATAAAACTTTAAAAACTATAGGATTAAATGAATATATCATCTCCTAGATTATTTTTTTTTTCTTTGCAAGTTTCATCAGAGAGTGGCAGATACTGCCTGGCTGCAGCCCACTGATCACTCACTTCCTGGCTGCCTCCCTAAACCAGCTTGCTCCCTGATATGACGGTGCTCTTTGCTCCGAGCAGTTTGGAGTGCTTTAAAAATCTGCTGTAATCCTGTGTTCCCCTTTCAGCTTGAAGCTGTTCAAGCCTGGCCAGGAAGCTGTGAAATACCAAGGTCCCCGGGACTTCCAGGCGTTGGAAAACTGGATGCTGCAGACACTGAACGAGGAGCCTGCCGTGAGTGCACAGAGGGCTCCCTCCCTCTCTTTCTTCCTACATTTTGGGGTAATAAAGAGGCCGGTTTAGGTGGAAAGTTAAGGATACAATTTTGAGACTACTTTTTACTTTTTTAGGACTCATTGATATAAGATTAACTTTTTTTCCTTCTCAATTTTTTTTATTGTGTTAAGAAACACAACAAAAAATGTACCATCTTCACTGTTTTAAGTGTACAGTTTAATGGCATTAAATACATTCATCATGTTGTGCAAAAATCACCACCATCCTTCTCCAAAACTGTCTTCATCTCTAAGATGAGACTCTGTACAATTAAACACTTAACTCCCCAACCCCCTCACCCCAGCTCCTGGCAACCACCACTCTACTGTTTGTCTCTATGTTTTTAACTCTAAGTACCTTATGTAAGTGGAAAAGATTAACTTTTAACAAACTTTTTATTATGGAAATATTCAAACATGTACAAAAGTAGAAAGAAGAGTCTAGTGCCGTGATGTCCAACCCGTGTGCCGCAAGAATTTTTAAAACATGCAATAGCTGACTCTCCCAGTAGTTAGCTATGTGTGCCACGAGATGAAAAAGGTTGAAAATCGCTGGTCTAGTGAATGATGTCTGAGTGATGAGGAGTGTAAGGAAGATGGTCCCCTGTGCCCATCCCTTGCTTCAACAAGTATCCCAGAGTGTGAATCCTTCCTTTTCTTCTCAACCCTCAGTCCGTAAGATGTTACTGGCTTTGCTGATATTGTAACGTAATACTCTTAAAACTTTTAGTATCTTAATTTCCTCCGTACACTGAGGGTAATATCAGGAAGTTGTGGAAACTGGATGATTTCTGAGATATTTTTAAAAGACATTGCTGTGTGTAGAATGTTACTTACTAAAAAACATTTACAATACTCTCCTCTTCGACGTTGGGAGTCTTAATTTTTTTGTAAGTCATTATGATTGTAAATCATTCTTTACGTGTCCCTTCGAGCATGGTGCTGACTGCTCAGTCCTCAGAGGCTCGGGGACCTTGGTGGTCTGTGGTGTTGTATTGGTGAGGGACTGGAAAGGTGGCCAGTATTCCCATCTGGATGTTTCTGATGAAAAATTTTAAGAGCAGCCGAAGTCTTTGAATGTGATTTCAATTTAAACACACTTAACTTAGACTACTTTATTGTATCAGATAGGTGTTCACAGACTTAAAGGTTGTTTGTGCTCATGTGCGATTCCAGTCTTTGGGGGGCTCAGCTGCCACTGCTGTCATTTTCCAGGGTGTCTGTGTGGTCCTTGATGATGTGTCCCTTCAAGTGTGGTGCCAACTGTCAGTCCCCAGAGGCTCGGGGGACTTGGGTGCCTCCTACGTGCACCTGTATCTCACATCTTATAGTCTATGAGTATATGGTGAAGAGTGCTGGAATGCGGCATTGAATAAGTTGACCAGAGGGTTGTCTAATTTAAGTAACATGGGAAACCACAAACATCACAGAGAGTAATTTGCATCTCCATCTTGGCAAGAGAGCTGGGTGAGCCAGGTGCGACTTTCATGTAGCTTTTAGCTTCAGATTGTTTTCTTTTGTGAGAATGTTCTCTGATGGGAGGAAGCTAATTTTAGAGAGGAGTTAATAGTTTCAAAAAGACTTTTAAAATAAACTTCTCACACAACATAACCCACAGTCTTCTACGTTGACGTTATTTAAGAAACCCGCAGCCAGTATCAGGATGGCAGAGAGGCTCATCTGTGGGCCAGTGAGCATCCCGCTCATGGAGGACAGCCATGTGCAGGCTGGGAGGGCCGTGCGTGCGGCCAGGGCCAGGCTCAGCGTAGATGTCCTGAGAAGCAGCGTCTTGTCTCAGTGTGGGAGGGCACCGTGCATGGAATCCACCCATCACCACCCTAGAATCACAGTTAACCCACTGGCCATATCTTAGTGCCTCAGAGCAATAGGGATCTCAGCCAACTGCTGGAAACAATGACTGTCCTTCCGGTAGAAGAGCTCATATATTCAAACTTTATATTGCAATCTGAAAACCTTCTCAGTTTGAACTTTGCTGATTATTGTAAACAAGTTTTTTTTAAAGTTGTTATCTGTATTTATATCTATGTAACTTTGATATATACATTTTTATATTTAGACAGGATAAATTTAGATTTTTCCCCTGAGTGTATGGCAATATTAAAGAAACTCAAAGAGAAGAAAACCTACCATTTCTTACAGTCTGCCCCAATTTTTACATTTCCGTGTTTACATCTGTATTAAACAGTTATAGTCATATAAACATAGTTCTTTTCATGAATGACCTTCTTATATAGTGATATTGTTTTATACTGATCACATATCATGACAGTGGATATTTAGTTATTTATAATTTTCTGTCATCAGAAGTGCTGTAAGGAACATGTTTATAAAGGACATTTTTTTCTACCTCTCAGGAATGTGTTTAGAATATATTCCCAGACATAAAATAGCAAGACAAAAAATAAATAAATAAATAAATAAAAGCAAGACCACTTTTATGGCTCTTGATCAATATTGGCAGATTGTTTTCTTAAGAATCTAGAGTGGGAAAAAGATGGCAGCTGGCAGGATGGAGGTGCGGGAGAGGGTGTGAGTGAGTGAGCGGGTGAAAGGAGAGTGTGTGGATGTGTGTGGTGTGGGTGTGAGTGAGGGACAGTTAGATTCTGCAGGAGTATCAGGGGCTGGCAGACCAGGCTCTCCTGGATGGGGAGCCCCTGCCATCATTGCAGACACTACCTGGGCTGCTGAGTTCGGGCACGGAGCCCACACCATATTGAAGGGGAGAACAGCATCCTCTAGGAACTCATCATCACCATCACCCAGACTGGCCTTGGACACTGCTCAGGACCCTGCAGCCACACCAGCCAAAGTTCTGCTGCCTGGCCTGCATGCAGACTTGCAGACCTTAGAACGTCCACTTCCAAGGGTACATGGCTCCCACATCAGTAAGTGGGACTTCCCTGCCCCGGCTGCCAACCTCCAGACACTGCAGTCGTGCCGAACCAGCACGCACGGGGCCCACTCACTCCCTGCCCTGGCAGGCAGCTTCCCAGTGCTTCTGGGAGCTGCCCCTGGACACGCGTGCATCCAACTAAAGGTGCACGGTTCCTGTAGCAAAAACTTGGACTTACCCCATGCTGGCTGCCAACCTTTGGACACCACAGTCACACTGAACCAGCGCAATGGGGTCCCCTGACTCCCCGTCCCGGCAGGCGGCTTCCTGGTGCCTCTGGGAGCTGCTTGTGGGCACACAGGCATCCAACCAAGGGCACACGGCCCCTGTAGCAAAAACTCGGACTTCCCTCTCCCCAGTGCCAGCCCTCAGACACCACAGTTGTGCTGCACAAGTGCGCGGGCCCCCCTAGCCCGCCGCCTTGGCAGGCGGCTCCCGGTGCCTCTGTGAACCACTGCAAGGCAAAAGCATACCCAACCAAGGGCGCAGGGCTTTTGCAGCAGAAGCTGGATCTTGCACCTCCCCGGCTGCCAGCATCCGGTCTCCATGGTCGCACCGCTCCAGCACGCAGGCCCCCTGAGCCTACTGCCCCAGCGGACAGCTCCTGGGTGACTCTGTAAGCCACTGCTGGGTACGTGCATACCCAACCAAGGATGCACTTCTCATGAATCAGAAACTGGGACTTCCCCCTCCCCGGCATCTGGACACCACAATACGCCACAATCGCGCTGCTCCAGTGTGTGGGCTCCAGGAGCACACAGCCCCGGCAGACAGCTCCTGGGCCCCTCTGAGAGCTGCCACTAGGCATGTGCCTCCCCAACCAAGGGCCCACGGCCCCCTCTTTAGGATCCATGACTTCCCCCTCCCGCCTGCCTGCTCTGGACATGGTGAGTTACTGAGGACTCGCCTCCCCAGACAAGGTCACATGGCTTCAGCCACAGACACTGAGACTCCCACATCTCCAGCTGCTGGCTTTTGGACCCCCTCGTGATTCTCAGAGGGAAATCACTTGGGCCAGAGTCCCACTGCCTCAACTGCAGACTATGGGACAACTGCCCCCCATGGTCACAGGCTCTGGGACCTCATAGTGAATTGCAGAGTGATGCTACCTCAGCAAGAATCACACAACACTGGCCAAAGTTACAGTACCTGAGCCGCAGGCCCCAAGACACTTTCTTCCCAGGCCATGGACTCCAGGAAATCACAGTGAACATATACCAATGAGACCTCAGACAACCCTTTCCATAAGAGCTGGAACCACTATCATATCCGCAACAGCTTGCACAACGAAACCAGGGTAAGTCACATTGCCAGACAATCCATGGCGTGACTTCATCCACGAATGAGAAATCAACATTCAAAACCCAACTACATCAGAAGAACCTAAATAGCACAAGTAGAGGGCTCCACTAGATCACCAAGCCCAGGGGATCTGAGAGACTGCACCACTGGGTCCCAAAAAATCACCAACTACGTAGAACCACCCCCAAAAGAATCTGGATAGCAAAACAGTTGGATCTAAGACATACAATTAAAACAATACAGCAAAAAATGGGGAGACAAAAAAAACCCCAATACCCAAAGAAAAAAAAAGGGAATCACCAGAAAAAGAATTAAATGAAATGGAGGCAAGTAACTGGACAGAGAAAGAATTCAGAGTAATGGTTATAAGGATGCTTAAACGTCTGGAAGATAAATACACACAATTCTATGAGAATTATAAGGAGCTGGATGATTATGTCACCAACATGAAAAGGAATCAAGAGGAGATGAAGAATGACATAGCTGCAATAAAGAACACAATGGAAGGCTTCAACAGTAGAGTAGTAGAAGCTGAGGACCACATCATTGAGCTACAAGACAAGGTAGAAAAAACCACGCAAACAGCAACAACTGGAAAGAAAATTTAAAAAGCAGGAGGAGAGTCTAAGAGAGCTTTGGGACAACATGAAATGAAACAACATCACATAATAGGGGTATCAGAAGGAGAGGGAACAGAACAAGGAATAGAAAACCTGTTTGAAGAAATAATAACAGAAAACTTTCCTGATGTTGGGAAGAAAAAAGCCACACAAGTCCAAGAAGCACATAGAGTCCCAAATAAGATGAACCCATAAAGACCAACACCAAGACACATCATAAATTGGCAAACATCAACAACAAAGCAAGAATCCTAAAGGTTGCTAGAGAGAGACAGACAGTTACCTACAAGGGATCTCCCATTAGACTGTCAAATGATTTATCAACAGAAACTCATCAGGCCAGAAGGGAATGGAATGAAATATACAAAGTGATGCAAAGCAAGGGAGGGAATCCAAGAATACTATACCCAGCAAGGCTCTCATTCAAAATTGAAGGTGAAATCAGGAGCTTCACAGACAAAAAAGGGATAAGGGAGTTTATCACCACCAAGCCAGCAATGCAAGAAATGCTAAAGGGACTGCTGTAAATAGAAGAAACAGAAAGGGAAGAAGGAACACAGGCATAAAGAATAAAAATGGTGACTAACAAGTACTTATCAATAATAACCTTAAATGTAAATGGATTAAATGCTCCAATCAAAAGACATAGGATAGCTGAATGGATAAGAAAACATGACCCTTATATTTGCTATCTATAAGAGTCCCACCTCAGAACAAAGGACTCACACAGACTGATAGTGAAGGAATGGAAAAAAATTTTCAGGCAAATGGAAATGAAAAAAAAAAAAGCTGGAGTAGCAATACTTATATCTGACAAAATAGACCTCAAAGTGAAGGCCATAACAAGAGATAAAGAGAGCCACTTCATAATACTAGAGGGAACAATTAAACAAGAAGGAATAACTATGGTAAACATATATGCACCCAATATAGGAACACCCAAATACATAAAAAAAAAAAAAAACCTGGAAGATATCAAGGGAGAGATCGACAGCAATACAATCATAGTAGGGGACTTTAATACCCTGTTGACACCACTGGATAAATCGTCTAACCAAAAAATCAGCAAAGAAACAGCAATCCTAAATGACTCACTAGAGCAGATGGACTTAATCAACATCTTCAGAATATTTCACCCAAAGCTACAAAATATACATTCTTCTCAAGTGTACATGGGACATTTTCAAAGATAGACCACATATTAGGACACAGGCAAAGTCTCTTCAAATTCAAGAAGATAGAAATCATATGAAGCATCTTCTCCGATCACAATGGCATAAAATTAGAAATCAACTACAAAAAAAAAAAAACAATGAAAAAACAAACACTTGGAGGCTAAATAGCATGCTATTAAACAATGATTGGCTTACCAAAGAGATGAAAGAAGAAATTAAAAACATTCTGGAAACAGATGGCAATGAAAACACAAAAATCCAAAATCTATGGGACACAGTGAAAGCAGTCCTGAGAGGGAAATTCATAGCTCTACAGGCCTACCTCAAAAAAACAAGAAAAAATGGTAATAAATTATCTAACCCGGCAACTTAAAGAATTAGGAGGAGAGCAACAAGAAAAGCCCAGAGTAAGCCAAAGGAAGGAAATACTAAAAATCAGAGCAGAAATAAGTGACATAGATTCAAAAAACAAAACAATACAAAAGATCAATGAAACCAAGAGCTGGTTCCTTGAAAGGATAAACAAGATCAATGAACCTCTATCCAGGCTCACCAAGAAACAAAGGAAGAGGACCCAAATAAACAAAATCAGAAATGAAAGAGGTAAAGTAACAACCAACCCCACAGACATACAAAGGATTGTAAATAAATACTACGAACAACTCTCCTCTAACAAATTGAACAACCTCAATGGAATGGACATATTCCTACAAAAATAAAAGCTTCCAAAACTCAATCAGGAAGAATAAAAAAAAAACCTGAATAGCCAATAACTACGGATGAAATTGAAATAGTAATCAAAAAACTTCCAGCAAACAAAAGCCCTGGACCAGATGGCTTCATGGGGGAGTTTTACCAAATATTCAAAGAAGAACTAAAATCTATCCTTCTTAGACTATTCTAAAATATTCAAGAGGAAGGCACACTTCCAAGTTCTTTCTATGAAGCCAGCATTATCCTAATCCCAAAACCAGATAAGGACACTACAAAGAAAGAGAATTACAAGCCAATACCCCTGATGAGCATATATGCTAAAATCCTCAAAAATTCTAGCAAATCGGATCCAGCAATACATTAGAAAGATCATACACCATGACTAAGTGGGATTTATTCCAGGAATGCTAGGCTGGTACAATATCCACAAAACAATAAATGTGATGCATCACATAAACAAATTGAGAGACAAAAATCATATAGTCATATCAATTGATGCAGGAAAAGCATTTGACAAAATCCAGCACCCTTTCCAGATAAAAACTCAGCAAAGTGGAAATAGAGGGATCATGCCTCAACGTAATAAAAGCCTTATATGATAAACCTACAGCCAACATATTCAATGGGCAAAAACTAAAACCATTTCCCCTAAGAACAGGAACAAGACAGGGATGCCCACTTCTGTTCAACATAGTACTGGAAGTGCTAGCCATAGCGATCAGACAAGAAGAAGAAATAAAAGGCATCCAAATTGGAAAAGAAGAAGTAACATTGTCATTATTCGCAGATGACATGATATTGTACATAGAAAACCCTAAAGATTCCATCAAAAAACTACTAGATTTAATAAATGAATTTGGCAATGTAGAAGGATACAAAATTAACACCCAGAAACCTATGGCCTTCTTATACACCAATAATGAACTCACAGAAAGAGAAACTAAAAAAATCCAATTTACCATTGCAACAAAAAATTAAGATACCTAAGAATGAATTTAACCAAGGAGGTAAAGGACCTGTACTCAGAAAATGACAGGATACTGAAAAAAGCAATAGAGGAAGACATAAACAAGTGGAAGAATATACCATGTTGCCCTAGCCAGTTTGGCTCAGTGGATAGAGTGTCGGCCTGCGGACTGAAGGGTCCCAGGTACGATTTTAGTCAAGGGCATGTACCTTGGTTGTGGGAACATCCCCAGTAGGGGGTGTGCAGCAGGAGGCAGCTGATCAATGTTTCTCTCTGATCAATGTTTCTAACTCTATCCCTCTCCCTTCGTCTCTGTAAAATCAATAAAAATAAGAAAAGAATATGCCATGTTCATGGATTGGTAGAATCAACATCATTAAAATGTCCATACTGCCCAAAGCAATCTATACATTCAATGCAATCCCCATTAAAATACCAATGGCATATTTCAAAGACCTAGAACAAACTCTCCAAAAATTCATCTGGAATAAAAAAAGACCCCAAAAAGCTGCAGCAATCTTGAGAAAAAAGAACAATGTTGGAGGGATCACAATACCAGATATCAAACTATATTACAATGCCACTGTTCTCAAAACTGCCTGGTACTGGCACATGAACAGACCTATAGACCAATGGAACAGAACAGGGAACCCAGAAATCGACCCAAGCCATTATGCTCAATTAATATTTGACAAAGGAGGCAAGATCATACAATGGAGTCAAGACAGTCTCTTCAATAAATGGTGTTGGGAAAACTGGACAGATACTTGCAAAAAAATGAAACTAGACCACCAACTTACACCATACACAAAAATAAACTCAAAATGGATAAAGGACTTAAACGTAAGATGAGAAACCATAAAAATCTTAGGAGAATCCATAGGCAGCAATATAGCAGACATATGTTTACCGATACAGCTCCTAGGGCAATGGAAACTAAAGAGAAAATAAACAAATGGGACTATATCAAAATAAAAAGCTTCTGCACAGCAAAAGAAACCATCAACAAAACAATTAAGAAAACCCACTGCATGGGAGAACATATTTGCCAATGTTATCTCCGGTAAGTGTTTAATCTCCAAAATTTATAGGGAACTCATACCACTTAACAAAAGGAAGATAAACAATTCAATCAAATAATGGATAAAGGATCTAAATAGACACTTCGAAAGGACATACAGAAGGCCAAGAGACATGAAAACATTAGCTCAAAGTTACTAATCATTCGAGAGATGCAAATCAAAACGACAATGCGGTACCATCTTACACCTGTCACAATGGCTGCCATCAGCAAATCAACAAATGACAAGTGCTGGCTAGGATGCGGAGAAAAAGGAACCCTTGTGCACTGCTGGTCAGAATGCAGACTGGTGAAGCCACTGTGGAGAACAGTATGGAGTTTCCTCAAAAAACTAAAAATGAAACTCCCATTAGACCCAGTGATCCCACTTCTAGGAATATATCCCAAGAAAACAGAAACACTAATCAGAAAGGATATTTGCACCCCTATGTTCATAGCAGCACAATTTACAATAGCTAAGATTTGGAAACAGCCTAAGTGCCCATCAGCAGATGAGTAGATTAGAACAGTGGTTGCCAAGTTTTCGGTCCTCGTGGACTACCAGTTGGCAACTGCTGGATTAGAAAACTGTGGCACATCTACACAATGGAATACTATGCTGCTGTAAAATAGGAATTCTTACCATTTGTAACAGCATGGATGGAATAGGAGAGCATTATGTTAAGTGAAATAAGCCAGTTAGAGAAATATAAATATCACATGATCCCACTCATTTGTGGAATATAATCAACATCATAAACTGATGAATAAAAATAGATACAGAGACAAAGAATCATTGAACAGATTGTCAAACTTCAGCAGGAAGGCTGGGGGGAGTTTTCGGAGGGAGGGGTAAGAGATCAACCAAATGACTTGTATGCATGCATATACATAATGAATGGATAAAAGAATAAATAAATAAATTTTAAAAAAAGAATCTAGAGTGGACCAATTTCTGTGATCTACTGTGGTGTTCCCTTGTGGTAGGACTGCACTGGTGACTGCCGTAGAGCACAGGAAGGGGTCATGTCCCCTAGTGCCATAAATATCATTTTAATACTGAGAGCCCTTTGAACATCTTATAGCAGCATACAGAGTGTTTTGTTTCACCTGTTGGACTCACTGACTGTTCACTGGGCCGTCATTCTCTTGGGCTCCTCTGGTGGGTACCTAGCACTTGGAAGTTTTGACAAACCAGTAGCAGAAAGGAAAACTTCATGAGGTTTATGATTACAGCTCAGGACACCTTTGAGCTGTCAGCACTTTTAAAGCTTTCAGTGACTGAACTTGGGTATTCTCTTTAATAGAAATATGAACTGCCACATAACAATTGAGTAATACCCCGGTGTTGACAGCAAAATGGTATTTCAGTGATCTTTTCTTCATCGCAGCTATACTGGCCTCAAAAATTGACCAATTTAGAATTGTGTAGTAAGTAGTAGGGTAACTGCATAGTTACACACCTTGGTGTCTGCTCAGGTACTGGCAGAAGTGTCTTTTTTTTTAAAAAAAAGTTTGTTGGTTGATTTTAGAGAGAGAGAAACATCAATTTGTTGTTCCACTTCTTTATGCATTCATTGGTTGATGCTTGTTTGTGCACTGACCAGGGATTGAACCCGCTACCTCGGCATATCGGGATGATGCTCTAACCAACTGAGCTACCCGGCCAGGGCAGGAATGTCTTTCTTAAAAACCCACTTCTTGATGGGAGAAGATTTTACTTTGGGTGGCATACATGCAATACACAGATCTTATAACATAGAAACCCTCACCTGAAATGTGTATGATCATATTAACCAATGTCACCCCAATAAATTTAATTTAAAAGGCGGGGGGGGAGGAAGCCACTTCTTGTACCTTTGTGTGTTTCTGTCCCAAACTTAGTCATATGAGTTGAAAGTATAGCTCCTGTGTGCCCTGTGGTTTTTCTCTTTGTTGCTTTGATTCATCTCAATTTACCTTCTCATCACCTACTTTTCTCTTTTATGAGTCCTTCAGAGTTTTAACTTCCTTCCCAGTTTTTTGTTTTTTATTTTTTACTGTTTGTGTGAATCAATGTCCGTTCTTTCTTTGTGGTTTTTCATTCTCAGTTTTGTCCATTTTGCTCTCTTTGTGCCTTTAGGTACCCTTTCCTTCAGATCAGAAATTTTATTTGTATTCTGTGTGAAATCTCACATCCCATTTCAAAGAACAGAGCAGCGTCCTTCAGGCTGACTGCTCTGTGTGGTTGGGTTTGGGAAAGCAAAGGACAGGGGGTGGGTTTGGCTGTCACCTGCTTCCCGAGGGGCTTCTGACTCTGAGGGGAGTCCTGTGCTGGCCTCCCCCCACATGGTGGCATCCCACACAGGTTCAAGGTGGCCAGGTGAGAAAGGTGATCTGCAGGAGGCTCTAGACCAGTGGTTCTCAACCTTCTGTCCCTTTTAATACAGTTCCTCATGTTGTAACCCCCAACCATAAAATTATTTTCGTTGCTACTTCATAACTGTAATGTTGCTACTGTTATGAATCGTAATGTAAATATCTGATATGCAGGATGATCTTAGGCGACTCCTGTGAAAGGGTCGTTCGACCACCATAGGGGTCGCAACCCACAGGTTGAGAACCGCTGCTCTAGACAGACACAGGTCACCTCCTTGATGGCTCTCACTAAGTCTTCACAGACCACTCAGTGATTATATTTTTGTTTCTTCCTATTAGACACCAGAGCCAGAACCAGAACCACCCAGGGCCCCTGAGCTCAAGCAGGGGCTGTACGAGCTCTCAGCGAGCAACTTTGAGCTGCACGTCGCACAAGGTATGGCAGGCGGATCTTGTGGGCGTTCACAGTGGGATGCACCCTCTCAGAAACACTGACCATTTGTTACCCCTTCACTTGCTGGGCTTGTCCTTGCCACCTGAGGCCTCATAGAAAGCAGCATCTGGGACACTAACCAGTGAACTGCCACGCGGCCAAAACGGAAACCATCCCCATTTCTTCCGTATGCGCTGGAGTAGTTATGAATTTAAGTTACCATAATTTTCGTTACAAACCCAGAGATGTCACTAACGAGTCTGATTTTAAAATTGGGCGATCAGAGTCGATATGCGAGGTTTGCGGCTATAGACGTGGGTGGCATGTGGGGAAGGCCCACCACTTGCATCTATCGGTGCTTATGGTATACAAAGGGTTAAGTAAGGATTTCTCTCTTCAGGGACCATTAGCATCATTATTTAATGTTCTTCCCCTTAGAAATTCCTCCTTTGGTCTCTGTCCTTAAATCAGAGTTTTAATGCTAAGCTAAGGCCTTAGGTGAGGGAATTTGGAGCTCACAGATTGTGAGTGACACAATTCCTACACTTGCTGGACAGTGCATCCTTAAATAAGAAAGTGTGTTTATATTCACGTTAATCATATACTTACTGACCTGAGCCAGAAATAAAACTTTCTCTTATCTGCCCTGACCAGGTGGCTTAGTTAGTTGGAGCATTGCCCCCTGCACTGGAAGGTTGGGTTCGATCCCCGGTCAGGGCACATACCTAGGTTGTGGGTTCGATCCCCAGTCGGGGTGTGTACAGAAGACAACTGATCGAGGTATCTCTCTCACTTCGATGTTTTTCTCTCTGTCTCCCTTCCTCCCTCTCTAAAATCAGTTTTAGAAAAATCCCACAACTTTTTAAACTAGAATTTAGTTTATTTAGTGGAACTATTATAACATGTGAGTCAGAGTTCTTCACACTTAAAATCTTTTCTTAGATACATCTTGTTTTTGAAAGTGGCCTCCTAAATATGGAGATGATCTGTGTACAATTTCTGATGTTAATAATGTAAGTCCTCCTTTCTTCACACATTTCAAAAGAGTTGGCTCAGCAGTGAATGATTCGCCAACTCCATTCTCAAATGCTGCTATGGAGAGAAATCCTCCCCTAAGACTGGGTTGGAAATGTTGTGAAAGGGGCTTAAAATCGCATCTGGCCTAGTGACTTCATGCTGTGGGGAGTCAGCCCCCCACTTAGTGCTAAATAACTTCCCCCAACCCACTGAAGGTGAGAAGTAACTGGTGCCTTCAGCTGTTTCCACTTTCCTTGGAGATGGCTATTTGTGCCAGCCCCCTGACTGCAGCTTTGAGGGGTTTCCCTGCAGGGGGTTCACTTTAACCTGAGACCAGCTTGGGCTCCCTGCAGGATGTGTTCCCCAAGTCACCTTGTTGGAGACCCTTCCCCGCAGCCAGCCTGGTCCCTCACTCTGCAAGCCATCGCTGAAGGCAGCCTTTGAGGATGCTGTCTGTGCTGCTGGCCTGAGGGTCTCCAGCCTCTGGTCTTGCACCTTCCGGGGGACACTCTGATGGGTCCCTGAGCGTCCTTTCCATCTCACCACCCAGTGTCAGCACCAGAGCTGTCTGGAGAGATGGGTTCAGCCTGGAAGCTAATTTGCTAATCTTTTGAAGCCAGTTTTTCACCATTTCCTTCAAACGCATCATTGCCATAGTGATGAGGCGCTGCTGTGAGCGATGACGTGGCCAGGCACAGTTTAGCATTCATTCGCTCGTTTTCTCCCTGGCCGCAGCCTGATTTCAGTTTGATCTCAGCCTGACATCTTTAGGCCCAGGATGGTCAAGGTAGCACAGCCTAGGAAAACATCTTTCATTACTAAGTAATGAAGTTTGAGGATCTGATATTTTTCCTTCTAGTCAGGAGAGTAATATTCAGTTTTTAAACCTACTTTATTGTGAAAACACAGATACAGGGAACAAATGTAAGGCTTAGTGATTTGTTATAAAATGGTCACCCTGTAACCATCTTTCAGTTCAAGACAAGCTTTGCTGTCCCCATCCCAGTCACAGTCCCCCGAGGAGGTGCTGTCCTGACTTTTATGGAAACCACCACTCCTTGCTTTTCTTTATGGTTTCATCACCCAAGTGTGTGCTCCTAGATGCTATAGTTTAGTTTGGTCTTTTAAAAATATATCTCATTCAATTCTGTTTAATCTACCTGTACCTCCAACATCCATTTTTCTTCCTAACATTCAGTTTGCTCATCACATAGGTGGTTTGACCTGTACAGTCCCCACAGTGTGGCCTTCACTGACTGTCTCCCCACGGTGTGGTCTTCACTGACTGTCTCCCCACAGTGTGGCCTTCACTGACTGTACCCGCACAATGTGACCTTCACTGACTGTCTCCCCACGGTGTGGCCTTCACTGACTGTCTCCCCACAGTGTGACCTTCACTGACTGTACCCGCACAGTGTGACCTTCACTGACTGTCTCCCCACGGTGTGGCCTTCACTGACTGTCTCCCCACAGTGTGACCTTCACTGACTGTACCCGCACAGTGTGGCCTTCACTGACTGTCTCCCCACAGTGTGGCCTTCACTGACTGTCTCCCCACGGTGTGGTCTTCACTGACTGTCTCCCCACGGTGTGACCTTCACTGACTGTCTCCCCACGGTGTAGCCTTCACTGACTGTCTCCCCACGGTGTGGCCTTCACTGACTGTCTCCCACGGTGTGGCCTTCACTGACTGTCTCCCCACAGTGTGACCTTCACTGACTGTACCCGCACAGTGTGGCCTTCACTGACTGTCTCCCCACAGTGTGGCCTTCACTGACTGTCTCCCCACGGTGTGGTCTTCACTGACTGTCTCCCCACGGTGTGACCTTCACTGACTGTCTCCCCACGGTGTAGCCTTCACTGACTGTCTCCCCACGGTGTGACCTTCACTGACTGTCTCCCAACGGTGTGGTCTTCACTGACTGACTCCCCACAGTGTGGCCTTCACTGACTGTCTCCCCACGGTGTGGCCTTCACTGACTGTCTCCCCACAATGTGGCCTTCACTGACTGTCTCCCCACGGTGTGGCCTTCACTGACTGTCTCTCCACGGTGTGACCTTCACTGACTGTCTCCCCACGGTGTGGTCTTCACTGACTGTCTCCCCATGGTGTGACCTTCACTGACTCTCTCCCTACGGTGTGGTCTTCACTGACTGTCTCCCCACGGTGTGACCTTCACTGACTGTCTCCCCACAGTGTGGTCTTCACTGACTGTCTCCCCACGGTGTGACCTTCACTGACTGTCTCCCCACGGTGTGACCTTCACTGACTGTCTCCCCATGGTGTGACCTTCACTGACTGTCTCCCCACGGTGTGACCTTCACTGACTGTCTCCCCACGGTGTGGCCTTCACTGACTGTCTCTCCACGGTGTGACCTTCACTGACTGTCTCCCCACGGTGTGACCTTCACTGTCTCCCCACGGTGTGACCTTCCCTGACTGTCTCCCCACGGTGTGGCCTTCACTGACTGTCTCCCCACGGTGTGACTTTCACTGACTGTCTCCCCACGGTGTAGCCTTCACTGACTGTCTCCCCACGGTGTGGCCTTCACTGACTGTCTCCCCACGGTCTGGTCTTCACTGACTGTCTCCCCACGGTGTGACCTTCACTGACTGTCTCCCCACGGTGTGACCTTCACTGACTGTCTCCCCACGGTGTGGTCTTCACTGACTGTCTCCCCACGGTGTGGTCTTCACTGACTGTCTCCCCACGGTGTGACCTTCACTGACTGTCTCCCCATGGTGTGGCCTTCACTGACTGTACCCGCATGGTGTGATCTTCACTGACTGTCTCCCCACGGTGTGACCTTCACTGACTGTCTCCCCACAGTGTGGTCTTCACTGACTGTCTCCCCACGGTGTGACCTTCACTGACTGTCTCCCCACGGTGTGATCTTCACTGTCTCCCCACGGTGTGACCTTCACTGACTGTCTCTCCACAGTGTGGTCTTCACTGACTGTCTCCCCACGGTGTGACTTTCACTGACTGTCTCCCCTGGTGTGGCCTTCACTGACTGTCTCCCCACGGTGTGGTCTTCACTGACTGTCTCCCCACGGTGTGATCTTCACTGACTGTCTCCCCACGGTGTGACCTTCACTGACTGTCTCCCCACAGTGTGGCCTTCACTGACTGTCTCCCCTGGTGTGGCCTTCACTGACTGTCTCCCCACGGTATGGCCTTCACTGACTGTCTCCCCACGGTGTGACCTTCACTGACTGTCTCCCCACTGTGTGGTCTTCACTGACTGGACCCGCACAGTGTGACCTTCACTGACTGTCTCCCCTGGTGTGGCCTTCACTGACTGTCTCCCCACGGTGTGGCCTTCACTGACTGTCTCCCCACGGTGTGGCCTTCACTGACTGTCTCCCCACGGTGTGGCCTTCACTGACTGTCTCCCCACAGTGTGGCCTTCACTGACTGTCTCCCCACAGTGTAGCCTTCACTGACTGTCTCCCCACGGTGTGGCCTTCACTGACTGTCTCCCCACGGTGTGGCCTTCACTGACTGTCTCCCCACGGTGTGGCCTTCACTGACTGTCTCCCCTGGTGTGGCCTTCACTGACTGTCTCCCCACGGTGTAGCCTTCACTGACTGTCTCCCCACGGTGTGGCCTTCACTGACTGTCTCCCCACGGTGTGGTCTTCACTGACTGTCTCCCCACAGTGTGGTCTTCACTGACTGACTCCCCACAGTGTGACCTTCACTGACTGTCTCCCCACGGTGTGGCCTTCACTGACTGTCTCCCCACGGTGTGACCTTCACTGACTGTCTCCCCACGGTGTGGCCTTCACTGACTGTCTCCCCTGGTGTGGCCTTCACTGACTGTCTCCCCACGGTGTGACCTTCACTGACTGTCTCCCCACGGTGTGGCCTTCACTGACTGTCTCCCCACGGTGTGGCTTAATGTGTCCTTGATCTCTCTATTCCCTGTGAACTGCTACTTGGATCGAGAGACATTAGCAGTTTCCGTTTTATGTTTTTTGGGGGTTGGGCAAGACTTCATTACCTGCTGAGTCTCTGTGATGTCAGAGCCTAACATTCACTGCCTAGAGGCGCTCATTTATTCTGGATACCAAATGCTGCTGCTCTGATTCAAGCATCCTGTCTCCATTTGTTGTTGTTAATCCTCACTGGAGGATGTTTTTCCATTGATTTCTTTTTTTTTTAGAGTGGAAGGGAGGGGGAGAGGTAGAGAGTGAGAAACATCGATGTGAGAGAGACACATCAATTGGTTGTCTCCCATATGCATCCCGACTGGGGACTGGGACTGAGTCTGTGCCCTTGCTGGAATTGAACCCAAGACCCTTCCGTCTGAGGGCCGATGATCTAACCCCTGAGCAACCGGCTAGGGCTTGCCTTATTTTTTTACCAAAAGAAACTTGCCTGGCTTATCAGTTGGTTATGCACGATACGGTAAATCCAGATTCTTTCCCTTTATTTCCAGTTTTTCAAATAATAAGTTGGTTCCCTATTGTCTTCCAAAGGTGACAGATTAGTTTCTGCTTTGAGGATCGTTCTGAACTCGTAGATGCAGACATTTCTGATGGAGAGTCACTTTTTACCAGTTAAACGGTTCATACTGGACTGAGCTTTGCAAGAGGACAAAAATGAGAGGCTTCCATTCCATCGCTGGTTAGGTGTCACGTAAATGACCCTCCCTCTCCCCTCTCTTTCCCGGCTCCCACGGAAGGCAACCACTTCGTCAAGTTCTTCGCCCCGTGGTGCGGTCACTGCAAAGCGCTCGCCCCGACCTGGGAGCAGCTGGCCCTGGGCCTCGAACATTCCGAAACTGTCAAGATTGGCAAGGTGAGCGCAGCCCTTATTCAACTGGGAATAGACCGCTCTGGCTGGATTAATTAGCAGAGGAGCCCATTATTCATTCTGTGTGCGAAGTCGCAGACTTGATTTATGATTTCCATTTAGTGTGCCCCTTGATCATTCATTTCACCTTCACAGATGGCAGCCTGGTTTCGAGTGTGCTGGCTTTTCCACAGCCCAGAGATAAATTATGGCTTTGGCTCCTTTGTTTATTTTGAAGCGATGGCCAATTCAGAATTGGCAGCCCCTGAGCCCTTTCTGCAAAGATAGGGGCAGCGCCTTGGAGAATGTTCCCTGGACGTACTTGGACGCCATCCACATTCGATCTCACCCAGGAGCTCTTTGCTGGAGGACCCTCCGAGCTCGCACAGGCGCCCGGGGACCCTCCGTGGGGAGCCCAGCTGCTCTGCTGCCTGGAACTCCTCCCAGCTTTTCCCACTTTGCGCAGAGCAGCCAGGAGTGATGTCTAACAACTTCTGTGTAACTGGATTTTCTCGAAATATTAGCCACTTCTGCGCCATCAGGCACTTTTAATCTCATCCATCCTCTGGCACCCAGCAGACCATCCCTGCCTGGGCTTCTGCTAATAAAAATCTCATTGTCTACATTGCCAGGGGCCAATTTGTATACAGAAGTAATGCTGTGTCCAGGAACTATAGTTGATAAGATAGTCTCTCAACAGGGTGAGATGTCAGAAGCATAAATTTGGGCATCAGATAGACCTGGCTGGCCAACCTGGGCAACTTGACACCTCGTTCTTCCTCTCAGTGAGACTGAGATGAGGTCGAACCGATAGTCCCGAGGATGGAAGTGAAGAGCTTAGCACGGTGCTTGGCACGGAGCAGTGGCTAGTAAATTGTAATAGTTGTTGTTAGTTCAGTGGATTTTTCAGTGTTGCCTGCAACACTTTCAATAATACGTCCTAGAATGTATGGGTGTGATTACGATTTTATATTTATTGAACATTTCGTGGAAGTCACTATAAAGCGATCTTCCTGTTCTCTGTCTTCCTATGCCTTGTATCCTTACTCTGTGTTTTGAACCTTGATGGGAGATTATTTTGTTTTCAGTTTATGCCACTAGAGCAGACACAGTCCAAGTGACTGTGCTGTGGTCCTTCATCCCTGGGCGTACGTGTGCCTGGGTAAGACGGGGCTCAGAGCACGCACCCCGCCCGCCCGATGTCAGTCTGCAGCGTCCTGTGCTTCAGTCCAGCACTTTTAACTGCTCTCTGATTTCAGTTCTTTGTTAACGTAGCATTTCCAGCTGCCTTTATCGACACAGTGAGGAACAACTTGGTCCATCAAACTGATTTTAATACCAGTAGAAACGAAAGAAGTGACTTAGGATAAAATGTTTCATGAAAATGTTGAAAAGGAGAATCTTATGAACATTTAAATGACAAAAAATCTGAAGAGCTGTGATAGTTGGTAAATTGAGTTTATAGAATTAGGGACATAGTCCAAATTTAATTGGACTTCTTTTCAGTTTTATCTTTATCATATTCCAGGGACTTCTATTTGCAGTTGACTATTTGCTCCTTTTTAATTTTAAAACTCCGTAAGTTTGAACTGAGAATAAATGTATAAGCTGGCTGCCATTGTGACTGGTGGGCGTCTGTCACCGACGCCAGGCCTGCCCCTCCCTTGGGGTCAGGCCAGGCTGCCCTTCTCCACTGATTGACCTGCTCAAGGTATTGCTCTCTGAAAGTGCCGTTTTCAGTGAGCAACATCACTCATGCTCTAAAGTGAATGTGGCCCTCCTGCTCCCTTGGCTCGGGTGTCTTTGGGGCCGTGTCTGCAGGGAAGGCCGCAGAAACTGCAGACTGCTGGCCCAGTGGCTGCAGGTCAGGGGCGTTAGAATTTTTCTTTTTAAAGAAACCCCGAGGGCCATAGTCATTTTTGTCAGGAAGGCTCACAGGTGCTGACTGGACGGTGGTCTTGCCTTGCAGGTGGACTGCACGCAGCACCACGAGCTCTGCTCCGGGAACCAGGTCCGAGGCTATCCCACGCTCCTCTGGTTCCAGGATGGCAAAAAGGTGCGTATTTGGGTCTTAGCCACAGTGGGCTGAGCTGTCGGGTGCTAAACAGCCATGCGGATTGCCAGAATGGACGGTTTGGGCACCGGTTTAAAGGATACATGTAATGGAACAAAAATGCCTTTCTCTTAACTGATAAGATTTGGGTAGTGGGAAAAACTGCCAGTTGTTATACTATTTTGAAACCTTTCATTTGGCTCAGGTGGTTACTAGAGTAACCCAAATCCACCGTCCTGGGTAACTGAGCTCTGGCCATGGCCTCTGAGCAGGGTCCATGTGCCCTCAGTAAGGTTCCCGTTCCCGTCCCCGCCCCGGCTGATGGGCAGCCTCACAGAGCGCCTGCGGCTGGCAGCCAGGCTGTGCTACGCAGCTCTGCAGAGGGCAGGGCTGTGAAGCTCTCACGAGAGCTAACCCCTCGGTTTGTCATCCGCGCTCTCCCATTTAGATCCGAGCCTGCAGGCACCGCACAGCTCACACAACCAGGGGAAGGTGTCTGATGGCAGGGTCCCGGTGGGCGAGGGCTCACAGGACGTTTGAGTGGCTCAGGCACTTCAGTGTACTAACTCGGCCGTGTTTCTGTGTGGCCCTTCTCTGGACAGGTGGACCAGTACAAGGGAAAGCGGGATCTGGACTCGCTGAGAGAGTATGTGGAACTGCAGCTCCAGAGTGCGGACCGCGGCACCCCAGAGGCCACCCCACCCGCGGAGGCCCCAGTGGGTGCTGCAGAGCCCGAGGCTGACAAGGTGGGTGCCGCCCAGCACCGCCCGCAGAGGGCATTCTCTGGTGCTGGGGACACAGGACATGTGAGGACAGTGCTGAGCCATTCAGATGGCTGGTTACAGCTGACTTTTCAACACGAAACATGTTCTTTGACTATGTTTACATGTTTGTAAGGGGCAAACGGCAACATGGATGTGAGGAAAATCCCAAGAAGGAGTCGAGATCTCTGGGAACCTCCTCCCTTTCACTCAGTTATCACTGTACTTGAGGGTATTCGCTCTGAAAGCTTGTCTGCTGCCTCGTGGGCCCACTGTCTGTTCATTTCCACAACGTGCTGCAGGCATCTTACTGTAGCCTGTGGCTTATAAAGGCCAGGAACACTGGGTAGCAGGACAGCTGTGTGCTGGAATTGAAGGCGGGCGGGTGGCTGGAGGACATTCATTTGCTTAGACGGTGTCTGACTCACTGAGGGCATCTTCATTCTCCAGGCTTTAGAGTCATTTGTTCTGTGATTATCAAGCCCTTGTTATGTTTCAGGCACTGTCCTGGGCCACCAGGAAGCAAAAGCAAGGCCCTGCCCCTGCCTGTGCCGACCGTGGGTCTAGTGGGGGCACATGAGAGCACATGCATGCAGGTGTCGCAGGGGCTCTGAGGGTGTGCAGGGCTGGCAGGTCACTGTGTGAGAGGAGGGGGCCGATAGGCAAGAAGTGTCATTGGAGAGGTGACAGGTGAATGGTGTTTGCTGGAGAGGTGGGGAAGGCATGCCTGGGGGAGGAAGAGTGTGAGCAGCAGCACCGTGCTGGGGCCAGCGGGCGTCGCTTTGGCTGGAGGGCGAGGTAAAGAGGGGGACCAGGAGTGCAAGCAGGATGCAGAGGGAAAGAGTGGGGGTGGGGAGAGCTGGTTTGCAGAGGACTTTGTTGGCCAGCCAAGGATTTTGAGCTTATTTATAGGGATCCAATGGAAGGTTTGCGTTTTAGAAAGATGACTGGCAACAGCTTGTACGAAGAAGATGGAAAACTGGTGTATTAGGTCATAAAAGAAGATGGGATCCCAAACGGAGGCTGACAGTGGGATGGAGGGCAGGAGTGCCGCCAGCACAGGGACTCCAGCTCTGAGCAGTTAGGACAGTGGGGTCTGCGCTGCCGCAGTTCCTGGCATAGCCGGTGGACGATGGCACCAAGCACGAGCAAGGGGCCCGGGGTGGGGGGGGGAGGGGGGGCGGGGTGGAGATGCCATCAGTTTTCAAGGTGTCGCTTTTCAAGGCTGTGTGGTGGTAACTGTGGCCAGTGTATCAGTCTGGGGCTAAAGCAGGCCGTCCGCACTACGTCCATGTGTCTGGAGCTTTAGGTAGAAGCTATTGCCGAAGTCATGGGTTAGAATGAGATTTAAGGCGACTCAAAATAGTGTGGGGGTTTTTTTTTTCAGGAAAACAATGCTTGGATTTCCTAGCAAAGAGCCATAAGGTCTGTCTGTCAACATATTTCCAAAGCAGAATACGTAATGTTGCTACTTCAGTTCACACGACTGTACTTCATAGCATGCCAGGTCTTACCTGGGACGCGGGGACACGGGGCAAAGGAAGGGGCGGGGTGCCCGTGCTCCCAGGGAGAGGGCAGTGAGCCAGATGTGCCTGAACGCTCCCCGGTAACCCTCCAGCCCTCAGCATTTACAGCAGAGGTCACGGCGCGCTGGAGCCATCTGTCCCTGGGCCCCAGTTGTTTGGAATTGAAAAAAGCCAGTGGAAACCCCTACCCATCCTCTCAGGGTTGGGGAGAAGGGGCCTCTTCGTCCCCACAGCCCATCCCTTAGTTGGACTCTTGCAGGCTGGGTGTTAGTTAAAAGTTGAAGTTTTGGTTTAAGAAGTAAACAAATGATTTTGTAGTTGTTATGACCACATATGTTAGAGGAGTGTGTGTGTCATGGTGGTTAGAAAGGTCATCCCAAATTGAGTATAATTATATACTATGGATGTTTTCATCAAACACAGAGCGGCTTCTATTTATAATGAAGTTTTCCACCATTAAGTGGGCCTTTCAGTGAGTGTAGCGTCCTGTTTCTGGACATAAAGAAAGATGGCAGTGTTCTACAATGCCCCTGGCACTCGGCGCCTCCCGTCACCGACAGGCTTACTTGAGGCCAGACTCAAGCAGCGCAGCCCTGGTACCTTCAGCCACATGATAAATCACCCATATTCGTGCTCTCCTGAGAGAATCGCAGATGTATTTTTGGAGAAACAGGAGACGTGGTCCTCTGAAGAGCTGTCACGGTAGAGTCACTTTGGAGCAGACTGCACCGTGCAGCCGGAGCTCAGAGGAGCAGCTTTTACATTTACTTTGAATTTAAAAATGGAAAGAAGCCTGTTATAGGTAAAGCACATCGTTGCCTGTGCTTTTGTAACTTTTTGTAAGGTCCCTCTATGACATAGAGGAAGTCATTTTTATGAATCCCTGTGATAGAGAGTGCCGAGTCAGTGAGAGGAGCCACGGGTACAGACTTCAGGAGGCCCAGTAAGGGGTGTCTGGGCTCTGGTCAGTGTGGGAGGCTCCGAGGCAGGGAGGTCTGATTCAAGCCCTGTCCACCTAAAGCTGACTGGTCCACACTCCCGAGCCCTGGGGAACAGCAGCTGCCCCACACTCACCCTGGGTTGGGGCGGGGGAGGAAGGTAGCGAGCGCTGCACTGTCCTGCCACCTCCTCGAGGCGTCTCGTGGGCTCAGGATCCATGGACCTGTGATGAACCTCTGCCCTTCAGAGGCCACTGCTCTACCCTTTTGTGTCGTTTGTGAAATGCAAGTTGTGTAGGTAGTTTTGTGTGACCTTAGAGTAGGCATAACAGCGTTCAGAATTATTGGTTTGTCTTTCTGCAATCCCAAAGCATTATCCCCTGTGCTGTAAGTGATGTATTTCACTGTGGCTTTTCCACCCCTGAAGGGCGCTGTGTTGGCACTCACGGAAAATAACTTTGATGACACCATTGCAGAAGGAATAACCTTCATCAAGTTTTATGCTCCATGGTAAGTGGCTCCTTAATTAGAAACTACTTTTCCTAGTGCACTTCAGTCCCTTCGTATTTTTCAGCTCATTAGCCCACCCTCCAGGCTCATCCTGGGGCTCTGTTGTAGGAAATAAGGAAATGTTATCTTTATGCTCCTTTGTTCAGGTATGTTCCAGTTTGGTGGTATTCATGACCATTTATGGAAAATTGGGTTAATTTATTTTATAGTTTGGTCTGCTTTTCCGAAAACATAATGGAGGAGAACTATGGTGGTCATATAGGACTTAAGTTGTGGTGCCTGTGTGCTTCGCAAAATAGATGGATTGTTTTGGTTACATAACCCATAAACATTTGATGTACTTCTGCTCCTTAGTCTATTTTATTTATTTATTTTAAATTCTTTGTTGTTGAAAGTTTTACATATGTCTCCTTTTCCCCCATTGACCTTTCCCCGCCCCCACCCCCTGTTGTCTCTGTCCATCGGTCATGCTCATGTGCGTGGATACAAGTCCTCTCTTTTAGATGCCATGGAGAAATCCAGCTGAAATCAGAGCCTTTCCTGCTACACGGTGCTCAGGGACCAGGCAGACAGGGACTGTGCACGGGTTTGGGGACAAAGCACCTGTGTGGGGGGCAGGATGAGAGGCCCAGAACTTCCCTGAACTACTGTAGCTCTGGGTGTTCTTTAATTCCTTGAAACGTAGCAGTAAAACTGAAGGAAATGAAACACTGCATTTGGGAATGCAGGGTGCTGGGAGTGTCCGTTCCGTATTTAAAAGCAGACAGGAAAGGTCACCACATGCCATTTTGCTCTTTAGTTTGTTTCATTTCGGATATTCGTGAAAAACCATCATAGCAGAGATAAAAGTTAATGAGCCCTGCCTGGTTGGCTCTATTGGTTGGAGTGTTGTCTGGGCACCGAAGGGTCTCAGGTTCAATTCCTGGTCAGGGCACATACTTAGGTTGAGGGTTTGATCCCCAGTCGGGTGGATATGGGAGACAACGGATTGATGTTTCTGACATCCATGTTTCTCTCTCACCCTCTCCCTTCCTCTCTAAAATCAGTAAAAAAATATATATATCCTCAGATGAGGATAAAAAAGAAAAGGTTTTGAGCACATGACTTGTATGAGTTGTGCTGTTTTAATTCTTAAAAAATAGAAATGCTAGCCCAAGCCCGTTTGGCTCAGTGGATAGAGCATTGGCTTGCGGACTGAAGGGTCCCAGGCTCAATTCCGGTCAGGGGCACATGCCTGGGTTGTGGGCTCAGTCCCCAGTCAGAGGCGTGCAGGAGGCAGCTGATCAATGATTCTCTCTTATCATTGATGTTTCTATTTCTCTCCCTCTCCTTTCCTCTCTGAAGTCAATAAAAATGTTATATATATATAAAAAAGAAACACTAGTAAATAATGCCTTTAAAACTATTTTCTATTTTTTTAAAAAAAGCTATATAGATCAGGTTTGAAGACAGCGGATCCCCTTTTATTACAGGGGAGCAGTTCTTGTAATCAGAAAAGGGACACAGGAGTTTTGAATGATTTAGTGCTCACACCACATCACCGAAGCTTGAGGGGAGCTGTGAGGTTGTTTTGAAATGTTGAGACCATAAGCAGTCAAATCTAAAATGTTTTTAGCGTTCAAGTGACTAAAAAAGTG
Source organism: Myotis nattereri (assembly GCF_964212035.1). NCBI lineage: Eukaryota > Metazoa > Chordata > Mammalia > Chiroptera > Vespertilionidae > Myotis > Myotis nattereri. The sequence continues at coordinate 128,241,445 of NC_138077.1, read as the reverse complement.
ACGACGTTTGGAGTCCATTTTGTTTCCTGTTCGTTTCCTCCTGTTCACGATGCATTCGTAAACCAGTTGGCCCGATGTACGGATCAGGGACCTGGTTTCAAAACCCAGACTTGTTTTCACACCAGCTTGTTTCCATCAGGTTATCCAGGAGTCTGCTTCAGGCGGACTTTGCCGTCTTTGTTTAGGAGGAGGAAGAAGAGAATGGGAGAATTTGGTGTTTTATAAACTTCTAGGCCATTGTTGACAGCCTCATAGAAAAATAAGGCTTGGCAGTGAAATGTCGGTGAGGGACCTCAACCTGGGACTTCAACAAAGCGGTCATTATTCCATTTCCAGGTGTGGCCACTGTAAGAATCTGGCTCCTACCTGGGAAGAGCTCTCTAAAAGGGAATTCCCTGGCTTGGCAGAGGTCAAGGTCGCCGAAGTGGACTGTACTGCTGAGCGCAACATCTGCAGCAAGTACTCGGTGGGTACCTGTGGGTGAAAACACTTCCGGGGACGCTGAGTATCGGAGCTGATCCCGCGTGGAGCTGGAATGTGGTATCGTTGTCTCAATCAAGATAACGCACTGCCCTCCTCCCTCCAGAAAGTGCGATGTCTGTGTCCTTTTGAGGTGTTTTCATTTTTTACTTTGAAAAGGAAGAGATGCTGTGAGAGAAAGGCTTTCTCCCTCTGTTACAGGGGGCGGGAAGGGGGAGCGGGTCTTGGCCTTGCTTCTGGGCAGTAACTGAGACTCCACCCTGGGGAGTGGGGTACCCCTGAATGTACATTCTCACTGACAGTCAGCTGGCTTGTAGTCTTCATCAGAGATAACGAAGTGGCTTTTTATTTTTTTACATACGCCAGCGTTCTGAAGTCGATGGCTGAATAAGGCAACATTGGAACGTAGACTTCCTCCTGAGAGGGCATCCCGACCAGCCAGTCCCGCACTTGGATTGGTCCTTTAGCTGTTGCCTCCTTCCGAGCTGCTGGCACCGTCTAACAGCCTACACGATTTGTGATTTGTACTGTTCTTTTGGTTGCTTTCCTAAAATACCTTTGAGGCTTCTGATATTTATCACCTCATCAGGTTGAGAATAGATGACATTTTTTTTTTTTTTTATCATTGGAAAATGCAGGCATTTTTTTGTGCCTTAAAATTCTCAAAAGAGGAAAGGGGTGAGCTACAGCTGAAAAATATATCTCCTTGAGGGTCTTGCTGCTACTCCGTTCTAGCCTGGGCACCACGGAAAGCTGGTCATAAATGCAGCCTCAGGCCCATGCTGACTCCACCCGGCCCAGGGGCGCATGCACCAGGCAAGGACTGGGAGGCTCCACTCTGGGGAGGCCTCCCTTTGACACTAATCGAGGATGTAATTTTGGATTGGAAGCTGAATAAATAGCCCCATGGCTTTGCTTGCTGAACTAGCTGGTACTTTTTAAATGGAAATTTAACCATAGACTTTCCTGGCCACAACAGGAGGTGTTTTTCTGGCTTTATTTAAGTAATTTGTGTATGATTCAGACCAGTTTTCAAACTGAATTTCCTCTTTACAGGTACGAGGCTACCCCACATTGTTGCTTTTCCGCGGAGGCAAGAGGGTCAGCGAGCACAGTGGAGGCAGGGACCTTGACTCGTTGCAATCCTTTGTGCTGCGCCAGGCGAAAGACGAACTATAAAAGCGCAGTGGCGCCGCCCTCCTGCGGGCTCCGGGACTGAGTGGAGGAGCACGCCGTGCGGGCCTCGGGAGTTTCAGGTGGTGGTTCCTCAGAAAGCTGGCTGTACTGAACTTGTGGTGTCTTCTGTGTGTGTGTGTTAGCCAACACACTCTACAGAATTTTTATTACATTTCTCTAAGTAAATATGATCCCTTTGCAAACCAAGTATTTTCAGTGGCAATCTATCATCCCCTTTAACCTTCTCTTGAGGGAATCTAAATGGTTTCCTTTGAGACTAAAACAGTTGAGGAAAAGCGAATCGCTGGACTATTTTTGGCTCCTGAGTGATTCTGGTGAAACCATCATCCAAAGCACAGTTTTGAACTGCCCACGAGTCTGGAAAGGTAGTCGCATGGCGTACTGTCATTCCTCTGATCTCAAGGTCACAGCTAATCATGTGGTTGGTCTGTATCTTGGAGCAGATTTAAAAACAAACCCCCGCACCTCTGGAAGGCGCCTTACCAGCCACTCCTGGATTTTGTTTCTGTTAGTACTTCCCTCATCGCGAGAGGTTTGCCATAACGAAAGCAGCGGTACTTTTGACGTGTGCCTGAGTAAGGTCACGCTGATGCCATAATCTTATGTGTGTGTCGATATTTGTCAGATCAGTTATTACTGTTCGAGGGATACTTCTGTCTGTTTCTCCTGGGTGAAAGGTTTCATTAGTTATGGTAACATTAAGTCAGGATCCATGTGAAGATTTTTAAGATTTTAAGTCCATGTTTAAGATTTGCTATCTCCTGTGGAAAATGTGGGCCTGGAAAGTTCCACGAGGCTTGTCCTGACTGTTCTGTTAACTCCTAGAAAGATTCCGGTGGTGTCTGTCACCTGGGGAAAAGGACTAGATGAGCAGGTCCGGTATCAGGGGCCAGGGGACTTCGGCAGCCCTGCTACAGGGCCCTAACAAAGCAGTTTTAGTTCTGCTCCTCGGTAGTCCTAGGCCAGGGGTGGGGAACGTCCAGCCCAAGGGCCGTATAAAGGCCTGAGAAATCATTTGGTCTGGCCCTGCCACGGCCTTAGGGGTGAATTAATTTAATGTTTGACCAGATATAGTAGGCTAATTTTTAAGTTGATAATTTTGTATGGCCTGTGAATGGTGTTATAAATAACCAAATGGCCCTTGGCAGAAAAAAAAGGTTCCCCATCCCCGTTAAAGTCTCCGTACATCGTCTGCCTTCATGGAGATTGACCCTCTGCTGTCTGAGGAGTGGGATTAACTTTACCTAAAGACCAAAGAATGAAGTAGGCGGGGCTGAGTCAGAGCTGAAGTAGGCTGTGTTACCATCAATGCTAATGCTCTTATAATTCATGCCTCTCTAGTTATTAAACATTTTTACCATCACCCTTGGAAATAACCATAGAACTAGGCTCCCTGTATATTCTTTGCCATCAAGTTAACCTTTCATAATAACCCCTCTGTCTACCACTCTCACCCCACCTCCCGTGCTTGGGGGAGCCAGTCACTTGACAAAGTAACTGGTGGTAAGAATCTTAGACACAAGAAGCATCTGCTGTCTGCAGCAGATGACAACAGAGCAGGATCTCGACCAGCCTCTGCCTTAAGGAAATCTTTATTAATTGTGTGTGGATCACAGATGTTCTTGTTAAAAAACCAACTTTTCAGGAGAAGCACAATCCTCATGAGTGGCTTCCGCTTTGCATCGCGAGTCTTGTATTGAAAGAAAATCAAAGTGGTACAATTTGTTTACACTCTGATACTTTCTAAATAAACTCTTTTTTTTTAAAAAAAAAAAGTCTGGTCTTTCCTTAAATGTTACAGCAAAACAGATATAAAATAGACAATAAATTATAGTTTATATTTACAAAAAAGCTGTAAGTGCAAACAGTTATAGATCATACATGTATTATTTAATCAGCTTAATATGAAATTGGTTTCCTAGTATATGATTGTGAGAAAGACATTTAAAAAATATTCTAAAATTAATCTGAGTCTTACTTTCTACAAGAGAAAACTGATTTCGATTCATCAACAGCATGGCCATCCAAACCCATTCCTAAAGGCTAGCGCCCCTCGCTCAGTTTATGTCCTTTGTTGGTTCTCACCTGTGACACGGAATGCTGTACAGTAAAAGGGCAAGACCGGTTTTACTGAAGTAGATGAGATATGAGAGCCAGCGTTCCTGAAGTTACTGTGCTCTCAGAGCCGTTCCGAACAGGAGGAGGTGCAGCACTGCTTTCACCTGTCACCTGGGTGCCGTGGTGGCACTGAGGATGCCCCACCCCCTGGCTCCCCTCAGAGCACCAGCCTTCTGCTGGTGGTGCTCACAAAGGAAACCGCAAATGGGGGAGGACTGACGTGTGGAAATCACATGGTTTGTTTTAACTGAAATAATTCTATTTTCACACCAACAGAATGCCAGCACAAACAGGTAACAGCAGTTACTGGACAAAAGGCACTTTCACGTGGCCCTGATTATGGCTTGGGCTGTTGATCTTATATGAAACTGGCCTTCCTGGGAATGAAATCCTTGAATAGAGGCATTCCCCCCGCCCCGCATTTCTGTTAACTGTAGATCTATTTTTGAGAAACATTCTAAATTGGCTGATACTTCAGCCAAGAATACTTAACACTTCTTTAAAATTATTTTCCCTGTTTACTCAGTAATACCACAAATAGCTTGACAGAAAGCTAAAACTAATTTTGGTGGGCTTTTATGGGGGAAGAGGAACCCTTCAAAGTTCTGTTTCTGCAATGTCCAGATTCCATACTACAGACATTCAAATGGCCTCCTACAGACCAACTACTCACGTTATTTACTACATGGGCAAATCATTACTGAGCCCCTTTAACGTCTTCCTTGGGCAGTAAGGCACCAACCGGCAAGAGATGGTTTCAAAGTCATCATCCCACTTTCACTGCGTCAGTGTGCTGCTTAAGGCAGGTGTAAGCTAGGAGTCCAAGGCAGTACCTCTGACCCCAGCAACCAGTTTCAAGTTAGTGGCATCCACAAGCTCTTACAACCATATTCCTGTATTTCTTCAAGATAACATTGGAGTTGTCATCAAAGTAAAGAACTGAGATGGCATTTAGTTTAGTTGGCGCACAGCACGGTTTAGGGACATACTCAGGATTCATAAGGTGAACCTGTTCCAAAACAGAAGGAGGAAATGGTTCCATCAGAAATGACCTGGTCTTGGCTTACTCCTACCTATGCAGTGACAAAAGGTTCTGAGAGCTCACCAGTGTCTGAACGATCGCATGGTTCGTGGCATTCATATGTGCGTTGAGTGGGAAGGAGCATTCTCCGTCACAGTAATTGGCAGCATAGCCCTTGGGTGCAATGATCCAGTCCTTAATTTAAAAAAGCAAAAGCAAGCAACAAAGAGACGATTAACATACACTCCTTACATCATCTGTGCTCTCAGTAATCCTGTGAGAAAAATGACTCCCATGGACAGCTAAGGAGACAGATGCAGGGAGGTCATTTTCACAGGCAGGTGGCGAAGCTGGGTATGAACCTGATGGTGTAACTCCAGAGCCCTTGCTCTTTCCACAGGCCCAAATGGCATTTAGCTGCTACCTGCCTGCCAAGCCTGGAAGCACATGGGGCTGGCTTTATGTACTTGGCCTCAACGGAGCCTCTCCAGGAGCCCGGAGTACTCCCTGTCATGCCACCTGCATATGGAAACTATCTTCTGTCACTTGTCATCTGTAATTTGCTTCTTATAAACTGTGGTGACTCTCAGGTGTGGGGCAAAACCTTTGTGCTCTTGTAGACCATTTGGGTGAGCTGATTTATAGCCATTGCAGAAGTTTAATTATTGATCCATTTTCCCAACCCTTTCTCAAAACAATTTGTTTAATTGGTAAATGTAAATACATACCCTGTGGACTTTGAAAGAATGAGGAAAGAGTATTGAAAAAGGTGGCTATTGATTTTGAGGTACACAGAGCTGGGGAACCCTGGGCTCCCTGGAAAGGTGCCAATAAGGGCTGTGTGCACACGTAAGCCAGGCCTTCACCCACCTCACTCCAAGAGCCTGGGCATTTGGAAGGGCTCCTATGTACCTTCATGGGAAGAACCATCTCAGTCCTAAAGCTCAAGATCTTGGATGATGGCTGCTGCCATGAAGATGAGAAGGGCCCACTGAGAAAGGAACTTTGTCCCCCTTGTACCAAGAACTCACCTGCCATCCCAGGTCTTGAAAGCTCACATAAAGCTCATGCTTCCTGCAGGCTGTTTTTAACTCACTGCTGTTGTAATCTGTTGGAAAAGATAAAAACATTAACTCATTCATTCCCTCACCAGGCACTGTATTAGGCTCAGGATAGCAGTGCACAAGGCCTCGGCAAGACACAAATTTGGTCACCAAACAGCTCCATCAGGTTTCCGGTAGCTTGGGTGTTTTACACACTCTGTCTTGTTCACTCTGGGTTTAGTGCTGGGCACACTCACAAACGATACATAATATTGACCTGAATGGAATCTTTTAAGCAACAGATGTTTGTTGTGACCTCCTGATGTGTGCAAGGTCTATGAAGGGGGTGTTCCAAGATGCCCCAAACACTCTGGACTCCTGATATGGAAGACATCATATTTGCAGTAAAAGAGAATTATCCCAGGCAGTATTTGCTATATTTCTAACAGGAAGAGTCTTGAAGTTGTACAGGGGTTTTAAAGATAGCTGCTGGGCCAGGGAAGTATCCTGAAGGAAGTATAATGAGCAGGCCCTGACCCGGAGGCCCAGGAGTGGGGGAGAAGGAGACGCTGCAGCAGAGGCCATCCTCATCGGCACTGTCCTCTGGCCTCTCTGCATTTAACCTGCACTTAAGCAACAACTCCTAAGCCAGTAGTGCCAGTGAGATCTGCTGCTGTGTATATGCCCCTGTGTGCAATTCAGGAGCTACCAGTCTGGCTTAACCTAATCATTGGCAAGAGGAATGGCAATGCCCTGATTCATTAGGCCAGTGGTTGGCAAACTGTGGCTCGGGAGCCACATGCGGCTCTTTGGCCCCTTGAGTGTGGCTCTTCCTAAGCCTTAGGAGTACCCTAATTAAGTTAATAACAATGTACCTACCTATATAGTTTAAGTTTAAAAAATTTGGCTCTCGAAATTTCAATCATTGTACTGTTGATATTTGGCTCTGTTGACTAATGAGTTTGCCGACCACTGCATTAGGCCAATTGTAGAGCTCTTGTGTGACATGCCCTTGGCTAGGCACATGGTGAGAAGGAAGATAGGTTAGACAACACTTTTGTCCTCCAGGAACTTAGAGAATCAAAAGGGTAGTGTGAGACATGTACAAGTTCAGGGTGGGAGTGAGAGGAAAGAGAGCAGTTCTATTGGAATGGGTTTAAAGATGTGAAGAGTCAGTGGACATAATGTCAGAGAAACTTGATCTTGATTGACTTAGAACACTAACCAAACATTCGAATTTTCTACCAGAGGTATTAGGTAAATCTTTAAAAGTTTTTTTTTTGTCAGGGAGTGACACGTTCAGAGCTGGGATTCTAAAGGTCAGATCTGATGATAGTGGTGTTTGAGAGTTCCAGAGAGGGGAGAGGGATGAAAGGTAAGAAGACTTTGGAGAAAAGCTCTTAATCTACAATGAACTTTGATGAATACGAGAGCCTGGGGCCATTTGCATGCTACCTCTTTTTTATCACATGAGCCAATAAATTACCTGAATACTTAAAGTCTGTCTGAACTGAGTTTTCTGTTACTTGCACCCCTGGACCTCCTGGCCCTGAACATGCAGATTTCATGATTTTATAAGAGAAAGAGACGAACAGTACCAACTCAGCCCAGCGACCTATCCTGGGAGGATAGACAGGCTATCTTCTGTAGTGGTTTCTAGTTCTAAGTTTATTCATTCTCCTCACCTGCCTTCTTCACCTCACAGAACCACTCTCGCTGTAAGTTAAAGTACCTGGTAGAAGTGAATGCAAAACCACACTGGAGGGAATTTTTCACAAGGCAGGACACCATGGACTCTCTCAGTAAAAATAAGCACACACCAACACCACAAAACAAGACAAATTCCTCCTGTTGAAAATAATCTCTCAATGAAAAGAATTAACCACACAAAGAAATAAAGTATCCTGAGAGAGAGAGTTGGAATGCAAGATAGAAAATACAGGATCCCAGAGATTCAGGCAAGAGTAGTCTCTGAATGTGGTTACAGAAAATGAATATCTAAAATAATGAAAGAGTTAAAAAACAGAACTGTAAAGCAAGATAATAGGGAAAAGAAAAGGTGAATTTGAAACAGAGCCAAATAAAATTTTATAAAAACCACTATCACTGAAAATAACAAAAGGGATGAGCTAAACATCAGATTAGATATAACTGAAGTGAGAATTAAAGAATTGATCAATATTTGAAGAAACTTGCCAAAATAAAGCTGAGTCAGATGGCCAGAAAATACATCTGTCTGTAAAGAGATGTGGAAGATAGAATAAAAAGTCGAACATTATTTCTAGTAGAAACCTCTGAGGAGACTAATGAGAACTAATAGTTGCAGGCATAAATACCTATGAATTTTCTAAAAAAGTATGCCTTTCTGAAAAAAGGCAAACTTCTTTAAATTGAGAAGGCACAAATGAGTCCTAAGCAAAGTAAGTAAATTCCTATCTAACCATATCTGGTGAAACTAGTATATCAAACACATAAATTCTTAAAAGCAACACTGAGATGAATATAAAATTATCTACAAAGGAACACAAAGTAGATAGCAAATTTCTCAACAGAAATAGAGAACATAAAAAATATCAAAAATTATGCCATCAAACTAGAATTCCATACCCAGCTATAGAAGCCATCTATTGTTTGGCTACACAGGTTCCAAGAACACTTATCATTTGGGGAAATTCCTAGGTAGTTAGGAATCAAGGTCCCATTTCCAACCACAGATAGCTACTGTATTTGTCCCCTGGCAGTTAGAGTATAGCCTCCTGACTTCATCAACCCAATGCACCCACTTTTGAGAGAGTGACTCAAAGGGGAAACTAAGAATGGGTGACATGGCAGCCAGTGTTCAGGGTGCTGGCCCCAGTGATAGCATTCAAACCACAATGTCCACATGACCAGGTCCAAGCTAGACCTTGATTTTAAGTTTGGTTCTCCAGCCTCGTTGGTTGGATGAGTTCCCTGATACATGTAAATTATTTTTCACTTTAAGTAAATTAGAGTTTGCTTCTATTCCAAGTAATCAAGAGCCCTGAGTAGCTAAATTATTATCCATAGAGAATAGGGAACACAGGGTGGAGTGGGACCATTATTTCATATAGGATTGGTGAGCTCATCCTTCTGTTGGAGTATCTCTTAAGCAGAGACCTGAAGGAACGTTGAGGGTGGGGCATGAGTCTATCTGAGGGAAGAATAATTCGTACAGCAGGAATGACAAATGTGAAGGCCCCGAGGAAGTACCCGCTTGGCATATTCCAGGAACATCTGATGGAGACTGCTATGTGTTTATTAAAAACCCATCTATCTACCCCTGGGGCACAGAGCTATTTGACATTCCCAACTGCAGTTAGGTGTGGTCATGTGGCTGAGTTCTGCCCATAAATGTGGAGAGAAGGGAGGTAGGTATGTCGCTCCCAGGCCTGGCCTCCTAAACTCGCCTGCAGCCCTCCACTTGCTCTTTCTTCTCCTGCCAGCTACAGGCAAGAGTCAGTCTTCTGAAGACTCTATGGTCCGGGTCCTGTTGTACCCTTGAAGGTGTCCTATGTTAGATAAGTTATATGATCCCCCTACTTATAGTCTCAGCCTGGAATGTTCCCTGCCCAAACTCATTTGGCTTGTGTCCCCCAACATAAACTTCCTCTAAAAGACCTTCTCTGTGCTGGGGACCATGATCACCCCAAAATCAAACCTGGAATTGTTAGCCATGTGAAAGGCAGGGATTTCTAGGCCAGCTTTCCTTCCCAGGTCAGTGAACAGGCAGTGAAATATAATAAAGAATATATCTGGTCTTGACAAAGCATGGATGGACCTGGAGACCATTATGCTAAGCGAAATAAGCCAGTCAGAGAAGGATAAGTATCACATGATCTCACTCATTTGTGGGATACAATGAATAACATAAATTGATGAACAAAAATAGATTCAGAGACATAGAATCATCGAACAGAATGTCAAATCTCAGAGGGAAGGCAGGAGTGGAAGGTGGGGGTGGGAGGGCAGTGTTGAGAGGGTAAGAGATCAACCAAAGAACTGGTATGCATATAAGCATAACCAATGAACACAGACAATGGGAGAGGGGGGGAGGCGGGGCAGGCTGAGAGAGGACAATGGGGGGAGGAACATATGTAATATTTTCAACAATAATTTAAAAAAAAAGAATATATCTGGTCTTTGTCCTGGTTCCTGGCACAAAGCTATGAAAACCATGGAATTTCTCAATTGATAATTCCAATATATGATGGTTCCTAGATAGCTTCAGGATAGGGGCTGGTCACCAGAAAGACTAACCACGTGATTAGAGGGTTGGGCCAGCCTGACCTCCATGGACGGAGACTGGATAACATGGCCAGGGATTTAATCAATCATGCATAGCAACGAGACCCACATAAAAACTCTGGACACTGAAGCTCTGTGGAACTTTTGGGTTGACAAACAGACTGGCATGCTGGGAGAGAGAACCTCCCAGGTTCCATGAGGAGAGGACATGGACCCCTCCTCTCCCGCCCCCTCTCCCCCTACGCTGGAAAGCTTGCTCTATGCAGCTCTTCCTCGTGTGCATCCTTTATAATAAAACTGTGATCCTAAGTACTAGGTGTACTGGTGAATAATGCAGATTTTTTTCAATAGATGGAGTTACACATATGTTGATATATATGTGATTTGATATGTATGCTATTTTGTTGTAGTGACCAGCTTTAAAACTTCATATGTCAAATTTGCTGAAGTTGTTAACATCATAGATAATTTTTATGCTTAAAAATGTCAAATTTCATGCCAAAAAAAGAGCATTTGCGGGAACTTTTAATTCATTACTTTATTTTGAAGAAAAGTGCTGCTGAATACTTCAGGAAGCTTATGGTGAACATGCTCCATCTCAAGATACTTGTGACCGCTGGTTTAAACGCTTTCAAAGTGAGATTTTTATGTGAAAGACAAAGAACGTCAACCGAAAAAGTTTGAAGACCAACAATGACAAGCATTATTGGATGAAGATGCATGTCAAACTCAAAAACAACTTGCAGAAAGGTTAAACGTTGCTCAGCAAACAATTCTGATAGTTTACAAGCAATGGGAAAGATTTTAAAGTAATTTTGCGTCATGATGATCCTCCATCACACACTTCAAAACCAGTTAAGACACGTTAAAAGATCTTGCCTGGGAAGCAGTAACCCACTGCTGTATTCACGAGACCCTGCTCCTTCAGATTACCACTTGTTCCGATGGATGGCACACACACTTTCTGAGCAGCACTTCAAAACGTACAAAGAAGTGGAATATTGGGTCTCTGAATGGTCTGCCTCAAAACAAGGAAAGTTCTATTGGGACGGTATCCACAAATTACCTGAAAGATGGGGAAAATGTGTAGCTAGCGATGGACATTACTTTGAATAAAGCACTTTTGATGTTTCTCTTGAAATTATCGTTTTCTTTGATTACGAAATCTGACATTATTAACCGGTACACCTAGTATAGTGCTTTCCTGAGTTCTGTGTTATTCCAGTGAATTATCAAACCTAAAGTGGGGGGGAGGGGTGGTGGTGGTGGTCATGGGAACCCCTGAGTTTGTAGCCAAGTCAGACATAATTGGCAGGCTGGGGACCCCATTTGCAGCTGGCATCTAAAGTGAGAGCGGTCTTGTTGGGGACCTTACCCTTGAACCTGTGGGTCTGGGTCAGTTCCAGGGGGTTGGTGTGATGACTGAATTGGATTGCAGGACACCTAGTGGTGTCAGAACCAAGACAGGGACGACTTCTGCACGTCTGGATTCCCAGTGTCTCCAGCAGCCAGAACCACGGAGATGGAGTGAAAAGCTTCACTTCTGCCCTCACCAGTCCTCAATGTCTGAACCTCCTGCTCACTCACTCCATGCTCAACAAAGAGGACTTTCTCCATAAGAACAGTTGTTTCTTTTAGAGCCAGATGCTGGCATTTTGTTGATAAGTAAAAATGGGGGTGTGTGGTGGGGGTGGTGGGGGTGGTGGTGGGGGGGGGGGAATTGGGCTCCTGTTTTTCTTCCTACAGACACACTCAGTCCAGACTTAAGTTTCCTTATAACTCCATGTTAAGTGCTGGCAGAGGATGTATAAATATTTGTGAAGCTCAATTCTCCTCAAAATACTTGTCCTCTGCTCAGGGCCAGGACCCCGAGTTCCACAGTGGAATTACGCTGCCATGCCTTGTGTTGTTTGTAGGGATTCACAGATTGCAGAGAAACACCCCCCCCCCCCCTTGATATGTGGTTAGATGGATGGTCTGGATAGAGCCAGTGAAAATTATGCAGTTAAAATTGAACAGGCACATAGCTAGCCACTCCAGTGGGATAAAGGACTGCAGCACAGCTTTGTCCAAATGGCTCACCAGTCAAGGGAAGGGCTGAGAAGAGAAGGCCTAGAGCTGAAGAGATGCAAACCCACTAACCAGAGCAACAGAGCAGAGGCTGGCAATGCCATCCCCGGGCAGCAGTCCTTGGTCTGACTCGGGGGCTGCCTGTTTCTGATTCACGAGCACCACCAGGGAGGGAGTCTGAGCCCCATCCAGACCTGCACGTCAGAATGGCCAGGAATGGGTCCCCTGCTGCCCGGGTGAGTCTGCGGACTCCAGGCCTTGAGCTGAGAGGCTCACACAGGCGCAGCGTCAGCCCACGCACACGCTCTGTCCCAACTGCACGTTCCCGGGCGCAGCTACGGTGAAGGTCGGTTTTGGTTCTGAGAGAAATTTTCAGGGGATCCGGCTCTTTCAAAGTGGAACATGAAAAGCGAAATCTGGCTCTCTAATCCTTCCATGTGGTTCCTTGGCCTAAGAGTGGAAGGCAGGGCAAGTGCCACCAACCCCATTGGGAGTCTGCCCAGCCAGACCAGGCCCAAGACGGTCATCCAGAGTAACCTGGACAAGCAGGGCCCAGCCATAGGTGGGCTTGGGCAACACACTCTTAGGTGACCAGGTGACAAATTATAACAGCCATGAAAACCCAGGATAAGCTCCTCCACCACCAGAGGCAGGCGGCTGCTAGTGCACGCGGAGCAGGTGGGAAACAGTCCCCCACCACAGCCCTTCCTGCTTCCCGTTCATCAGAAGCGTCTTCCTCGCCCTCAGCAGCACCGCCTCCCAGCGCCCACTTCACAACCAGCTCCAGCAGGGAAAGCTTCGGAGACCAGAGACCGCGTCAGACCTCAATCTTTGCTCTTGTTTCCAAATAAACATTACAAACATTTAAACGGAGTTTAAATTGGTTGCATCTCATAGGAAGCTTCAGAGCTGTAACCGGGGAAGGTGAGAAACATTAGAGTTCCAAGACACGCTGCCGGGTCACCTAGGGAAGGCCTTTCGCAGGAGCTCCGCGCTCCGCGGTGGGAAAGGCGCCGGGACTGCCAGGCGGACCGCACAGTCCCTCTCGGGAAGAAGGGAAGTAGAAGAGAGTGGGCGAGAGGGCCAGGCTGCAGCGCCTGAAGTGTGTCTTTATTAAGTCTGTTCTTCCAGGACTTTGCCAAGAGGGGGTTGCATCTCCTCCAGCCTTCTGAACGATGACACCAGTGGTACCGACACACAGAAGTACCGTGTCCATTGCTAATGGTCAAACTGGTAACCAGTGTCTTCCATTTCCCACTGTGGCATCAGTTGCCTCAGTGGCTGTGCCATCATTCTCCACAGCCTCGCCTATGTCCTTATGATCTGTGACTCCGGGTTACCTGGGGGCTGGGGACACCCGGAGGTGCTGGGAGGCAAGCGCAAAATGAGCTGCTCGCAGATGCGTCTTCCTGGCGTCTGGCTGAGGCAGGAGGGTGTGGTGATCAAGCATCTTGTCCTTGCACTACGGACACCTGAAGGCCCACATCTGAGAGTCCTGCTTGGAGGGTGGGGACGGGGATCAGTCACATCTGGTGGGCGGCCCCAGGGGCTGATACTGCGGCTCCCAGCACAGAGAGCTCGTCACAAATCCCTGTGTGCATCCTCATTCCCATCTTCTGGCCCCTCCTAGGTCACCTTGTCCCCTTCTGTTTCCTTTGTACGTTCCACACAGGCTATGGCTGAGAGATGGTCTTCTCGGTTCTGGCTGGGAGCTCTTTCTTCTCAGCTCCATTGGTGACCCTGGCCCTGTGGTCATTCTTCCCTATGATGGCTGGGCCCATGTGACAATGGGGGCCACCCACAAGCCCCACTCAGCTCAGGCAAGCAGGACACTGCAGGGAGCATTTCTCTAATTCAGTGCAGGGAGGGCAGGGTGCTCTGACTGCTGCGTGCACCGCTGGCCTGCCACCTCCTCACAGCGTCTCGGTCCCCAGGCAGCGGCCACGTACACTGCATGTTTGCCTCCACCCCAAACACGAGGGGCACATCCCACAGCCCTAAGAGGACATCGGGGTCAATTCCATCTGCACTCCCTGTATCTGGCCCTGGAAAGCCACACATGCAGGAGCCGTGTGCTAGGAGAGCCTGGGCGTTGCCGGTTTATTTCTGAGGCGGAATCACTTAGTGCACTGAACGGCAGACTTCCCTTGCACGAAAGACCAGGAGGGTCTTAGGGCAATGAGCCCTGGATGTGAAGGGCGATGATACTGATGTGCAGGGCAGGTGACATGCGGGGAGGCTGTGACGCCAGCTTGAGGGGCACCATCGCAGCAGAGTCTGGACCGTGCACCCACCACCTGAGGACCCCAGGGAGGTGGCTGCACCTGAGCCACAGCAGCTCAAGCCCAGCCCCGGTCCCGGGGATCCAGGCAGCCCACCCACTTTCCTTTCCAACCCCAACAGCGGAGAAGGAGAGAGAAACCACAGGAGGAGGGAAGACATGGAGAGGGGAAAGGCAGAAAAGAAACAAAGGCAGGGCAACCATCCAAAATTAGGTGAGAGGGCAGAAGGGCGGCGCCTCCCCTGCTGGGGCTCCTGCAGAGGGGCTACCGGCTGGTGGGCTGACCACAGGCCTCGCTGCTGCGGCCGGCCACTGTCCCTGCTCAGCAGGACGCACGCTCAGCCGGGGAGAAGCTGGCAGGGCAGGCGCCGGGGACAGAGTGGCAGGGTCCACACTGTGTTTCCTGAGCTCAGGCTGACATCTTCCCAGAGGAAACTTGTTTGTCAGAGTGAGCAACTCCCTCCCACTTCCCTTCTCTCCTAGGATGCCAAGGGGGAGGACAACAGCGGCTGTTAAAATGGCACCTCTGTCTTCAGTGGTCTGGCCGCTCCTCCCGTATCCCCGGCCTTATCAGCCCGTCTTATCCATAACAAGTCTCTGGCTCCCACAGACCGCGATCAACACAGCCATTGAGAACACGCTGGAAGGAGCCCAGCTCCTGAGCTCCGGCACGGCAGGCCGCAGGGGGACCGCCAGGATCTCGATTTCCAGTGTCTGTAACCTCATGAAGTGTTGGGGTGGTGGGGGGAGCTTTATTTTCAGAATCTAGATTTTGTTTATGCCTGGATGGTAGCACGAGACACCAGCCCAGCCCTATTCTTCTGCGGCTCCAGGACGCCAAGGTCTCAGGAGATCCCATTCCGTGGGGCACCTGGGCCTCCCCTCAGGCTTTGTCTTGAGTGCAAAAGACTACGGAGCTAAGTTTCGTGAAAATAGACAAATACTCCCCTTGAACACTAAGCTTTAAGACCCCCTGTGCTCTGAGCACCTCTGTTCCCATCAGTTCCTAGACTGAGTCTCAAGCCCCCCGGCCCCTACAGGAGCAGCGACAGCTGGTGAATTATTGGCAGCACCTGTCCACGCGGTGTTATTAACGCCGTTATTCAGCACTGCTGCCATCAGCACCTTCGGAAGGGTGAGCCCCGGGACAGGACACCCTTCCAGGCGGTTTCTCTCCCTGATAACTACTATCCTAAGGCACTTCATGGCCAAGGAGAGTCAGTATTACACATATGGCATCTGAAATTATTCTAACGTTCAGACCACCAGTGCTATACCTGTGCTCCATAGCGGTGGGGAATTAAGATTTGATTTCATTCAGAAAACTCTTAACAAGCCTCTACTTTTTGATTGAGACAGTTGGAAGCCTAGCTACAAGGCCTAAAATTTTAATTTAAGATCAAAATGACAAATTAAAATGCCCCCTCCTTTGAAGAATTATAAATAGTCCATTCTTCCCAAGCTTTGGCGGCCATCCCACGGAAGCCAAGGATGACCTCGTGGGAACACCTGCTGGGAACTAAAAGGCCACATGTGCACTGACCTGTAAGAATGAGACCCCCTAGTCTGTGGACTGGAGTGCCCTGAAATGCACAGCAAAAAATTTCATAGTCATAATAAAGTGCCCGCGCTGCTGCTTGAATTCTGGTTACCTGTCTTATCTGGAAGCAACTGAAACCTCTCAGTTGGGAAGTTCAAGGGATAGAAGATACGAATTATCAACAAGGTCAAATAAGTATATCTAAATGCACCAGAGCCACATTTCCCCCAGGACCTTAAAGACACATGCTTGGAAAGAGATGGAAAGAGAACTGACTGTCAGAAATGCTAACAGGTAGCTTTTGAAGAACTCATTCCAAAGGAGAGACAGGGTCTTGAGAAGTTGCTGGTTCAGAGGTGGTTGGCAGACCTGGGTGGTGGCAACATAAACATCAAGGATGAAAGAGGCCTAAAACTCATCTAATTCAATTTTACATGAATTGTTAAAAGTGGCAGAAAATGTTTCCAAATGACCACTGCCAACAGAAAGAGCAATTGTAAGGCACGCTGTTGGCAGCCGGCTGGTTGACCTGGCAGAAAACCTCACACTCACCAGCTGACTTGAAATCCCATTAACTACCCCCTCCCCAAAGATATCTTGGAAATAAGCTAGGTCAGTATCTAGAATCACCACATGGGACCCACCCCCCCACCCCCAAGGCCATTTGTTCACAGCCCTCATAATGGATTGGATGGTAGTGTCACAGTCCCCAGAAGACAAAATAGTGAACCCCAAGAGAAAGAGATTATATAAGAGGGGGAAGGCAGCAAGTAGAAAGAGGTACCAAATGAAGCCAAAGAATGCAAGGCACATGAGACCAGCAGGCTGGTAGACACGGAGGCTGGAAAGGAATTGCCAGATTTACCAGAATCCCCAGTGGGCTACACAGCCTGGCTCAGACCTCCCCTCAGGCTTGGTAAAAATGATAGATGACACTGTCCAGATGATATTCCAGCCCACTGCAGACGTGCCACACAGCAAACACCATCTCTCATTTGGAGCAGACAGCTTACAGAGCAGCCAGGGCAAGTGAAAACCTTCCAAGATGACTTCGATCCAAACCCACTGTTGGGTGCGTGTGTTTGGAAAGTCCAGCTTAAAGGCCGAGTATGGATGTGAGAGCAGATTTTGGTGGGCAGCAGGGAGGAGGTGGATGGAGCTCCTGGCTTTTCCCTGGCTGTGGACTGGTCCTGCCATCTCAGGCATCTGCAGCTCAGTCTCAAAGACAGCCACGTATTTCCCTGCCATGTTTCACCCTGAGGACAGGCAATTCAGTGAATTCTGTTAACTTCTTTGCCCAGATGCAGGACGTTCTCTAGCGGGCTTCTCCTGGCGGTGTTGTGCAGCGGAGAAATGTTAATTCCCTGGGAGCACCCTGTGGAAGAAGGGGGGCAGCAGAGGCAAAGTAATCTCTTCCTTCAACCTCCTGAAAGATTTACAACCGGAGTCACACCAGAGGCCACAGCTTTTCGTCTCTGCCGCATCTGCCTGGGTCACGAAGGCCCAGCAACATCTGGCCCCACCGCGGCCTGGAAAGGAAGCAAAACTGGATGGCCCATTTCTCAGGGTAGCAGGCCATCTTCCTGGAATTCCCTTCTCCAAGAGCAACCTCCTCTTCTGCATGTCCACTCCCTGCACAGCACGGATAAATAAGGAAGAGTGAGCCAAGTATGGCCTCACATGAGCAATTTCTCACACCAACTTGAGAGGGTCTTTGAAGATAGTGAGATGTAAGGAGGATCCTTCATAGGAATACTTTCTTGGTGGGGGGTGTCTGGCCTTTTACACAGCTGAGGCCAGAGGTATCTGTAATGAGCTCTTTGCCTTAGTACTGCTGGAAGGAGCAAAGCAAATTGGAAAGTCCTGGGCTGGGAGGTGGGGGGTGGGGTAGGAAGACCAAGGAGAAAACCAGATATACTTGTATCTTATTGTGAAATAGATTAGCTTTAATATTCATATTTAATTTAAAGTCATCAAATTGAAAAAACAAAGTTGAAAAAACAAAGTTGAAAGAAACTTCGGGGAAAAAAATTGGGTGACACTGCTAAAACCAAAATCTAAGACAACATGTTTTCTCAATTTAAAAAAATTCCAGTGTGTACTGGGGCGCGGAGGGGGTGTTGAATAAATCAAGTGAAATTTTAATTTTAAAAGCAATCAACATTTTAAGAGCTGCCTTCATGTCTGAGGTCCCAGTACCAAAGTGACCACGTCCATTAATGAACAGAAGCCGCCCAGCATCGTGCCCAGAGGAAAAGCGAGATTTTCCTTCCATTCGGCAGGCTGCCCCTTTCTTCTTCTTTCTTCTTCTTCTTTTATAAACCTCAACCCTGACTGTTTCTAGTGGTAAACACAGGAACACCCATGCTGTGCAACGCTTCCAAGGAACACCAGGATGACAAGAGGCAAAATGTCACATCACACTGGGTGGTGGATCCTCAAGTTCCACATCCATGTCACTGGTCAGAGAAATGGCTGATGAAGTCAGAACATACGCTGCAGACACTTCCTTCCTGCGGGCACTTGGGGAAGCTGCATGAACTCTTTCTGGCCACCGGAGATGGCATTTGTAAACAGTCACCCGGAGGAATGAAAGCACCTTCCAGAAGTATTTTACGTGCTTTCTGAGGGTCCTAACCTAGGCCCTGACAGCCTGCTTCCTACAACTGGATACAACTCATCTTCGAGTGCTATTATGAGCCAGATCAAATGCTCCTCATTTAATCCCAGCCAATCTGCCGAGTAGTAGCCATCCCTGCTGCACAGATGAGTAACAGAAGTGGAAATGGATGAAGCTTCTCCAAGGTCACAGAGCAGTAACAAGGGAAGCAGATTCTCGGACTGGAAAGCCCACTGCACATCTTTCACTTTCTATTGGATTCTCGCACAATTTAAACGGCCGAAGAAAACGCAGAATGTGCAGCTCGGGCTTTAGAGTGAGATGCATCTGCGCTCGAACTGAACAGTCACTCGCTCTGTGAGGCACCACACCTGTGCCCCCTCCTTCAGGTCCCGATGAGTGGACTTCCATGCCACTTCCTAACAAAGCACCGCACGGGAGGGACCGTTTCTGAAGAACTGGGGAATGGACACACAAGCAGAGGGAGCTACTTCCTTCCTCTCTCTCTCTCTCTCTCTCTCTCTCTCTCTCTCTCTCTCTCTCCCTTTGAACCTCCCTGGTCAGGGCAGGATGGGGTTGGCCCCATTACTTAGCTCCCGGGGTGAGCACATGGCCCCAGCCTGGCTTTCTGGGGCATCACCATGAAAGAGATTATCTTGGAACTACTGGTTGCCTTTCTTACCACCACGGAGAGAGAGTCTCTCTGAGAATGCTGCCAACAAAGTAGAGAAAGAGAGATTCTTCTGAGCCCCTGGAGGCAGCCATGCCTGAGGCTAGAAGCCCTGAACATCTGGGTTAAATGAACCAATCAAACCTGGCACATGGGGCAGCCAAGGGCACTGACAAATACAAGTCCATCTGATACAAATGTATGAAGCTTGTTTCCATCCCGCAACCTCCCAGGCATAATGCACCTGGGAGAAAACCTGGGATCTTTATGTGAGTGAAAAAGGAGCTGGAGAAATCTTACCAAACAGGATGCTTTTCTGGAAAAACAGGCACTCAGGATGCCTGCAGGCTGCAGACTCCATCTTTGGGTAATAAGCCTTCCCTCCGTGGCCCTAGATCATTGGTGACAATGACGAGGCAGCTGCAGGGCTTTGTATTTGCCGTGCAGAAGCTGTGCAGATATGAAACTATCCGCACGTCCTTGCTCTCACTGAGGCCTGAGAGCCAACAAAGAAAGAGACTTCACCCACACCTACCTGAAGCGCTGGAGACCCGGGACACGTCCTGGGCCTGGGTGGAGCGGTTGCGACTCTGCTGGCGACGCCGACCGCTGGCTGACCTCGTGGTGCGCACGTGGACCTCACTCACTTTGAAGAAGGCCACCATGAAAGGCTGCTTGTCGTACGGGCCGTCTCTGCCCACCAGGCCTGCAGCTCGGGGGTTGATGCTGAGTCCTTGAATGCAAACCAAAGCACACCCCTCTTTATTCCATGTAAACTTACTCCTGCAGCTACATAATGGATCCTTCCCGGCCTCCCAGGGACTAAACATAAAGAATGCGGCTGAGGGGAAAGCATGTGTATTCTTGGATCTCTGGTGGCACTCTCTGGATGGACAAAATCAACACCCTCCTTCCAGCCCTAGCTGGTATTGCTCAGTGGTTAGAGTATCAGCCCTCACACCAAAGGGTTGAAGGTTTAATTCCCCGTCGAGGGCACAAACCTGGGTTACGGCTTTGATCCCTAGCCCAGGTTAGGGTGCATGCAGAAAGCAATAGATAAACTTGTCTCTCTCACATCACTCTCATTTCTGCTAGTCCTTTTCCTTCATATTCATTCTTTCTTTCTGATCATATTCATCCCAACCAGTGAGGTGACTTCAACGCACAGAGCAAGCCCACTCTGAGGGCCGTAAGGGGCCCTGGATCTGCTGAACTTGGGTGCTGCAGGAGAAGGGGTGCTGGGAGGGGTAGACAGGGTCAGGATTTAGCCTATGCTCCCATCTTTCTTTCTCTCAACATCATCCACCTGCCTTGCCTCTGAGTGCTCGCCTCCCATTGTTTCTCTGGGAACCTGGACCACCTACGCGTCTCCGAGTCCTTCCAGGGGAAGGTTTTGCTTTTCAATAGCAGTTATGAGGAAACAGTAAAGGAAGTCATCGTGAGCTGAGGACTGGGCTGTAAACCACGGTTCTCTCATAACAGTTGAAGAGGAAATGAATGACAGCGGCTGTTGGCCTGATTTTGGCAAACTTACCATCCCGAGTCACCACGCTCAGCTGAAGCCCCATGTTGTGCTGTGGGGTCACGACCCACAGATTGCTAGTGGCCGTGATGTCAAATTCCAGCCAGCCTTCTTCCGAGGCCCACACTACGCGGGTGTCCAGCAGAAAGAGGTCAGAGTCTCTGAAAGAAAGAAGAGGTGGTGCCGTGAATGGCCGGCTGTCCCCTCAGCTCACGCTTGCCCTGTCCTGCCTGGTGTCACAACAAAAGATGCCGGAGTCAGATCGGGTCCCGTGGAAAGCAGTGCCCAGCGACCTGCCGTGGCTCTGGCGGGCGTGGCACCACAGCGGGCAGGTGCTGACACGTGGAGAGATGACTGTGCCAGGGCCCTGCAGAGAAACAGGCTTTCTCTGAAGATGGCAGGGCCCCTCAGCTTCACCCACAGCCTCGCTACAATGCTCACACAAATCTCTAGTGGGATTAGGACAAATGACAGACAGATAGATAGGGTCATATTGTTCCTCACTTTATGGCTAATGAACTCTAGAAGGAGAGAAAGTCGGGGGCGGGGGGCGGGGGGGGGGAGGCAGTGAGGAAAAGGATTAAGAAAATATTAAAATTGGGATCAATATGAGCTTTCACAAAGTTGTGCTTTGCTTATTTTCTTTTTAACATTAAGATCTGACAATCTTCACGTTGAAATGAGGAGAAACCAGGAGCCACATCATATTTCTGAGTAATCACCGGTTCTTTTCCTTTAATTAAGGTATTTGCATGGTCTATGGTGAGTGTCAAGTCCTCTCTCGTCAGGACTATGTGATGTGGGTGTATGTTGAGTGATTTTAAAGTTTATCCCAGTGCAGCTGTGAGCCAGGCTGGGGTTCTTTGAGGCAAACTTGTCGAGTCCATTTCTTCCATTGGGCTCCACAGGGAATATTTTTATACTTTTCACAGTTTTCAACTAACATAACCCTAGGGGTTGTGGGAAGACGTAGTGAGGGTTTCTTCCTGCTCGCCTACATGTCATGGTAGAGCAGTGCCAGGGGACGGTCCCCTTCTTGCTGCAAGGACATTGAGTCTGAGCCCGGAATGCCCATGACGGGGAGGGGGCGTGTTTTGGTCATGGAAAGATTTAAGTTCCCTGGTGCTGGCAATATTTTGCCGAAATATCTTAGAGCTGTGGTCAGCAAACCACGGCTCATGAGCCACATGCGGCTCTTTGGCCCCTTGAGTGTGGCTCTTCCACAAAATACCACGTGCGAGTGCGCACGTATAGTGCGATTGAAACTTCGTGGCCTGTACGCAGAAGTCGGTATTTTGTGGAAGAGCCGGTATTTTGTGGAAGAGCCATATTCAAGGGGCCAAAGAGCCGCATGTGGCTCGCAAGCCGCAGTTTGCCGACCACTGTCTTAGAGGATAGAAAATGACTGGAATTAAATATTAAATTTAAGTCGAGCATGTCAATACTAATGAAGTACATTTAAATCAGCGATAAAGTCTTTCCATATACTTTACTTTCCTCAGTCGTTAGGACAATCCCGAAAGCTCGGGAGAACATTGCTATCCCCATTTTACAGCTGGGGAAACTGAGACTCAGATGTGAGGTTAGGGTCATGCGGCCAAGTTCAAAAACTGGTAAGTCAAAGAACTAGCCAGTGAAAAGAATGTGGACTCAGTTTCCCATAATGACATCCTGCCTTCTGAGATTATCCAAGACAACCTGTGACAAGTGAATACAATTTATCGCTATTCTTTTGAATATCTGTGAGGCCCATGAAACATCCGAGTTAAGAATTTTAGATTTTTCAGAGGGGAAACTATTTTTCCTGTTTACATGGCTTAGAGTTAGAAGAAAACGCTATTGTCATCTTCTCCAAGCTTAAAACAGTAGGTACAGCTAAAAGTAGTTTACTCAGCTGCTGAACGGAGTCTGCAGGGGGCACATTCAGGCCTGCCATCTTTAAAGCGCTCTCCTACCCGCATGTGTCACACCCCTGCTGACAAATCACCCTCCTTCCCCGTTACTGAGGTAACTGTGAGCAGGGAGATGGGGTGTCCATGGAAAACAGCAAGAGGGGATGGCAAGTCCAAAGCTTTGAAGTTCAGATGCAAGAAGACATAAATCCTGCTCTGGAAGGTCTGAGAAGCCCTTATCCAGCAATAACAGTCCTATGGACAGTTCTGTGGGAGGAGCAGCCTGGGCCCGAGGAAGCACAGGACAGATGCTCCTCAGAGCAGCACCCTCGAATGAAGATGCTGTGGGAATTTCGGGCGTGAGGCTGCCCCTGAGGCAAAGAGCATCGGTGCGTGGGCTATTGCCACAGGTCCCTTGCTGTTACTTACAGAGCTTCAATGATACACACAACGTTTAAGCTCTTGTAACAAAGACGGAGAAATATACAAGAGCAAGTGGGGGGGGGGGGTGGCACAGAAGGCCAGCTTCCAAAAATAGGTGAGAGAAAGCAGAGAAAAGGAAAAAAGAGAAGGGCATGGGTTGAAGAGGGTGGACATGAATCAAAAGCTAAACATGGGAAGAGTGTTGCTAAAAAGAAAGATAATAATTACAATGTGGAAGAAATTAAATGTCCAGGGAGAGTGGACTCAGAGAGCCCAAGTGTCTATCTTGTCTCTGCTCCTAAGAATTCCTGTTTGTGCCGCTCCCCTGGCTGCATAGTAAGGACAAGGCCGTCCTCACTGTGTAAGAGCCCCGTGGGGTTCAGGGGTTCAGGAACCTGGTCCAGCAGCTGAGGGCAGGGAGAAAACCCTGCTCACTGGCAGTCAGACAGTTTCAGATTTAGATGATTAAATCCGGGACACTGAGGAAGGGAGGTGAGGTAGAGCATGGACTTAAGATAACTGGACTAAGTGGAGAGAGAAACAACAAATATTTCCTGTGCTTTCTGTACACACGTATGCGCCAAGAGCCTCTCTATTCCTTGGGAAGCCTGGAGAGGCGGGTCCTGTAGCTGACGGCACGGAGCCTAGAGAGGGTAAGTGCATTAAGGTCACAGGTATTAAGTGGGCTGACCAGAACTGAAAGTCAGAGCCCGGACTCTTAGCCACCACATTTCTCAAAAGCAGTCAAGAAAGGTCCAAGGCACAGGTTGAAATGACTGAGCAAAGGCTCAGAGTAAGGTAAGGGATCACAATGTACTGCACGTAAATGCCAAAGTCGGGCGGAAACAGAAAACACATGAATGGACTCAGGGCTGGCACAGGATCCTATCAGGGTACGGAGAGGAAGCGGGGAAGTGTGTGAGAGGGATCCGAGAGGGACTGCCCAGTCTCGCCCTATCCCTGCTCCTAGGCAGGACACTCTCAATGAGACTGAGCCCACCACTGACACGCAGTCACACAGCCATGGTGAGGAACTTTCAGAATCACAGCTTTAAGAAACAACTGTGCTGGCTCACCCTCAATGCTTCCAATAGCTCAGGTATTTAAGAGCCACGATTTATGGCAAGTCAATGAAACGGTTCTGGTCTGACCCACATCTATTTACTTTTCTTCAGTGACACATGGCTTTCTTAGTCTACCACCTCTGTGAAAGTGTAGCCTCCAGCAAGATGCACCTGAGTTCCCTGTGTGAAAAACAAGGATGCTCCTCTACAGGGTTGAGGTCTGTTATTCCCATCTAAAATATAGTCACCTCCCAACAGAGTCCTAGGGTCTGGCCAATCTGACCACAGCTGGATTATTTGGACCCTCCCACTGAATGATAGACACTCAATTGAGCATATTATAAAAGAAAATGCTGAAACAAGATAGAGATATAATTTTGAATGAATTTATAGCCTGTTTTGTTCGCAACCAACTCATAGAGCCATGTTTCATGGCGAATATGCATTCCATATTTAAGGATACAACAGTATTATTCTCAATGTGATCCCAACTCAAGGACATGAGTTTCCTTATATTGTGATCATCCTGGACAAATGAAACTCTCAACAATGGACCACACATGATTGATCTCATCCAAGCCACTCATTAGACTTTTAGAATTAGTGTTTGTGGATGAGGTCAACCATGTTTGGACCATCCCATCGCACAGCCTCCAAGGCACCTATCCTTGTCAGTGATATTCCATCCGGCCGTGGAGCAGACGGCACTAGGGGCAAACACAGTGGGTTTCTCTCCTTTGCCCTTGAAGAAGGTCAGGGGGCATCTCAGTTCCTGATTTTGACTTTTTCTGACAAATGCTATCCATCAGAGTCACACTGCCCTGGATAAAGTACAACTGTGCTTACTACTAGCCACTTCAGTAGGAAAATGTTCTTCATAAATGGAATTTATAGGTTTGAAGCAAGCAGATTTTTGAAATATTTGATAAGGTGAGTCTGTGGTTTGTTCCTTTACTTCTTCATAACATATTCCTTTGCCATTTATGGGTCTGGACTTAATGTTAAATTAAGATACAAAACAACATTCATACATTGGTGAATCAACTTTATGCAATAATGAAAATTCAATTTTCAAATGGGATGAAAGTCAAAGGAGTCAATCATTTTAGAAAATTAGATAGTAAAACAAAGATTTGTATTTTTCCTTATGCATATATCATATGCAGAGGATTATGTTTAAAATTTTATCACGAAAAGACAGAAAAGAAGTAGGATTTGAAAAGATAACGCTACAACTCAGATAAACTACTACTACTACTACTCACACACACAGATTTGAGTAACATAGGTGAATAGACATTATCTATAATAAAAGCATAATATGCTAATTAGACCAGACAGCTGAACAACCTTCTGGACGTCCTTCCGGATGAAGCCAGGGCTGCGATGAATTCCGTGCATCGGGCCTCTAGTTACTATATAATCAGATAAGTTCTCATTGATTTTATGCCACTTGATATTACCCAAATTTCATCTCAAGGACTAGCATGGCATGAAGAGAAGGTTCAAATATCAAAAAGACATTTTATCTTCAACAAAACAATAAAAATCACTTTGCTGTCAGAATATTAACATAGCAAGCCCATACATGGTGTTTACTACATTACTGTACTAAGTGCTCTCACATACGTTAACTCCTCACAACCACCATAAAAGGTAAACCATATTAACACCATCACAGTGGGCAGATAAGGAAACTGAGGAACAGAGAGGTTAAGTAGTTTGCTCATGGTCACACAACCAGTAAGTATAGAGCTGGGGTTTGAAAACAATCTATTTGGCTCAAATGTTACATATGGTCTTAGCTGCTATAGCAGCCATTCTCCAGTTTAGCCTGCATTGGAACCTCCTGGAAGCCTGTCAACACACAGACTGCCAGGCCCACCCTAGAGTTCCTGGGGTGGGACCTGAGAATTTGCATTTCTAACAGGTTCCAGCTGATGCTGATGCTGCTGGGCTGAGGACCACACTTGCACAGCCTCTGACCTACAGCATACCCCCCCTCTCTTATATATGGGTAGTTTTACCTTTACCTGCTTTTTAGACATAAGGTTCAAAGCTATCTGCTGTCGAGATTTCTTGCTCCTCTACTTAAACAGTGCAAAGCAAATGTGGATTGCTCCTCAAGTAATTGTCTGTCTTATGGACTGACCTTACCCTCAGGGAGTTATCAACATTGACTAATCATTGGAATCACAGGTAAGACCAAGTTCAAGGCAGTAGTAATATGAGAAGGCTTGCTTCTATGTGTCTAAGACAGGGAGAGAGCAGAAGGTAGAAGATTATTTTATACTAGGGGCCCAGTGCATGAATTCATGCACCTTGAAAGGAACTGTGGACAGCAAGGCTGCGGTAGGCACAGGGGCGGGTCATGGCCCATCCTCCGTGCCCCTGCCCGGCCCCTCCTGCTGCAGCCCCAGTCCCCTGTCTGCCGGCAGTCCTGCACCCGCTGACAGTGTGGAGCAATTGGGGCCAGCACCAGCAGCAGGTATAAGCGGGGCTGTCGCCAGCAGCAGGTGTGAGAGGTGGCTGCCAGCCCTGATCTCCCCTCAGGAACAGGGGGAGGTGGAGAAGCCCTGATGCCGCTCGCACTTGCTGATGGCACCAAGTGATCGGGGCTGGCGCCAGGCGCTGATAGTGGGTGCAAGCGGTGGCTCCAGTGCCGGCAGCAGGTGTGAGCGCCGGGCAGGACTGTGGTGCGTGAGAGAAAAGAATTTTCAGTAACCACCAGAGGCTCACCCCGATGATAGCGACTGGCGCCCTGCCTTGGTCTGGAGCCCTACTCACCTGCTCCACCATCCTGCCATGGCCAACACCTGCCATGTTCTGCGCATGCCCCCTGGTCAACGCACGTCATAGTGACCAGCTGTTCAGTTGTTCCACTGTTTGGTCTATTTGCATATTAGCCTTTTATTATATAGGATAAATTCATGGCTACCTAACCTGTCTTCTTTGGCCACGTAAACAAATGATGTTCCCAAAGACTGGGGTACACTCCAACATGCCCTGGTGACCGCACACAGATTAAACAAGGAATTCTGCACCTTTTATACAAATCTTACATGTTTTAGTTCTCATCACAATCCTACATTTCCATATCCTTATCCAATAGAGGGAAATAAAGCAGCAACAATACTGTTAATTTGTGATTTTTTAAAAAGATGTTTCACAAAATAAGCTTAACTACTACCATGGCCTGCCTCCCACAGCCCTGGCCATCCTGGCAAGGAGGTGCTTACACCAAAGCAATCCATTCCTGGGAATGAATAATATAGAAGGCATAGTTTCCAGAAATAAAAACCTATTTCCTTTTCTCTTTCATGTTTACCAAGTGGATAAGCAGTTCCCAAACAAGAGTTTCCTCTGCCCACCACACCCTGACGTCTCCTCGCTCCCAAATTTAGCATTCTTTTGAGTATATGCAATTCTTTATGACAACTTTAATTCCTCTCTGTGACATACTTTTCTATTCTGTGCCTTTACAAAGAACAGAACATACATAGGCTGAGGAACAAGGTTTGGCAGCTTCTTAAGCCTTTACTTGTTACAATTCAGGCAGCTCATTCTAAGTATAAATAATATGCACCTCACTAAAAAGATAAAACTAACTAGTTACATAACCCAAGCTGTGGGTCAGTTGTATTCTCCCCTTTTCAGGGGCAAAGGAACAAATACTGAAAAGTTCAATGCTTGCCTGAGGCCCACACTGAGTGCGCCAGAGATGATCAAGTCAGCAGTAAGATTTCAGGAGTCCCTGAGGATCATACCTGTGAAAGCCAGACACAGAAAGAGAAACAGGTGTGGCTGCACATGGTGATAAAAGGCTTTGATTTTCTCCTACCAGACCACAATGGTGTCCTCCAATCCTGGCTTTCTCAAATTTGCCCTTCTCTTCAAAACAGAAAATAGTCTCAGATATCTCACGTTTATCTCAGTGATGATAAAAGTCCACTCACTTCACTTCAGCAGGCAGCACTGAACATCCAACAGAATTCATAGAGCAATCAGTCTATAAAAAATGCCTCTCCAAGGAAACCATCCTCTGAGATCCTGGAACTGGATCAACTACTGGGTTCAGGTCTTGTTTTCAGAACTATACTATTTGGTTAATGAATCAAATATCAACATTTGTGAGGATTTATTATAAAGACTTCCAAGTAAAAATATGATACTTCAGAGATGTATGCTTCTGACTACGATGTATCAAACTAACACTCCCATTAAGAATAAGTTTAAAAAAACAAACCTGTTTGAAGTTATCTTAGAGCAACTAACACTACCAATATTTGATGAGTCAAGATCTTCGAAAGAAGGGAAATGCATGAAGGTAAGCCCTGTATTTGCTGTTGCCTTTTCATCTTAAAGCACTTGTTAACTCCTTGCATGAGGCATAGATGGCAAACATAAAGGAACAGCAGCCTAGAGTTTGGAACAATGTCACTGGCTGGGACCACTGAGTGTAAGGCAGCTAGGACTTGAAGGGCTAAGGTCCCAAAGGAAAGGAGCTGCACAGAAGTGAGCTCATAAATGTGATCTCATAGAATTTTGGGTTCACTTCCTCTAGGACCTTGGCTCTTCAAGTTCTGGCTGAGTTGAACTCCAGTATTTTGCCAAATACTAGGCTGTGTATGCATGGAGTAAGAAGCTGAGAAAACAAGCAAAAAAAAAAAAATGCTTTGAGCATAAAAAGCAAAGCAGACTTTTTGGCAGCATTACAATGCTGGGGAGTTAAACATTAGAGTTCAGAGCCCACCAAGGAAGATGGGCCTTGGAAAACAGCCTTGACCTTCAGCTGAGACCTCTACAGGGCTAACTTCTAGGAGAGAGAGAAAACCAGAAACAGATGAACCTCAACACATCCTGAAACCTAGCCTCAACTTTGACAAAAAGGACAAGGTAATCTGCTTGTATTTTGTCTGCTTTCTAGAAGAAAATAAAATCCAGTCTGGAAGATAACAGTATCTAGGACCATTTTTCATAAATAATGTCAAGAATTTAATTTTAAAAATTATCAGACATCCTAGGAAATAAAACCAAATGAGGAAAAATCAAGGGAACAAACAGATAATGGAAATAGACCCATAGGTGATCCAGATAATAGAGTTAATCAGAAACAATTTTTGAATCTGCCTTATAAAAAGAGGATAATAAATTACAAGTAGGGCCTGTTCCAGGGATGTGAGTTTGGTTTAACATCTGAAAGCCTTTAATGCAATATACCACATTAACACTAAGGAGAAAAATCATATAATTATCTCCAAAAATTCAGGAAATATTTATTTTAT
The DNA here is from genome assembly GCF_964212035.1 of Myotis nattereri. Lineage (NCBI taxonomy): Eukaryota > Metazoa > Chordata > Mammalia > Chiroptera > Vespertilionidae > Myotis > Myotis nattereri. Next base: position 128,211,953 of record NC_138077.1, on the reverse strand, counting down.
TTTATTAATTAAATCTTTATTGTTCAGATTATTACATTTGTTCCTCTTCTTTCCCCCTATAACTCCCCTCCACCCAGTTCCCACCCCACCCTCCTTGCTCCCTCCCCACCCACTGCCCTCAGCCATAGGTGCACGATTTTTGTCCAGTCTCTTCCCGCATCCCCCTTACCCCTTTCCCCCCCAAGAATAGCCAGTCCACTCCCTTTCTATGCCCCTGATTCTATTATAATCACCATTTCATTCTGTTCATCAGATTATTCACTTGATTTTCAGATTCACTTGTTGATAGACGTGTATTTGTTGTTCATAATTTGTATCTTTACCTTTTTCTTCTTCTTCCTCTTCTTAAAGGATACCTTTCAGCATTTCATATAATACTGGTTTGGTGGTGATGAACTCCTTTAGCTTTTTCTTATCTGTGAAGCTCTTTATCTGACCTTCAATTCTGAATGATAGCTTTGCTGGATAAAGTAATCTTGGTTGTAGGTTCTTGGCATTCATCACTTTGAATATTTCTTGCCACTCCCTTCTGGTCTGCATAGTTTCTGTTGAGAAATCAGCTGACAGTCGTATGGGTACTCCCTTGTAGGTAACTGAGTTTCTTTCTCTTGCTGCTTTTAAGATTCTCTCTTTGTCTTTTGCTCTTGGCATTTTAATGATGATGTGTCTTGGTGTGGTCCTCTTTGGATTCCTTTTGTTTGAGGTTCTCTGCGCTTCCTGGACTTGTAAGTCTATTTCTTTCACCAGGTAGGGGAAGTTTTCTGTCATTATTTCTTCAAATAGGTTTTCAATATCTTGCTCTCTCTCTTCTTATGGCACCCCTATAATTCGGATGTTGGTACGCTTGAAGCTGTCCCAGAGGCTCCTTACACTATCTTAATATTTTTGGATTCTTTTTTCATTTTGCTTTTCTGGTTGGGTGTTTTTGCTTCTTCGTATTTCAAATCATTGACTTGATTCTTGAAATCCTTTAGTCTGCTGTTGGGAGTCTGTATAATATTCTTTATTTCAGTCAGTGTATGCTTAATTTCTAGTTGGTCCTTTATCACAACCTCGAGGGTCTCATTAGATTTCTTGTAGATCTCATTAAGTTTATCGGCAGTTTCTAGAAAATTCTTGAAAAACCTTAAAAGTGTGGTTTTGAATTCTATATCCAGTCGTTTGCTTTCCTCCATTTCTGTCATTTGTGTCCTTTTTCTTGTCTCTGCATTTTTTATGCTTCCTGTGTTGATAAAGTGGTTTTCTGTGCTGAGTGTCCTCTGGGGCCCAGTGGTTCAGCCTCCCCAATTACCTGAGGAGGACACTCTTGGTGCACCCCCTTGTGGTCTTTGTGCACAGTCTTGTTGTAGTTAAGCCTTGATTGTTGTAGTTATCACTGGGAGGAATTGACCTCCAGGCCAATTGGCTGTGAGAATCAGCTGTGTCTGCAGTGGGAGAACTTCTGTGCTGGAGACACCCTTCTGGGCAAGACTTGCTTCAATGGGGCTTTGGTGCTCACCGAGTCTGCCCCCTGAGTGTGTCCTTTATGGTTCCACGGAGCTGCAAACTGGATGGTCCCACTCTGACCTCTGGGTTTCCTGGCTCCTGGATCTCTAGGGAGGTGCTAATCTAGCCTTTGCCTGAGGCTATCCAGCAAAAGCCTCCCTGCAGGGCTTGGGCGGGGCGGGTCCCACGGGATCAACAGGGCAGGGCCAGCAGTTCTGGCTGCTCTCAGTCCAGCCCTCAGAGGCTCTGCTTCTCAGTGTCCCGGTAATCGCTGCAAGCCCCTCAAAGAGAAAGCTGCCCTCGAGTTCCGACAGATGCCAGACAGTCTCGCTTCTCCCGTATGAGTCTGGGTCCCTAGAGACTCGCCTGGAACTGGAGCTCAGAGCCTGAGACTCCCTCCCAATTGAAAACGACAACCACGCCCTCAGCCACCAGCCCTCTCTTCATGTACCTCCGCACCTTAGTATTTTACTTCCGCACTGCGCCTCCTCTGAGTCTCGGTATGCTTTTCTCTTTCCTTCTAGTTGTAGAATTTCCACTCAGCCAGCCTTTCTGTGGTTCTGGATGATGTCCGTTCCATCTTTTAGTTGTATTTTTGAAGTGGTTGTGTGAGGCAGCAAACTCTGGTGTTTACCTATGCCGCCATCTTGGTTTCTCCCCCAGGAAAATATTTTGATAAAATTTTACACTAATTTCTAATTTTAAAGAAACCTCTTAACTAGGAATAGAGAAGAATTTCCTTAATCTAATAAAGAGTATCTACAAGAATGTTTATAGAAAACATCATCCTTGATAGTAAATTATTAAATCTTCCCTCCTCCACCCTTAGATTAGAAATCTGACAGGGATTTCCAATCTGAGGTTAGAAATCTGACAGAAATCTGAATGGAATTCAACATTGTACTGGATGTCCAGCTAGCACAACAAAACAAGAAAAAAAAACTATAAGAAATACAAAGGAAGAAATAAGACTGATACTTATAAATGACATGATTATCCCATATAATAAAAGCTTAACAGGCTAAGTGTCCAACCCTTCATTCAACCATTTGACCAGTTGCTATGATGTGCACTGACCACCAGGGGGCAGATGCTCCAACCAGTAGGTTAGCTTGCTGCTGGGGTCCAGCCGATGGGGACTGGACAAGATGGGCCAGACACACCTTAGACCCTTCTGTGGTCCATCCCTGGCCCTGAACTTGCATCGGTGAGGTCCCTCGGCCTGGCATGCACCCTCTTGAAATCTGGGACCCCTTTGGGGGATGCTGGAGAGCTGGTTTCGGCCCGATCCCCACAGGCCAGGCTGAGGGACCCTACCAGTGCACAAATCCGTGCACCAGGCTTCTAGTATTTATAGAATTTCCAAACTATTGCTCAGAAAAATTATTAGAATTTATATGTGAATTTGCAAGGTTGCTAAATAAAAGAACAATATACAAATTCAATTGTATTTCTAAATGTGAGCAAAAAACAATTAGTGAAATTTTAAAAAGCTAATAATGCCATTTATAATATCATATAAAACTTACACACCTGGACTAATTCTAATAAAAATATTCAAGAAACAAAACCACCAAATATTGATAAGTTAAAGACAGCCTAAGTAAATACAATATTCTTGGATTGGAACACTCAATATTGGTAAGAGTTAATTTCTCCAAAATTGATGGGCTTCTGAAATTCCAATCAGAAGCCCATCAATTTTATTTTGTGGAAATTGAAATGCCTATTTTACAATTTATATGGGAATGCAAAGGTCTATAAATAGCCAAGAAAATCTCAAGGAATAAAATTATAGAACGTACACACCAGACATCAAGCCTTCTTTAAAAACTAAAAGAACTAAGAGTACAGTATTGGTGGAAGAAGAGAAAAATTAACCAATGGAACAGAATAAAGATCCCAGAAATAGACCCACACATATGTGATCACCTGATTCAGGACAAAGATACCACTGAAATAAATGGAAAACAAAATGTATTTTCAATAAGTGCTACTAGACCAATTAGGTTATTCTATTCTTACACAGCCGGTATATCTAATCAACTTCAATAGCTCAAATATCTGCTACTGTAGTTTAGTTCATTCTGCTGAGCTAAGCACTTCCATATCCCATTGCCTCCTGGGCATCTCTACCACGACTCAAACATGTCCAAACCAGACCTTATCTCCATTCCTCTTCCTGACTTATTCTTGTGGTGCCTAGCTCTCTGTGAGTAGTTCAGAGTAGCATATCAATCTAACCATTCTGAGAAAATGTGTATTGGCCCTTTGACAGTTATTTTCTCTCCTTGGACAATTATATTCTATCTGCAAAATAGGTCAGAATTGGTGAATTTTGTCAAATATTTAGTTTAAGCAATAACTCACTGTGGTCTTTTTTCAGGACCCTGGGCTGGCTCTGGGCTGTCCTAAGGAAACCTTTCTCAGTTTGAAAACCAACTCTCCAGTAGCACTGCCTTGTTTCCTAGATTCAGAGATGCGTTTCTTCACTTCCTAAGGATTCTGAAATTAGGATAAAACATACAGGGCTAGCAAAGTAGGTTTACAGTTGTTCGTATGGAAAATAAAACAATAATTAACAAATAGTAGAAGAATCAACTCTTTGTTTCACATACTCACAACTGTAAACTCCTTTTGCCCCACCTTGTAGGAACCAAAGTTAAAAAAGTATATATAAAAAAAAAAACCACTTTGCCTATTTGCAAACAGAGAAGTTGTGATACTGTTTATACCAGGAATAATGAATTTTAAACTTGGTAATTATTTCTTCTTTAAATGCACCATAGATAGAGCATGAAAAGTTATCAGCCCTAACCAGTTTGGCTCAGTGGATAGAGCATTGGCCCAAGGACTGAAGGGTCCCAGGTTTGATTCCAGTCAAGGGCAGATACCTTGGTTGCAGGCTCGATCCTCAGCCCCAGTTGGGGCGTGTGCGGGAGGCAGCGCCTCGATCAATCGATGTGTCTCTCTCACGTCGATGTTTCTCTCTCTCTCTGTCTCTTCCCCCACACCTACAACTCTGTTTAAAAATCAATGGAAAAATATCCTCGGGTAAGGAGTAACACACACAAAAACAAAAAAAAAACAAAAAAAAAAAAGGAAAGGAAAGTTATCATATACACAAAAGATAGACTATCACTGCTAAGCAATGCAATCACCAAAACAAATGGAACAGAACATGGTATTTCAAAACTTGCAGAGGCAAATGCAGCCAATTCATGGACCAATAGGACCCTCTTTCAGACACTGAACGTGCTCCTCTGTTAAAATTTCTGGCTGGCTCTCAGGAGATGCTCTTTGACTTCTAAGTACACAAAACCAATTAAAACCAGTAAACATATGTCTTTTAGCCAAATAAGAAATGTACACCAACGTGATATTTTTTAAAGGCCTCAGAATTGTCTTATGAATCTAAAGGTGCCATAGAAGTAAAGATCATGCTACATCTTATGACAAGCAACATGCTACCATGATGCTACTATATATGAGTAGGAAAGGTCAACATTATTCAGAGTATCTAGGTATGAAGTCAGCTTAGTATGTGTGAGATGCAGAAGACAATGGTGAAGTAAATGGACAAATGTATAGTACTGTGAATAAGTACAAATACTTCTGTATACATTTATTCTAGTCTTCCTTCCCCTACATACCCCTCCTCTAGAAAAGCTGCTAATAGATCAATGCTTGGTCTATAGATCAACAAAGGTTTGCAAATGTTTTCCATAGGAAGGTCTTGAAGGTCAATGTACCAGGGCCTGAATTCTAAAACACATTTTCACCTCCAAGAGAACTGTCTCAGTTGCTATCCAAACAGAAGCATCCTTGGATGTTCCCATCAAGCCAAGGAGATGGAGATGTGGAGCATGCCCGTAGGAGACTGCTTACTGCTTTCTGGCATTTTACCTTTATCTTGGGACTGTCCTCACATCATCGGGCTGACTTTTGGGAAGCATAGCAGACAAGTTTAGGCATAATTTGGACTTGGCAAAATTCCTATGTACCACGTTTCATTCGCTAATAGGTAATATGCCTGTCCTGCTTAACTGATGGGCTCATGGTTAAATCCTAATGAGGGAATATATGAGAAGGTCTTTTCCAAACTCTAACTACTATGTAAATGCCAATTTTTACTAGTGTCATCATAAAAACATAATGATTTATAACACCAGATGTTAACACCAAACTCATCTTAAAGTGTAAACTGCACACCATAGCACAGGACACATTTACAAAACCAAGTACAAAGGCACCCTGGACTCCTCTGGTTTAGCTGTCACTCTCCTGGGGGGTTAATTCCACTCTGATCTATGGGTTGCTTAGACCTTTTCAGGACTTAGATTCCATCTCAGAGCTTATTCTCAGGTTTTGAATAAAGTATCACATGTTTCCCTGTTCTTACTCAAAGCACCATCTAGTCAAGTAATCCCTTTTTTAACTTACCTGGTTTAATGATTTCTTACCAGTCTGAGGAATATGTTTCTGTAGCAATCACAGCAATGACTTAGCTTCCAAGAATCTTCCCTGACCCTCCCTGAGTTGGGCCTCCTAGCTGCCCTTTATACCAGGAGGCCCAACACATGGCTTATTCTGCCTCAGCTGTGTATATGAGGGCATTGAAACACCTGCCTTTCTTTTCTCTTTTGCAAGGAGGCCAACTATTTTGCAACACACACACTTTTTAAAGTAAGTTAATCCATCAAGAACTACAAATTTCACTGGAACACAGATTAGACAAATAAGTTTCTTTACAAGCCTGGAGAATTGTTTTCGGCCAAGACATCCCAGTCATAGGCTTAACTCTGAGGCCCCTGCAAGAACATGAGGGGACAGCAGGAGGCCTGGCCCCTGGCCCACCCACAAGAAAAGAAAATATCCTCCTGGCCAACCAGAACCCTTCAAAGCATGAAATTCTCCCAATTTCCCCAGTATCTTCCCTTTTCCTGTACATAAAAATTAAACACGCCCAGTCATGAAATATCTCCATCCTAGAAGGCGGAGAAACTGCAACTCCACTTTGACAGAGTCATCAAAGGTTGGGGCAGTTGGGGATTTTGTTTTCCAAACTCACTGCTGGCCCCGAGGAGGTATGACACCACCATCTGAAGCACAAGGCAGCTGCTCATTTTTGGCTGAAGTTCAATATAAACCTTACAAATGGTCTGCTAGCTCTCTTTTTAAAAATAATAATTAAAAAAGAATTTTATAGTCACAAAACCCACAATCTAGTGTTTTCACTATAAAGCTTTTCCTGGAGGCCAGAGAAAGCCATGTATTCTGACAAAGTTCTGAGCCAAAAAGGTACCAGGAGGTTATTTCCACCAGAAAAATATAACGGGACAGATAATGAGGCAGGTTGAAAATCAACAGCTCAAGCAGTTCCAAAGACTCACTGAATACCAATTCTCCCTGAAGTATCAAAAGATGAAAATCTAGCAACAAATAGTTTACTTTTCAAAAGAGGCCCTTAGCAGTTAAGTCATCGAGTATGCTTTTATTTAGGAGTGAAAATAAGACATCAACAAACTTCCCATTCATTCTGAAATTTTGGTTAGTTATAAAGAGACCACAATGACTATATTTTACTTATTATTTAACCATTCCAGCAAGAATTCACATACAGCCATCAGTGTGTATGTTCAACACCATGATGGTCCTCCAAACCTGGCAAGTGTCCTTCCTTCTTCCTTATTTATTTCCCTCCTTAGAGATTTGAATATACATTAGGGCCAAATGTTGAATGGTGTTCTCAAAACTAAAATAAACTTTTTATGGGACAAGTTAACATTTGTTATTATTTTGGTGTGCATATTTGTGACAGATCCACACACAGACTTACAATTTCAGGATAAATTAAAGTCTTTCCCTAAACCTTTGGACATTCTTAGGAAGTCAATAGAGTTCCGAGAACTGGAGCAAGAATGTGCACTTGGTTTATAAAGCCAAAGCTAGCAAGTCCCTCATACAGCCTGTAAGTGTGGGGTTCCCTACCCATCTGCATTCTCTTCCTTCCACTTTTATCTTCATATCTGATTCGCTGGTCCCACCTCATGCACACTGAAAAGTCTACAGCATCGCTAATCTACTGTGCACCAGCACTCCACCCTCCCCAAACTACTAAACTGACCCCTAAATAGGAAGCAAAATTCAAGGTCGTTGGCTTGTTTTCTGTGTGCTATAGGTTTGAACTAACTGCTGTAATACTTCACTCTTTAGCCCTTCCTCTAAATATCACTCCATGGAAGTCTTTTTTCTTTCATTGCTAGGAAGGTCCATGAATGTATTTGTAGTTATTTTATAAAATGACTTGGCCTCACTTCAGAAAATCAGAGTAATGCAAACACAGGGGGAAAAAAAGTCCATATTCCCTGTATCGAAATGATAAAAAATACATTTCACACACACACACACACACACACACACACTCATTTACTCAAAGACATATCATGCATATGTATAATATATGTGTATGCACAAATACGTAGCCTTTTTTTCACTTGAATTAATATCATTTGTAAGCATCCTTACATAATTTTCATGTGTGAATTTATTTTAGCCATCCTCCTCCATCATTCAAAGCAGGGTCTAAACAACAGTGGGAAACATTTTATCCCCAATAAGTCACATGTTTTCCGATCACAAAGGATGCATAGTAAATACTGTCTAGTGGCTTACTTGAGAAAGGAAAACCATTTGGAAAGTCTTCAATTTAACAGCAAAACATCTTCCTGCTGGCTAAACACTACCATTTAGAACACGCCCCTCATCATGCTCATGGACAAGCCCTGAACTCGGATCACCTACCACAGACATACTCGAAGTTATATGATGACAGGGTGAGAAACGGGGGCCAGCCCCACCCTTGGGCTTCCTTGAGCCTTCATACCTGTGCTGATGCTCCTGTAAGACTTGATAAATGCTGATAAGAAAAGTTTGGTTTTTAAAACTCCCCACAACACAGTCCTTGTAGATTCGGAATTCTGCAGCCGTCACCGCCTCACCCTCAGGAATCTGGGATAAGTTGAACTTGAACTCTTTGTGGTGTCGCTGGCGAGGGGAGAACTCCTTGTCGTACTCCACTATAAGATTAAACAAGAGAGAGTGACAACTATTGTTACTTGACTAGGTGCCACAGGCTCAGCTCAAAAGAAAGTCTCCCATTTTAATTCATAAGTGGATTACAGGTTACCAATGGCTCATAGAGGATTGAGGTGATGGAGAGAACATTGGCTAGGCTGTCAGGCAGACTGGGATTAAAATCCTTCATTTTACCCAAGGATTAAATAAAATGCTTACATTTTCTTTCATTTAAATACTTTAAATACTTAGTCTCACTCAGTTGCATGAAAGCAAGTTATTTAAACTCTTGGCTTCTTCACAGGGAAGTTGTGAGAATTAAGAAAACAATAACACATCAGGTGATCCTGGCCCTGATCCCCACTCGCCACCCCCCACCCCGCCTTCCTGCGGCTCTGCCCCTCAGACCATCAGCAGTGGACAGGACAGGGGTAGCCCTGAGCCTGCCTTAGGCATCGATCGTGCTGTGGGGAGGACAGTGAGCAACGCATTTGCCTAGGCCTGAAGCTCCACGTGTCCTCAAGCTGTGCCTGCTGCTCAGTGGAAGTTTTTGTTGAAGGGTTTAGGGTAAAGCTTCATGGAAGATGCTGCTCTGATAACGTTCACTGCCCTTCCTGTGCAGGTGGACCCTGCGCGCCGTGAACGGCTGGAGTATCCGTTTGATCTGCACATAGAACCAAAGTATGAAAACAAAGATGAGGAAGCCAATCACTAATGGGCAACTTGCTATTTTCCAGTGCTGTTTCTTCACATTGGGAAAGGATGGAGTCTAAAACCTGTTTGTGTGTTTTTTTAATGAAATCTTTTCCCTGCTTGAAGAGAAGCCAAATTATGAAAAACTGCAACTACTAATTACCATTTTCAGTCAGCTTTCAGATGCCTGAGTGGAGTCTGTGTGAGAGAAATGGTATCAACCTCAGATGCTTAACCCATGATCCTTATAAAGAAAAACAGAGCACCCCCCTTCCCACCGTGAACCCTCGCTCTCTCCCCAGAGTTCAGAAACCGTCTGCCCTGCTGTTCCTGTGAGTTATTTTCTGAATGGCAACACAGTAAAATCTCATGAGCAAAGTAATCCTTTATGACAAGGTTTTCCCAAGGGCTTGTGGGTAGAAAAAAAAATCAAATTATTTGCCACCTTTGACTGCCCACTTTCTCCCACGTGTGTTGTTCTCCATAATCACCAGAGAAAAGCTTTGGAGATTTAGCCTCTTTAAAAAAAAAGCTAATAACTCTTTATAAGAACCTAAGACCTTGATGGCATTTGCAGAAGCTAAGGAAAGGTAAGCCATCTGTAGGCATGAGGTTTTAAATAAAGAATTGTTGAAACTGCCCTGTGACTATGCAACAAATCCTTTAGATTCAAGTTCTCTCTCTTTTTTCTTTAATTTTTGGGGTTAATAAAAGGACAAGCTTTGGCTTATGTAAGAGCTTGAATATAAGTAAAAAAAGGTCTAACCAGAAAGTAAACCATAGTTTAGTCCCAACAAGAGAGCAGGTTTTCTAATTAGTGGCTAAGCATGAAAAGCAATATTGTTGGGGAGTTCACCCGAGGCCACCCACACATGACGGTGTATCACTTTCCCCTAAAACTGATCTGCCTTTTAAGTTTGATATGTTATCATCAGTGGTTAAAAAGGGAATCGAATCTGATTTCCCAAAGAGACTTTCTAAAAAATAGTCGCACAGCTCTTCTAAGGGCCTTTTGGGTGCTTAAATTTTAATGTCACTAAATGAAAAAATATTTTTAAGATTCACTTGAAAGAGAATGCTTAAGAATTTCTAAAAGAAGTCTTTCAATTGCCCTTAATGTAAACAATTAGAAAGAAAAACATAGGTAGTAAAGAAAGATAGAAGATAGTAATAAGATATTTCAGTTAAGAAGGAGAGAAAGGGACAGACATGTCAATAAATGAGAAATGTGGTAGCTAGTCTTTGGAGAGATGCACCACCTCCTTGTATTCATAGCCTTGGGTGGTCTCCCTGCTCTGGGCTGGCCCTGTGACCATCTTTGGACCAACAAAATGCAGCAATGGTGGTGCTGAGTGACTTTCTATGCTAGGATGTAAGTTTTAAACTTTCTTCCATTTATGTTTCTTGGAATGCTTGAGTGAGGAGAGATAGCCACAATGTACAAAGTCCAGCTACTCTGGAACTTCCATGCTGTGAGGAAGCCCAAGCTAGCCATGTAGAGAAGCTGTGTGGTGCATGGAGAGATAAAGGAAAGGGGAGAGGGGAGGGAGGGAAGAGCCCAGTCAGTCTAGGAAGCCTTAGCTGAGGCACCAGGCATGTTGTAAAGGTGCCATCTGAGAGGTCCAATCCAGTGGAACCTTTGGATGATTCACACCCCAGCCACCATCTGACTACAACTGCATGAGAGACCTCGAGAGAGAACCACCCAGTCGAGCTTAGTCATTTCACAAGAATGTGAGACTAAAGCATTATTGTTTTACGCCACTTTGTCTTGGGTGACTTGTTATACAAGAAGGAAGGGAGGACAGGAAAGGATAAGACAGGAAGATCAAGAGAAAAGGGAAACTTGACCTTGCTAGGAAAGAGAGAAATTGCATGATATTCTTAAGGATAAGGATTTCAAAATGCTGGGAGTCAACATCTATATATATGTAAAAGCCTAAGCGACCTGCCAACCAGTAGCTATGATGCACACTGACCACCAGGGGGCAGACGTTCAACACAGGAGCTGCCCCCTGGTAGTCAGTGCGCTCCCACAGCAGGAGTGCTGCTCAGCTGACCGACAGGCACCAGATGCCAGGCTCACAGCTGGCGAGAGCAGCTGCTGCGACACAGCCTCTCCTGCCTCCGCAGCAGCACTACTGAGTGGCAGTAAAGGCAGGCACTGCAGGGCCGGGATGAGCGGGAGCTGCGCAGCACCTGCCCGGGCTTGGCTTCCTCCCTAGCTGTATGTACTACTACATCCCCTGAGGGGTCCCGGATTGTGAGAGGGCGCAGGCCAGGCTGAGGGACCCCACTGGTGCACAAATTCATGCACCAGGCCTCTAGTGCAGCGGTTCTCAACCTGTGGGTCGCGACCCCTTTGGCGGTCGAACAACCCTTTCACAGGGGTCGCCTAAGACCATCCTACATATCAGATATTTACATTACGATTCATAACAGTAGCAACATTACAGTTATGAAGTAGCAACGAAAATAATTTTATGGTTGGGTCACAACATGAGGAACTGTATTTAAAGGGCCAGAGGTTGAGAACCACTGCTCTAGTGTATGAATAAGAAGGAATCCTGGCAAATCCTTACAGACACATGTGAAGGGAGAGATAAAGAATCTAAAAATGAGAAAACAGAAGAATAGTAGTTCAAAGCCTTCATTTTATTATAATGTGAATTAGAACTCATTGCTTTATGTGTGCATTTTCTCATTTCTCCTCTACCAAGACATTATCTTGAGGCACTCCGAACTTCTGCTTTTTCTTTATCTTTCTCTGCCCCATGAGTCTCTGGTTGCTATCCATTAGCTTTTACTAGTAAGTTCTTTCACCCAAACCCTTCACTCTGCTGTTTTCCAATCCCTCCCCTCTCCTCATGCCTTTTAGCTAGAAGTAGGACCACCTTCCTCACTCTCCCCAAAGTATCTCAGCCACCAGTCACTGGAGTTTGCTTGAAATTCCTGTTTTCTCCACCAATTTTTTTGCCTCCAATTGAATATACTTAATGCATTTTGTTAATGTCTCAGAGATATACAAAAAACTAAGCACAATTAGGTCACTTACCCACACATGCGTTTGAAGACCACAGTGGTGAAATAGTAATATTTCTAGTGAGCTTAGTATTCCCCCTTCAAGTTGTATGATTCTGAACTCCTTAAATTTCAGAGAGTTCACAAAGTCTGAGAGAGGGCTGAGCTCTGAATTCAGTGCTCACTACCTATTTTGCAGCCTCTAGCATTTGGCTTCTCAACAGTGCTGCCACTTGTGGTAAACAATTAAGTGGTAGCTAAGAGTGTTGATGAAGTGTCAAACTGCCAAGCTGGTTTCAGATTCCAGCTCCCTTTCCTCTTACTTAATGTGATGCTGAGCAAGATATTAGTCAAATTTCCAGTTACCAGTTAAATGGGAATAATAACATTTCTGAAGATATGGCAATCTATACAAAATAGTCAATGGTAAAGGAAGTGCTCAATAAATGTTACTTGTAATTATCATTAGCTGATATTTGAGAATCTGGCTCCTCTGAGCTTAGATTATATTGTTGCTGACTAATTCAAATTTATTCATGAGTCTGTAGATAGGGCTGATTAACTTCTGCTAAATTAGCTTTTTTAATTAGAGATTCGTTCTGTGAAAAGGGCAGTAAGTGAAATCACCATATTGAGTATCATCAGCCATGGTGTTTGGCTAATGGATACAGTGCTGTGTTCTCCGAGGCAATAATTGCTAGAATTTTTCATTTCAAGGGCTAGTGAAAATATGTTTAATGGTGGTGACCTTACACAAGGTCACCTACTTTCTCTGTTTACTATTTGTAAGTACAATAAAACAAGATAAAAAACTATGCTCTTAGATTGTATGATTTGATTCCTAAAGGTCCTTCTAACACCAATTTTTTTAAAAAAGGACATAATTGAAGAATACATGAAATAGTTTAATTTAGCTTTATAAAACTAACCCTATTCTTTCTTTTTGTCTCAGACTATATCATTTGAAATTTCAGACCAGGTCCAGACCTTTGGCCAACATGTAGGGCCACATGACTATGGAATAAAAGTTAAGATTTAAAAATGTAAATTATGTACTATACATACAAAAAATATAGGTAATTTATGGAGGTAACAAAGCACAATAATAAGCACCAAGAGAACCAGCACTCAACTTAAAAACTGCCACCTGACCAATACCATGGTAATCCTCCCTGATGCCACCAATGGTACCTCATATCAGAATAGTGTCTAGAGAGAAACCAAGATGGCGGCATAGGTAAACACCGGAAATTGCTGCCTCACACAACCACTTCAAAAATACAACTAAAACACAAAACGGACATCATCCAGAACCACGGGAAGGCTGGCTGAGTGGAAATTCTACAACTAGAAGGAAAGAGAAAAGCACACTGAGACTCAGAGGAGGTGCAGAAGTAAAGTGCAGAGGTATGGAGGCACGCATGGAAAGGGCTGGCAACTGAGGACACGGTTGTCTTTTTCAATTGGGAGGGAGTCTCAAGCTCCCGACTGCTCTGAACTCCAGTTCCAGGTGAGTCTCTGGGGACCCAGACTCATACGGGGAGAAACCGGACTGTCTGGCATCGGTTGGAACTCGAGGGTGGCTTTCTCTCAGAGGTGCTTGCAGCGATTACCGGGACACTAAGACACAGGGCCTCTTAGGGTAGGACTGAGGAGCAGCCATAGCTGCTTGCTCCGCCCTGTTGATCCCCTGAGACCCTGCCCCACCCAAGCTGTGTGCAGAGGCTTTTGCATATAAAAGGCCTGGCCCTTTGCAATCTGAAAATTACCTAACAAACTGAAGCTGGGTCAGAGAGACCCAGAACATCCAAAAGAAGGCCCAAGGCCCCACAGAAGCTTACATTGCTTCACAGCTGGGCCTCATCTGGGCACCACTAAACCCCAAACAAAGAAGAGGAATCTGCAGATCTCTCCATAGCTCCTGCTGGGTAGCCTCAGGAAGAGGCTAAATTAGCACCTCCTTAGAGATCAAAGAGCCAATATACCCAGTGGTCAAAGTGGGAACATCCAGATTACAACTCCTCAGATCCATAAGGGACACACTCATGGGGCAGACTCAGTGAGTACCAAAGCCCCACTGAAGAAAGTCTTGCCCCAGAAGGGTGTCTCCAGCACAGAAGTTCTCGCACTGCAGACACAGCTGATTCTCACAGCTAATTGGCCTGGAGGTCAATTCCTCCCAGTGATACCAACAACAATCTAGGCTTAACTACAACAACACTGTGCACAAAGCCCACAAATGGGTACACCAAGAGTGTCCACCTCAGGTAATTGGGGAGGCTCAGCCACTGGGCCCTATAGGATACCTAGCACAGAAAGCCACTCTATCAACACAGGGAAGCAGCAAAAATGTGGAGACAAAGAAACAGGTCACAAATGACAGAAATGGAGGAAAGCAAACTACTGGATATAGAGTTCAAAACCACACTTCTAAGGTTTTTCAAGAATTTTCTAGAAACTGCTGATAAATTTAGTGAGACCCTCAAGAAATCTAGTGAGACCCTCGATGTTATGAAAAAGGACTAACTAGAAATTAAGCATACACTGACTGAAATAAAGAATATTATACAGAGTTCCAATAGCAGACAAGAGGATACCAAGAATCAAGTCAAAGATTTGAAATATGAAGAAGCAAAAATCACCCAACCAGAAAAACAAAATGAAAAAAGAATCCAAAAATATGACGATAGTGTAAGGAGCCTCTGGGACAACTTCAAGCGTACCAACATCCGAATTATCGGGGTGCCAGAAGAAGAGAGAGAGCAAGATATTGAAAACCTATTTGAAGAAATAATGACAGAAAACTTCCTCTACCTGGTGAAAGAAATAGACTTACAAGTCCAGGAAGTGCAGAGAACCCCAAACAAAAGGAACCCAAAGAGGACCACACCAAGACACATCATCATTAAAATGCCAAGAGCAAAAGACAAAGAGAGAATCTTAAAAGCGGCAAGAGAAAGAAACTCAGTTACCTACAAGGGAGTACCCATACGACTGTCAGCTGATTTCTCAACAGAAACTATGCAGACCAGAAGGGAGTGGCAAGAAATATTCAAAGTGATGAATGCCAAGAACCTACAACCAAGATTACTTTACCCAGCAAAGCTATCATTCAGAATTGAAGGTCAGATAAAGAGCTTCACAGATAAGAAAAAGCTAAAGGAGTTCATCACCACCAAACCAGGATTATATGAAATGCTGAAAGGTATCCTTTAAGAAGAGGAAGAAGAAGAAAAAAGTAAAGATACAAATTATGAACAACAAATACACATCTATCAACAAGTGAATCTAAAAATCAAGTGAATAAATAATCTGATGAACAGAATAAACTGGTGAATATAATAGAATCAGGGGCATAGAAAGGGAGTAGATTGACTATTCTCGGGGGCGGGGGGAAAGGGGTGTGGAGGGTGCAGGAAGAGACTGGACAAAAATCGTACACCTATGGATGAGGACAGTGGAGGGGGGATAAGGGCAGAGGGTGGGCTGGGAACTGGGTGGAGGGGAGCTATGGGGGGAAAAAAGAGGAACAACTGTAATAATCTGAACAATAAAGATTTAATTAAGAAAAAGAATAGTGTCTAACATTCCTTTGCCTTTTAAAAACTAACAGTTTTACTATGTATATGTGTCACTAAATCATAGAGTGTTTAGTTTTTCTTTTATCCCTTAAAGCCATCTCTCAGCCATGATGGAAGTATTACATGGAAAATACAGGCATGGTCACAGCTAAGAGTGAAGGTAGACTAGGCGGATGACCACACTATCTTCTGTGGGTAAGACATGGCTGCTCTGCAGGCAGTGGCTGACAAGTCCTCTCCTTCAACTCTACCTCATATAGATCTATTAAAAACATGGGCACTTTCTCAACAAGTGTTGGTAAGGATGTGAGGGAAGTGCATTGCTGGAGGGAATGTAAAATGGTGCAGCTGCTATGGAAAACAGTGTGGCAATTCCTTAAAAAATTAAACATAGAATTACCATATGATTCAGCAATT
The DNA here is from genome assembly GCF_964212035.1 of Myotis nattereri. Taxonomy (NCBI): domain Eukaryota; kingdom Metazoa; phylum Chordata; class Mammalia; order Chiroptera; family Vespertilionidae; genus Myotis; species Myotis nattereri. The sequence continues at coordinate 128,195,679 of NC_138077.1, read as the reverse complement.
CCACTTCTGGGTATTTATCCCAAAAAAGTGAAAGTAGGGACTCAAGCAGATATTTCACACCCATGTTCATAGCAGCATTGTTTACAAAAGCCAAAAAAGGTGGAGGCAACTCAAGTAACCATTGACAGATGAATGGATAAACAACATGTACTAGTAGCATATACTTACAATGTAATATTATTCAGCCCTAAAAACAAATGAAATTATGACATATGCTACAACATGGATAATTCTTGAAGACATTATGCTAAATGAAAAAAGCCACAAAGACAGAATGTAGAATTGTGGTTGCCAGGGGAGTACTTGTTTAATAGGTGCAGAGTTTCAGTTTCGGAAGATGAAAAACTTCTGGAGATGGATGCTGGTGATGATTTAACAAGAATGTGAATACATTTAATGCCATAGAACTGTACACTTAAAAATTGCTAAAGTGGTAAATTTTGTTATGCATATTATACTAGGAGGGGAGAGAGAGAGAGAGAGACCGCAACTGAGGGGAAGGGAAGGAACTTGCAATCCAGGTATGTGTCCTTGACTGGGGATCGAACTCATGACCCTTCAGTGTGCAGGCCAATCCTCTAAACACTGAGCAACATGGGCCAGGGCTAATTCTAATACTTTTACTTGTGGATTCCTTTTTTCTTGATTCATCTTATTGGAGGTAATTTTCTGTTTTCTCTCTCTATTGTTTAATTTTATTCTAATAAAGATATTTTTTTAAAAAAGTCTTTATTACATATGCCCTCTTTCCCCCCCCACTGACCACCTCCAATCCCCCTCTGCCCCTCACCCCAGGCCTTTAGCACCCTATTCTCTGTGCCCATGGCAATAAAGATATTTTAACAGAGGCATTTTCTGAATATCATCCCACAAAGTCTGAATTATTTCAATTACATTTGTCTAGAGAAAAATAAAGATACCATCTATTTTAATTGCAAATATAAAATAGAAAAGAAAGAGGAGATAGGGAAGAAAAAGAATAGAATAATCTCTCTATTTAATACATTTAAGAGTAGTCACATATTCATTATTTTCCACTAACTGGATTCATTCAATATTTAATTCAAATTCTACATTTTCCAAATGCTTCATGCTTCTCCTTATAGTTACACATCAAAGTTGAAAAACTTGAAACTCTTTCTTTTAATTGCCATTCCAGCAGCTACTGTAAACAAGTGTTCATGCCATGGCACATGTTTATTTAATTTTAGGCAACAAGAAGAGTTCTGGCTGGCCTTCCAAGGGCTGTGCCCACGGCAGGCTCTTGACTTTATGTTGCAAGCAACACCACTAAATTGTATATGAGATACTCAATTGAACTCTCCAACTCACATTTTAAACACAGGGAGATGACAGACTACCCTCCAGAATTCACCAAATGTTTCTAAATACTTGTATTCATGTCCTATAAAAATCACAAATATCAAGAAGAATCTATTTTCCTGGCTGCCATGCTCCAAGTGATGCCAGGAGCCGGTCCATGCTTGCTGTTTCAAAGGACCTGGCATATATGGCATACTACTGTTCTTAATATGTTTGCTCACCTTCTAGGCACTATGTGTTTTAACCAAGGTCTCTGAGAAAGGTTGTTTCCCCAGGTAGGGATTTTCCCCTGAAGTTAGGGAGGGAATAAAACCTCTTAACTAAGTGCCAGGTGGGTAATTAATCACTTTAACTACGAACAATCATGCTTAAGCTACATAATCTTTACTCCCTGGAATGGAGATAAGAAACGCCCTAACCTTTGAAATAGAGATTGATAGGATTGGAATAAACTGGTATAAATACAGATGTAAGAAGACAGAAGGAAGAGAGACAGAAATTGGCACAGAACCTACACAGAACGTTCTCTAGAGACAGAAGAACTTCGCTGGAGAGAACATGGCAAAAGATCCTGGACAGAAACTGGCCTCAGAACCTAGAGACAGAACCTAGCGAGAGAACATGGCAAAAGATCCTGGACTGAACCTGACTACAGAAATTGGCAAGAGAACCTGACTAGAACCTGGTGACTGAACCTGGCTGGAGAACCTGGACAGAACCTGGCTGGAGAACCTAGCGAGGGAACACGGCCACAGAACCTGGCTGGAGATACTAACCAGAACTTCGCTGCAGATCCTGGCTAGAGAACCTGGTGACAGAACTTGGCTAGAGAACCTCGCTATGCTGATCAACTGAACGCTGCCTCTGTGTCGTTCCTTCCTCGCCAACTCCGTCCACACCTTTGGGGACCCCTGGACCCACTGGGGCTGGACCCCAGCAAAGTGACATTTTTCTAAACTTTATTTTTTATTTAAAATAATTATACAGTTCCACAGGTAGCTTCAAAACATAGTAGAATGGATTAAGAAAATAGAGAGAGCATATGTAACATATTATATAACCCTAAGAACACTGGCATTATACTTTAACCACACACCATACTCGACTTCCACCATTTTTTACATGCTTTTTGGTATGTGTATATATAATTCTATGACATTTTATCACATGTATAGATTCCTATAACCTCCACCACAATTCAGGTACACTGTGCAAAACCACTCCTTGGGCCTACCCTTTTATCCAAATGGCTTTTCAAACTAGACCCAGCTCCTACCTTATAAAGAGCTTTAGGACAACAATAAGTGACAATGTATCTCGTTAATAATAAGGGTTAATCAAGTCATTTTTATTTTATTTTTAAAAACTCATTTTAGAACCATTCTGACATCCAAACACAGGTGTTAACATCAGTCAGGTTGGGAAGAAGCTCAATAGCTACAACCATACATGTCTGACAATGGAAATAAGTCATAGGCCTCAGCTAACGAGAGGGTACACTCAGCACCTTAATAAACGTGTCTTGAGGAAAGACTGAAACGGAGTAACTGCAGCCTTGACAGAGTTTCATTAACATCAAATAACCACATTTGTGCCTACCTATACGACTATTACAAAGAAGCAACCAGACCACATTTAGTGAAAATCAATATATACAATGTGCAATGAATAAAAAGTTTAACATCTTCATTCAAAACTCATAGGTAGGACAGCCCAGAGAGAAATATAGACTCACCTACAGTCTGATTCCAACGGGAGAGCAATAATGGGCAGAATGCCCTCCCTGACTGAGAGAATATATTCGTTATCCCAGACTATCCATTTCTCTGTAGATGACCCTGTGTCTCTCATTGATTGTATAACACCTTGGTCCTTGGTGTGCTGGAGCTTCCCTGTGTGCTTCTTTTTATTCAGTCTGCCCAGATCACATGGTACTTCGTGAATCTGTGGATTCCTATCTTTCATCAGTTCTGGAAAATTCTGAGTCATTAATTCATCAATGAGGGCCTCTCCTCCATTCTCTTTAGTGTGTCCTTCAAGAATGACAATTAGATGAGTATTAGACTTTCTTGTTCTAATTTCCATGTCTCTCTTAACTGCTTTTTTATATCATTGATCTCCTTGTCTCTTGGCTGGGCAGTTTACTTAGGTCTATGGATAAGGTCACCAATTCCTTCTTCAGCTGGAAGGCATGTTTTAAGAGCCATCTATTAGTTTGTCATTTTGGTGACTTTAAAAAAAATTCCAATAGCTCCATTTGTTGTTGCTGTGTGGCCACTTGGTCACTGTACTCTTTGTGCATTTCCTATGTAGTTGTCTTACATTTTCTCTTACTTGGTGTCTGCTTCTTAATATGTAAAATCCTTGGGGGAACTTAATCTGCATAATTTCCATCCCATCTCTCTGATGGCTTTCATTTTGGTGGTTTATTTATTTCCTTGTGGGTCTGGAGATTTTAAAGTAATTTTTGATTGAAAATAATCTTGGATGTTTAAATTGGTGTTGCTTTTCTCCCCTCAAAAGATGTTTGCTTTTGTGAGGAACACGACCAACCTGGAACCACTTATGTCCCGTTGAGGACCCTGGCTTAATTCGGGAACCTCTGGAGCAGCTTGCCCACAGGCCTGGACCTGGAGTTGGTCTCATGATCTGCAGTCGTGTTGGTATTTGCACTCACAGAAACCTGGCTTTTATGTTTGTTTGCTCAAGTTGCACGCCCAGGGAAGTCCTCAGAGATGGCCCCGAGTCCCTGACATTCATGCTGTAGACATACTTTCTCTTGTTTATCCTGGATCTAGTCATATGTCAGCAGGAGGGCCTTACAGATGATCTGGTCTACAATCCTTCCAGAATTTGAAGGCTTTATTTTATCATGTGTGTTTAGAAAATAACATTTGGAGCACGTTCCTCTTAACTCCTAAAGATATTATAAAACCTGCCTCATGTTTGAAGAGTTTGCAAACATTTTCATCTGTTTCTCAGAGTAGTCCCAGAAGATACGTAAAGCAAATATTACCATTCTCATACCAATGGAATTTGAGTCCAAAAGAAGTTAAGGGGCTGTCCTATGCCACTTACTTTTATGAATTCAACTATATTTTTATGCATCAGCCTTTCACAATTCCACACCCAGCTCATTGCTCTCCTTAAGGGATGTGTTTCTCTTACTGCTAGGTAGAGCTCTTCATCCAGATGCCGCTCATGTTTTTGAAGCCATGTGTACAAAATGGAACTCACCACCTCCCCCTTAACTACTTGCCCCTGTAGCTACAACTCTGCCCATCTGGTCACTCCAGACTGGACAATTAATCGCCAACTCCTATTGAATGTACCTTCCAGAACTGCACTGTCCAACACAATAGTCACTAGCCACGTGCAATTATTTAAATGTAAACTGATGAAAAATGAAAGTTCAGTTCCTCAGGCGCACTAGCTACATTTGAAGTATTCAGGAGCCACATATGACTGGTGGGTAATAGATACATCATTTAGACTTCCATCATTAGAGAACATTCTATTGGATAGCTTCTGTTCTAAAAAATTCTCTAACCCACCTGGTCCTGCCCCTCCACGACCAATGCCCTTGTGCAGAGCCTAGTCCTGCTGCCTCCAGTTTTGCCTCGTGTCCATCCATTCTCCATTCTGCAGCTAGTAGCACGGTTACAAATCTGACCTTGTAACTTGTCTGAGAGCTTCCAATCTTTTTCCCCCAATCGCCTTCCAGCCTCATTCCTCACCTTTCCCCACCTTGAATGATACTCTTGGGAGACATGAAACTGCTGCTTTTCCAACCACACTCCCCAGGACCTCAGGCCTTTGCCTTACTGATATATTCTCCTTGCCCTTTAAAAGGCGTTTCCCTCCTTCACCTCCAGGAGGAAGCCCGTGTACAGACCCCAGTTCTGAAGCAGCAGCACTACAGGCCCAGAATACCAATTACAGATGGCTTTGCACTCTGAGTTCAGGATGCAGACCCCAAGCATGTTAAATTTTAAAAAGCAGAGTAAAGAAATTAATCCGCTCAAATGACTTCAATTATACTCAAGCCATATCACAAGGTTATCACATACAAGAAAGATGAAATAAAATTTTAAATTACATCTTTAATGTAGAGAAACAGACCTCTGACTCTCTCTTTTATTCTTTTTTATTAAGGTGAAGTGACATTTACATATTAAAATTAACCATTTTATAGTGAACAATTTAGTAGTATTTAGGACATATACAATATTGTGAAACCACCACCTCTATCTGGTTCTAAAGTACTCCCATCACTTGAAAAGAAAACTGCACACCCATTAAGCAGTATTTCTCCATTCTCTTGTCCCCCCAGGTCCTGGAAACCCACAATCCATCTCTACGGATTTGCATATTGAGGATATCTCATAGGAATGGAATCATACAATTCTTTGTAATTTGTTTTGTTCACTTAGCATGTTTTCAAGGTTCATCATTAGTGCTAGCATGTATCAGTACTTCATATCTATTTATGGCTATGTGATATTCTATTGTATGTACACACCACATTTTGTTTATCCATTCACCCACTGATGAACATTTAGACTGTTTTCACCATTTGGCTGTTATAAATAGTGCTTCTATCAACATGCATGTACTTGTATTCAAATGCTTGTTTTCAATTTATCTGAGTATACAAGGTGCGGCAAAAGTTTACACTTGCTCATGTGAAAAAAATCTATAAAAATAAAAGCATCATATGCTAATTAGACTGGACATCCTTCCAGACGACCTTCCGGATGAAGCTGGGGCTGCGAGAGAAGCCCAGGTCCCGGGTGCCAGAGGGAAGCCAGTGCCAGCAGCCAGGGGAAGGAAAGCCTACTCTTGCATGAATTTCGTGCATTGGGCCTCTACTAATATAATAATTAATAAATAATAATACAATAATAAAATTTGTTTCACAGTCACAACTGTAAACCTAGTTTTGCTCCACCCTGTGTATCTCATTCATTCTCTTTTGTTTTTCCTTGTCTCTCCTTCTCAGCTTCTGATTCCCCAGAGTTACTGTGAGAGAGAATTATAATTATCCATCACAGTTTAATCGCCCTGTCCTAAACACAGGGCGATCAGCTAAGCCCCCTCCTCAAGGCCAGGCTATGCAAGACATCTGAACACAAAGAGGCTGGAGAATGAATGAGTGTTGAACGTGCCCAGGACAGGCTCTGGCACATAGTAGGTTTGCAATAAATGTTTGCTGAGTCCGTTTATGAACAAGGCTAACCCAGGGGAATTGCAGAAGAGACCTCCAGAAGGAGAAATCGACAGATGCTGTAGACCAAAAGTCAAAAGGGGAAAAGGATACCTCCGAGGTCGACACGGTAGGGAGAGTGACGAGGGAGAATGGAAATCAAGTACTGATGAGAGATAGCTTCTTGCCAGGAGAAATCCTGGGAACGTTGAAAAGAGAGGAACCCTAATCAAATGACTATTGTTCCCTCTTTTGAAAGTCAGGAGTCTAGTAAGCAGGAAAGAGCGCAGGAGCAATAGGCTGGGGATGTGAGGTCATAGGCAGCAACCGCTCTTTCAGGCCCGTCAAGTTACTTAACTGTTCGCAGTCTCTTACATCATCTACAGCAGAACCTTTTGAGCTCGGCGTGTCAGCATTTTGAAAAACCCTAACTTAACTCTGGTGCCGTGTCACATATAGAAATTTTTTGATACTTGCAACCATAGTAAAACAAAGATTTATATTTTTGATATTTATTTTATATATTTAAATGCCATTTAACAAAGCAATATCGACCAAAAAAAATGAGTTCGCATGTCACCTCTGACACGCATGTCATAGGTTCGCCATCACTGATCTACAGAGTGGACATGACATCTGAAAACAAAGGTAATATTACTTCATCACGTGTCAGAATGCGATAGCAATAACCATTTGTTATGGATTCTGCCTGTGTTTACTGATTTGGTGACCAGCCTCATGTAAAGGCTCTGTGAACACTGCTAGGGCTACGAAGTGCTAGACGATGCATCTTTTTATTCAGAGCATTACTTGCAAGACCACTACCATCAGGGATTTCCTTCATATACACCCTTACCTGCCAATAAATCCTACTGCTTCCATCAAAACTTCTGCAGAGACGCAGAGAGAGCAAGAGCATGAAAAACCCCACAAACTGAAAAATCAGTCCTTAAATAAGTGGGGATTGAACTATGTTAGGCAACAGTTTCTCTCGTTGGGTGGCAGCTTAAATAAACACTAAATCCTGCCTTTCTCCACAGTGGTCTTTTGACCATGACAATGGAGCTATTTGGTTTAATGAAACATTCAGGTTCTAAAACTTAAAAGTAACTGACAGGCCAACTCCCTGCTTTGGTTCCCAGCATTACCGGGGTTTCATATTCCTATCAAGTTACACTGCATCAGATGACCTGTTATTATTTTCGGCACAGAAGTGAGCATGCCAAACACGGGACACGGGGCGAGTCCTTTCTCATGATCTCTGCCAACCTCTCCTCCACGTGATTGGTCCAGGGTGGCCTGACCAATGGGGAGGCAGGGCCAGCACTCATCCCTCCTCAGGGACATCTGCACCTGGCCCTCCCTCCTCAGCTCAGCAGCACACCGGTGGCCACAGAAAAAGAAAATGCAGGTGGCGTTACTGCTGAGGCTGGAACTCCCCTAGAAAATACACCCCATCAGAGCAGGACACTTTGTCTTGTTTCCTTATGCGCCACAAGTGCCTAAAACAGTGCCTGACGTGAAGTGGTGCCCAGGACTTGTTTGCTGAATGCCTAAGTGATGGGGCCACACTTCTCAAGCAGTGGCCTCAGCAAAGGACAGACACGTGACCCTTTCTTGGGCAAACTGAGACCTGCAGTTCTAAACCAAGATGTGATCACAGCTGCGGAGGCGTGGGCAGGAGCCCCGCAGTTCGAGAGACTGGACACCGCCACCGCGGGAGGCACGACCTCTCCACAGCACAGCCCTGGGCCATGAACACACAAACATTGGAAAGGGCCATTCCTTTCCTTTAATAGGCAAAACTTGGATCCCCACATCCTTGCAAAAACACAACACAATGCTTCTCTCTGGACTGTTCTTAGACAATATCTTTCCTTTTCTGGGGCAACAAGCCCTCGTGGTCTCTTTTGAGCAATGACTCTACTAGTATATTTAGCCCTGCCTGGTTTGAAGTGTTTACAGGCAGTGCTTCCGAAGTTAACAGCACTCATCGAGAGCAAGCATTTGCGTGTATGAATTGAAAAGCAAAAAAGAATAACAGCAAACACCAAAAACCCAACAAAAAGCTTATAAGAATGGGAAACATACTGCCTTAGAACTCCCATCTTCCTGCTCCTATTATTAAAAAAATAAACAAATCACGTAACTTCTGAGTTAACTGAATAATCTCAGGTGAACAACATAATTCCTTGGGCAGTTTTATTCATAAGACTGAAATTGACTCCAACCCATCAAAGTGCTTTGGGGTGCTCTTATGTCTGGATGATGACGACGGGCAGCATAAAGTGAGAAAGACAGAACTAAGCTGGGAAACAGTCAAGTGTGACAGATTTGTGGCATGCACTTACTTGTATTTCTCATTTGGTTCTGATTTACTAATTAACAAATGGGGCAAGAAAAACACATTTGGGTTGAGTTGGAACCTTATGCTCTCACAACTCATCTCCACTTCCTGGAGCCTTCAGTGAAGTAATAATTTGGATTTGTCTCTCTGCAGTAATTTCCATGTCTAACATGGCCTTGTCATTTCAGTGCAGGATGGAGTGCAGGAGAAACCAGGCTGGGGAAGAGAGCTCTCATCCAAGTCTACTGAGGGAGGGCAGGGGGAGGCAAAGGAGCAACGAAGTGACCAGCCAAAGGTTTCTCAGTTACTCTCTCCCTCTTCTAATTCAAAACATTAGACTTTATTATTGGTGCAGCACCAGAGAACACATTCTTTGCTCTGGTGATTCACTTCATTTTCCTGAGAACACAATGGAGAGAGTATCTCAGTGTAAAGTTACTGATTTGCCTCTAGATTCAGTCCAAGCTAAACTGCTCACTTCACATTTTGTTTTCCCTGAAGCGCAGCAGGTCCACATGGTGGGTGAGTCCACAGGGCGGGTGGCTCTCCCTGCCAAGTCACAAGATCTTGGTTCTTTCAGGATCTCAAATCACAGATGGATGAGGCCAGCAAACAGGCTTGGCAAAAACGGGCTTGGGAAAGAAGCGAGGAGAGCCGTGCAGTGGGTGGGAAATCGCCAAGGACATTTGCCCTTGGTTTTCAGATTCACACAGGACTGTGATTTATTTGGACCAACATTTCAGCCTCTTTAGGGCACTGAAATGAACAAAAGTCATGTTTCACAGAACAAAAAGGGACAGGTGAGAGGAAATAAGTGGAAAGGGGCTGCCTGAGGATCCCACATAAGTCAGGATGACAAGTCTAGTTCCCTCTTAATGGGCAATTGTCCTAACTCTCTGTCCTCTCCACACAGGTGGCTGTGTAGCCCGTGCACGGGTGGTACAGTCGTACACCTACCTTGGATCTTCCAGGCTTTCCCTGGACTTCTTTCTTCCTGTCTGGTATTGGCAATAATCAGTCAAACCGAGTCAAAAGCAGAGTAGGACTGAGAAAAATCAGGGATAATTATTTAAACTACCTTTGATCACTAGTGCCTTCCCCACAAAACCTTCCACCAAAGCAATTAGCAATCAGTGCAGTTAATGGACTGAATTTTAATCTTTCACTTTTTAGAGCCTTCAAATGCCTAGAAGTTGGCAGTAAGGAGCCCAGTGCAAAATAAACCATGAATGAAATAATGAGCCCTCAGATAATTCAAACCCCAGGCTGACAAAAGGCATTTGCATAGGCCCCTCCAGATGTGGGACCCAGCCTCCTGAACTTGGCTGCATCCTGAGGATTAGAAAGGCACCTGGGAGATACATGGGCCACATGGGAGAGTAAGACCAAGAGACAATGAATGTGAACGCTACCACAGGAAGGATTTGACTCCGCTGGAAGTGACCTGCCGCAAAACAGAAAAAGAAACTGTAGCCTTACAGACCTTGTAAACCAAGAAGGAAGTCCAGGCAACTGGACTTGGAAATAGAGAGATACCAACATATAATAATACAGCACAGCCACTACCAACCGGCCCCAAACCTCCCCGAATAGTCCAGAAGGATCCAGGATACCTGAGTCCACCCCATCTCTGAGCTCCTCCTCAGTCCTGTCCCAGCTGGAGAGCCTCGCGATGTGACCAGGCAGAGCCAAGATGGGACGGGAAGTATGAACCGTCCCTGCAGAATGTCAGAGCTACGTAAGAGCTTGTTAGGGACCCTGCCTCAAACAAAATGCTGATAGGGAAGAAAGAGGAGACTGGAGAACGTTGTCTGGGATAGGTGGCCACTGGATTATGGTAGACGGAGTCTGTGATATCCACGTGGTTAGAAGCAGAGACTTTGTCTCTTAAAACCACTAAAGTTTTAAAAGTTATCAGTTAGCACATATGGCCAGATTTTATCATGACGTGACAATGTCAACAAAGGCCAGTAAAAGAATCTAGAAGGCAGGACTGTGGGTTGAAGGTGCACATTTCCAATGGTGCAACGAAGGTGTGGATCCCAAGACCAAATGACTGGGATTCACTGGAAGATTCTCCTGCACGTCCCAGCTCCATCCACAAGGAGCTAATGGTGTCACATAGGTAAGCACCTCCATTTTTCACCTTTTCCCACCTCAGTTTAATGATTTTAGAGAAAGAGAGAGAGACATTGATCCATTTCCTCCTGTATGCACCCCAAATAGGGGTTAAACACCCAACCTGGGTATGTGCCCTGACTGGGAATTGAACCCTCAACCTTCTGGTGTATAGGATGATGCTCCAACCAACAGAGCCACCCTGCCAGGGCCCATTTCAGTTTTTTTATTGGAAAAGTACTGGAAATACCAACACATCCCACTTGAAAGTAAGGTGTGATGCTAGTCACCAGTACTGACAACAGAATTGAAATATACATGTTTCAAAAGAGGCCAACACCCAATACTCACCTGAGAAAAATCACTAAATTCGACAAGTACTTACTAAACATCTATTATCTACAAGGCATGCTAATAAACCTTTGGGATTATCAGATCATCTTCTATATAGCTCCCATTTACACATGAAATGATTTTAAAGGTCATTAATAGGTTTTTAAAGATATACACTACATAGGATCTTGCTGATTAATTGGATATTCAGTGAAGGCTTCTCACACCTACTCCACATGCTTGAAATAAATTGAAAGATTGCACAACAATAACTTACTAACTTCATTCCTCTGTTGTTTACCAATAAGAAAGGATCAATAAATGCCCACAGTCAGTTAAATGTCTACAGGTTTGACAGAGGGGAGAGGAGTCTGCAGCAGTTGCATCACTGCTTAGAAGACTCGCAGGGCCACAGGGAGAAGGCACCTCCTATTCCCTGACTCTCGCTCAAAAGTGATGTGCAAAGACCACCAGGAGTTCTATCCAGTCAGGCAGTCAGTCACGGCCTTTAGCTGACAGCATCGTTATTATATCGTATCTTGAATTCTTCCTCTAAGCTTAGAGTCACACCTGCCTCCAGGATACCAGCAAACCTTGCCTGCTCCATCATCAATGACCAGCAGACTCCATGTGCTCGCCACCTCCACAGCCACCATCTGTTATCTGAACTACTGCAGTGGCCGCCTGATTGGTCTTTCCAACCCCACTTTGCTCCTACAGCCTGTTCTCTCCACAGTGGCCACAATGATCCTGACAAATGTAAGCCAGATGATGTCATCCCCAGTATATGACTCTCTCATGCCCTATCTCTCAGAGCAGAAACCTTTCCAGAACGTAACTCAGAATCTGTAGGGTGGTTACCTGAAGCCCTGACTTATTCCCTGGCTTGCTCTCTACCCTCACTTCATGCCATTGAATAAGTTTTCAGTAGGGCGATCCTGTGAACCCCCCAAGCGCCGTCACCACAGGAACTGTGCACCTGCTGCTTCCCCAGCAGAGGCGGCCTGACCCCGACAGCCATGCAGCTCCCTCTCTCCCTTCTCATAGCTGCCTGCTCATCAAAGGCTCCCTCTGAGAAGCCTTCCCTGACTACCGGGCTAGCAGCACAGCTGCTCACTTTCTGTCCCCTTAAAATGCATTTCATTGATCGCTGCATTTGTCACCACCTGACGTTATACTGACTATTAATTTTTTATCAGCCCCCTTCACTAGAATGCATGTTCATCAGGGCAAGACATTTGTCTTGTGCATTTTTATATCCCATGTGCCCAGAGCTTTGCATGACACATGGTGGATGGGCAATACTTCTTTTGAATGAATGAGTAACCTCCTAGATTTTACTTTCTTCATTGGCTATATGGAGGTAATGAAAACTCCTCTGCCTCCTAGAGCAATTCAGTGCTTGCGTGAGATGAGAGATGGGATGCATTTTGAAAGGTATAAAGTGCAATATTCTGTAAGTGAGAGAAAGGTATTACGATTTTCTTTTTGCCCACCTGCCTTGGAACAAAGCAGAGTCAGTAACTCAGTCAGCATCACCTCCTTCAATGAGCTGCAGATAGTCAGTGACTACGTCATGGTGGTGCCTGAAACTTAATTTTTTTCTGTGGAAAACGAAAATTGGGGAGAATATAAGGTAAAATGACATAAGGTACTAAATGTCTTAGAGAAGTTGAGCCTTTCTGCTGTAATATGCAAATTCCTTATTGAGAAACTTAAAAATGAGTCAAGGCCAGAAAGAAGGAGGAGGCAAACAGCACCGATCCACTGTGTGCGGAGGCCCCGGGGGTTCCAGAACCCGAAGGAACCGTGGCTGCAGACTCCGGCACATCAGAGACCTTCTGAATGCTGGCTCGGATGACTCGGGAGCTCAGCTTTTGAAAGTCACACCACAACTCTGGTGTCCCATTATGCTTCATTTTGCACAGCTGTTCCCAGAGGAGTGGTAACAGGAGGGAGAATCTAAAAGTTGGTGAGAAAGGAGTGCACAGGGGTTGGCAGCGCAGGAGGAAGAGGGAGGGGAACCCCGTGACCTCAGAATGGGATGGGCCTGAGGGACGGGAGGAGGGTGTTTCCACACGCTCCCAGGATGGAAATAAACCCCACAGAAATAGGTCAGCACGCAGCGGGGGCCTCAGGCTGTGACCTGGTGCGAAAAGAGGTGTGGTCCCGGGCTCCAGGTGTTGGAGGTAGCAGGCGGAGAAGAAAAGCTTCCTGGCCCTGCACTGCACAAGGCAGACAGAGGGAAAGCGCCCCTGTTCTGCAGACTGCCCCCTGTCAAATGCCAGGACCCCTAAAGAGTCCTTTCCACAGTCAGGCCCTGGTTGCATAGGGCCTAGAGAATGTGCAGTTGAAATCCATAACCTTAAGCCCTTTGTTAGGTTAAACCTCATTCCCTCCTCACATTCCAAACAGCCAAAGCCCCCTTACAGATCCCTCTTTACTGTGCCTCATGTAGCACATTCTCAGAAAGTAGAGAATAGCCTGTTTAAATAAGAATATATTAAGCACTGATTGTGCCAGATAGTTTGCAATGTGATGGACACATACTATCTTACTCAGGCTTCATAATACCCACATGGGTAGTCACTGTTATTGTAGCCATTGCATGTGTGGGAAACAGGCTCTCAAAGAGGAAGTAGCCTGCTCAAGGTCATGCGATTGATCGGGTCAGATTTGGGACTTGACTGCAAAACCCACATAGTAACCATTGCCACAGTGCCTGCAGGCAGCCAGGGAAAGGTTCTGGGAGCACACCGATGGCAGAAGAGCTATAATGAGCACAATGCAAGAACCCTAGACTCAACCTTGAGTTCTTCCACCCGGCTAGAAGCTGGCCCTCCGCTGGGGCTGGGGTGATCCGAGTCCCAAACCTCACAGATCCTGGCTCCAACGGGCAGATGTGGATGGAGGAACAAGGCAGAGACTTCCGGAAAGCCTGGGTGTCCTGTTTAGCTCAAGAAGGCAGAGGTTTCCCTGGAATTAAGGAACCTCTGGAGCAACATCCCACAACAGGCAGGATACTGTTCAATGGGACAAAGGTCCTGGGGAAAATTAAAGATAAAGAAAGAGCAAATTAGCCCCGCTGCAATGGCTCAGTGGTTGAACATTGACCTATGAACCAGGAGCTCATGGTTGGATTCCCGGTCAGGGCACATGCCTGGGTAGCAGGCTTCATCCCCAGTGGTATGGGACGTGCAGGAGGCAGCCAATCAATGATTCTCTCTCAACATTGATATTTCTATCTCTCTCTCCCTCTCCTTTCTTCTATGAAATCAATAAAAAGATATTTAAAAAATTTTTAAGTACACCACTTAAGTGGAGCACAAATGTCCCCAATTTCACCAACTCTTAACTAATTTCTCAAAGGTGTTAAAATGCTCTCAGATAACTAGAAACATAGTTTTAATGCCTCTTTCCATCTAATAAACATATTGTTCTCTGTAGTCCAATTAATGGTAACTTTGCTACTGAAAAAAAAACACGTGCAGTTTCTGTTTCTGGTTGAAAATCACAGAATTACCTCAACTCCAGCTGGAAGATGGAAAAACAACATTTAGAATTGAAAGACTGTCTTCATTTGTATGCTGAGTTTTAGAAGAATATTATAATTATAAGAAAATAAAAAGAGTTCCTGGAACAGATCCTAATTCATTCCCATGATGGGCTCATTCTGATCTTGTAACATTGCTGAGACCTTCTCCATAGAGCCTAGGCCAGGGGTGGGCAAACTTTTTGACTCGAGGGCCACAATGGGTTCTTAAACTGGACCGGAGGGCCGGAACAAAAGCATGGATGGAGTGTTTGTGTGAACTAATATAAATTCAAAGTAAACATCATTACATAAAAGGGTACGGTCTTTTTTTTTTTTTTTTTTTTTTAGTTTTATTCATTTCAAACGGGCTGGATCCGGCCCGTGGGCCGTAGTTTGTCCACGGCTGGCCTAGGCCCTACACCCCTATCTCTTTCTTCCTTTCTCTCTCCTACTTTCCCCTTTTCACTTCTCCCTCTGCCTAATTATTCGTTTAAGTTTGCCAACTTCAAATGTAAAGAACAGCTAAATCTAAAGATCTGATGTAAAAACTACTATTGTTAGGCATGCAATCACTAAAACATTAGCATATGTTAAAGATGAATCTTTTTTGTTGTTTAGAGAGAGGGACAAAGGGAAGGGGAAGAGAGAGAGGGGACATTAATGTGAGAGAGAAACATCGACTGGTTGCCTCTAGTACATGCCCCAACCAGGAATAGAACCCTCAACTTTTCTGTGCACAGGATGGCGCTCCAACTGAGCCACACCTGCCAGGGCAAGATGAATCTTTAAATAAGATGTACAGTGACCATTCATATTAGTTTTCACAAGACTAAAGGATTTTCCAGGGCACAGAGAAAAACTGGATAGCCCCAGACAAACTAGGACAAGTTGAACACCCTACTGCCATACAGTATCTAGTTCAATGAAACCTTGGACTCTAGAAGATGCCAGATTTGAGATCACACATGTACACAAGTGTATGTCTGCACACACACTAGTCACACATAGTCACTGGTACTCACACACACACACACACGCACACACACACACACAGAATTACATACACATATGCCTACATATGGTCTTGGTCACAGCTGGTCCCATTCTTTCCCTTATTTTCCTCTGCAGCCAATTCTCACAATTCACCTTGTCATCATGTTGCTCCCTCTAATTATGCGCGTTCTTATGTCTTTCATCTGGTGGGACATGGACAAGGAACATCCCTCTCTGAAATCTGAGAAGACCAGCTTGTCAATTTCATGTTTTTAGAAAATGCAATCATCAGCTCATTAAGAGGTTCTCCTTCCCCAGATCGTGGTGGCCTTTCCCCTTTTTATGATATTCACACATCTACAAATGACCCCTGACCCAGCAGACCCTGACCATTGTATGTGCCGAGGTCCTGAAGGTCACGAGCAGCTGCATTCTGTTCACTATGGGGACCCACGATGTGGAGCAGGTCTCTGGGACCCCAAGCCCTGATGAGGTACCCTCCAGGGGCCCAGCCCAGCCAGCAAGAGCACTTCCCTGCCGGCTGGCAGCGATTAGGGTGTAATCGTACACAGTTTGTCTATGAATGGAAACCTCTTCAAGCACCAGTGACAGTACAGAACTCTCTCCAGTGTGTATGTTGACAATGAGCAACTGACATAAAGATGTCAGTTATTGCCTCCAGCTGCAAGCAAGTTGGGGAAAATTACAATTACAAGTGCGGAAATATTCCACAAGTGGTGGTACTGAGTTAAGTAACAGGGCTCTACAGGGAGTATTACAGATTCCAAAATCTCTTCTGTTTCTTCCCCAAATGCCCTTCAGTCAAATATAAAATGTCCCGAAAGCATAAAGTGAACACAATGCTGTCACTCTTGACTTACATGAAGAGGAAGCGTGTAGGAACACTATTTTATTCTATGGCAGTGAGATTATGAAATCCCAGAAGCTGCCCTGGCTCTAATTTGTATTCATTTGCTTAATTTTGATCTACTGCAATTCTTTGTGCTTTGGAAATTCTGAGAAAAAACCAGCAGAACGAAAACAGTCTAAGCCATAGATTTGGTCTATTTAATGCTTTTCATAAATTTTTCAAGGAAACAGTCCAGTTATAAATGTGCGAAAAACACACACGAAAGAAACCAAACACCAATGTGCGGGCATGGAGACATGACCTAAATGCATCGCCTGCTGCCCACAACAGGCGGGGACTAGCTGGCTGAGTAACGCGAGGCAGGCGCTGGACACTCTGGACCTGATTTCCTCACTTCGCGATGGGGGGTGGCTGGACGAGATGATTCCCAAAGCCCATGCACCCCAACGCTGCATTCCTGTCATTACAGGAGGTGTTTGGGATAATCTGATATTCTAGTCAGCTGAAGGTTACAGAAATTTTAAAAACACTTCTAATTCGGCTTTAAAGCATGAGGCAGCTTCCTGCCTTAATAAATATACTACAACACATCATTCCGAAAGGCCCAGGCGCCTGCAGGCTGCCAACACTGGAGGCCACTGAGAAAGGCAGGTGAGGAGGAAACAATGTCTTCCAGCTGAAAGAACCCTGAAGACAGGCGGACCCGAGGATCAAAGCAGGTGTCTAGCTCCCTTTTCTTACCAGAAAAAAAAGGGTAAGAATCAAGTTAGCTCACTGACATATCCAGAAGCACTTTACAAAGTTCAAAGGCCAGGCCTTATTTTCAAACTAGAGGAAGTCCCTGGCCAAGGACTACCTAAATGTTTTCTCCAGAGTGAGAGTTGGTTTCTCCAGAGTGGACATGGTGGTGGGGAGGGGGCGGGAGAGGGGGGGCAGCTAAATCTTGGATTGCCTTTGTTTTTGAGGTTGTCTTTTTCTGCTCTAAGAACAGTTCAGAATAATAGACAATCCTGATTAATGGAAGGATCTGATTTGAGTAATTGAAGCATTGCCAAAATAAAAAGGCCAATCAGCTAATAACCAGTATTCAACATATTGGAGCAATAACTTTGTGCTTATATAGCACTCTATAGCATTTTCCCTTAATGTTATGGTGAATTTTCTTTTTTAACTTAATCTATAACCCCTGTAGTAAAACCTGGTACTGCCCTGACCGGTTTGGCTCAGTGGATAGAGCATCGGTCTGCGGACTGAAAGGTCCCAGGTTCGATTCCAGTCAAGGGCATGTACCTTGGTTGCGGGCACATCCCCAGTAGGGGGTATGCAGGAGGCAACTGATCGATGTTTCTCTCTCATCGATATTTCTAACTCTCTATCCCTCTCCCTTCCTCTCTGTAAAAAATAAATAAACTAGCCCTAACCAGTTTGGCTCAGTCGATAGAGCGTCGGCCTGCGGATCAAGGGTCCCAGGTTCGATTCTGGTCAAGGGCATGTACCTTGGTTGCGGGCACATCCCCGGTGGGGAGTGCGCAGGAGGCAGCTCATCGATGTTTCTCTCTCATCGATGTTTCTGGTTCTCTATCCCTCTCCCTTCTTCTCTGTAAAAAATCAATAAAATATATATTTTTGAAAAAAATCAATAAACTATATAAAAAAACACACAAAAAACCTGGTACTAATGGAAAAAGTAAAACCAAAAACCACCACCACCAAAACAGATGAACTATAACTGTGATGTGCTAATGCTCTGTAATGGAGTTGAGTTAGTCCTCCTGGTTTAATTAGTCTAAAACAAGGGTCAGCACGAACAGAAAACCTAATCATGGATGGGACTTTAACCTAGACATCCCACTGAGAAAGATGCTCTCACACTTTGCTTTAACCTCATCTCTTCCCCCCACCCCCAACCCAACTTATCATGGCTGAATGTATTAACACTTTCCTAATTATGAATTTTACTTTGGGCTAGAATCCAAAGTCATACCAGTAGAAAAGCACATGCTTAGACAGATCTGGGTTTAAATTAAGCTCTATCACTTATCAATTAGTGTGCTGTCTAAGAGCCATTTCACCTCTGAGTTGCTTACTTGCCCTTAAGATGGGGAAACATCTATTCTTTGGGTTGTTGAGAGGACCCAGGCATTGCAGAAATGGAAACTTCATTCTCCTTCCCCAACTCTTCTACTTATTTCTCTCATTTCCTACTCTTTCTTCTTCCTTTCTCAATATATTTGTCAGGAAAACATACACACAAGCGTTCCTAGCTATCTTCCATCCTACTAATGGATGGCTTTGCATCCTAGAGGGCAGGACTTCCTTAGGGCCTCACTGTGGGAGATATTCTAACGTAGAAGCATAGCCCCATCCTGAAGTGTCACAGGGCAGACTGTAACCATTTGCCCGCAAGCACAGCTTAAACCATATCAATACACAAATGATTTGTAAAATAGCCCTGCCAAGTACTTGGTTTCAGCCAGAACTATTATTTCTGTACTACTGTGTTCTATTTCCTCTTGTTCTATTTTTGTATTAGGAAGTCCAGCAAGTGGAGACAAAGGAAACCGTTAATACTAAGCACATCTCTGGCGATTAATTGTAACAGGAATGAAGTAAGCCATTTTCCTCCATTCTTAAAGGCCCTATTATAGTGTGTAATCTCTATTTTTAAAATTTTAATGTTAATCTATGATTCAACTATATGACTCTTCCATGATCATTTAAAACTTTAAAGTGTTTTCATTATAATGTATTTTTAACCAAGACATTGGCCTTGCTATTGCTACCATTAACTCTTAACAGCAAAAGTAATAATAGCTACTATTTACTGAACATTTATTATGTGCCAAGCAGTGAGTGGTTCTTTACAGACCCCTAATTCATTTTTTGCAATGCCCAATATTACCCAAATTTACTGATGAGAAACATGCCCTATTATCAGTGTCAAAGCCATGATGGAAGCCCAGCAAGTGCTCTTAACCCCCCCCCCCCCATTCCTCAGTGTTTTGGTGCCACAGCACCTGGTGGACACCTGCTTCCAGGAAGTGTTCTGAGTAAAGGCTCTAATTGCTTGACAAGAGGAAACCAAGACTGATACCTTGATTAAACCCCAGGAGTTCTTGGGCTTATAGGGAGGGATAGAACCCCAGAATGGCAAGAACCGTCTTGCAACAGGTGGCTTAGGAGCTTGGCATCACATACTTTAAATATTTTCTTTAAATTTTTGATAAGCTCATTATATACCCCAAACAGGCTAACAGAGACTAGTTATTGCCAGTTGAAGAAGCCAAGGTACTAAGAGATCAAGCCACATTCTCTCTTTGAGGACAGACTGGGCCTCCTGACCCTCAGACCTCTACCTTTCTCCTCCCGTGGCCCGAAGAAAAAGTGAGATAGTGTGTGAGGAAGAGAAAGGTAAAGTGAGAGACCCTCTGTACTTTATGTGAAACAATAAAAAAATACTGAAATAAAATTAAAGTCAGAAGCCAGTGAACAACAGAAAGACAGAAATGGGGGGGGGCATGTGTGGAATAAATGCTACCTTAAGGATGAAAAAAAGTTAAGGTTTTGACATTTGGCTGTGGTAGGAAAATTCCTAAAATGATCCCTACAATTTCTCACCCTAATCCCTAGGACTGTGAGTAGGACGAGCTATCATGCCCTGATTATGCTATATTACATGGTAAAGGGGATTCTGCAGATGTCATTAAGGTTACTAATCAGTTGACTTTAAGTTAATCAAGGGGGAGATTATCTGTTTGGGCCTGATCCAGGCCTAGGAGCCCTTCAAAAGCAGAGTTTTCTCTGGCTGTCAGAAAAGGAAATAAATGAGATTCCAGGCAAGAGATGCCATTGCTGGCTGTGAAGATGGAGAGGAACCTCCTGTGAGGAATGTAGATAGCTTCTAGAATACCTTGACTTTTGCCTCCTCGTGAGACCCTGAGCCAAGCCCCCCACACTTCTGATCTAAAGGACAGTGAGCTAACAAATGGACATTGGTTTAAGCCAGTGGTTCTCAACCTTGGCTGCACATTAGAATCACCTGGGAATCTTTTTAAAATTCTGATTTCTGGGCCTCATCCTCCAGAAATTCTGTTTCTTTGTTATGGGGTTAGACCACAACATTAGTAACAAAGAAACAGAATTTCCGGAGGATGAGGCCCAGAAATCAGGATTTTAAAAAGATTCCCAGGTGGTTCTCATGTGCAGCCAAGGTTGAGAACCACTGGTTTAAGCCCTTAAGTTTATGATAATTTGGTATGTAGCACTAAAAAAAACGAATACACTGGCTGACCTGGATTCAAATCTTAGCTTTGTCCTGTCATCAATTTGTGATCTTGGGCAAGTGACTTAATCTCTTTGTCTCCCCACCTGTAAATGGAGATAACGCACCCCAGGAAGTCAGTGGGAGGACTGAATTAGCTGTGCTGGTCCTGGCACCTGTGTTGGTCCTGGCACCTGGAAACTACCTGTTGCTTGCCAGGAAGAATCAAAATAACTGGAGTCCCCTAGCTGGCCACCAGGTGGTGCCACCAAACAAGAACAGCTGGGTTTTCATTCTGAATCCCTGGGTGGAGTAGAGAAAAGGAAGCAACAGAGGGGCAGCAGGAGTGGAGTCATTGTCTAGCTGGCTGTTTATACAGCCACTGTTTATAACCCAGGTGTTCGGCATCAAGGGAACTCCAAAGACAAATCACAGAGAGACGCGATGGAATATCTGTAGGTGCTTTAAAATATATTTTTACGTAATGATTTACTTAAAACCCATGAGGTAGTTTATATAATCAAACCATACCGCAGAATAAAAAGAAGGAAACTGGGTTAGAGAAAAGAAAACAAACCAGGGATATACAAACTGCATGGCATTAATGTCTGGCCACGCTAAGGATGATTTCTGACCTTCCCGGCAATCACAGAAAACGAGGCGGCATGGCCGGTGACGCCACTCACTGGAAACAGTTGGTCAGCAGAAGCCCCGGAGGGAAGCCCCAGGCAGGTCCTCACAAGTGGGACCCCAGGTCACATTGTGAAAAACGAGTTGTTAGAAACACACCACAGACATTTCCATTTCTTTCTCCATGTATTTCCCATCTTTTGCATATTTTAAATTCAATTTTAGTCTTTTTCTTCATGATGTGCACAGGTTCGTGAAGAATGGCTTTTTGTCATATTTGTTGACTATCATGTTTGCAACAATAACGCCACAGGGTCAACATCATGAATGCATTTGTTTAATTTTGTTTATATTTTCACATAAATGAGTTTAAAATGTTTATGTCTAATATATAGGCATATATTTCCTTGCATATATGCGTATAGAATATATACATGTACCATATGTTATACAATTATCTATTACCTTATGGCTAGAATGCATTTTTCCATTAGTGACCAGTTAAATAATCACCTATATTTTCTTCTAGTTGGTAATGGCTTAATTTTGTAAGTTTATCTGTTGCCTAAATAGTACTGATTTTTAAACTGCACCTGAGGTTCAGGCCATTGTTCGTAGAAACTGGGATGAATAGTGTTCTTTAAGCAAATGAAAGGAAACTTTTTCCTAGACTGAAAGTTTAAGATGGATACTTGCTGTCCGGAATGAATTCACTATCTGTCCTGAGAACAAGCAAACAGATTCAGTTATTTTCTTTCCCTAAAGTCCTTCCATTTTCTCAATCCAATTACAACACAGCTCTATCAAAGTCTGTAGAATGTACCAAGCCTTGATCTAACTCAACCCTAACCCAAAACAACTAAATCCATGTTGAATTTGGAATGGCCGTCCTTGGTTCGTGCCCTCCCCTCCCCCACGCCCTGCCCTGTTTTCCCGCTGGAGCACCTGCCTGTGTTGACACAGGCTCAGATCAGAGGCACTACCCTGATCTTTTCGAGCCATTTGCAGAGCAGAAAGTGTTATGTGTACATTTTTCACTTAGTTCAGAATCCCAATTTAAAAACGAAAACATAAATATTTTCAACACCGGGGGCTTTGACTGCCAAGAGAAAGAGGTGCTTCCATTTCAGAGGTTGCCCGTAGCGTCTCAGGTCTGCGAGAGTTGAGCGGGAAAAGTGACACCGAGGGAACAGAGAACCCGCGTGAAGTTAATAAAAGGGGAAACGATGTTGGTGAGACAATGACGAGGCCTGGAATCAATTAGGGCAAATTCTATCCGTGTTCCACGTGCAAAACTCCTCCTATTACAGTCAAATGAAATAGCAGAGAAGACTAGGACCTGAACGGCGGCCGGATTTCAGAACACGGAGTGCTTTACAAACAGTCTCCCTCATCAGTGGCTGCAGTTAGACGGTGGGTCGGAAACTGCCAGCTGAGAAGCTTCTCTCAAGGGGGCACAGGTTGGCCCCGACAGGGCGCCCATCCCTATGGCTACTAGTTACCAGGCCAACAGTTATCCTATAGATCAGACCTTCCTCCCAAAAATACTCGCTTCCCACTTCTCTCTCACTATTGCTTTCTTCCTCCTGTCAGTTTATCCCTCAAGCAAACGTTTCCCCCTCCATGACCTGCCACATACCCTGCTTTGGCCACTGTGGGTCTCCATACCCCCGGGATGCTTGCTTCTAGAACTCAACCCTCAAGACCCTCAGTGTGCGCCCCTACAGGAGGGCGGGGGGTGAGCACCTAGGAGGGGATGTCCTGCATTTCTGGGGACAAGTAACCTCTCATGTACTTTGAGCTTCCCTTCTCTCAAGAATAAATATATTTTCACATTTTATAAACACTTTCAGTACGATATAATGAGTACAACTATTTAAAAATATATTTTTATTGATTTCAGAGAGGAAGGGAGAGCGAGCGCGAGAGAGAAACATCAATGATGAGAGACCATCATTGACCAACTGCCTCCTGCATGCCCCTACTGGGGATCGAGCCTGCAACCCGGGCATGTGCCCTGAGTGGGAATCCAACTGTGACCTTCTGGTTCATAGGTCGATGCTCAACCACGGAGCCACACAAGCTGGGCTAATGAGTGCAACCATTAAGTATAATGAGTCCTTCAGAAAATAATCTTCCTAACTGATCCTCTGCATATTTTCACGCTTCATAAGCTTCCAGTTTGTAGCATTAGAGGAAGAAAGATCTAAGACAAATAGAAACACTGAGCTACCCAAGAACAGGGACTTTCAATTTCTTGTACTTGTTGTTTTAGTCATTAAATGCAGTTCCAGGGGCTGGAACCAAGTCCGTGCTCCCAGAAGATGGTGCAGTAGAGCCTTCATCTGAGGGAAGTGTGTGCCCTGTGCTGGGCTATGCCACCTGCTGCCTCTGTAGTCCCGGGCACTGTACCTGCACTAAGCTTCCCAGGCCATGGTGTGCCCAGCTGTAAACTTAGGATATTCTCTAATACCCCTTGGAGCTTTATGAATTCCATGATGCTGGTTTTTTTTTTTTAAATATATTTTATTGATTTCTTACAGAGAGGAAGGGAGAGAGATAGTCAGAAACATCGATGAGAGAGAAACATGGATCAGCTGCCTCCTGCACACTCCCTACTGGGGATGTGCCCGCAACCAAGGTACATGCCCCTGACTGGAATCGAACCTGGGACCTTTCAGTCCGCAGGCTGACGCTCTATCCACTGAGCCAAACCAGTCAGGGCCATGATGCTGGTTTTTAAACTTCGGGTGTAACAACTTGAGTGGCACCATTTTGCTATGCATGGATAAGATGAACTACTCAGCATGGAGAAAATGTTTAATTCTTATTCTTCAGTGAGCCAAATAAATGTACAGGGTGGGGCAGAAGACGGTTTATAATTGCTCATATGAAAAATAATACTATAATTAATAAATGTCAATACAAATATAAGCTCTGTGTTTTGCTTACTCACAACTGTGTTTTGCTTACTCACTACCTTTGCCCCACCCTGTATATATATTTCCATTAGTATATACAATTAACCAAGAAAGTTAGATCAAACTTTGGGAATTTTCAGAGAAGTATACATAAATATCTATCTATCTATCTATCTATCTATCTATCTATATATAATTTAAAATGACTTGAAAACTTTGAGCTAATTCTTCTATCTTTATACATAGTAAGTAGCCAACACATATAGTACTTGCTTAGTGAACAAATGCATGAATAAGTGATCTCACAGTGGAAGAAATTTTGGAAAAGTAATACAATAGATATTCATGATCAGATTCAGTTGTTTTTATCTTTGATAATGCTTTATTGCCCTAGAAGACTTACTGAGCTGAGTGCAGCATAAATTCTAACACTGTTCACAAACTGGGCTTTAAACCCTAAAGTAACAACAAATAACATTTGCAGCAATCACCGTGTCAGTCTATTTTACAGAGTCTGGACACTTCCACTGAATGGTGGTGGGTGGAATGAGGTTAATGGTCGGGAGTATCTCCTGGATTAAATGTTTTCTGGCATTTCTCAGAAAAGGAGAGCAGTTAGTCTGCATTTAATTTTTAAACCACATTTCATCCCTTTCCGCCCCTACAGAGCCACACACAGGAAAAATATCCTGCTGCTCATGCTACGCATTCTTTTTCCAATTCTTCTGGGCTGCGCTTCCATTTCTGTTGAGAACAGCTAATCTTTCACAAACCTGGACTGCGTGCAAGAGGCCCATCTCCCACATCCCCAATCACACAAACATAAATAAGGCCTGAACACCATTAACCCCTGAACAACAGCTCTTCTCTGGCCAGGGGCCCAAGGAAGGTTCCGGAAACATATGATAGCTATTTCCCTCTCATTCCAATGAGTTTATTACAGGTTGCAAACAGCTACCAGAGATCAACTCAAATACACTCAAGCCAAAAGCTTTTAAAGGATGTTTAAGCCATCACTATTAAATCTTTATCAACACAGACATGAAAAGGGATCTATTTCTGCACTGTACACCCACTAGCAGAAGCGGGGCCCTTGCCAGAGCCCCGTATTGGGGAAATTAGCGCTAAGTTCTCCTTATGATCACAAGTTCTCAGGAGTCTCAAGGCTCAGAAGTGCTAACAGGAAGCGGGTGCTTCTGGTCACAGCAGTTGAACATTTGCCTGATTTGCTTTTTCAAGATAAATAGAACCTGGCAGCTTTGGTACCTGTTGGAAAGGAATGGAGAAGGGTATTCAGGGACCATCCAAATCTTCTTTAGACCTCTCGTGTCCCAAGGATAAATGCAAAGTTTAAAATGGGCAATTCAGAACGCACAGTCTTGAGAAGTTAACTGAAGCACAGAAATTCCAGCAACTGGTTTTGATAAGTTTGCTATGTACCCCCGCCCCCGACCCCAGTCCCAGAGGCACTGAGCAGTCTCTGGTCAATGAAACGTGCATGGTTAGTAGGTCTGTTTCACAAATGCTCTGCATCCATCTATCAGCAGATGTGCAGACTTACAGAAGTTTGTCTTCTACCAATCAAAGCAGAAGCTGACTTTAATTATAAGTGCAGTCAATCCTGTATATGCATACTTATTTTCTTCTATTTTAACATTTGAAGACTTTGTTAGTAACACAAAAAACTGGGCGATCATTCACAGGTATGGGGCATAGCAGGGCTGCACCCCCGCCTGTCCTCAGTAGCACGGGCAGTGTGATGGAGGAAGAAGGCAGTTTGCTCTCTTAGGGCAGTTTGAGTGGTGACTGCCTCTCCCCAACTTCCTACATAGCAAGGGTTCTCAACCTCAGCATGCATCAGAATCACCTGGACGGTCAGTTAGAATACAAACCACTGTGCCCTACCTCTAGAGCAGAGGTTCTCAACCTTGGCTGCACATTAGAATCACCTGGGAATCTTTTTAAAATCCTTATTTCTGGGCCTCATCATCTGGAACTTCTGTTTCTTTGTTATGGGGTAGGGCCACAACATTAGTAACAAAGAAACAGAATTTCCAGAGGATGAGGCCCAGAAATCAGGATTTTAAAAAGATTTCCAGGTGATTCTAATGTGCAGCCAAAGTTGAGAACCACTGCCCTAGAGCCGTGGTTGGCAAACTGCGGCTCTCGAGCCACATGCGGCTCTTTGGCCCCTTGAGTGTGGCTCTTCCACAAAATACCATGTGTGGGCGCGCACGTACAGTGCGATTGAAACTTCGTGGCCCATGCACAGAAGTCGGTATTTTGTGGAAGAGCCACACTCAAGGAGCCAAAGAGCCGCATGTGGCTCATGAGCCGCAGTTTGCCAACCACTGCCCTAGAGTGTCCGATTCAGTAGGTCTGTGGTGGGGTCCAAAATGTGCATGTCTAAACAGTTCCCAGGAGGTGCTGGGCTGCTGATTTGTAGACAGCACTTTGAGAAACACTGTGAAGTGCATTCAAGGGTGGGGATGGAACAGGAGACAAGACTCCCGCGCAGCACCATTCTCTCCCCACCTAGAACCACCAGCAGAGCTTCACACGGGAGGGTGGGCGCTGCTGTCTGTCTGTAAGAGTGAGCGCAGAGTCAGCACTGAAGCAGCACATGCTAGAACGAGATGGTTAGAGAGTTGTGAATTACTGAAATGGGATGGCACACACAGCCTTTTGTCATGGTTATAGTGAGACTAGGGACAACTTTTAATTCAACGGTATGATTTAAACTGAAGAGGGAGGGTTACCCAGTCCATTCCCATCCTGTGATACATGAAGTTCTTCCTTTTCTACCTGCCTAGTCACACTAGATTAATCAGCCTCTTGAAAAAAAGCAAGAAGCTTTAATTCTAAGCTATAATTAAACAATACTTAGCAATTTAATCACAGTTTCATAAGATGGACTGTTAAGTGGAAAATATTAATTTCATTCGGCTGTAAAATACTTAGAGTACTCCAACACAAAGAAAGAAAAGAATAATGAAGGAAAGGCCATACTAAAATTTCTCTGTGGACTACTCTGACACACTCCCTTTAGTTAAATAACTTTCCTTGTCACTTGTCAGGACCAGTAAAAAATATGTTTTTTAGAATCAGAGAAAATATCAAGAGCCAATGGAGTGCATTTGTACAACCACAAGAGCCAAACACTTGCAATTAAAAAATCTGGGAAGAGGAAGGAAAAGGTTACAATTTACACATGAGAAAAGCTACATGGATTTTCACAGTGAGAACCTAAAGGATTGTAAAGATGCTTGTACACAAGGGAGACATCTAGTTAGCAGTTCCAGAAATGGGACTTCGGGATGTAATGTGCAGGCTGCCTATCCGGGCTACGAAGCGACCACTGTAATAGAAATCAATGTCATCAAGCAATGGATGCGTCACCCTCATTTGAAGATCCTGCTCCCCCATGTGAGAGGAAGGGGGCGGGGGTCCTCAGGGTGCTGGGAATACCGGGAGCAGCTCTGGCCTCAGGCTCCCCGTGCCCCTGGGAGGCTGGCACCAAGTGGTTAACTTGGAGTGTGAAGCAGGCTTTGTAGAAAACGCATTAGATGTTAATCTCCTAAAAAGCCCTCAACCTCACTGCTGACCCCACATCCCTGAGAGCAGCGACCCTGTATGTGGGAGGCTGCATTCCTCCCAGTGGGCGCTTCACACTGTACCCGTGATGAGACGAAACGTGACTGCAGTCATGTGCCATTCCCACCGGAGAGAAACAGAATCCCGGGCCTTCAGGATGACCTCGCTGAGGGTGGGAACCCTCATCAAGACATTTTCTAGATTGTGGAGTAATTAAGATTTCAATGGCCTTGTGACTTATGTGCTAGAATATTTTATTATCTCCACTGACCCTCAGAATGCTCTTCATGAGGCTTTATTTGGCCTTACATGGTCCTACAATGAATGCTCTTCTAAATCTGAAAAGTTCTTGAACCAAATATTGACACTGTTTGTTGTCCCCTGTTATAATGAAATACATGTTCCTTGATTCACATTTATTCCTGTAACTTGAAACCTCTACCGAATTCTAATGGGGATAGATCTGGTTTCCTTCCAGCGTACCTGATGCATTTATACAATTAAAATTCCACCCATCTGAAACCATTAAAAGAAGGCAGCAGGACAGGTTTGATTCTTTAAATGAACCTGACAGTGTCTGGAATTATAAAGACACAGCAAAGATCATAATCTTGTATGTGTTGAATAGGTACCGGTCACTTCACATGCCTGTGTGGCAGGGGGCAGCTTTGTAATCCAAAAGATAACATTTATGAATTGCACATCATGGAAGGTATTGAATGTGAGCTCAGGGATTACCGTGGGCCCACAGGAAGGATGACAGATGAAGTGACAATCAAAGCTCATTTTGTGGGACTTAGATGGGACTCCATGGCCTCAGTCTCACTCTGTGTCTGCTGGATCTGACCGACTCTCTAGACCAGCGGTTCTCAACCTGTGGGTCATGACCCCTTTGGCGGTCGAACGACCCTTTCACAGGGGTCGCCTAAGACCATCCTGCATATCAGATATTTACATTACGATTCATAACAGTAGCAACATTACAGTTATGAAGTAGCAACGAAAATAATGTTATGGTTGGGTCACAACATGAGGAACTGTATTTAAAGGGCCAGAAGGTTGAGAACCACTGCTCTACCAGTGGTCAGCAAACTCATTAGTCAACAGAGCCAAATATCAACAGTACAACGATTGAAATTTCTTTTGAGAGCCAAATTTTTTAAACTTAAACTATATAGGTAGGTACATTGTTATTAACTTAATTAGGGTACTCCTAAGGCTTAGGAAGAGCCACACTCAAGGGGCCAAAGAGCCGCATGTGGCTCACGAGCCGCAATTTGCCGACCACAGCAGACCAACGATTTTCAACTGGCATGCCGCAAGAATCTTTAAAACATGCAATACCTGACTACTTAGGGGCGCGACCTCTTTTCCCTTAGATTGTCAAATAAAAAAATGACAGCAGCCAAAACAGCAACAGCCATCTCGTGTGAACGAATCAAAATTGTACCTGGTTTTTTTCTTGTCAGATCAGCAAAAAATATATATTTTTGGTGTGCCACAGAATTTTAGTAATTGGTTTTTAGGTGCCATGAGATGAAAAAAGTTTGAAAATAAAAAGTTAAAATGGGCAAAAAAAAAAAATTACAGCAGATCAATGACAGTATTAGGTAAGTAATGTTGTATTTTGAACAATAAAAGTGCTTTGAAGTTAATACTAAGTTGCTTTCTATGAAAGATTTTATCCCTCTGGCAACCTGAAAGTGAGTTTACAATCATTAGGCTGGTGGAGACGGGGAACGGCATTTAGTGTCTATTTTTTAGACACTAAAAATCAGTCACAGAAAAAAATGGAAAATATTTTTAAATCACCAGTTCTAGTCATGGAACTCACCTAATTTAAACCAATCCAGTACAAATGTGTCCATACAGGTCTAATAAAGTCCACGCATGCTCTTTCTCTCTGACACCAGGTAGGTAACCTACTAACCAGCCTTCTTTGTTTTTAGAACAGAAGCTGCTTGAAGGAAAGAAGAACATGCTTATTAGTGTATTTCCCAAACACAACAGAGTAACTGGCGTAGGGAAAACACTAACTGTTTGAATTAATGAATTTTCCAATAATATGGGAAGAGAATAAGAGACTTCCAGCATTACCCATGTATCTTTGGATTCTAAAATCTTTCCCCCCATAGAAGTTTGGTTGAATGTGAACTTAATCACTTAAATAAAGGACTTGGGTAACTCTTGATAGTCATAGAGCTGTCTGAAAATTATGCCTAGCCTTCACTATGTATAAGACCAGGACCCCACTGAATAATTAAAAAAAAAAAAAAGGAAAAGAGTGTTGAAAACCAGTTTTCATGGCAAGATGGCTAGTGGCAAAAGGAGTTAGGTTTTGTTTGTTTTTTTAAATTTGCAGTGTTTTAAGTGGGAGATCACGAAATGACCAGACTTAGGGTTAAAACCAAAAGAAAGTTAGTAACATCCTCCTCCTCCCTTTGGTTTTTCACTTCTTACCAAACCTCTGGTTTAATTTTCTACCTCAGGGGCTGTTTAGTTTGGGCTGCTATAACAAAAATACCATAGACTGGGTGGCCTATGGACAGCAGAAATTTATTTCTCACAGCTCTGAAGGGAAATCCAAGGCCAAGACATCAGGTAACAGGTGAGAGCAAATTTCCTGATTCACCTGACAGCATCTTTTCAAAGTGTCCTCACATAGCAGAAGGAGGAAGCAAGCTCTTTAGTGCCTTATCTATAAGGGGCACTAATCCCATTCATGAGGGCTCCACCCACATGACCTCATCCATTCCTGATTACCTCCCAAAGGCCCCACCCCCAAACACCATCACATTAGGATGTAAGGTTTCAACATATGAATTTTGTGAGGACACAAGCAATTGGTCTATAACAGGGGTGGGCAACCCCTGGCACGCGTGCCGAACATGGCACTCCAGTAACTTTTGCTGGCACACGAAACCCTCTCTTATAATCGTCCATTTACAATTTTTGTGAACATTTGAATGACTTAAATGTTAAATTACAAGGAACTGGCAAGACACTTGATGTTATGTTTGGTTACATAAAGGCTTTTGAAAAGAAACTGGAAGTCTTTAAGAGGGATATGGATGGTGAGAGATTTAGATATTTCCCAAACCTCAAGAGGCACATCAAAGATCTCCCAAAAGATGACAGAACAGACTGTCAAAGCCTTCAAAAGCTGTTTTTAAACATCATCGAGTCAACTACTGAGCAGTTCTTCTTAAGATTTGTGAAATTTAGAGAACTGGAAGAGACAGCAAAATTCATGAGGTTTCCAGACAGCATGAAACTGGAGGAATTAAACTTACAAATGTTTTCATGGATAGACATGGCTGACTTTGAAATGAAGTTGACTGAATTTCAGAGTAGCTCAATTTGGAAGCAGAAATTTATTGACCTTAGAGTTGACTTTGAAAACATTGAAAAAAGTGATTAGAGACAGGAGTACCAGAGAGAAGTGTCAAAAACATACTATTGAGGACTTGGAATGCCATTCCAGAAAATTTTTTCTGTTTAAAAAACTTTGCAACAGTGTTACTCTCCATGTTTTCATCCATATACGCTTGTGAATCTTTGTTCTCAGGGATGAATTTTGCTAAGTCTTGTAATAAGAGTAGCCTGACGGATGAAAGTAGTAGCTCGTGCATATCTCTAAAGGTCACAAAATATAAACCTGATGTAAAATCTCTGTCATCAGTGATGCAGCAGCAAAAGTCCCACTCATAATATCAAACGGAGTCATAAAGTTTTCTGTTGGACTATCAGTGTACATGTATACATTAAAAAATAAATGTATTTTTCACCATCATATACTGTGTTTTTGTCGCTCAAATGAATTTTATTATTTCTTCAAGGTTCTTCACATACGTACACCTTAAGAGATATCAATCAAGTAGGCGTAACATGTTCTCAAAAAATTAGGGTTGGCACTCAGAAGAATTTTGAGTCAGAGATTTTGCTGGTTTTGGCACGCACTCACAAAAAGGTTGCCCACCCCTGGTCTATAACAATGACTTTGCATCTAACTCATAGTTGAGATAATCCTAAAGAGGAAATGCTGCCCACCAGTGAGCATTGACCTATGAACCAGATTAGATTCCCAGGAATTGGTTGGATTCCCGATTGCAACACATGCCCAGGTTGCAGGAGGTGCCAGTTTTTTACCTTGGCATTTAGGCTCTCTATTAAACTGGTCACCCACCCTATTCTAGACATTGCTCTCTTTTATAATGCTCCAATTTACTCTCTCAGATCTAGCAGTAAATTCCTTATTGTTTCCTGCATATTTTTCTCTTATTATTTTATTTTTTTAAAATATATTTTTATTGATTTCAGAGAGGAAGGGAAAGGGAGAGAAAAATAGAAACATCAATGATGAGAGAGAATCATTGATCAGCTGCCTACTGCACACCCCCTACTGGGGATTGAGCCTACAACCTGGGCATGTGCCCTTGACCGGCATCAAACCCCGGACCCTTCACTCCGCAGGCTGACACTCAATCCACTGAGCCAAACCGTCCCAGGCTCTCTTATTAATTTAGATTCATTGTGGGGCACCAACTTTACGTGTCACAAAGTGAGCTTATCTTGGGATACGAAAAGGGGTATACCATGTGGTTCCTCAGTTCAGAGCCCTCATTTCAGGAGGGGAAAATGCAATTGTACTGATTACAACAGTACTTGGTACACTGATTCTAAGTTGCCACTGTTTTAAGATGCTACTGATTATAAGACAGTATTCTCATTTATGCAACTGCTAAAATGGGTGAAAGCAGTGACAACTATGATATACTGTCAACTGTTATGCACAACCTAACTTCAGAAGTAAAATTTGGGGAAAACTGTGCATCTTGAAATTAATGAAATATAATGGTATTCATAAGATACAAAGGGGTAGTGGAGAAGGGAGATCAATTTGGGCTGGGAAAACTATGAAAGAAAGGCACCATGAGGGGATGACATGTTAACTGAACTTTGAAGGGTGTGAGTTTTCTGGAGATGGAGATGATGGCATGGATGAAGGCTCAGGTAGGTGAGTGCAGGGAGTAGAGGTTGATGTTAGGTTGGAACTTAATTTGTGTGAAGGGAAAAAATGAAAGACAAAACAAGCTGAAGGACACTGAATGCCAACTGGAAGGCAGTGGGGAGTCCCTGAGGATTAGGGGTAGCAACCCATAGAGACCACTAATCTCATAGTGGTATCTAGGATTACATCACAACTGTATTCAATCACTTCAATGGATACCAGTTAGAACAAATCCAAACGGTTTTCCAAGAAATCCAAAGCCCTGAATGATCTGGCCACTGCCTCTCTCCACAGCCGAACCCACCTCTCCCCTCAACCATGATCTCACCACACCTGAACCGGTCGGAGTCAGCCACCGAGGGGCATTTGTACCTGCTGATCCCTTTGCCTATGATGCTCTTCCCTGGCTCCTCACAAGGCAGGTCCTTCCCATTCTTCAGTTCTCTACACAATTTCTCAGATGGAGGGACCTGTCCTGGCTGACCCCATCCAAAATTTGTCATTTTCTCTTTCAACCCTTTATATTCCTTTTTCCTAGCACCCATCATAGCTCAAGGTGATTTTATTTATATTCTCTTCACTTGATTTTAGTTTGTCTCCCTCCTTAGAAAGAAAGGATCATCAGTGTAGGGACCATGTCTCTCTTATCTTCGGTGTATCTCAGCACCTGGCAGTGTCTAGCACAGCCGTGGGCAAACTATGGCCCGCGGGCCGGATCCGGCCCGTTTGAAATGAATAAAACTAAAAAAAAAAAGACTGTACCCTTTTATGTAATGATGTTTACTTTGAATTTATATTAGTTCACACAAACATTCTATCCATGCTTTTGTTCCGGCCCTCCGGTCCAGTTTAAGAACCCATTGTGGCCCTAGAGTCAAAAAGTTTGCCCACCCCTGGTCTAGCATGAAGGAGGCACTCGATGAGTATCTGTTGAATGAATAAGTGAGTGCTCAGCCCACTCCTCCCCTACAGTATGTGCTCTAAGCCAGAATGCCAGGGGCTGGGGTGGGGGGTGAGGCAGGCCTATTCAGTCTCCATCTGGAAAGATGAAAAAACCACTATGATGCTTCATTGTCAGGTGACAATTCAAAAGAGAAGTCTCAGTCCATTCAAGGCCACTGGCACCTCTCTCTCCTTTTAGCAACCTACTCAGAAGAAGCATAGGTTACTGATGGTTGCACCTCTGTGGGTCAGGTCACTGCCCTGTTCTTCCCCCTCGCTGATGGGAGGTCTAACTCAAGCTTATCAAACAGTGTTCTTCTAACTCAGGCAGGCCACAAATTCAGGGTCACGCTGAATCTTATGCCTATCCCATTATTCTGACTACCATATGAGAAGCTCCTTGCTCATGAATATTACAACTCCTGGAAACCAGGGTTCAAGAAGATTAACTATCAGGGCCATCCTTAGTCTCTGGACGATACTCTGCCATATGAATCGATAGCATGCAGGAGGTCAGAGACATATCTGTATAATTCACCACTGTATCACTAGTGCCAAGAACATGAGGTGCTCAATTAATATTTGTTGATTGAGTGAATAGAAACTTCCAATAAGGCATTCCTCCCACTGGGTGTAATCAATC
Source organism: Myotis nattereri (assembly GCF_964212035.1). NCBI lineage: Eukaryota > Metazoa > Chordata > Mammalia > Chiroptera > Vespertilionidae > Myotis > Myotis nattereri. Next base: position 128,160,951 of record NC_138077.1, on the reverse strand, counting down.
ACAATTTTCTTTTAAATCCAAAGTATCTGTAAACCATAGAGCTTTTTCTGTAATAACTAATGATAATAAGAGAGAAGCTGAATTAGGTAGTAAATTAACTGGCTCACATAAGGTTCTCATTCAAGCTGAAGATCTCCTGAGCATTCCACCAAATGCCGTCTAAATGGCCTGTTGGCAGGTTCTCTGTGTTCAGGAAGCTGTTGGGAATTAAACCTCTGGATCTCTGTCTGGTTAAGGGCACTCCACATCTCCCCGACAGAAAGATCCTTCTACAGACTTTTGGGCAGTACATCTGTATCCCTGACCTAGATCGAGCTGACCTTATTCATCAGTTCTACCACAGAACCATCTGCATCACATCTTGCCAGATATCAGTCAAGCCACTGCTTCTGCCAAAGAGAACCACATCTGCTGTGTGTGCTGCGGCTCCAGAGCCCACCACCCCATGCCTAAGTTCTCCATAAACCTCGTGGACATACAGAGGCATCTGCATTCACGCTGCCTTCTGTAAGCCACTGGAGCTCCCCGCCCACCCGTGTGGCACACATCTCCCAACTGGGAGGGAAATGTGGAGGGAAAATAGTTCCTCTGACATGACTCTATTATCCGCACAGACCTCTTTAGTCCCTGAGCTGTTTCCTGAAAACACCTGAGGTCCTGAGGTTTGCCAAGCCTGCAGGCGAAGCATGACTTGGCAGCATCCCATTGTCCTGGGCCTCAGCATTTGATCACTGGGATCTCAGAACTCAGTGTTGACCAGAGGAAATGATTTCCTGTTCACCGGGGTTTACTCTTAGGGACGTATTCAGATCCAGCCTGGCAGGGTCTAGCCCGAGCGTCAGTCACTACAGGTGCTTCTCTATCGAGTTTCTCAGTGCGTCACTGCCCAGCGATGAAGAGCTGGGTTTGAGTCCAACGGTATCAGGGAATGCCAAAAATAAGAGGACTGGGTCTTTAAGAAAACAATAAACAAAACAGTTTGGAAATTCTGCAAGGAAGTTTTTCAGAGGATACTGTTTAAGTTAATAAATGCTCTATTAAAAGTTAATGCTAAGCCACCAGAATGAAGGAATGTTATTTACTTGCATGGGAGAGATCATCAATTTAGGAATGTTGTACTTCATCATCTTTGCCTTCATTACTACATTCCAAAAACAGAGACACGTTTCTTCTTCCAAATTAAGTGGCCAAATGAGAAAAACCTCAATCCTGAAAAGCTGATGTACCGCTCCTTCCAGACCGAGGCAAGCTGATCCTTTTCTCTGAAACTGAAATAGACAAGGTTGGGATAGACCAGCTCAACTGATTGGAGTCAAAGCTAAGGTCAAGGATTTGGGGCCCACCTTGGCTTTATTTTATGGCCACAACCTAAACACCTTAACCAGACCAGTTCAAGGTAAAGAATCACTGGCACTAGAAAATGTGGACTGAATGTAATTGCTAAAATTAAGTTTTATTGAACCAATTTGATAAGGTGTTTATAAAATAAAGTTATTCCAATAAACACTTCCACTATGCTGCTAAGTGTGGAAACAAAGTGAAAATAAAGGAACCACAAAATAACTACATAAATATACCTTTACCCCCAAGCCCTAAAGCACAAGAAAACTTATTTAGTTAGGAGGGGGAGCTACTACCAAACTCCTAGAACTTAGTGAGAAGAAAAACAAGAGACCCCACCCTCCCAATATGGTTAAACTGGGCTTTGCAGAACTGAGGGCCCAGGGAGCAGGGCAGAGGCAGAGCTTCCACAAGATATAAATGTTAGAGAGTCTGTGAGACACGTGGGCTACGGAGGCAAAGTCCACTATATGGGGAAATGTGAGGTCAAACGTAATATGTTATGAACATTATTACCTACAAAGTTTTCCACTGGAATTATGTGACTCTACAAGATAATTTTTAAGTCTATATTTAAAAGCTCTCTCCTTAAGAGTTCAAAGAATGTTCATATTTATTGCTTCAATTTTCATAGAAACGTAGGTTTATTTCGATAGAGACATGCTGAATACAAAGGGCTGAAATAAATGAGTAATCATTAACATAAAATAATAGAACATCTTAATAAAAATTAATATTTTTTTCTTGAACATTAACTTATCAGACACTAAATAACTGCACAAATTATTAAGTGTAATGCAAATAAACCTATTTTTCTTGTTCTCCGAAAGCAATAATTTCCTGTTGCGCATACCAAACAAGTCAGTACAAGACTAATGACGTGGCAATTGGTTGCTAAAATATTCACTGCTAATATTAGTGGAGAGAAATGGTGCACCTGCGCATAAGGCACGTAAGGAAAATGAATGCAACACAATTATAGTAATCAGTCATTAGTGAACATTGCAATTCATTATTAATAACTAGAGGCCCGGTGCACGAATTCATGCACCTGTGGGCTCCCTCAGCCTGGTCTGCAGGATTGGGCCGAAACCAGCTCTCCAACATACCCTGAGGGGTCCCAGATTGCAAGAGGGAGCAGGCCAGGCCAAGGGACCCCACCGGTGCACAATCAGGGCCAGGGAGGGATGCAAGAGGTTGGCTAGCTGAGGAGGGACCACGGGAGGGCTCCAGGGCATGTCCGGTCCATCTAGCTCAGTCCTGATCGACCAGACCCCAGCAGCAAGCTAACCTACTGGTCAGAGCATCTGCCCCCTGGTGGTCAGTGCACATCATAGCAACTGGTTGACCAGTTGACTGTCTGCCCCCTGGTGGTCAGTGCACATCATAGCAAGTGGTTGAGCAGCCTGAACATATTACACTTTGATTGGTTGAACAGCCGACCAGTCAACCAGACACTTAGCATATTAGGCTTTTATTATATAGGATTATGTATAACAGGATATTGTAAAAATTAAGTTATGAAATTTTTATTAAAATGTTTCTTACATACTGTTATATTGGCTGGGCCACAAAAATGTTCATTGTGGGTCGCATGCAGCCCACAGGTTGCGAGTTTGACATGCTTGATGTACTAGAACCTCATCAATTCAAGACTTCATTAATTTGGAATGTCTGCTTCCTTGTTGGCACCTGACCCTTCACCATTTGCACATCAATATATAAGCAAAGGGTTCCTTGAGCAAATGGAAATAACACCTATGTAAAAAAACAAGTTCAACTGCTAATGGGGGTGGGAATTAAAATCAAAGCTCCTTTCAAGTTTTACAAATTATAAGATTACCAGAGGCCCAGTGTACAAAATTCCTGCACTTGGGGTGGGGGTCCCTCAGCCCGGCCTGCGCCCTCTCACAGTCCAGAAGCCCTCAGGGGATGTCCAACTGCCACTGCTGCACTTGCCAGCTGTGAGCCCAGTTCAGGGATTCTGGCTGTGGGAGTGCACTAACCACCAGGGGGCAGCTCCTGCATTGAATGTCTGCCCCCCTGGTGGTCAGAGCATATCATAGTGACTGGTAGTTCCACCGTTTGGTCAATTTGCACACTAGCCTTTTATTATATAGGATACTAGAGGCCTGGTGCACAAATTTTGTGCACTGTGGGGCGGGCTGTCCCTCAGCCCAGCCTGCACCCTCTCCAATCTGGGACCCTTCGGGGGATGTCTGACTGCTGGCTCCCAACCAGCAGTCGGACATCCCTCACACAATCTGGGACTGCTGGCTCCCAACAGCTCGCCTGCCTGCCTGCCAGCCTGATCACCCCCTAACCCAGCAGTGTTCAACCTTGGCTACACATTAGAATCACCTGGGAATCTTTTTAAAATCCTGATTTCTGAGCCTCATCCTCCAGAAATTCTGTTTCTTTGTTACTAATATTGTGGCCCCACCCCATAACAAAGAAACAGAATTTCCAGAGGACGAGGCCCAGAAATCAGAATTTTAAAAAGATTCTCAGGTGATTCTAATGTGCAGCCAAGGTTGAGAACCACTGCTAACCCTGCCAGCCTGATTGATGCCTAACTGCTCCCCTGCCAGCCTGATTGCCTCCAAATGCCCTCCCCTGCCAGCCTGGTTGCCCCCAACTGCCCTCCCCTGTAGGCCTGGTCCCCCGCAACCACCCTCCCGTGATGTCCTGGTCACCCCCAATTGCCCTTCCCTGCAGGTCTGGTCACCCCCAATTGCCCTCTCCTGCTGACCCGGTCACCCCTAACTGCCCTCCACTGCAGGCCCAGTTGCCCCCAACTGCTCTCCCCTTACAGCCTGGTCCCCCCAACTGCCCTCCCCTGCCGGCCATCTTGTGGTGGCCATCTTGTGACCGCAAGGGGGTGGCCATCTTTGACCACATGGAGGTGGCCATCTTGTGCAAGGGCATGATGGCCAATTTGCATATTACCTCTTTATTATATAGAATGTTTTTAAGCCCTCTAGACATTATACTTTTTTAAAAAAACAATAACAAATCACTAAAAATCAGGAAAGATAAGTTTGGGCTGGTGCTGTTGTCAACTATAAATCAAGCTGATTGGTTGGAATGGCTGACTAACTTATTACCAGTTACTGGTATTTTAAAGTAATGGTTTCATGATTATGGGGTGTTGACACTGGAAGAGACCTTACAATTCATATTGGTCTATCCTCATTTACAGGGGGGGAAATCTGAGGCCCAGAGAGTTAAGTAACTTGTGCAATGACATTCAGCTAGAATCAAATAGCCTTTCTTCAGAAACAACAACAACAGAACTTTAATCTTGTCAATTATTTCAACAGGCCTTCCCTGAATTAACCCATGTTACTGGCAGTTTTCTGAATTCTCTTTATATACACTTACTGGTTTAGCATCTGACCCTGACCCCCTGCTTTGATTGGCTGAGACTTGGTGACCATTGAAAAGCCACAATGTAAATAATCCTTGAAATGGATAATTGAAAATTGAGTGTAGTAATTTTAACAAATTAGCTTGGCACTCAGGCCTTTAGAATGAGGTTATTCTGTTGAATAAGCTGCTCTCTCCTTTCTGCCTCCTTTGGAGTCCTGGCCAGATTTCACCATGCAAAACCTTGGAATTCGCAGTAGCCCAAGTTTGCATGCTCTGTGTTGGAAAGTTCGAGTAAGCTTGTCACTCTTAGGCTACTGACCAATTAAAATCAGTACATGATGTGGTGAGAGAAAGTGAGTGAGTGAGGTCAAGAGGTAATAATTAAAAATGATGTAATGAGATGATCCAATCTCCCCAGGCCTGCCAGAAAGCTCATTGGTGACCACGTTCCTGGTTTCCCTGTATCACTCTGGTGTCTGGCCATGTAATCTGTGAAATAAAGCCAGTGCTCATTTTAGCTGGGGTTTCTTGGGTTCCTGAGCTGAGCCTAGTCATTATAACGTCTGAATCTAAGGGGGTTACTTAATAGATCATCTTCCTTAGGCTACATGTGATGTGAGGGCCAAGGTCTACTTAGGAACCTTTTCTGCTAACAAGTGTATGATGTGTCCTTGTACTCCCACGCCCAGCCCAGTGTGTGGCACACGGTGGGGCTCAGTGCATAAATGTGAAAGGAACATCTGCATCCTCACCCTCAAGATGAATGGGATTGAAAACACAGACTGCCAAGAACATGAGCACATGGAACATGTGGAACATAAACACTAAACTGGTCTTTTGCTTGCTTCCAACAATGATACGGAATATTTGCTGAGACATGTGTGCACCCTGAACCAGGAGAGAACCAGACTGGAAGTAGGCCATCTAATACCAGCTCCAAGAAGCTGTGTGACTGGGAAAAGGGACTTGACCTCCTCGGACCTCAGGTTTTCATCTCTAAAGTGAAGAAAATGACTTAGATAGTCTCTGCTAAGAACTGATTGTTTGTGTTCCCCAAAATTCATGTTGAAATCCTAACTCCCAAAGTGATGGTATAGGAGGCAGCCCTTTGGGAGGTGATTGGGTTATGAGGATGGAGCCCTCTTTTTTTTTTTAAAATATATTTTATTGATTTTTTACAGAGAGGAAGGGAGAGAGATAGAGAGTTAGAAACATCGATGAGAGAGAAACATCGATCAGCTGCCTCCTGCACATCCCCCACTGGGGATATGCCCGCAACCCAGGTACATGCCCTTGACCGGAATCGAACCTGGGACCCCTCAGTCCGCAGGCCGACGCTCTATCCACTGAGCCAAACCGGTTTCGGCAAAGAGCCCTCTTAAATGAGATCAGTGCCCTTATAAAGAGACGCTAGATCCCTGCCCTCTCCTGCCATGGGAGGGTACAGTGAAAAGACGGCTGTCTATGAACCAGGAAGCAGACTCTCTCCAGATTTCAAATCTGCCGGTGACTTGATCCTTGACTTCCTAGCCTTCAGAACTGCGAGGAATAAATTTCTGTTGTTTATAAGACACCCTGTCTAGAGTTGTTGACAGCCCAAATAGACCAAGCAATCCCTGTGATTCCTGCTGCAGCCAGAGTCCTCAGCCATCTGGTCTTACACCAGGTTCTCATGGCAAGGACTTCGCTGACGTGGCCTAAAGGTATAGCTTGTGCCCTTAATTACTAGTATAAGGAAGCTAATGGACTCTGGAGAAATAAATGTACTCTGTAACATAGGGTGATTTTTGTTGTTATTAAATTCAAGATTTGGTCTCCTTTGTACTTCATGCAACCAAATGAGGCAACTAATTCAGAGACTACCAAAGAGATTCTATAGGCATATTTAGCTTCAAGGAAAGAATGATAGAGAAGCACAAGACCCACAATATAATGGCAAACAGAAGTCACCCTATCCCCAGGGAAGGATGGACCAATTGATATGTCTGATTTTTTCAACTGCTAGTTTCTACATTTCTCAAAGCGTCATGATGGAACAAATTAACAGAGAAGTTCACTTAGAAAAGGAAGAAAGAAAGAAAGAAGGAAAGAAAGAAAGAAAGAAAGAGAGAGAGAAAGAAAGAAAAAACAAAAAGTAGAGAGAAAAAAAAATATATATATTTTACTTTGGGGTTCTTTAAAGTTTGCATCAATCCACGTTTTTGTTGCTGTTATTAATAAAATTGAAGTCTAAGAGATGAACCAAGCAATCTCCTGGCACATGGAACTTACTACTCATGCAGCTTGTACTCCAAGAAAGAGATTTACAGACCCAGTGAGAAAAATAAATCAAAGGTACGCTTGTGAATAATGTCCAATTAGAACAGTGGTGTGATGACATGTCGCCATTTGAAGTTTGATGGTTTATTACTCCCTCTCAACACCCACTCTTGTTTCTCACCTAAAACACAATTTCACATTGAAATAATTTATAAGCATCAATTTGCCAAGGTCGATTGCTAACCTTAACTTTTCACTCAATGAATTCTTAGGTGCTTATTAGGATTAAAATACATCACCTCTTAGAATATTAGTTCCTTAGCTTTATATGCCAAGAGAAAGTTGAAGCAACTATATACTTCATTGCTTGGGATTTGTAACAGCCAGGGTTTTGGAGGATGGATGAAAGAGGGGGTGCTGCCTGTGTTAGATTTATTGTGGAGACTGAACTTAGGGACACATTAAATAGAGCATACATTTGAAAATAAGCACCACCTGCAATTTCCAGTGTGTCATCTCCACAAAGAGTATGATGATGTATATTTGTTGTAGTTACTGCAAAGTTTCCTATTGCTTTACCAAATTGTCCTCATTATTGGATTTATTAGTCTACACTGACACACAGTATGAATAGGTAGAACTTAAGGAAGTATTCTTTGAAGAGAACACTTAGGTCCAGCATTTTATAATTTAAATTGATAAATAATAAAAAATTAATCGCAACTCACATGACAAAAGAAATTACTTGGAGTTCTGTTTATGACCCAAGACTGTGCTCTTATCTGGAAAACAGAACCAATTACCCAGAAAGATTTGGATAGTTATGAATTGAGAATAAGATTATTTCATTAAAATATTTCACTAACTTACAAAATATATAATTATATTCAATTGTGAATCCAACAACCTTCTTTTATTGAAAAAGTTTGCTATTAATTTGCTGATAGAGTAAATATTATATAAAATAGAAATAAACCCCATTATATATTGATTATATTAAGAGTAAAGCAGTAAAAAGAAAACAATATTATTTTGTAAGTATTAGTTTTTCTGGCAAAATTAAAACTTCTTCACTATGAATTCTAGGCTCCATAAAAGTTAAGACATTTGGCACACACACACATTTTTTTTTTTTCTCTAGACAAACTGTCCATGATAGAACTAAGAATTTAGGAAAAATTAGCTAAGCTGTTCTGGCATCAAGACAAAGCCCAGAACTAATATTCCTACTACACATGAGGAAGGGAGACATGTTACTTAACATGCCTTCATGCAACAATGTGGGAACCAGGTGAAAATAACATGTTTTTTCTGGCAGGCACAGAAGGAACTTTCCTGCAGCAGAACCAAAGCCTGTGGAGCCTAGTGGGCTTGCCCCGTCCCCCCCCCCCCCATCCCCCGCTCCCCTTGGCAACCCAGAGGGCACTCTTCCGTCTTCTTCAAAGACCTCTGCAGAATGTGATCTTATTGACCCCACCCTTTCCTCCCTGAATGCTTGCCTCCTTTTGTCTTGAGATCCCATGCATTTCTGGTTCTGCTTAGTACCCTTCCTAGGATCTGCTTCTTCTATTTGCATCCTAGTCCATCCCAGGAACTGCTTTATCTCCCTGCCAGGTCTTTGCCCTGGGCAATCACATCCATCCTATGGTGGTAACCATTATTCCGTGCTGTAGACCCCAAATCCAACACGTCTGGTCTTGGCCTTTCTTACAAATTGCAGACCTGAGTCCAATTGCAGATATGATATTTCTCAAACTCTACATATTTCAAACTGGACTCATAATCTTTCCCCCCAAACCCACTGTTCCTCCTCCTGATAATTAATTTTGTGTGTCAACTCAACTGGCCACGAAGTACCCAGAGTATACACTGCTCCTGGGTGTGTCTGGATGAGATTAGCATTTGAACTTGTGGACTCTGTAAAGCCGATTGCCCTTTCCAGTGTGGGTGGGCCTCAGCCAATCTGTTCACAGCCTAAATAGAGCAAAAGGTGGAGGCAGAGGAAATCCACCCTTTCCCCCTGCTTGAGTGAGGTGGCACATCTCATCTTCTCCTGACCTCAGACCAGCTTCCCTGGGTCTCGAGCTTGCAGATCATGGGGCTTCTCAGCCTCCATTTATTCTCAGCCAATTCCTCATAATAAATTGCCTTTAACTTACATATAATATACATTGAGTATATATTTCTTATATATAACTTTGACATATATAATATACAAATGTACATAAACTATATAAACCTCAGCTGTATATATACATACATTGTGTGTGTGTGTGTGTGTGTGTGTGTGTATCTCCTATTGGTTCAGTTTCTCTGGAGAACCTTGAGTAATACACGCCTCATTCTTTCATTTAGAGGCATTACTTCTCGCCCACATACCCAACACAGGTGTATGGAATTATCTTCAATACCTCACTCCCCACCATCCCTTTCCCTTTCCAGTTAGTACTGAGGCCCACCAATTTGATTTCCTGTGTCCCTTGAATTTGTCTCCTGCTCTCCATCTACACTGTCACTACCCCAGCCCAGCCCCTCATCTCTCTGGTAGACAATATGATAGCTTCCCATCTTCCAGTAGCGCATCTAAAACACATCTGGCCACATCACTCCTGATTAAATTCCTTCAACGACTTGTCATCACCCACAGGGTTGAATCTAAGTGGCATCACAATAAACTAGCTTTCTGTGGCCAGAACCTTGCCTCCTGGTCCAGTGGCATCACTCTAAGTTGGAGATGCCTGAACTAACGAGGCTGTCGGACAACCTATAACCTCATCTTTTCAGCCTGAAATGCCCACCACCACCACATCCACCACATCATCTTTTTGGGCCAACTCCTTCCTTAAGACTTGACTCCATCCTTGGGAAACCTGTACCAACCACTTCAGACTGGGCCAGGGTCCTTCCAACTAAAATATTATTTTCCCATGCCCCTTCCCATTTTTTGACCCTTTCCCATTTGGGAGAGCAGGTATTGGTTGACACAAGTCAACCCATTATTTCACTAAAAAAATCATTGCAGCAGAACAAGAGAACAAAACAGCCCAACTTTTGGTTTTTCAGTGTCAAAAGTCTAGAACCTTCCATAAACAATAGTTTTCACAGATCATGTGCTGAACCAGGTGTAGCTTCTCCACTCTTTCCAAGACACCTGAAAGGAAATCTCCAGGTCAGGGGACAGTAAAGAGCAAGAGAGAAGGGCAAAAAGCAAGACACTGACATGGGCCTCTGAGGATGAGCGGCCCTTTGAGCAGAGCTCCGGGATGAGAATGATAGAACTTTCAGACGGGTCTGGAGACCAGACCTTCGTTTCCACCTGGAGCTCTGGGTGACAACCCCCACAGAGACTCCCAGCACCAGGGGGCAGAGGCAGCAGACGAGAAAGGGCTGCATGGGTAACTGGGAGAGTCACAGGCATTTCCTGGAGGTCCCAGAGAGAGTGGGAGAACAGCAATATTTCCCCCATTTGCTTGACAATGGAATCAGCTGGGATGTACGGGGCAGCTCTGCAAAGGCCTCGCAGTGAGAGAGCAGTGTGTTGGCCCAGGCTAGATGGCTGGGCTTCCGGTGGAACCACAGACTATCTGCAGACCTCAGGTGGACTGAGGACAGTGCAGGGACCAGATGAGAAAACCTACATCCCAGGAGACATTCCTGGAAAGATTACAATGGAGGACGGATGTCCTCCCCTCGCCTCTGTGAACACCCCAGGAATGAGATGCAACCCCACAGAGGAGGACTACTAAGATTTAACTGAGAAAATGAAAGTGATTGAGCTTTTCTGGCATTAACTCTATTAAGTTTCTGCCATTGGCTTAAGTGGGGAATGAAAGGCAAACTAATTTATGGAAAAATAAAGAAATTATACATTTTAAAACCCCAAAGTATGTGACCTGAAGTGTATAATGGCCACATAATGGAAAATCTTGTAACATTTTTTGAGCACATGATATATTGTAGATAATAATTAGTGGTTATTGTTATGAGTCTCTAGAGTATGAGAATATTTAGCAGCAAAGTGACTGATCTTTTCTTAATTTTTCTCTTTTGCGGTTTTGTTGGCTGTTGTTGGATCCAGGCCTAAGCTCCAGTAAATCTTGGAATGTTAGTAGCATGGCATATTGAAACGCTGTTCATTTCCTGCAACTACCCACTGCATCAAATGTCATTTCTTACTGGTACCACGCCGTTGAGATGTTGCTTCCCATGGACCATCTATGAAAATGTTCATTCACTCCTACATATGTATGTATGAATGTGTGTGTGTGTGTGTGTAGGAGTGTGAATGTGTTTGTCTAGTTTTCCTATTTTGTGCAGGCATTAGGTTAGGAGGACAACACACAGTGCCTGCCCACAGTCCAGCCGAGGACACAGGTGAGTGCACAGTCCATGTTAACACAGTTGGACTCTATGTTAGGAGATGTGTGCTGTGGGAACTGTGATGGTTGGTTTTATGTATCAACTCAGCTAAGCTACAGCATCCACTTATTTGCTCGGATAGCAGCCTAGGTGCTGCTGTGAGGTGTTTGGTAAATGTGGTCAATATCTGCAGGCAGCTGGCTGTAAGTAAAGGAGGTGGCCCTTGAGCATGTGGGGGAGGGTGGCACACCCAATTAGTTGAAGGCCTTCAGAGCAGACACAGAGGTTTCCCAGGAAAGAAGAAATTCTGCCTCAAGACTGCAGCATTCACGCCTGCCTGAGTGTGCAGCCTGCTGACCGGCTACTCAGATTTGGAACTGTTAGTCCCCACAACGGGATGAGGCATTTCCTTAAACTAAGCCTCTATCCATCTATCCATACACCTATCCATCCAGCCCATCTATCTGCCCATCCTACTGGTGCTGCTGCTCTGACTGATACCCGTTCTTGTGAGGTGAAAGAAACCTTCCAGGGACTGATGTCTAGAGAAGAGGTGAAGAATAAAAACACATAGGCAGATGTGAACGATGTGATGTGTGTGGAACATATTAAGGAGGTAGAACGGATATGGTTTGGCAATTGAAATGGGTAGGTGGGGGACAAGAGAAAAGAAAAAATCAGAGGTAATGCCCTTTTTGCTGGTTTAGGAAGCTGAGTACTCGGTGATGCCATTTACTGGACAGAGAACACAGAAAGAGTGGTGGGCTTGGGGGACACGATGAAGTAAGTTTCCTATACGTTGACTTTAAAAGGACCCTGGGCTTCTCGCTTCCCTCCTTCTCCCCACCTGCCCCACCAGTTCTCTCTCCTGGCCCTGCCCCCTTGTTTCACTCCCTCCATCCTTCTCCTCATCCCCCTCTTTTTCCTCCCAGTGTCTCCTTGCTTCTCACTTCCTGACCCTGCCTCCGGCTTCTCATTCCCCTCCCTCCCCTCTTTCCTTTCCCATACTTGCCCCTTGCTTTTCCCTCCTGGCCCACCCCTCTCTGCTCACCACCTTCCCATCTTCTGGCTTCCCTATCGCTCTCCTGACCTGCCGGAAAAACAAAGGAAAGTAAAGTAAAATAAAATAACTCTGGGACTTTCAAGTAGTGATTTTGAGAGAGCAGTGAGAGAGAAGCATGAGAGAGAGAGAGAGAGAGAGAGAGAGAGAGAGAGAGAGAGAGAGAATATGAATGAATTAGTTCTGGATTAGAAATACAGACTTAACAGACAACTTGAAGGCCTGGGAGGGAGGAGAGGCACAGAGGACAGAGGGCCAGGGTCTGAGGCTAAAGAGCTCTAACATTACTCGGTCTGCAAAGATGACAGAGGGAGGCAGGGAGCCAGGCACCGAAGAGGAAAACTACGGTGGGGCAGCACAGAAGCCAGGGAAGATGATGCTTCCCAGAGGAGCGGAGAGGAAGCACAGAGACATCACAGAGCTGTCTCACTGACTGGCGGGGGTGAAGGTAAACATGTGGGAGACAGATACTGTGTCCACTGCACAATTGTCCAAGGTGCATGAAGTCAGTCAATAATCTGAGAACAAGACGTGATTCTCTTTGTCCTGGGGTACTGTAAAACTCACACAATTTTAACAGAGAAAATCAGACTTTGCCACCCTCTTGTGCAAATAACCAGGCCCCTCCATTCTTGGATAGGGAAAGGGAGGCAGGGGTGGTGGGCGAGGGAGGGAGGAGGGAGGAAGTGTGAGTGTTAACAGCACTTTCAGGAATTTTGTCTGGGCAGGGAGGCAGGAGACAGAGTATGTGCTCAAGGAGGAGGCGGTCAAGGGAGGTTTCCGGTGGCAGACAGACAGACAGACAGAGGTGCGCATGTGTAAGTAAGGGCTCAGGGGTGGGGACTGCAGAAGGCGGGGACTGGGCCTGTGAAGGAAAAGAAGATCAGTGGATGGAGGAGGCGGCAGAGCTGGAACTGGCAGGACAGGAGTGAGCGCCCGTCCATGGGACAAGCAGAAAGGAGGACAGATGCTCCTGGTGGAGGGAAAACCTCCAGGAAGACGTCTTTGGAAGTTCAGTGGCCTCTCACGTGCACTGGGAGAGGAGCTCAGTGGTTTTGTTTCATTGTCTTCTTTTTACTGCCACGGCCTCAAGAACCATGATGAACAATGATGAACCACGATGACCCAAAAACACCACGGACTTAACACTCTGGGAGAACGAAGGGTCCACATGAAGAAAATACAACAAACTTGAATAAACATACACACACACACACACACACACACACACACACGTGTGCGCGCGCGCCCGTAAACCAGCTGTGTGTGTGTCCGTGCCTGAGCCAATATCAAAACAGTGGCACGGGCTCAGAAACCTGGCTGTAGCAATTGGTGAAACAGGAGGCTCCTGGGACAAAGGAGAACTGAAGAAAAGGACCGGCCCCAGTAATAACTCAACAAACGCCGAGGGATGCGGAGCACTGGAAACCCGGAGAAAGCAGAGTAGTCCCCGCTCTCAGACAGTCAGCGGGTGTGAAGAGCTGCGGCCTCGGGTCCAGTGTAGACTGGCCAGGTCATCAGGGTTACAGAGCCTTCTTAATCTTGAAAAGATAGGAGTGTCATTTTGGAAGGCCAGCCAGGGAGAGTCTCCGAAGAAACCCCACCAGCTGGGAAATGCTCACCAGCCCAGAGCACTTCCAGAAGGGACGTTGTCAGGACACTCTGCGCTGGCCTCTCCGGAGCACGCTGCCCCTCCTCCATGCTGCCTGGCCGTCCCCCCCTCTAACACTATCTACACATTCTCAACTCAAGGGTCCATGTGAACTACAGTCCCACGGGTCACATTCTTCCTTGCATTTTTCTACCTATTTTTAAACTTCCATCTGCTCTTCAGTTACTTTAATTTTATTTTTCACAGTTTCTTTGGAGATGCTCTTCCTTGACCTCTCCCTCTACACTATGCCTGAGTCATGCATGCAGACTCAGTGACCTCCCAAAGGGGGTCCCAAACCCCTGGGGAGTGGCAGAGATATTAAAGTAGATTATATTTCCAGAAACTCTGTTTTCATATGAATTCTTTCCTAAAATGGATTAGCCTGGTTCTCCCCTTCTACCTCCCTTTCCTTCTTTCCCTGAATCTCAAAGCACATTGACACTGAGTGCAAAATAAGAGGAGTAATTCCAGAATGCATTCCTAAGGCAGAGAGCCCTGGGGAGCAAAGCACAGAAAACTTCGCTTTGAAACGAATGGAGATATGACCTAATGAGTGGGGGGAGGGAGCAAGGGCCTTATTTCTATTAGTTGACAAATCCATGGCAAGGCCCTTGCCTTTCTGATCTATATATATTTTTAGAGTTTCAATTCAGAAGTCAGATGGTTGGTTCGAAACAAATGGAAAAACACAGTGACCACTTCTGATTGGCTTGATTTGTTTCATGTTGAGGACTGGTTCTGTCACCATTCATTTTATGGGTAATGGTGAACATTTTCCAAATATAAAAATCCATAACTTGAACATTTTGATGAAAAATATTTAAAGCACATATACAGTGCTGCAATTTATAGAAGATTGTACCTTTAAAACTATTCAAATTTATTTAAAAATATTTAATTACTGGCTTAAAAAGGTATGAAGGGGTCAATAGTTGTTTAGTGTATACATGGAAGACATTGTTTGGGGCACATGACTAATCCTTTCCCCATTTTGCACCATGTACAATAGTCTACATTTGTGTTTCTTCTCCCAAGGTGAAGTTACTCAGAGTGTACGTGGAGTCTGGCTGGAAAGCCTGATGCATGAACTCCAGTTCTTCCCATACTAGATGCAAATGATGCTCCTTCTTTCTCTGGTGCCTTCAACTGATTGCTGCTGAGTCTCTGTCCAAGAATACTCCGAGTTCTAAATCCAATTTATTGAGCTCTGTGAAAATGCTGCAAAGACTCCATCTTTTTTTTTTTAATATATTTTATTGATTTTTTACAGAGAAGAAGGGAGAGAGATAGAGAGTTAGAAACATCGATGAGAGAGAAACATCGATCAGCTGCCTCCTGCACATCCCCTACTGGGGATATGTGCGCAACCCAGGTACATGCCCCTGACCGGAATCGAACCCGGGACCCTTCAGTCTGCAGGCCGACGCTCTATCCACTGAGCCAAACCGGTTTTGGCGCAAAGACTCCATCTTAGTCCACTGATTGAATAAATATACTCCAGACTTGTGCAAAGACTGCCCCCAAACAAGGGGCTGAACCATTCTTTTGTTGTTATTGTTAATCCTCACCCAAGGATATTTCTTCATTAATCTTTAGAGAGAGTGGAAAGGAGGGAGGGAGGGAGGGAGGGAGGGAGGGAGGGAGGGAGGGAGAGAGAGAGAGAAACATCAACATGAGAGAAACACATCAACTTTGACCATGTCCTTGACCGGAATCAAACCTGAGAACCTTCATTCTGCAGACTGATGCTCTATCCACTGAGCCAAACCAGCTAGAGTTGGGCTGAACCATTCTTGTAACTGAACATTACCCATCAGTTTCTGTTATTTCTAACAGGTCACATTTATCAAATGTGGTGTGAAGCTATACTTGAAACAGGCACCCCAGACTGATAAATTCTTATCAAAATGACTTGATTTTTAAAAAAATCATCTCACCATAGTCAATAATGACCAAAAGGTGAGTATATCATGCCAAATATAAATGTGAGCCCACCAATCAATAAAAAGGAAGGAGAGCACTAGAGGGGAAATGCCAAGCTCAAGTGATTTATAGGATTCTGGGTATGAAATCTTGTTATTACTATAATGAAACTAATAAACATTCCATAGGAGTTGAGAAATACGAATTCCAGAAAAGTTTTAACAGTGCCTAACATTTACTAAATGGAGAGTCTTCATTCCAAACTAACACACAAATATGCCAAGTGTGGCCTTGACCCTTCAGACAGAGCAGCCATGGCTGAGAAAAGCGACTCAGTTGCACACTAGGCAAAGCTAATGGCCCATGAGTATGCTAACAGGGTTGCAAACAAACAGATCCCTGCCCCAAGTGGAGTCTGACAGATTCCTCTTAGAGCTCTCTCGAAGCCTGCAACAATCCATCTGTCAAAAAAGTGCATGAATGGGAAAAATCCAGCAGCCAGGCCAGGGACTGTGTTGCAAGTGTCTAAGATTTTTGAGAGCTGGCCAAACATGCCTTTATGGATTGTTTTCACTCTCTTGGCTCTGCAGCACCTCATCCCTAAATACTTGATAACTATTTTAGAGGTGAAACTCCGTTTCAGACAGTGACTCATTTAGGCTTTTCTAGAAAAAATCATGTATGTTTTTCAGCTCAGATGGTGTATTTGCATATGTAAAACTGGCAAAAGAACAAATAAACACTTTTACTTTTTTCTAAGAGCTGAAAACACTTAGCCATTCAAGGTCTGATTTCCCAAACTCCTTACTTCTGTTTCCTCCCCGATGCTGCCCACTCCCACTGGACTTTTACTTCTACCCAATGTCTTTATCAAAGGATTTGTGGAAAGGAATCAAAAGCAGACTGAACTCAAACCAGTCAAGTTAGCTCCATATGGCAGCTCTAGGGAAAGGGTTCATGGTGAAAACCATGACCAAGATTTGGGGATGACTTGTGGATCTTAATGATTCCTGTTTTTCCTACCTCGAAAGGTCAGACATGATTAACAGCCGGTTACTGGTGGAGTGTGAAGTGGGACAGACTGCTAATTTGGTGGACCCTCAAGAAAATCTTTCCCTTTGACCCCTAAACAGGGTCACCTGCATGGGGCTTTTCTACATGACGCTCGGAGTGAGCATTACAAATTATAAACCACTGCTTTTCCTTCTACTTTCTGGGTTGTCTCATAAAAGTCTAGGTAGTGCTTGCTTGTCCCTGGGGGCTATCTTTTCTAGGCTGATTTGAATGTACAGAGTTTTGACACACATACACAAAACTACTTCTAACTCACAGAACAGCAACCTGCTAGGTCAATGGCCTGCCTATAGTAACAGGTGCTGGTTGGGAGCATGGCATAGAATGTGAGGGCTTTCACTGAGGAAGCATTGCCAAGGATGCGAGCTGAAAGGTTTCCGGAGGGATTTTACTTAAGAAAAAAAAAAAGAAGAAAAAAAAGGGAAAAACAGACTAAAGAAGGGAAAAGCAGCTGTTTGGAAATAAACTGTAAAACATCTGTAGCACACGACCAGAACTGTCTAAGTATAAGCAGGAAATTTTAAAGGGACCTCATTTTTCAGAAACAATATTCCAACTACGTAGCAGACACCAAAGGCAATCAAACCTTTGAAGTGCACCCAGCAGGAAAGAGAAAAGGTGCACCCCGATGTGCTATCAGGGGACAGTCCTGTCTGCCTGGCAGCCACTGAACACAATTGGCCTCCACCACACCCAGCCACGGAGAAGGGGAGACTCAGAGGAAACAACTTCTGGAGCTTACAGAACCCAACCCACGTGGACCTGCTCTCCGTCCGGGGCAGCGGGCTCTGCTCCCTGCACTTTCAGGACTAGGGCCCGTGAGTTAAGAAGGAGAGGGACTCTGCACAGTGCCCTTGGCTTCATCTGCATCACTGCAACAGCATTCAGAAATCCTTTCTGAAAAATCAAGGTTCAAGGGTCTAAGTAGCTCAATTTATTTTTCAGTAACTAAGTTACCAGAAACTTGTAGCGTGGCTGTATTTATTTTCTGGAGGAGGCTCCAAGTTGGCAAAAGGGACCTTGGAAGGACATATTTCTTCACGTTCTCTTGATCTCAGTGTGTGGAGATTCGCTTAACAGCTGTTCTATGTACAAGTGTTTTTTCAGCCACGTCCTCCCTCTCCATAAACAGACTTTTTTTGAGGCAAAAGAGGCTTGTTTGCAAGACACAACAAAATACTAGGCTGCTTCTCATGCTTCTTCCAGCTGCAGACACGCTACAAATTTAAGATCGTGTTGCACGCCTCCATAGTCCCTCGAATAGGCTAAGATGAAATTGGAGTTGAAACAAAAGATGCTCCCTCTCCTACTGTGTCGGCTAATACGGCCTTTCCCCAGTTTATTGCCTCTCAAAAAAGAAAATCTTGGAAAATCATAATAAACACACCATTTTTACTAAGTGTCTGACAATTCTGAATTACAAACACTGAAGAAAACTTTTCTCACTTACTAAGGAAGCTAATAACAAGCAAAGTCGTGACACACAAAAAGAAAGAGAAACCAGCAAATTAACCATTACTCTCCCAGCCATATATATATATGAATGTGCCTATATATATATATATATATATATATATATATATATACACATTTTAACATTTATTTGAAGAGTGCTAAACTCAATACACGTGTTATCTCTTTCCCTCTCTAGCATTGGTGGGTAGGAGACAAGCATTATTTTTATAAAGACTGAGAGTGGATCATCACAAAAAGCTAACTGGTATACCATCACAATCTTAACCATCGACAGTCTTCCTCTAGCTGCCTGAACCAGCTGTCTAGTGTGGAAATATGTTTTGTCCAGAACTCATCCAAACTTCCTTGTCTCCATGACTACTCTTCTTGGTTTGACAGTAAAGTATTAGTTATCCCTTGCTAAGTAGGTGGCAGATGGTTGCAGGGATTTTCTTTCCCTGGACTGAAAAGCCCACCTCAGACTATAATACACACAAAGCCCTCATTCACCTGCTCAGCACACTGGGGGCCCCAGGAAGGAGGAACGGGCTCTGTGACTGGCAATCCCAAGGCAGGAGGCAGCGGTCGCTGTGGGGACAACTGGTCCCTCCTCCCCTCAGCTGCTCCTATAAGCTCAGGGTTGGCTAACTGTGAAGGAAGATGACTTCTTACACTTCTTTCAAGATCAACTTACTACACTTCCTTCTCTATTGTGTTAGATCTTCCCCCATGGTCATATCAAACACTACCACCTAAAATTCAAAGAATTTTCTAAGAAAAATTGAATTTTGCCAAATGTGTTAATGTCAAAAGTAAAGGAACTCTGGAAAAAATATTTGAGTTGATGCATGAATGTTAAAAAATTCATCCTGGCAGAGAAAAGCTTTATTTTGTAATACACTCTGAACACTTACTATCTCATGATTTGAACATGTACTCGGACAAATACACAACAGACCATCAAGTTATATTTGAAGATGGTCAATTCATTTCAAGAGAGACTGGCTCTAAAGATGTCAAACTTTCATATTTCTTTTTAAAAATGAGATAGATTTAGATAAGGAAGGGGAGGTGTAAGAAGATGAGTCATAAAATAATAATGAAAAGCAAAGAATGTCAACAATCACATATCTCTGAAGGTCACGAAATATAAACCTGATGTAAAATCTCTGTCATCAGTGATGCAGCAGCAAAAGTCCCACTCATAATATCAAACGGAGTCATAAAGTTTTCTGTCGGACTATCAGTGTACATGTATACATTAAAAAATAAATGTATTTTTCATCATCATATACTGTGTTTTTGTCGCTCAAATGAATTTTATTATTTCTTCAAGGTTCTTTACATATGTACACCTTAAGAGATATCAAGTAGGCATAACATGTTCTCAAAAAATTAGGGTTGGCACACAGAAGAATTTTGAGTCAGAGATTTTGCTGGTTTTGGCATGCACTCACAAAAAGGTTGCCCACCCCTGCTCTATACCAACCATAGAGATTTTTTTTCCAAATGTATATTTGATCAAGTCATTCTCCATCACCAGTCACTAAAAACCTTTAATTATTTCCCATTTCTCTTGGGATAAAATCTCAATGACACCCTGCAAGACCTTGCACTTACCATCCCATCTTTCAGTTCGTTAAAAGTTCCATACTCCCTGGTGTGACCTGTGACCAAGAACCACTTATTCTAGGAGTCTTCCCAGACCTCCCAGCCTTGGTTAATAGTGGTTGCTCCTTCAGAGCACTTGCCTCAGTTGTCATTATATTCAGTACTATAATTACCTGATTGATACCCAGATCTGTTTTTATTTAATTGTACCCCATGCAGAGTTCCTAGCACTTAATAGGCACTCAATACACATCTAATGAATGAATGAATGAGTGACAGTTAAATAACATACTAAGTCAGTAGGTGACAGAATTAGGATTTGGAGCCAAGCCTACCAAACACTAAAAGTCATGCTCTTCCCACTACACCATACTGCCTCCCACAGCAAATGCTTTCAGTGTGCTTATTGGGTATTGATCTATACAGATAAAGTGACAGCAAACTAGCTCACAAAGCCTTGGTCCACATCTCCAAGGAGCATGTCATGAAGCAGCCAGAGATGGCTTGTGAAGGAGCATGGCTTTTGCCACTTCAGCACATCACTTAAGCTTCCTGTGCCTGTGTCCTCATTTGTAGAGTGGTATTAAGAGCAACAATATTGATTTTGATGAGGATTAAATAGAATGCAAATAGTCTCCTGACTATTGATTACTAAGCTTTGGACTAGAAGGGTCTACAAGAAGCAGTGAAGGTGTCTGGGCAAACAAAACCTGAATCATCACAGAATACATTACATTGTTTGGATTAGAAAGCTGCTAGAAGAGACAGGTTAAAAATATAATTGTCTCACTCCCATTTAACAAGTACTTATTGATCCCTTACTAAGTAAAAGCTGTTTGGAACATAAAAGATTGATTTGGATTCATTCAAGGATTAAATAAGGCTAAGTTTGAAGGGTCTTCCTTACTTTTTAAAAAAGAATTAGAAATGCCCTTTTGGTGGTGGACAGTCTGGTACAAGCAATATACGCCAGGAGATGGAGAATTAAACTGGTCACAGAAACAACACAAGGGCAAGAACATCTTGATTCTCCAGAATAAGCCATGACAAGTTAGCACTTCAGTCCCATAGAAGCAGCAGCACAGGAATTACTGGGTATGTGCACTGTCTATGTTCTACTTAATGCAAACACACACTCGACCTCCAGCCTATGCAGGAGGCAGATCAAGGTGAAGCACAGCTGCAGATTGGTTTCCCAAAGGCAGCCTGTGGTTTCAGGGAGGAAAAAGACCTTATGCACCCGCTCTCACCAGAGGCCACCGAAAGACAATGAGCACTAAGGAGAGACAGTAAAGCTGTTTCTACCCCTCTCTCCTTGACCTCAGATGGCCCCTCCTTGCTGTTTAAGTATCCTGCCCCCTTTGGTGTCCCCATCTCTAAAATAGGAATAATGGCCTCACAAGAACACATTGCAAATGGTGTGAAGTACTGCACCTGAGAACACTTCAGAAAATATAAAGCTCTATGTAGGGGTCGTAACATTTTTATTATCATTTTTAATAAGTACACTTTTTGCAAATTAAAAGCCCATTGGAGGTTAAATCCACCCAGGTGAGGAGTAATACCTTGAGCATCCCCCAGAGGGCACCGTGGCCACTAAGCACTTTGGACGCCACACTTGAATGTAGTGCCTGGTTACTTGGGCACCCTCCACAAACACCTGCTCTGCTATAACCTGGGAGGTAGGGCAAGCACACGGATCTTCCTATCCTGCTCCTCAGTGAGACGCATAGGACCCAGAGCTGCCCAGATAATACACCACCAGCACCGGAGTCAGGAAACACTACTCCCCAAGAAGCATAGGCCAAATCACGAACATTTGAATGCCTACTTGTTTGAAGCACTGGACTGTGAACTTGGGGAAAAAACAAAGAAGTTGGACAGTCCCTACCCTCATAATGTTCATACTCTTGTTGGAGAAATAATATGCAAATAGAGAAAAAGATAATCAGTGAGATAAGAAGATGATTAAATACAAAATGGACAAAAGGGAGAATAAAAACAATAGTTGGCCCTAGCCGGTTTGGCTCAGTGGATAGAGCATTGGCCTGTGGATTCAAGGGCCCTGGGTTCAATTCCGGTCAAGGGCACGTACCCGGATTGCGGGCTCGATCCCCAGTGGAGGGCGTGCAGGAAGCTGCCAATCAATGATTCTCTCTCATCACTGATGTTTCTATCTCTTTCTCCCTCTCCCTTCTTCTCTGAAATCAACAAAAATATATTTTAAAAAAATAGATGGGGCCCTACTGAGTGGGCAGGATCAAGGCCAGATGGCATAACAGGGGAAAGTCTGGCATCCCAGACTCAAGGCAAACTCTGCCACACTGTTCAGTGAATTTGGGAGGTTACTTCGTAGACCAGGCTGGACTAAAATATCCATGGGCTAAGACCAGATCATCTCAAACTCTTTTCTAGGCCTGATATTATTAAGGCTGTAATATCAGGTCCACTTTCTCTACTTCTTACAAGTGTTTCCTGTCCCTCATTTAAAGAAACTTGTAAATGTACAGGCATAGCTCCCTGGCGGCTTATCTATAGAGAGGCAGGATCCTCTAGTGACCAAGGGGCAGGATCTGGAGGCGAACACACCTGGACTCTGCCTTTGCTGCCTGTGTGACCTTGAGCATGGCCCTGAGCTTCTTGAAAACCTCAGTCTCCTTATCTCTAAAATGGGGATAACATCAAATACCAAGAGTAAATCGAATAGCACATTTCTTACATAGCCAGCACTCAGTACATGTTAGCTGTTAATGGTGTTTGTGGTTTTAGGTTACACACACACACACACACACACACACACACATCTATTTCCCTATAGTGCATTTATTCCCTCTGTACTCCCATTACTTTCAGATGAGAATTCCTGAAAGACACATCACATCCTATATAATAAAGAGGTAATACACAAATTGACCATCACGTCCTTGCACAAGATGGCAGCCCCCATGTGGTTACAAGATGGCCATGCTCATGTCATCACAAGATGGCCACCAGGGGAGGGAAGTTGTGGGTGATCAGGCCTGCAGGAGAGGGCAGTTGGGGACAACCGGGCCTGCAGGGGAGGGAGGGCAGTTGCGGGGGACCAGGCCTGCAGGGGAGGACAGTTAGGGGTGACCAGGCTGGCAGGGGAGGGCAGTTGGGGGCAACCGGGCTGGCAGGAAAGCAGTTAGGCATTGATCAGGCTCGCAGGGGAGTGGTTAGGGAGTGATCAGGCTGGCAGGCAGATGCGGTTAGGGGCAATCAGGCAGGCAGGCAGGCAAGCGGTTGGGAGCCAGCAGTCCCACAGGGATCGGGCCTAAACTGGCAGTTGGACATCCCCCGAGGGGTCCCAGATTGGAGAGGGTGCAGGCTGGGTTGAGGGGCACCCCTCCCGCCCCTCAGTGCACAAATTTCGTGCACCAGGCCCCTAGTCTTCTATAACACAGTTTCCCAACAGAGTTTCCTGTTGTGCTTAAAGGCCAGCCAACAGCTAGTCAACAGGTATTTAAGATCATTTCCAAATGGCACACTTCCCCTGTCTGCGGAGATGTACCTCTGAATAGGAGCATGTGACCAGACTTCTGAACTAACAGGTAATGTTCTTTATATAAAAGTTATTAGCACTCATTTTGGGGAAGGAGGAAAAACAGAAAGGCAAAACCACCACTATTTAATGTTCTGTAAGCCAAAGAAAACACTAACATATACAGCCACGCCTTGGGCGGGGGCCCCGAGAGCCACCTCCGAGAAGGTCAGCCCAGAGCGGTTCCAGCTCTAAATAGAAAGGTGTGTTTGCATAGAGAACTAATTTGGTAGTTCTCATGTATTTACTAGGGCTTTCTGCTTTACTTTCAGCTACCCCCCCTCCCGTTTATTAGAAAAGTAACGATGCCAGGAAGACACAGATCTTCATTAGGCGCATGTGTTTATTTTGTTTTATTTTAATAGTGATCTACATTCCTCCCTCTCCTCCCAGATTCTCTTCCCCCCACCTCCCTTCCCAAACCTGCAAATGCCAGAGTCTTCTGAGAAACAAAGCACTTCCTCCGGGAGCTGTGTTCCCTCTGCCTCCGTGCATCTCCCATCAGCAGGAGGTGTGCTGCAGCGGGAGGGGCAGGCCCTTCAACACGGCCACTCTCTGGAGCTCCGGGGCTTTAAACAGGCTCTTATACAGCAAGTATTCATGTACACTTGTACAATTTTTTTTAAACCACGACGTGTAACAATGTATCCTGTCCACTCTCTCTCAACTTGATGGCTGCCTATTTGAAGAATGTGTGTGTGTGTGTGTGTGTGTGTGTGTGTGTGTGTAGGTGTGCATGCCTGTGAATTGCACACACAGTGACAGTGTTAATGGTCTGGTGGCTGAAATGCACGCGGGGCCTTGTGCCAGCCCCAGGCCGATCTGGCCAACTCAGCAAGCTTCTCCGTCCTCCTTCACCCCACGTGTACCTTGACCCAGAAGATGCCGCCAGTTTGGAGGATGACTTTCTCAGGTGGAAGATATCCTTCTTTGGTCAAGGGCACAGGAAATGTCCCACTTCCCTGCGAGCCCTCAGGTGAGGCTGTCATATACAAAGCCCAGAGCCATTCTCCCCAGCTTCACAGCACAGACAGTCTGATGATGACCTCCTCAGATTGTGGTCTTGACCTTACAAGAAAAAGTGTGGGACTAGATATTCCAGTGCCGACCAAATTATATCCCTAAGGACTGATTGTCACCCTACTATAAGTTGCTGTATTTTTGTTTTTTACTTCTTCTCCCCTTCTCTTCACTCCTACTCTCATAAGGTTAAACTAGGGTACAGTCTTGAGGGGATTTCCATATGAATACAATGTTAATGTAACATTAAAAGAGTATTAAGTAATGTTATCTAAATATATTGTACTTAATATTCTTTTGTCAACAACCAATAATAAACTTGGGGAATGAAGCATAACAACACATTTGGGGGAGCAGGCCACTCTGGGGAAACAACCCTAATGACCGAATGTTTGCCTGGCACCATGAGGTTCTTCCTCCCAAAAGACTGGGCATGGGCAGGGGACTCCCAGACTAAATAAACAGGAGAGTTCCCTGGGCACCACCCTTTTTCCTGGGGACCCAAGAAAGCAAGCTGTAATTCTAAAAGTTGTCACCAAGGCCATGCTTGGAACAGAGGAGAGAGAAGTTCTCTGACCCTGACATATCCAGCTTAGCTAAAGGTCCATTATTTCTTTAACACTCATGACACACTTTAAACATTCATGTGAACTGCCAATATGTCCCACAATATATCCATGCTTAAATAAAGAAATAATGTCTTTATCGCTAGGGAAAACCGAGCGTCCAGGAAGACGTGCGGTGTTAACCCGTACACCTTACGATCCCACCAAAGATCCATCCCCCTGAAAAGCAGCAGGTGGAGAGAACCCTAGGCGGCAGTTGAAAGATGTGAGCTCCATTCCAGGCCCTGACACCAGGCCTCTGTGGGACCATGGGCCAGTCACAGCATAAGCTCTGTGGTGGTTGATTTGATGTGTCAACTGGACCGGACCAGGGGGTGCCCGATTCAGTCAAACACTGTCCTGGGTGTGTCTGTGAGGGTACATTTAGGTGAGACAGACATTGAAATCAGTAGACTGAGTAAAGCAGATTGTCCTCCCTAATGCTGGTGGGCCTCACCCAACAAGAAAAAGGCCTGAATAGAATAAAAGATTGCGTCTCCTCCAAGTAAGGGAGAGCTCTCCTGCCCAGTGTCTTTGAACTAGAACATGAGCCCTTCCTGCTGATGACCTGGGACCTTGGCTCCTCCTGGTTCTACGGCAACTTCCAGCCTTTGGACTTGAATCGGGACATTGTTTCTGCAGATTTTGGACTTGCCAGCTTCCATAATCACATGAGCCAAGTCCTTATAATAAATCTCTCTCTCTACATATACACATCCTGTTGGTTCTATTTCTATGGAGAGCCCTGACTAATACAAGCTCTAAATCTCCACCACCTATAAAGTATTATAATAGAAATTAAAACATGTCCAATGCTTTTCACTGCCCCTCTCCCCCACCCAAATTCTAAAAGTAATTGGCACTTACTTATTAGACACATTTTCCTCCTTCCTTCTTCCAGTTTATATAGTCTTAAAGTTAGTATTACTGGGGTGGGAGGAAACTCAATGATTTATAAAAAAATACATTTTTTAGAATTTCACAATGCTGCTTAATGTAAAAAGATTTTAAGGCTTGCAGTAGATAAATCTTTTAAAGTGCTTGGAATCCTTTTTTAAGAAAGTGCACTTATTAATGCTACCACAATGGTTCAGCACACGGCTGGAAAATGGCAAAATAGAATAACTGTTCAGGTCGCATGCACTGGCATGTCTCTCCCCATCGGCACCCTCATGATGCAGGCACTAGATAACTAAGTAGTCATTCAGCCAGCAGGCCCTGCAGAGGGAGGGAGGTGGCTCAACTCTTACTGAGAAAGTGTTATGAACTCCCCATCTTATAATTACCCCTGGCACCTCTCCCTCTGCCACCAAGGCAGTGATGGGCAGAACTACTTCTCACTCCAGTGCCCTCCAGTTGCCCTTGGTTTTCGGTTTAATCTAAACTCACCAGGGAAATCCAGGATAATTTATTTTTGACCCACACCCACTAGGATGTGCTCGCTGGTCAGAACTGACACTTATTCTCTACCTTGTCCTCTGGCCTAGAGGATGAAGAGCTTTGTCCATTCTTCCTCCCCTAGCATAGTACCTAGTGCATAAGAAACACCCAGTAAGTACCTGTAAAATGGGTAAATGAATGAATAAATGTACAGAGCAGTACTTCAAATAGTGGAACTTTCCATAGTATGAACTTGATTTTGACAGCCTTCTGGCAATTACAGTGAGAACAATTACAGCACTTTCTTCCATGGGTCTCAAACTCTTGGCTCATGACAATAACAAGGAATAAATAACCTCATGGGATGCAGGGAACGCACGGAGGGCACACTGTACAGGGTCCTGTGAGGGCAAGAGTGGATTGGGGCCAACCGCAACGCCTGTAAGCTGCAGGTAGAATTCAAACAAGTGAGAACTCTGCTTGTCATCAGAGCGGGTTGGGGGAGTCATCAGGCTCCCAATCTGGACTCCCGGGCACAGGCATACCCCACCTAGTGTGTGCCATGGATCTGCTCCTCAACTGCCCACGGGTAAATCCGGCAAACCAACGCTATCGGGGGGCAGCCACAGTGGATAAATGACAGATTGAGACATTTAATGCCAGGAAGGACTCCAGTACGATCCATTTAACCCCTGTCATTCCTCAGATATGAAAACAAGGCCAAGAGTTCTTAAATAACTCCACCGGAGTTTAAGACTTCAGAGCGAGGATTTAAACCCAGCTCTTCTGGTCTTGAGTCCAGCGTGTTTCCTATGACACCACTCTGCCTGGGCCTTGCTTGAGCCTGAGACCTGTCACTGAAGCTTTTAACACAAATGTTTTGAAATCCTTTTAAGAAATTCTTGGAAACATCTGCTTACATTCTTTCAAGTTGTCAGAGGATCCAGAACAGAACAACAGCGGAACCCACGTGCAACCCACCCGACCACACGCAGAAGGTCCCGATGTCTCCCTTCCTGCCGCAGTCACTCATCAGCACCAGGCCATCAGCCACTAACGCTGAGCGGTAACACCAGCACCCCTCACCCCGTCCGCACAGAAAACTATGACTAAACTCTGCTGTTACTGAAAAACAGCTTCACTAACGGGATCCGGGAGAGGCAAGGTGGCAGGCTCCATCCCAGGACCACTCCCTGCTCCTTCCACATGCTCGGCACGCAGCACAGACATCCATTAAGCAAGACCCCAGCCCAGGGGGCCTTAAGTGGAGTTTAGTTCTTGCCCCAATACCTTGGAACTGCTTTTCTTTGGGTGGGAAATATGGAAAGGGAGATACAGGTTTCAGGTTTTGCTGTTGCAAACCTGTATATTGTTGTAAATTGCTTCATCCAATTCGCTTAAACCATTTACAGACATGACTTCATAGCTTTTCAACAAGTCTAAATTTATTTCAAAGTAAAAAGTTAAAAAGTAAAATTTTAAAAAGGAATGAGGGAAGGCAGGAAGAAAATAAGGGAGAAGAGGAGGAGGGAGGGCGGAAACAGTCCCAGGAGGGCAGAGCCTGGCTCCTTCGCATCCCAGGGGCGAGTACTCGGGTCCTCAGTGACGCAGCCCAGTAGTCAGGGTGCAGTTGTCAGTAACAAAAACCGACCGAGCAACTTGAAGAAGAAAGATCTTCATTCGGGCAATTAGGTGCTTGTAACATTGGAGGAAGAGCTAGGGGCACGAGCTCTGGGCTGGGCCTCCAAGAATGAGACCAGGCCTCCCAAAAGAGCTGTCAGTCAGAAAGCCCTGCCCAAGGTGGCCTGGGGAACACAGGCCCCCTCAGCCGCCACCCGGGCAACAGGGACCTGCTGCTGGATGCTTGCTCTGAGGGAGGGCACACTGCACTTGTGAGATCAGCACCAGCCAGCAAGTGGGTGCCTGGAACACCTGCCTCCAACCCTCTCAAGTCGGTTCCAACTTCGGTTCCTCCATGGTATATTTAACTGGGGGGATGCAATCCCATCTTGAACTGGGATGGCGGGCACTGTGTCTGGGAAATGGCACTTTAGCCTCCCTGCTCCTGCAGTACAGCAAGGAACACCAGGAGGAGAGCACTGCAGATGCTGGCCATGCCAACGTGCTGTGCATCCTGCCTCTACCCACCACCAGAGAAAGCCCTTCTTCCACAGAGCAAGGGCCTCACCAGGCGGAGCTGGGGGTTCCTCCTCACTCTGAACCATCCCTTTTTAGAGGATCCAGCTCAAGTCCAAACCCTCCTTCAAGTTAGCCAGACCCACAAGAAAAGGCTCCAAAGAATAGGTTCCAAAGAATATACCTCGGTGGCCAACAGGTACATGAAGACTGTTCAACATCACTAAGCATCAAGGAAATGCAACTCAACACCACAGAGAGAGATCACCACACCTTTTAGAATGACTGTTATTTTAAAAAATATATAAATTTATTGATTTCAGAGAGAAGGGAGAGGGTGCGAGAGATAGGAACATCAATGATGAGAGAGAATCATTAATTGGCTACCTCCTGCATGCCCCACACTGGGGATTGAGCCCACAATCCGGACATGTGCCCTGACCAGGAATCAAATCTATGACCTCCTGGTTCATAGGTTGATGCTCAATCACTGAGCTATGCCAGCTGGGCAGAATGACTGTTAATTTTTAAAAGATAGGAAATAACAAGTTTTAGTGAGAATGTGGAAAAAAGGGAATTCTTGTGCACTGCTGGTGGGAATGTAAATTGGTGCAGCCACCATGGAAAACAGTATGGACATTCCTCAAAATTAACAACAGAACTACCACATGATCCAGCAATTCCACTTCTGAATACACATCTTAAGGAAATGAAAACACTATCTTGAAAAGATGTTTGCAAATCATGTCCATTGCAACATTATTTATAGTAGCCAAGACGTGGAAACAAACGAAGTATCCACCAATGGGCAAATAGATATAGAAAATGTAGAGTATGCATACACACACACACACACACACACAGAGAGAGAGAGAGAGAGAGAGAGAGAGAGAGAGAGAGAGAGAGAGAGAGGAATCTTATTCAGCCATAAAAAGAAAGCCTGCCATTTGTGATATTGATGGACATTGAGGGTATTATGCTAAGTGAAATAAGTCAGAGAGAAAGACAAATACTGCATGATCTCACTTATATATAGAATCTAAAATCAAACAAACAAAACTTAAGAAAACCTCATAGATACAGAGAACATATTGGTGGTTGCCAGAGGTGTGCAGATGCGTGGGGGCATGGCAAATGGGTGAAGGGGGTCAAATGGTACAAACTTTGGGGCAAACTTTTGGTACAAAGTTTTGGGGCTGTAATGTACAACATCGTAGCAAACAAAAAACATTAGCCACATGGCAACCTTGCTAGAGTCAACGGGGGACCAGATCCCGGCACCCGTCACCCAGCCTAAGCCACTTTCTGCCTGGGTGGAGCCCGAAGACCAGTTTGAGGCCTGTCCTTGTGTAGGCCCTGTCCACGCCCGACTGCCTCCAAGATACCGAGATGGCTCTGTGCCGTTTTTGAGACGGGATTCCTGCTCTACTCCCTCCCTCCAGAATTCCTGCAACTGCTGTGCTTTCCGGGACCCATTTACTTCAGTTGGATTCCTGCTACTGGCCACCAAGTAAACAGGCAGCTCTGGGCTTGCATTCTGGCTCTGTCACGGCCAGCTGAGTGAACCTAAACGAGGCACTACAACTCTCTGTGCCAGAGTTTTCTAACGTGTAAAATGACAAATCTCATACCTCCCAAAGATGGAAAAGGATGAAATGAGACGAGGTAGGTCCATAGTGAGCACCCAAATCATTCTCATTCTTTGATGGGGTTTGTTCACTGTCTACTGCTTTTTTCCACCTTGCTTCCGCCATGTGCTTGGGGATGACCAATGCGCACCTGACATCGGCTGCCCACTCCCTGGATGGTCGTTGCCTGCCTGCTGCTGAGCAACATCCTGATCTGCAGCCTCTTCCCAGGGACCCTTCTGAGCGTGCTTGTTTTCAACCACATTGAGTCAGAGTGAGACATAATGAAATACGGGGGTCTGCAGAAGAGTCACATATTTTTAATGAGATGAATTTGGGTCTATCCCCGTCTCTCACCTACTTGCATTTTGCTATGATTTCTTGGGTGGAAAGGAGAGTCAGAATGGAAGCTAGCAAGCTGAGCACCATCTCTGCCACAGACCTGGAGGAGCCACCCAAAGCCTGACGTACTGTGCGCCACGTGTATCTCCTCATTAAAAACAACTTCTTCAGAGAACCTTATTCTAGTCTGTAAGACCCTTTGGTGACATCCAGGCATTACCACTAATTGCCATGCACTCCCCTAACTTGCTCAGGGCCAGCCCTCCCCTGGGCCAGCAAGGCTGGAATGACATAGGCCCCTCTGGAAATAACAGAGGTGATGGTCAAAGAATTCGGGTCTCCTGGCCCTTTCATATATTCCAACTAGTAAATATGGCATTACCTAAAAATTCCAAGTAGGCTCAAGAAAAGGGGAATCTGTCCCATTAACTCTAGCCCAAATATGAAGATTGAAAGTAGGGTAACAAATACAGGGAAATTCCAAAGGATCCACTCAGCTGCCTCAGAAAATGTCACCTGAGCATAGATTAATGACACTAGAAGGCTCATCTTAGCTTTATCTAATATTTAAATTTTTAAATCCTATGCTTATGTTTCCCATTGTTCACATTTCTCTTTATCCCTATTCTTTTTAGACACTATGGCTTTAGGATGATGCTCTTTTGAAAGTCTACAAATGCATATACATATTAATGAAAATAGAACTCTGATACACATTCTAAAGTTATTTGAATAGTTTACATATTCATTAGGAGCCTATGTTTATGCATGGTATAGGCCTGTGGCAAAATTTGGCTTACCCACCCTTTCCCTGTTCCTGATTTTATCTGTAGGATACCTTCCACAGTGATCTCTGCCTTTCTGTTACTCCCTCAAGTGACCACATTCTGCCCGACCACATTCACTAGGAAAATGCATTGCGATGAATGAACACGATTAATAGCAGATGTTCTGTTCTCCTGTTCCTTCCCTAACTCCCACTGGAATATGGGAACTCATCTGGCTTTGCCAAAAATGCCATAAACAACAGTAAAACTTGGTCTACTGGGCTTCATACATGTGTGCACATGGAGATGAAGGGCCAAGGAGGTTACCCTGGGTTTCCTGTGCACCACATGAAAGCACGTGCCAAATGGAAACTATGGCAATGGTATCAGGCATCAGGTGAAAACAGAATCTTGGTTTATCTAAGTATCTTCCTCCTGTCATTTTCCTGACTGTAAACAGCACATAAGGGCTATAGTGAGGCATCTGCTCCAAGAATCTCAAAATAAGAGAAAAATGTCCTTGAAAAATGATATTTTAAAATCAACCAGTAGTGAATCCAACTAAACCACCATAAAGAGAAAGACTGACTCCGGAGCTTACAAGGCATGAGCATGATCAGATCAAAATGTTCTATAAAATATCTGAAGAAAGGATGCAAGAATGTGCTGATCAGAGACAGGCATTGGGAGTGCTGTCACCTGTTGGTCATTGAGCCTTAGAAAAGGGCGGTCCACAAATTATGACAGACAGGTTTACTCAAGCACTGTCCAGAGTTAGGGCATCCTTAGCCTCGGGAACTGGGTGCAGAACCCTGACTTTAGAAGCCTCATTCACTCTTGCATTCTAGATCCGGTTCTGCCAGGGACACAGACCAAGTGACTTGCAGTAAAAGGAATGACTGATGTGCAGTTTCAGGCTTCTACTGTGCAGTCTGCTAAGCCACCACTCCCTGTGACACCCTCAGTCCCCCATCCAAAATCTTCAGTAAAACCTACCCCTGAGAGGCAAGATTGCACGACTATAAAAAGCCTCAGAACAGACTCTGGCCCTGACTGGTGTGGCTCAGTTGGTTGTTCATCTTCCCATGCACAGAAAGGTCACCGGTTTGATAACCAGTCAGGGCACATGCCCAGTTGTGGGCTCAATCCCCAGTAGGGGGCGTGCCGGAGGCAGTCGATCAATGTTTTGCTGTCACACTGATGTTTCTCTCTCTCCCTCTCACTTCCAATTTCTCTAAAAATCAACAAAAAAAATCTTTAAAACAAAAAACAGACCCTGGGGCTAGAATGCCTGGGCTCATTATCTGCCTCTATCACCTAACTTACTGCTTCTTCCAGGAAAAGTTATATAATTTCTTTGCCTCAGCTTCCTCATCCAAAACAAACAGGGAGAACATATAAGTTCTGTATATGTATGGCATTATTATGAGGGAGGGATGATTCAACTCAGTGCAGCACAAAACCTCTAGGCACAGAAGGAGACGCCCAGAAGCTGTGGCCAGCAGAACCACATAAACACCAAGGCAGCAGAACGCCGGAAGACACAGTGGGACTCAATGCAATCAGGTCGAGAGCTTAAGGAGCTGGAAGAGCCCAGCTGACGTCTGGATTACACCAATAGTAATGAACATTAATGGAACAATTACCATGTGCCAGATACTTATCTGTTTTTCTGCAGAGGTTCAACTTGGTTGACCAGTATGGTTTGAAAAGAATTGTATCAAAGAGAAAGCGGGGGAATCACAAGAGAAAGAGGGCCTCATTCTCACTCCTGTTATGCAAAGACATAGAATCTAAGTTATACCCAGTCTTGATTTTCCAACAAGACAAGGAATCAACAATGATCTCATAGAATTCTACTCGGGCTCCAGAATACTGAAGGTCAATGACCACCAGGGATAGTGATGAACATTTAAAAAACAATGATGCCCGGGCCTCATCCCCGGAGATGGAATCCCTTGGTAGGTGAGCCCCAGGCATCAGGATGTTAAGCTTTTCAGTTTGTTGTAATGTGCAGTCCAGGCTGAGAACCACAGCTATAATGGATTTTAATCTATTTCCACATAGGTTGTTCCCAAACTTTCCTAATAATAGAGATCACCTGGAATAATTGCAGGTTATATAGATTCCCCAGGCCCCTTCCCTAGGATTCCTGAGTTAGTCTGTGATGGGGCCCAAGAATCGGCATGTTTGCAAACATCCCAGGTGGTGTATATCATCAAGGAGGTTCAGAAAACACTGTCACCTTTAGGAAAAGGTGTGGGTAATATCATCAAATCAACAGAGATGGTTAAGTTGAGAATAATGACTCTAAGTATACATATTGGTATCCATGATTCCATAATCTCTCCTTTGGAGTTTTGTTCCAGTCCCAACCTATGTCCAGACCTCAGCCAACAGACAAAACATGGGGAAAAAAATCCCCCATTCTGTAGATACTTGATATTTCTTTAGTAGGCCACCAGCCCAGAGAGAGGAGAACGAATTGTTACCTGTGGTTTCTGTCATTCCTTAAGGGATCTTTTTTCACTATTATTCAAACCAAATCACCAGGACCTAGTATTTAACAATGATGTAAGCCACATACACATCACTGAATAAGCACTTAGATGCCAATTCACTTGAAAGTATGTTCAACCGCTTAAAAACAGGATGTGGCTTATTTCTTTAAAATGTTTTATGCTGTATTATTTAAACTGTCCCATGCTTTAAAAAAAGGCAGAAAACTTCCCAAGTTCATTCTTTAAGTTCTCACTATAAGTAGCTATATACCCACTTATATATGGACTAGAGGCCCGGTGCACAAAAATTTGTGCACTCGAGGGGTCCCTCAGCCCAGCCTATGCCCTCTTGCAGTCTGGGACCCCTCGGAGGATTTCTACCTGCTGGCTTAGGCCCGCTCCCTGGGGGACTGGGCCCAAGCTGGCAGTCACACATCCCTCTGGCAGCCCAGCAGCCCTCGGGGGATGTCCACTTACCAGCAGGGAGCAGACCTAAGCTGCAGTTGGACATCCTTAGTGCTTCTGAGGAGGTGGGAGAGGCTCCCGCCACCACCGCTGTGCTGGCAGCCGTCATCCTGGCTTGTGGCTGAGCAGAGCTCTCCCTGTGGGAGCGCACTGACTACCAGGGGACAGCTCCTGCATTGAGCATCTATCCCCTAGTGGTCAGTGTGTGTCATAGTGACCAGTCATTCCCAGTCGTTCTGCTGTTAGGGTCAATTTGCACATTACCCTTTTATTATATAGGATAGAGGCCTGGTTCAGGGTGGGGGCCGGCTCGTTTGCCCTGAAGGGTGTCCCGGATCAGGGTGGAGGTCCCGCTGGGGTACCTGGCCAGTCTGGGTGAGGGGCTGATGGCTGTTTGCAGCTGGTGGCCACGGCCGGCTGAAAGCAGGTATCTGGGGTTTATTTATCTTCTATAATTGAAACTTTGTTGCCTTGAGTGGAGCTCAGAGCCGGCCGTGGCAGCCAGGAAGCTTGGCTCCCTCATCACTGAGGCAAGCAAGCCTCCTGCTTGCTCCAGCTCTGTGGCTGCTGGCCACCATCTTGGTTGGTATAGTCGCTCTGATTGGCTGGTGGGTGTGGCTTAAGGCATAGCAAAGGTATGGCCAATTTGCATGTTTGTCTTTTATTAGTGTAGATAAGGATAGAAAAAATAAAATAAAAGGAAATGTATAGCAATCTCATTTGATCATATCTGAAGATCCTAAAATAGTCTATTAAAATAATTGTAGCCCTGGATGGAATGCTCAGTGGTTAGAGAGTCAGCTTGTACACTGAAGGGTTGGGTCTCGGGTTTGATTTCACATCAAGGGCACATACCTGGGTTGCAGGTTCGATCTTCCACTGCGGTCTGGGAGTGTGTAGGATGCAACCAATTGATGTGTCTCTTTCACATCAATGTTTCTCTCTCTGTCTCTCTCTCTCCTTCCTCCCTCCCTCCCACTCTCTCTAAAAATCAATGGAAAAAATATCCTCAGTGAGGATTAACAACAACAAAATAATAACAACAATAGTACATAATAAGGGTTTATTCTAGGATGCAAGAATGATTCAACATTAGAAAATTGGTTTACAAAGTCACTACTCTGAAGGATGCCCAATGTTGCTATTATTAAATATTTTACAATAATACAATACTATTGATTGCCAGAGGGAGGGGATAGGAGAGATAGAAGAAGGTAAAGAGGGGACAAATGGTGATGGAAGGAGACTTGACATGGGGTGGTAAACACAAAATACAATATACAGATGATGTATTGTAGAATTGTATACCTGAAACCTATATAATTTTATTAACCAATGTTACCCCAACAAATTTAACTTAAAAAATAGCCATAAACATTATGTATGAGTATAAACTCATATACTGGGCACCTGAACTTTTCTTAAAGCTAGAAAAAAATGTTTAGGAATAAATGAAATAGTGTATTTATATTGATAAGTAAATTTATGAAACTCACAATTGTAACTAGCATAAGTAGAAATAGTATATAAAACCTAAAATAAAAACTATTTTTAGGACCTCTCAGAAGTCCTAGGTAATGAAAAATGAGAAAAAGACAGGAATATTGTAAGTAAAGTACAAATTTATCTTTATTTGCAGATGGTTTGATGGTCTACTTCAAAAATCCAAACTCGACCTCTTTACATTTTTTTTCTTGAGTTAAAAAAAATTGTAATATAAATTAAATTTTACAAATAGTAATAATACTTTTCCAAATATGTTTTCCCCTAACATCCCAAAACTCTATGGCAACTACCTTAAGTATTTTCCCATACTTGATTTCTTTGTGACCCTACCAGATAAAATCTTTCAAGTTTTAAATTCAAAGGCCAGAAAAATGCAAAAAAAACCCAAACACCTTGCAGAGGTCATGTTAATCGAGCTGTGAAGGTCACATACACCTCCGCTGAACTTGAACCCAACTCAACACATCTGCATGAGCCCATGGCTCTCAAACTCCTGTGAGCTGGAATCAGCAGGGGTGTCTCTACAAGACCCTATGACTAGCTCCGCCCCCAGACACCAGGACTGAATTAGGACTGCTAAAACCTGGGCATCATGTTCATACATGCTCTACAGGGGATTTGAATGCAGACCAAAGTTTGGAAACCCTTGCTTAAGTAGTCCTCAGGTTGCTCATCATTTTGCCACGTCTGGGATAGGAAGAGCTGGTCAGCAGAGTTTGCTTCGTTGTTTCCAACAACTAGCTCAGTTCCCTCCGCCACAAACAGCCTCTTTTCTAATTCAGAAATGACCTGGAACATTTGAGTACTTGTTTGCCTTCGTCCTGTTTTTCCTACCTGCATTCCTGTACTAACACATCATGTACTTACTAAATCAGCTTGGGTTTGGGGGAAGTGCATCCCCCTTTAGAACTGTCTTATCTAGTCAGTACAGTAATGCTTTCATCGTATTTACTGACCACCTGCTGTGCAGGCACTGTGGAGTAGCAGCAATGAATAAGGCCCCTCCCCTTGCTCACAGTTTACAATGTGCTATAAAAGGACACAAATCACCATAACATGACAGATGATGAGGAGCAGTGAGGAGCACAAGAAAGGCACCAGGAAAGTGTTATGAGTTTGACAGAGAGAGAAATACTCCTTCCCCCCCACAAAAATGATGAGGCAGGAAAAGGTAGGCAATCCAAGGAGAGGGCTGAAATAAGAAAGAGGAGACCCCAGGCAACTGAGCAGGATCCAGATGGGTGACAAGGTGATACCAGAGTGGGTGGGCGACTACCTTTTTTTTTTTAAATCCTCACCCGAGGATATTTTTTCATTGCTTTTTAGAGAGAATGGAAAAGAGAGGGAAAGACAGAGAGGAATATCAATGTGAGAGAAACACATCGATAGATTGCCTCATGCATGAGCCCCGACCAGGGCCCGTGCCAGGGAGAAGCCTGCAACTGAGGTACGTGCCCTTGACCGGAATCAAACCTGGGACCCTTCAGTCCGAAAGCCGATGCTCTAGCCACTGAACCAACCCAGCCAGGGCTAGGTGACTACTTTTCAGAGGAGCCACGATTGGCAAGAACAGAGGAAAATGGGAATGCTGAGCACATTTTTCAAGGAGGCGGAGGTGAGGCCTTCCAAGAACTGGAGACCAGGTTCAGATGCAGGTGGCCAAGACCAGGTGCAAAGAGAGCAGAACCCACAGCAAATGTTGAGGTGTCTGGAGAAACCCAGGGGTCCCAGCCCTGACTGAGGTAGGGTACCAAATGCAAGTGAAACAAGGAATTGTCACTTCTGGTTTGGGTTTGGCACGTAAGGATCTTGGAAGTCATCAGTCCATCCTCACAACAAGTAACAACTAAACCAACTGAAATGAGCAACTCTCCTTGGATGTTTCAGAGAACGGAGGTCACAGGGCACGCCACCAGCCCACAAACCAGAGAGGCCGCTAGGCAGATACGAAGAATCACAATTCAGCAGAGCAGAAACCCAAGAGCAAAAACCTCTATGAAAACTTGCTGGAGGCTCAGTGTAGACAAGTCTGAGAAATAAAAACTCTAGGGGGACCCACTACCTTTGTGAGTTTTACCTTTTTCAGGTCCTCACAATGAAGATCAGAGAAAAATCTCACCATATGCCTTAGACAGAAGGAGGAGCAGTAGCCACTTTGAAACATACCCGAGCACTGTTCTTAACAGGCCTGCACTCACGAGAAACTGCTTCACTGGAGCCTACAGAACCTGGGGAAAGGAGATACCTGACTCAAGTCCCTCTAGCCATCCTGTCCCTTCTAAGCGGGGGGAACTGGGAGGCACTGGTGGGAGCCACAGCCCAGGGCCACGGGCTCACCAGGACTCTGGATGCTTCCCTCCCTCACAACCTCAACACCACATTACCAAGGCTCAGTTGCTGATGGTCCTTAGCCAGTACACCATGTCTATCTTTCAACAACAAAAGATTACAAGGCATTCTAATAGACAAAATAAATAAATAAAAATAAAACCAGGTTGCAGATACAGAGCAAGCCTTGGCACCAGACTCAGCTATAGCAGGGATATTGGCATTATGAGATCAAGAAATGAAAGTTACTATGATTGTCAAGTGCAGCAGACTTGCCAGCCGGTACCTAACTAGAATGGTCTCTGGCCTGAATACACTAGCAGTGTTACATTCTCACCGAAGGTAACAAAGAGTTTTGTATCTTGGAGAAGACAGTGAGAACTGAATTTCCTGAGTACCCCCCACACCCCAACCACCACCCTTTTTCCCACCACCTACTGAACCAAATCTCCAGGGTGGGACTAAGAACTCCACACTTTGCAAAGCGACCCAGCACCCTGGTGATCAGGCAGTTTGGGAATAACTGCTCTGCACCCAAAGAAACCACCCCAGAGCCTTGCTTTATGACACCCCAGATAGAAATAAATGACTTCATTGGAAGTTTACTACCTTCTATAATAAGCACAATAAACATAAAAACATCTTCAAACTATTATGCTATTTCCATACCCTTTTGGTTTGTTCTTTACTGGGGCATTTGTAATTGGCTTTTTTTTTTTTCTCTCTTGATTGACTTTTAAAACAAAATAGTCTTCAAAATGGGGCTGTAAGTTTACCAATAGGATAGGGATGGTTCCTAAAATATCTCCATACATAGAACCCTGAAAAGTTTCCTGTAAGAGGATATGCCTTCAAAATATGTACTGAGTTTATTTAATTGTGTGCATTATTCTAAAGGCAGCAAATCTACATTTAGACACAAGGAAACAGTCTACTGTTACATACCTTCTAAGTAATGACTTCTAACAGCCCATTTTATTGAGCTCCTCATTACCGATAGATTGCAAAGCCACTCAGGAAATCTGCAGATGAAATATGATCCTCAAAATTCTCCACAGGATCTTCCTTTCTTCTGCACAAATAAAACAGCTGAAAGTGCACACTAAATGCAGAAAAGAATCTCCCACTTAAAAGTTGTGAAGTCCATGTCAAGGCATCAAATTTACTGTGGGAGGCAGAAGAGCGGCCCACGTCCCAATCCCTGCAACCGGGAAATATGTTACCTTCTGTGTCCAAACTAATTCTGTGGCTGTGATTAGTTAAGGATTTTGAAATGGGGAGCTTGTCCTGGTTTTGTGGGTGTGATTTTACAAGGCACACTAATAGAAAAAAATTATCCAGCTGGGCCCAATGTAACCACAAGGGCTGTTACAAGGGAAAGAGGGAGGCTGGAGAGTCAAGAGGAAAATGTAATAAAGAAGAGTGAGAGTTAGAGATTTGAAGATGCTACGCTGCTGGATGCGAACATGGAGGAAGGGCCACAAGCCAAGGAATGCAGGTGGCCCCTAGAAGCTGGAAAAGGCAGGGAAATGTATTTTCCCCCAGGGGTTTCTTGAGGAAACACAGCCTGCCTAACACCTTGAAGCTAACCCAGTGAGACCCATGCCAGACCTCCTACCTACAGAACTGCAAGAAATAAGCTTGTGTTGCTCTAAGTCGCCAATCTTGTGGTAATTTGTTACCACAGCAACAGGAAACACAGTTGGCACCTACCAGCAGGTGCTGAAAGGGAGTCAGGTCAGTGAGCTGATGGAAGAACAGGAATCGGTACCTGGGGAGGTACTGATGAAGACAAGCTGAGGATGTACTTGGTTACCGCATGCTTGGATGCACTGACACATCGCATTCTTGTTAAGGAAGGGTGAGATCACAGAACAAAGTTCACCTAACTGAACCAAGCAAGGACTGACCAACCAAGCTGCTTGTTTGGGGGGAGGATTCTTTTACTCTGAACCTGTAATGGCGAGAGTTGATGCAATTATCCCGCCCTTCCTACAATCCTGAGAAGCAGGTAAAGCAATGAATACGGTTGAATGAATTGGGTTCCCCCTCTGGGAAACTAGGTGAGTCTTTTTGAGAAAATAAACCCACAACCCCAGACATCCCTGTGCCAACCAACTAACTTAACCAATCAGGAGGGAGATGCATAAGCCAATCACTGAGACAGCCAAGGTTCACTGGTCCATTCCAGGAACATTTTCTACACCACCGTCCGTTAGAACACAGTCTAATAATGAAAGAGAATGAGCTGCATCCAGTGAGAGTGAAACGGCATTGTATGTGCGTGACTAAACCTTCAGGAAGATGGAGTTTGCAGCACCTCCCTTTCGAGTGTCCAGTTGGCCTCTGCAGTGTGTACGCAACATCGGTCTCCACAAAACCAGCCCTGAAACACCAAGTGATCAGTCTTAATTCCAGGGAGCTGTTAGAGAATAAGACTGAATTTGCATTCTGGAGGGGACTCCAGTTATTCACGCAAATATTTTTAAAGTTCAATCTGTAATATCTCTTTTTTTAAAAAGAGTCACATTATCTGTATTTACATTATCCATACAAGTGAAATTCCAGAGTTTGATTTGTTGTGCAATGGCTTCGTGATATCTCTTTAAAAGCAAGAGCGAGGACAGTAGCTCACTGAAAACATTACTGCAAGTAGGGAAGGAGAGGAAGATCCTGGGAATGGGACAAAATTCAAACTTTTTATCACAAGTCTCCTACTACTGAGAGAAGACTTGTTCTTGAGGTCAACGAATTCCTGCACACAGTAAGTATTTAACAAATGTCTATTAAATAAAGGAAGGCATGATTAGAACCCTCCAACTATCAACTGCCCAGCTGGTAAGATCTCCATGCACAAATTAAACCCCTTGTTGGCCTCACTCTCATGGTCCCCTGGGCTTCCCTACTTCTGTGGCTACTGCCCTGGACGCTGCAGTTCCAGCAGTAAGGGCTGTGGGGGCATCTAGACAGTGAGGCAGAAATCTGACCTCCACTTCATGCCTCATAATAGACAACTGTCTTGCAAAGGGCTGTCCCATCATAACAGCACACTCTCCATACATCACAGATCTCATACCGTAAACCTATGTTTTGGCAGGAAAGAGGAAAGAAACAGGATCATGGTCCAAGACTTATTCTTAGTGGGAAGAGCTATAAATACAGGCTGCTGGGCCTATGAATTTCTAACATCTTTTTCTCAAAGTTGCAGATTATTTTAAAATAAGAATAAGTGCAGATAGATAAAAGTCCCCTTCCATCACTTCCAGAAAAGGACAGCTAAGTGCTTCTATATTAAACAGGTTTGATCTGAGGAAAGCAGATGACATTTCACACCCTCTCCCCTCCACAGCCTTCCCACACTAATCATTCTAAATACTTTAACTGCCTCAGCTGAAAATGCAGAATCACCTCTCCTCACACCAGCTGATCCTGGGATACACAGCAAATACCCGGTCCCAGCGCTGCTCCTCCACAGCCCTGCCCCATAACTTCTCTCCCCTGCTGTGGTCCCTCTGGCAGGGCACAGCTGTTTCTTCCCCCCACCATTTCTGAGGACAGATCCTTCACTCAACAGCTGTGTTTGTTTACAGGACTAGAAGTGAACACGGGATGCACACACTTGATCCAGCAGAGTTTTTCTTTTGGCAACTCCTCCTCCAGACTACACAATATATGCAACCTTGGAGTCCAGTTCTACTTGGCCATCGGTGTGAGCCAAGAAGATGGGCAGCAAAAGTCACCATGTAAGGGGACCTCGCATTGTTTGCTCCACATCCTATACACAGACAGATATAGGTTTTCCCTTTAAGCAGGGCCAAGAGCCCACACCTGCACGTCCATCTGAACCTGCCATTTCCTTACAACAGAGGGACAGGGTCCCCACTTGTCAGACACAAGAGGATGGATGGCCCAGTAGGTAGCCCTGCGAGTCTCTCAGAGGTTCTGCCCAGGCATGATAGAGCCAACCTCCCAGTCAGACACAAACCACGCTTTCTTGTCTGGTGGACTGTCCCCTGTAGCAAATGGCTCCTTGGAAGAAACCCACTAGGCCCCTTCTTTTTAAATAGTGTTGTAAAGGGCTGAGGGGTAAAAGTCTGGGACACAAAAGAAAATGCAGATGTTTTCTTGAAACCTTTTCTGTTCAGAAAAATACTTTTTGTTTTTGTTGTGTGTTTTTTTTTTTATTCCCATAAGAGTGCTCCCTCAGCGTTTTAAAGTTAAATCATCTAGAAGAGGGTCATTATCTTCTGCAAAAATACAGACTGTAATCATTCCTCTTTTTCTGAAATGAACACTTCCAGCCCTCTTGTTTCAAGGAAAAGGGGGGTCTCATGCCTTCCTTCTTTTGAGATCTCTCTTATGTTACTCCTCCCAGGGGTGGGCTGCTGAGAGTGGCGGCTGAAAACATTGGTGAACTTTTTCCAAGTTCGAAATTCGCTTCTGAGATGTATGCTTTATACTTCAAAACACAGATGTCTAAAGGCTGATCTATTTCTCCAAGACTCCGGAATCCACAGCAGTACCTGCAAGCAGTGTGGGTGCAAACTTGCACAGGAGCTGGAGGTTGGGTGGCAAGCACGGCCACATTTTATGGGCTGTGGGCAAGTCTCACTGTTGTTAAAAGGCCTCTCCTGTAGACTCCCATGATATTGGAATTGCACATTTGTGTTGCCAAGCCGCTTAAACACCATGC
The DNA here is from genome assembly GCF_964212035.1 of Myotis nattereri. Lineage (NCBI taxonomy): Eukaryota > Metazoa > Chordata > Mammalia > Chiroptera > Vespertilionidae > Myotis > Myotis nattereri. The sequence continues at coordinate 128,117,910 of NC_138077.1, read as the reverse complement.
TGACCATCAGGATTTCCTCTATCATCTTACTACTTATCCCAGAAAGGAGACATGCAAAAATATGAACCATAGCAATGTTTTGATAGGTCCACTGGAAAAGCATTTAAAATGTGTGGTCAGACACTCAGACATGCACACTGAGTTGTATCTTTTTATTAAATCAGAACATAAGTTTTATTATAGACTAGAGGCCTGGTGCACGACATTCCTGCACTAGGGTGGGGGGTGGGGGTGGTTCCCCCTCAGCCAGAAGCTGGGCTCGCTGCTCCTTAGTGCTGCCTCGGAGGCAGGAGAGGCTCCCACCACCGCTGCTGTGCTCACCAGCCATGAGCCCGGCTTCTGGCTGAGCAGCGCTCCCGCTGGTGGTCAGTGTGCGTCATGGTGACCAGTCGTTCAGCTATTTGGTCAATTTGCATATTAGGGTTTTATTATATAGGATGCTATAATGCTTAGAGATAGAAAGAATATTTAGTAAACCATGGGTTAAGAGCAAGCTTACATTTCTATCGTGTTTATTGACTATACTCAATTAGCATGTAGAACATATGTATGTCGTCCCTTTTTGTTACATATTTATCTTAACTCCCTGATATGCTGTAAACTCCAAGAGGGTAAGGACTACTGCATAAGGGTTTGGATCCCCGACACAGCACCTTAGCAAAAGTAGGTGCCCAGTAATACTCAGTAAGATCGCTCATTATTAAAGCAAACCTCAAAGTCTGAATGAAATGTCAACCCTGGAAGTCACTGGCTAGGCCTGGACCTGCATGTCCTTTGAAAAATAACACATTACATTTTATTAACACATGGATACTCACATCTTAATGAAGATACAACCGCTTTCCTATACCAAATCCAAGGCAAGACACTGTCCATGTCCTCCAGGAGGTGGCAGACATATAGGGGCAGTGAAAAGTTAACAAATGACAACTGAGCCACCAGGAAGTGAAAGTAACAAGCTTCAGGGAGAGGTAGTTGAGTCTACTCAAAAGAGGTCGGTAAAGACTTTATTGAAGGAGCCACAACTTGAGATGGGCCTTAAAGCTTGGCTACAAGAAAAAAAAAAATAGAGCCAGCATCAGTGGTACTGATCCCTACCTCAGAGGGTGAGAACCCAGAGATGGAGACACAGGCAGCGCTCCTGCCTCACCGCCTCAGTGGGTGTGGCTGTGTCCCGGGCTCTGGCTCAACCCATTCTCCCACCCTTGCTGCCTCCACTAAACAGCAACCATGAATGAGCTTGGGTTCCCCCTAAGCCATACTAGAATATCCGATGCTATTAATTGATCACACTGAGAATATTACAGAATATCATATGTCCTTCTCATTCTTACAGAAAGAGAGGTGCACTTGGAATTCTATGTTAAAATAATATACTGTGCTCCTTATGTCTACTGCCCAATTATATTACATTGGAACACTCTACTGGAAAAGTAACTATAATGACCAGCCAAGTGCTGAAGGGCATAATGTTTTGATTGTCAAACAGGTTGTACATGATGCAAATATATGACTTAAGAAGTGATTTCACAAACATTTTGGTAACAGTAATCTGACTCATAAGCTCCAATGCAGTCTCATAAAACAGCTGTGTGTATAAGTAATCCAAAGATGGTCTTTCAGAAATGTTACAGAGGAAAGCATAAAATGAGAGGAGAAAGTTGGAATCTTGAAGAGAATATTGGTTCACCTTGTAACTTTAATGTTCAACATAAGGTGGGGCCAACTCGACTGCAAACAAAATGTGCCATTTGCACTCAGGTCTGCTGTCATTGCTGATCCAGGGAGAAAAATATATATGTATAGGCTTGTATTACTTTACAAAATTAACTAACCACAGCACTAGGCAAAGAAAACTCACTAGGGAGGCCCCATAAGATAATTCTGATTTCACCAAGAACTCATTGATCCATTCAAAACTTTTACTTTGATTTTTAGATTTTACTCACCAGTCATCTTTTTTTACATTTTGAAACACTGTGATCCAGGAGAGGTAAGTGATTTGACCAAAAGCACGCAGTGAGTGCTCCTCTCTCCACTCTGAGTCACTTCTTTTAACCCACAAACAGATGGAAAAACATACTCAGGATAAAGGCCAAATAAGCTACAATTCTGCATTTTCTGTTTCAATGTCACTAGTCTTAGCTTATCACACCAGCTCAAAAAAATTCTGAAAAAAGAACTTAAAAATAAGAATGGAATCAGCATGAGTTTAAAATTTATTTCTTTGTTCTTTTACTTCACTCAAGCTCTTAAAATCTGATTTGTTTAATCCCATATAACGAACAAGTCCTTTGTTTAAAATTCAAGGCAAGAGTTGAGGGTTAGGAGGGCCTTAAAGAGCATGTGTTTTACTGATTAGGCCAATGGGATCTAGAAAGGTTAAGTGACTCCTAGGTCAGCAGCTAGTTAGTGGCAAAAGCAAGACTAGAAACAAAGTGTTGTGGATGTCAGCATGTACAGTGGTGGCTGAGGGCCTCAGAAGAAAGCTGACTTCTAGCTGCATATAGCTTGCATTTTTTTCACGCATGCGCTGACATGCCCCCCCTACTTTGAGCTACCCAAGGAACCATCTGGCAAAATTCACACCTGATAGCATTATTCTGTGGTGATATATGACCTTCCTAGGGACACAGGTTCCTAGTAAGATTGGCTATATTACTTACTAGTGTTGAGAGCACTCCCATGGTCATGAGGAACTTAAAGAACATCTGACTTCAAGGAATACCTTCTGAGTCCCAAAACCAGCAGTGAGATTGATGTTCTGAAAAAGGAAATCCTTCCTTGTACCACTTAACCAGTCAGAAGCTAATTCAATGATTATCATGTGCCAGGCTCTGCTTGAAGACACCGGGAATAAGCCAGTCCCTGCTCTTAGAGCTCTGGTCTAGGGGAAGCACTGAGAAGTAAGCAGACCACTCATGTTGGTCCGACATGAGACCCCTCTACTCCACCAAACCACACATGCACCTGTGTACACAGTGAGTAAACAGAGAAGGGATCATTGGCTCCACCTCCTGTAGTACTTGTGGGCACGTAAAAGGTGGGTGGAGGGTTGTGGTTATGTCAAAGAAAAGACTGTACACCAAAATTGCTAGGCACAACCTGGCTACATTTTTCTAATGTGTCAGGTTTGGCAACTGGCCTCCTGTGACCAAGTCTAAAGCATCCTAATGCTTCACCTTTAGCCACTTCCACCACAGCTATTAAAAAAAAGTCAAAATTAACACACAAGACCACAAAGTACCATAGAGAAGACAGAGCTTTTGTTCATCTTGTTTTAAATAGGCTTGGTTGCAAACCATAATTGTCAGTACTGTATGGCCATTTTCCAAACACAAATCTAGTAAGGTCCTGCAAGGACCCGGTAGAAACCCAGATGAATTTCTTGGTCTTTAGAAAATGCTTGGTGGTGAGTATTTAGCCAATATTCCAGATTCTGCCAGTAATTTCTAGCCTTGAGTGAGAATCTTTGTTTCTTTATTCAGCTCCCTGCCTAGGTAGTGGGAATATCACTTATCTACTGTGGTGGCTACTCAACTGGCATTCACAATTGCAATATGAATTCAAAGAGATGCTGGCACCTGCACAGATTATCGTCTTTCCAGAAAGAAGCTGAGATAGAACTCTGAGAGGCGATTTGTGAAGCATTTGTGAAAAACATTACATATTTGGTTTGTGTTTTCCCCGTGCATGAGCATTTTTCTCTGAACAGAAAGAACAGTTTGCCAGATTCTGTTTCTCATCTGCAGAACTCTGATCTAGAAAAGGAGTCACTTCTCAGGAAATGTGTCACAAAGGAAACTTAAGAAGATAATTTGAGGCAGGATTCAAAGCAGGATTCGACTTTCAGAGAGTCACCATTTTAGCAGGGTAGGGAGTGTGGAAAGAATGAAGAAGAATGCTAAATGAGATTTTCTCCCTGCTCTGCAGTGCAGTGAGCTTTCAAAGGGCCAGAATACAAGAATATTTATGAAGATGAAGCTTTGGGTGCATTATGTAATGATGAAAGAACACCAATGGATTGCTGAGTAGGATGGAAAGACATAAGGGAAGAGATTTGGAAATGCAGGCAGAATCTCTAAAACTAGTCTTGTTTCAACATAAAGAATTCCTTATCAAGAATCTATATCCTATCTAATAATAGAGAAACATGGTAATTAACTGTAACTTCGCTACCCTTCCCATTGGATAATCAGCAAGATATGCAAATTAACTGCCAACCAAGATGGCGGCCGGCAGCCAGGCAGCTGAAGCAAACAGGAGGCTTGCTTGCTACAGTGATGGAGGAAGCCAAGGTTCCCTGACTGCTGCTGCCAGTCTCTGAGCTTGCAGTCTAAGAAACAATGTTGCAATTATAGAAGCTAAACAATCCCCAAAAACCTGCTTTCAGCTGTCAGAGCTGGAGTGAGCAGGACCGCAACAATTTTACAATTATAGAACCCAAACAAACTCAGATAACTGCTTTCAGCAGCCGAGGTCTCAGAGCTGGAGCTGAGCCTCAGAGCTAAAGCCGGCTCTCAGCTCCAGTGATAGCCATAGAAGGTAAATAAATACCAGAATTAAAAAGAAAAAAAAGAAAAAAAGGAGAGGTTGGGAGCTTCAGTCACCTGCCAGACTGAAAACAGCCCTCAGCCCCTCACCTAGATTGGCCAGGCACCCAAGCGGGACCCCCACCCTGAAGGGGGTGTGACCAGCTGCAAACAGCCATCATCCCCTCATCCAGGCTGGCCAGGCACCCAAGCGGGACCCCCACCCTGATCCAGGACACCCTTCAGGGCAAACCAGCTGGCCCCCACCCATGCACCAGGCCTCTATCCTATATAGTAAAAGGGTAATATGCAAACTGACCCTAACAGCAGAAAGACTGGGAATGACTGGTCACTATGACACACACTGACCACCAGGGGGCAGACGCTCAATGCAGGAGCTGCCCTCTGGTGGTCAGGGTGCTCTCACATGGGAAGAGCTCTGCTCAGCCACAAGCCAGGCTGATCGCTGCCAGTACAGCGGTGGTGGTGGGAGCCTCTCCTGCCTCCTCAGCAGCGCTAAGGATGTCCGACTGCAGTTTAGGTCTGCTCCCCGCTGGCAAGTGGACATCCCCTGAGGGCTGCCGGGCTGCCAGAGGGATGTCTGATTGCCATCTTAGGCCCAATCCCCTGGGGAGCAGGCCTAAGCCAGCAGGTAGTCATCCCCTGAGGGGTCCCAGACTGCGAGAGGGCACAGGCCTGGCTGAGGGACACCCCCCCCCCCAAGTGCACAAATTTTTGTGCACCGGGCCTCTAGTGTGTGTGTGTGTGTGTGTGTGTGTGTGTGTGTGTGTATAAAAGGCTAATATGCTAAGTGTCCCTCCAACCCTCCAACCAGTTGCTATGATGCGCACTGACCACCAGGAGGCAGACGCTCAATGTAGGAGCTGCCGTGATGTGCACTGGCTATTTATAGAGAAATGGCACTGTGGACCTGGTGCCGATAAAGCAACACTTGGCTTCCCCAAAGTGGGACATAGGCCCCGCCACCACCCCTGAGCGACAGCCCACCAAATCGCAGCCAATGCTGCTGAGACCCTATGGCGCAAAATGCAGCCCACAGCCCAGCCCAGAAATGGTCACTGTGAATGCCAGATAATGATGTCACATAGCAACACCCGGCTTCCTCTCCCTAGTTTCTAGCATCCTTGCAGTTTTTTCAGCCCAGGAACACGACTGGCTTTATAGCCAGGTGCAAACATTTTACACTTTAACCAAATGTCTGTGAAGTGTTTTCCTGTGCCTCATCTCATTTGATCCTCACAGAAGTCTTGGAGTAGGTAGATAGGAGACTCAGTGGAATCCTATTTTCTTTTCATTAGCCAGAAAACGGAGATTTAGAAAGCTTAGAAACTTGACCCGACTGAAAAGAAGAAATGGTGGACCTTGAAAATGACTTCAGGTTTTCTCACTGTGCAGAATATAGTCAAATACTGCTGCAGTTAAATATTTTACCCTTTGTTCTCCCTGTGTGATCTATAATAATAATCTACTTCATGTTGATATTTACTGCTGTGTTGCTGACAAGTACCTGAAAGAGAAGTTGGAGTGCTTCACTGGGCTGGAAAAAGTTTAGCTAAATCAGGAAGCAGGTCTAATTAAGCAAGTTTATTATATATATATATATATATATATGGCTAAGTTTACTTGTGCATGCATGATACATATAAAGCTCTCGCTGGTGTCAATTGCACATGTGTGTTTCCATCTGTCATTGTCGATCGTGAATTTGGTTGACACTTCTATTATAGAGAAAGGGCAAATAGCAGTATTAAAATACTTCTTCTAATTAATTTCCTTTTGATGTGCACAAATCCATGCACTGGGACACTAGTAATAATATAAGTTCCTTTTTCTCTGGGGGAGAATGAAGGAATCAGAGACATTTCATAGCTTCAAGGGATAAAATAAACTTAGGAGATTTACAGCTGTCATACACATTGGATTGGATAGTATCACCCCAAGATTCAGACCTCGAAATGTGACCTTTTTGAACATATGGTCTTTGCAGATGTAATTAGTTAAGATGAGGTCATCCTGGAGTAAGGTGGGCCCTTAATCCAATATGATTGCTGTCCTTATTAGGAGATGTGAAGAGACACAAAAACAGACGTAGTGAGAGTTCCATGTGATGGCAGAGCAGAGGCTGGAGTGATGCTTCCACAAATCAAGGAATGCCAAGAACTGACAGTAAGAGCAAAAGCTAAGAGAAAAGCATGGAACAGATTTTTTCCTAGAGCCTTCAAAGAGAGCACAACTCTGCTGATACCTTCATCTCAAACTTTTAGCCCTCCAAACTGTGAAAGTACACTTCTTCTATTTAAAGTGTGATACTTTATTATGGATGATCTAGGATATTAATACACCATACTATGCATTTTACAAATGAAATAATATAACTTGTGTGATCTTTAATTTTATTTTTTTTTAAATATACATTTTTTATTGTTTTGAGAGAGAGAGGAAGAGATAAGGAAATATAGAGAGAAATATCTATGGGCTACCTCCCACATGTCCCCTACTAGGTATCGAGCCTGCAATCTGGGTATGTGCCCTGACTGGGAATTAAACCAGTGACCTTTTGGGTCATGGGTCGATGCTCAACCACTGAACTACACCGGCCAGACTAATTCTACTTTTTTATACCACACAATGGAACTCTTCTGTCCATAAAGGATTAACTATTATGGAATTTCCTTCCCACCATAAAACACTTAGAAAACCAAATAAAAGTTATGAAACAAATAATGTGAATCCTACAATAGCCCCAGATCACTGTCTGGAGAGAGTGTTTAAGAGTGGGGGACCAAAGAGAGCCCAATAATCTCACTGAGTTCAGGAAATAGAGACTGGGGTTTGAGGAGTCCAGGATAGCTAAATTTGCAGGGCTGAATACCAGAATAGAAGGAGCTACGCAGAGAATGGGAGCTCCAAAGATTTGAAAAGCGGTTTTCTCTAGTCTTTTTTTTAATCCTCACCTGAGGATATTTTTTTCCATTGATTTCTAGAGAGTGGGAGGGAAGCGGGGGTGGGGGAAGGGAGAGAGAGAGAGAAACATCGATTTGAGAGAGACACATCAATTGGTTGCCTCCCACACATGCCTCTACTGGGGCTGGGGAACCTGCAACCAAGGTACATGCCCTTGACTGGGAATCGAACCATCAAACCTGCAGCCAACGCTCTAACCACTGAGCAACCAGCCAGGGCTCTAGTCTTTAGTTGAGTTCTAAACTGCTTGCATATGAGGAAAACCTCCAATGCAGGGAAAGAACTATGAGAAAGCAGTAAGGGAAAAAAAGACAACCATAAATGACCAGTGCTCAGACAAGGTTGGGGAGAGTTGTGTGCCCAAGAACCAGAGTGTAGACACTTAATGATATACTAGAAGCCCGGTGCATGAATTCATGCATGGGTGGGGTCCCTCAGGTTGGCTGGCAATAGGAGCTGATTGGGGTGGCCGACCGGCTGGGGGAAGGAACCATGGGAGGTTGGCCCCAGCAGCAAGCTAACCAATAGCCGATTCCACAAGGAATCATGCTCCCTCCTCCCTCCTGTCTGACCCAGGGTATGGTGAACCAGATTCGGGGCTGTCAGGGTCCCAGCAGCAAGCTAACCAATGGCCAATTCCATGAGGAATCAGGTTCCCTCCTCCCTCCTGTCTGGGTCCGGAGTGCGGGTGAATCAGATTTGGGGCTGTCAGGGCCCCAGCAGCAAGGTCTGGGTCAGTGTGAGTCATAGCTACTGGCCAGTCGTCCAGTTGTTCCGATCATTCGGTCGTAAGGGTCGCTTAGGCATATATATATATATATATATATATATATATATATATATATATATACACACACACACACACACACACACACACATACACACACACATATATATGGAGTGCTGGGTAGAATCCTCAAAGAAAAATGAGCTTTAGTAGTCAGGTAAACTATTTCTAAAATCAAGATATCTCTAGATCCACCAAAACAAGACTTAAAATCAAACAAACCTTAAAAGAATCCAAAAAAACAGATCTGCAAGTTATTTAACTGTACGCCAGAGTAAAATCTAACTTTCCTTAAAGGAATATAACAAAATCCAGCACACAGCACCAAATAAAAAAATTAGGCAGTATGCAAAGATATGTAACTTATAACCAAAAGAAAAATCAATTAATAGAAGCAGACTCAGAAATGAAAGAGATAATAAAATCAGTAGCTATTATAAATAGCTATTATAAATCTTCAAAATATGCTCAAAGATCCAAAGAAAAACATCAGTATAATTATATAGAACATCAGGAAACAAATGGAAGTTATAAAATATGCAAATAAACCTTTTAGAAATCAAATAAAAAGACACTAGATGAGGTTAATAGCAGCTTAGATGCTGAACAAGAAAATATTAGTGAAGGTGAAGTCATAGCAATAAAAATTATGCCAAATGCAATAGCACAGAAGGAAGAAAAGACTGAAAATAAATGAATAGGGTTTGGTGAGCTGTGGAATAATATAAAGCAGTCCAGCGTTTCTGTAACTTGAGTACCAGAAGGAGGGGAAAAAAAAGACTGAAAAGTGATTTGAAGAAGTAATGGCCAAATTTTCTAAATTTGAAAAAAAATCTATAAACTTACAGATCCAAGAAACTCAAAGAATTCCAAAATAAAAGAAACATAAAATAACACCAAGGCACATGAAAATAAATCGTGATAAAGTGAAAATCTTAAAAATCAGCCAGATGAAAGAAGACACATTATGAACAGAGGAACAAAGATGAAAATAATAGCAGATTTCTCATCAGGCCATTCAGGGTAGAAGTCAATAGAAGAATATCTTTAAAGTGCAGAGAGAGAAATATGCCATCAACCTAGAATTATAATTTGAAAAAATCAAAAATCAAAAGTGAAACCTTTCAAAAATGGAGATAGAGATTTTTTTCTGACAAATAAAAACTGAGAGAACTTATTACCTTTAAACCTGTATTACAGGAAAGGTTAAAAAATGTTCTTCAAGCAGAATGAAAATGATTGTAGGTGGAAATGTAGATTGACTTGAAAGAACAAACAACACGAGAAATTGTAAATATGTATATAAATATAAATGACTTCTCATTTTCAATTTCTTTAAAACATAATTGACTGTTCAAAACAAACAAAAAAATAACAAGAAAGCATTAAGGGGGTTGTTACATATGAAGAAGTAAAATGTATGACAACAATAGTACAAAGGAAGGGGAAACTGAAGTATGCTTTGTAAAAGTCTTACACTGTATGTGAAGTGGTAAAACATTATTTAAAGGTGACTGTGATAAATCCAATATGCATACTATAAAACCTAGCACAACTACTAAAAATAATATATATGTGTGTGTGTGTGTGTGTGTGTATATATATATATATATATATCCTAAGCAACCGGCTGACCGGCCAACTGGCCAACCGGTAGCTATGATGCACACTGACCACCAGGGGGCAGACGTTCAACACAGGAGCTGCTGTGGTTCTCGGGTGACGCATCTGGAATCAGAGAGGAGGGAGCCTGATTCTGGGGTGCATCACCCGAGAACTGCCCTCTTGCAATCAGGGACCTCTCAGGGGATGTCAGAGAGCTGATTTCGGCCTGATCCCTACAGGCCAGGCCGAGGGACCCCACCAGTACACAAATCTGTGCACCGGGCCTCTAACCCATTGGCTCCCCACTTCTGGTCTGGCTCCCCACCGGGCCTCTAGCCCATTGCAGAGGTCATGGGTCTGGCCCTTACAGAAACTTTTCGACTCGATTAGCTAAATGATGAGATGTGCAGGACCTGACGTCTGGCACCTGCGCCAGCCTATCCGCTTAATATTGATTTCCTGTGGAGGCAGTGAATTTTCCTGCTACCACTCTTGGCTGGGAAACTGGCTGCAGCTGCCCTCCTTCCCGATAGATAGTAGTGCCAGCCAGCAACCTCCAGCGGGTAACCTCCAGAAAGGAAGGAGGCAAAGGAGCAGCTCAGGTGGGAAGGAGGTTCCCACTGCCACAGGACTTTGCCTGGGCGGAAGGGCCTGGGTGGGAGCCTGACATTGAGCAGGGTCCTGCCCTAGGTGGACCAGATTCCAGGCTAAGTAAATCCTGTTTGCTAGATAACTGCATTTTGCAGCTAAATGCCCACAAGTCATCAGTTACCGCCAAACTTAGGGTAGAGTGAGATGAAAGAAGCAAGACAGATAGAGACAGTGACAGAATATTTGGAGAAGAGAGGAGGGAGCCTGATTCCAGGGTGCGTCACCTGAGAACCACATTCTCGCAACCAGGGACCCCCCGGGGGATGCTGGAGAGCCAGTTTCATCCAATCCCTGCAGGCCAGGCCAAGAACTGTACTGGGCCTCTAGTAATATATAAAGATTTAGCCCTGGCCAGGTTGCTCAGTTGGTTAGAGCATTGTCCTGAGACACTAAGGTTGCAGGTTCAATTCCTGGTCAGGGCACATACAAGAACCAAACAACGAATGCATAAAAAAGTGGAACAACAAATCAATCTCTCTCTCTCTCTCTCTCTCTCTCTCTCTCTCTCTCTCTCTCTCTCAAATCAATCAATAGATATTTTTTTAAAATAAATAAACATATGTAAATGTTTAAACCATAATGGAGATAAAACAAAATCATAAAAAATATACAATTAATAAACAATACAAAGAAGAAAAAAGAACAAAGAACAGGTAGGACAAGATGAATATAAATAGAAAGATGGTAGATTTAAACTCAACAATGTTAATAATCATATTAAATGTAAATGGTCTAAACGCTGCTATTAAAAGGCAAAGATTGCCAGATCATTAAAAAACAAACAAACAAACAAAGATCTAACTACATGATATTTACAAGAAATGCACTTTATCTATAAAGACACAGATATGTTAAAAGTAAAAGGTTGAAAATCTACACCACTTAAAGCCTATTTACAAAAAGAAGAAAAAAGAAAAAGGAAGATCTTAGTTATCATTTTGGTATTCAGAATTTTATTCTGTAGATTTCTGGGCAAAGTCTGAATGTCACTGGCAGCATGATTCTCTCCCCTACCTGATCTCTACAAAAGAAACTCAAGCTCTTTGTGAATATGGGCATTTCTGAAACAAAGATAGCCCTGCTCTGCTAGATTTGTGAAAAAGGAAGGCTGTGAACTGGGATCAGTGTCTCTCAATCTTTAATGTGCCTGTGAATCACCTAGAGGTGTTATAAGTATGGGATTCTGAATCAAAAGATACAGGGTTGGGCCTGAGAGAATGCATTTGTAACCAGCTCCCTAGTGAGGCAGACCACACTTTTAGTAGCAAGGAATGAGAACCCTCTCCCCCAAACAATACATAAGGCTCATTTTAACCAGGAATAGTTTTTCCCACCAAATCTGATTTTTTTTTTTTACTTCCTCTTGTGTCCTCTCCCCTCTCTAGAGAAAATGCTGAGAAAAGGTCAATGAGTGAGTGGAGCAAGGTTACTTAATATGGAAGAAACAGGGCTTGCCCTTGACCATTTGACCAAGTAGCAGGTATTTGATCGAGGTGAGGACTGCCTTTAAAAACCATTACTTAAAATGTTCTGAAACTTTTTTAATGCCTAAAATTACTTTGGACACAGACCAGTATTTTTTTTTTTTTAACAACAGCAGTGCTCTTACCATATATGTGAAATCTTAAAAATGAGGCTGATTCTGTGCTTAATATTACCTGCTTCTGCAGCATGATAGACGATGACTCCTGGCTGACTCCACTTCTAAATCCCTGAGCTACCTGTAGGTGTTTATTATGCCCAGCAGATAACACTCTGGTACTACCATAGCCCTACAGAAGAAGCTAATAAGTAAAGAGAAAAATGCAAAGGGCAAAATGTAAGGGGGAAAAACCATGTGAGCAATACTTCATGCAGCCATGCTGTGCACCCATTTAAATTACAACCCATAGCTCTGAAAGGATGACTGTATTCAGAACCATAAAAATACTAGAGGCTCGATGCACAAATTTGTGCACCAATTGGGGTCCCTCGGCTTGGCCTGCGGGATCAGGCTGAAACCAGCTCTCCGACATCCCCCAAGAGGTCCCAGATTGCGAGAGGGCACAGGCCAGGCTGAGAAGCCAAGGAGGGATGTGGGAGGTTGGAAAGCTGGGGAGGGACTGTGGGAGGGCTCCAGGGTGTGTGTGGCTTGCCTCGCTCAGTCCCAATGGGCCAGACTCAAACAGCAAGCTAACCTACTGGTTGGAACATCTGCCCCCTGGTGATCAGTGCACATCATAGCGAGCGGTTGAGCGGCTTTAGCATATCATTAGCATATTATGCTTTGATTGGTCGACTGGAGGACTGGATGACTGGACACTTAGCATATTAGGCTTTCATTATATAGGATTCTGCACTTTGAGGGTAAAGACTTTTGTTCGCCTTCATCTTCCTCATCCCCAAATGGCCATTTCCATCCAGGAAAGCTCAGTGATGGAACACTAAAAGCACTTTCTTAAAATCATTGCCTCCTGACATGAAACACTATATAATATTAAAATTTTATCCATTGAAAAAAGAGGGAAAGCTATCTTGGATTTCATAATACTATAATTCACACTTAAAACAGCAGATAATTCCAACTCCAATTTCATTTCTATTAGGACTTAAAGACTCCTGTCAGATTTATGGAATGACTTTAGACTTTCCGAATTAATTCATCAAGCAGGAGAGGTGGAGAGTAAGAGCCCTAATATATGTCAGGAAACCAGCCTGGAATTAAAAGTTGAGTAATTCATATTCAGGTCCTAGATTTGTATGGCTCTAGAACAGAAACCAGAAAACCATAGACCAGGAGCCAGCTACCTAGTTTTGTAAAAAAGTTTAATTTAAATAACGCAACTCCCATTCATTGAAGGACTGCTTCTGTACATCTGCAGCTGAGTTGCGTGATCGTGACAAAACCATGCCTGCAAAGTCAATAATATTTACTACCTGGCCCTTTAAGAAAAAGTTTTTCAACTCCAGCTCTAGAAGAATGGGCAAGGACCAAGAAGTTTTAAGGAGGTGGCAAATTATTTTACTGAGCAGAAAGCTATCAACTAGAACAGGACAACATTTAAATGATGTATCCTTGTGAATTAGTGGGTTTCCTAAAGCTGGAAGGGTTTAAGCAGCTTTTAGATGACTGCCCTCTTAGAACTGTGGAATCGGGGATGCATGTACCACTCAAAGGGCTGCCTTCTTATTTATTTATTTATTTATTATATTTTATTTTATTTTTTAAATCTTTATTGTTGAAATATTACGTATGTCCCCCTTTTTTCCCCATCAGCCCCCTCCATCCCATCCCCGCCCTCAGCCCCAGGCCCTCACCATCAAAGGGCTGCTTTCTTAAGTGACTTCTGAGATTCTGCATCATTCTAGGCTATCAATTGCAGAAGTTCACATTAAGAGTTTTGGAAAAATAGTCTCACTTGACTCATAAATAAAAATATTTTACCTTATAGCTAAGAAAATCTAAAGAAAACATGCATCTTGTAAAGGAAAACCCTGGGTATCTCCTGGTGGCCAGTTTGTCTGTAATTGGACAGAAGCCATGTTTAATTCTGTGACCATTATAGCTCTTAACATGCTATGATTGCTCCACAGAGATTTGTAAATGTAATTTAATGATGTCTCTGTGTCATCCAGATTTCCCAATCCTTCTGCGATCTCACTCTTGGGCAGAGAATGTATTTGTCAGTCCAATTATATATTCTTTTAGAAGAACAGTAAGTATTGTTTTCTAGAAACCCAGGTGAGTGGGTGAATGGAGAAATAAGGTAAGGTTTAAAAAGTCAAAGATTCATCATTGTTTTTCATTTCTTAGCCAAGTTGCTTTTATAATATAACAACTTTAGAGGGGTGTTTTTGGTAGGGTTTTTGTGTGTGTTTTTTTTTTAAGTTTCTAATGAAAGAGTTTGAAATGTCAACTACATCCTAGTGAGGGAGCCTCGTAAGACTGGTCTGGGCTCCCTTCCTCTGCCAGAGGAACACACTTTGCAGTGTTCAGGCCAATTCTTTCTTTGACCAATTTGGCAGTGTAACTGCTGGGCTTGCAGGTAGTAGAGCAAGCGCACTCAGTAAAATGTTCCTTTTTTATGGTGTTGGCTTTCACCTACATATCAGCAGGAGGCAATACCACTTGGTCAAGTCTGCCTTTAAGCTACATCAAAGGCGCTGAGTTTAATGTGGCTGAGCACAGCAGAATCCAACAACATTCGAAGATTTGGGTGATAGCCAAGGACAAGTAGGTTAAGAATTTTAGCTCTGGCTCTAGAGTAAGAGTGACTTAGGCAGAATCCTGACATGGGTCCACCCCCCATCGCAGCTAATAGGGTTCAAGAAGAGACTCAAAGTGGAGAGAATTAGAGATCGGACACCATAGAACTGGGACAGAAGTGTAGTAGAGTTAGGAGGTTACCTGACATTTAACCTCAAAGTGTTTGAAACCATGGAAACCAGGTTTTAAAAAAACAGTAGCCATGTTATTAAAATCTTACCATCTATTAAGTCTCTCTTTCAAATAAAGAATGTTCACTTTGTTTTTGAAAATAGAGAATTTAAAAAATCAAAGAAGTTTTGATTTTTTTTTTAAATTTCGAATTCCAGAACCAGTTGGAAAAATCTCAAGCTACACCTAGTGGAGGTCCTTATACTTGTCCTATCTAATAATAGACAAACATGGTAATTGACCATACCTTTGCTACACATCCCATTGGCTAATCAGCAAGATATGCAACCAAGATGGTGGCCAGCAGCCATGCAGCTGAAGCGAGCAGTAGGCTTGCTTGCTCCAGTGATGGAGGAAGCCAAGGTTCAATGCCTGCTGCGGCCTGGCTCTGAGCTCCGAAAGCAACAAAGTTTCAATTATAGAAGCTAAACAAACCCCAGATACCTGCATTCAGCAGGCTGTGGCCTCAGAGCTGGAGCGAGCAGGAGCCCGGTTCTCAGCTCCAGTGACAGCAACAAAGTTTCAATTATAGAAGGTAAATAAATCCCAGAATAAAAAAAAGAAAGAAAAAAAGGAGAGGCTGGGAGTTTCAGTTACCCGCCAGCCTGAAAACATCCCTCAGTCCTTCACCCAGACTGGCCAGGCATCCCAGTGGGGACCCCACCCTAAAGGGGGTGTGGCCAGCCTGAAAACAGCCATCAGCCCCTCACCCAGGCTGGCCAGGCACCCAAGCGGGACCCCCACCCTGATCCGGGACACCATTCAGGGCAAACCAGCCGGCCCCCACCCATGCACCAGGCCTCTATCCTATATAGCAAAAGGGTAATATGCAAACTGACCCTAACAGCAGAAAGACTGGGAATGACTGGTCACTATGACACACACTGACCACCAGGGGGCAGACGCTCAATGCAGGAGCTGCCCTCTGGTGGTCAGTGCACTCCCACATGGGGGAGCTCTGCTCAGCCACAAGCCAGGCTGATGGCTGCCAGTACAGTGGTGGTAGTGGGAGCCTCTCTTGCCTCCTCAGCAGCGCTAAGGATGTCCAACTGCAGTTTAGGTCTGCTCCCCGCTGGCAAGTGGACATCCCCCAAGGGCTGCCGGGCTGCCAGAGGGATGTCTGATTGCTATCTTAGGCCAAATCCCCTGGGGAGCAGGCCTAAGCCAGCAGGTGGTCATCCCCTGAGGGGTCCCTGACTGTTAGAGGCCACAGGCCGGGCTGAGGGACCCCTCCCCCCTGAGTACACAAATTTTTGTGCACCAGGCCTCTAGTGTAGTTCATAATTTTGAATTAAGCATCAAAAAGACAGGTAGAACATAACCAAGCCGTCCAATAAAAAATAGTAAGTTATTGTAAAAGCCACTGTGAAAAACCTCAAGCTAACTCACTGCACTGTACAATTTTAGAAACTCTAAAGAAGAAAATGTCTGCTCAAACTTCCAGTTTCATAGCCTCTCTGTCTCCTGGTTTTGCCCTCATCACTCCCTAATTGATATACCCCAAGTCCATGTCTATCGTCGTGCCTGCTCCACTCCAACAGTCCTGTGTATCTACACTCCAGCCTCTCCTAAAAACCTGCTGCTAGATGAATGGCCTGTATATTTTAGTATTCTTGGCATCTGGCAAAGCAGCTGGCACATTATAGGC
This sequence comes from Myotis nattereri, assembly GCF_964212035.1. NCBI lineage: Eukaryota > Metazoa > Chordata > Mammalia > Chiroptera > Vespertilionidae > Myotis > Myotis nattereri. The sequence continues at coordinate 128,101,285 of NC_138077.1, read as the reverse complement.
ACTTCAGTGTTTAACTGGATGGATATACAAATGGCACTGACAGTAGAAAAAGTGCCCTCAACATACATGATATCTACTCCTCTTGCCCCATTCTTGCCTGTTACCATAACTCGTGCCTTTGCTTCTGCTAGTCCTAAAATCTGGAGTGCACTACTCCTTGCCTCTTCAAAACCTAGCTACCTTTTGAGAAAGTGCTTTTCAAAGTCTGGTCCATGAACCACTTGATTAAAAGCCATATAGGATGCTCCTTAAAATGCATATTCTTTGATACCATAGCAGTCATACTGAATCAAAACCTCTGGAAGGGAAGCCCAGGATTGTGAATTTTAAATAAACTCCTCAAATGATTCTGATATCCATTATCCACAAACCACACTCTAATGTCAAGCCAAAGCTGCTTCAGAGTTAATCAAGCAGGTGACGTCACATTGTCCCATCCGTACTGGGGACTGTATATGATACATAACCAGTTGGCAAAAGATTCCAGCCTTACACGCATGGTGATGTAACACAGGGTACAAGCCATTTCTTTAGAAAAGAGTCCCAAAGGCATGGCCATAAAGGTAGGTCTGGGACCTATTGGCTCCCATGACAACAGGCAACTGTCTTCTTGACAATTTATTATTGATCTTGGGTGGTAATTTGTTTGTGCTCCTTCTGAAAATAGATCTGAGACAATTTACAGAAAAATAGTTTTACAGAATAAACGTAAATCAATGTGGAACTAGGAATGAAAGGAAAATAGGGCAAAAATAAGATAAGGTTAATAGAGACAAATAAATACCATTCAATAAATTAGAGGTAATTTTGAATTTCCTGGAATGGAAGCATGATTATTTACACTATTCACAAAATAAAACAAAAGTTGGTTAGGAAAAAAAATCTTGAATGTCCCTGATACTGACAATTTGAGATAAGTACCACTTCATGTTCTGAAAAGCATATCAATAACATAGAATAACCTATTCTCACCCCTCCCCCTTGAAGGTGCAGTGGTTCATCATTAGCTACCTTTGTAGATGAAACACACAGTAGTCAATTAACATCTACAGGAAAGTCCTCAGCACTCACACTGAAGGAGAGAAAACCAGTGGCATCAATGTGGGAGCTCAAAGGGGCAGTACTACAGATTTTCCATATTTTACTAGGGTACCTCATTTGGCTAAATGATGTGAACATTTCCAAAAAATTTTTGAACAGATTCATCCTCTATTGATTCCAGAAATGGGAGGTCATCATAACACAGCAGCTCACTGCAATCCTAGCAACTAGGACCACCACGGGATGCAAGACAATTACAGGACTATGGGAACTATGGGACTTTGCAATTCCAAAATTATAGGCCTATGGCATTGGAATATTTCTTGGTACATGATGATTATTTGGATATTGACAATGAATCTTGGGTCATTCAGCTTGGGCAAGCTTAATAATGCCACAGTCTCCAGCTAGTCAGAAGGCATTGAGCTTATTCACAGGGTATTTGGGTTTCACACAACTGGTATAGCCACCAAACAGCCTATTTTATTTTATCTTATGCTGATATAGTGCTTTTGCTTTACAAATTCTCTCATAAACATTCTCTCCTGAAGTTCTAGAGAGTACGGGATGTGTAAGTGCATTCCAAAAGGACGTAATAAATATGTACTATACGGATTTTCCAGTTTTCTTTTCTGATGGTTTTCTATCCTCGGCATAAGAAGATGATATGTGAAATAGTATGACAGGCAAAGAAAATGGAGATTTGTTTGTAAATGGCTCCTTATTGCAAGCAAATCCAACAATAGCTTATAATTATCGCACTTAAGATGTACCAAACACTAGGCTAAAGTCGTAGCATAGTATCTCAATCCTCACAACCACCCTAATAACTAAATGCAATTATTATTTCCTGTTTTTCAGAAGATAGAACTGGAGCACAGAGAGGACAACGGCCCCACAAGTAAGGCTAATTCCTAATTCCAGCTGGGGGGTGGGGCGGGGCGCTCTCTCTCTCTCTCTCTCTCTCTCTCTCTCTCTCTCTCTCTCTCTCTACTGTCACAGGTGTGGGCTGGCCCATGGAGTGGAGACAATGAAGCTGAACTTCAATCTGTGCAGTTCAGCTGGGCTGAGTGACCTGTGAACAAGGTAGTTCACTGCTGAAGTCTCATGAGCCAGTGAGTTTCAACGACAGAAACATTCTCTGCACCTTGACCACAATTCAAACTCACAAATGGGTGTTTTTAGCTGTAAGGAGAATGAGAGAGAGAGTTCCAGGAAGACCAGGTTAAGTCTATTTAATTGTCTATTCCTGGCCGCCTCCACACTGCTACCAAAACGTCTTACGAAAGCATAGATCAGGCATGCCCCAGCCCTACTGACAAGCTGGAAATAGTTCCTCGCAGCCCACACAATAAAGTTCAAATTCTTTAGAATACTGTCAATATCCCTCACAATCTGGACTCAGCCTGTTTCCCCAAACTACTCACTGGCTGAGTTCCACACCATCGCTGGGACCCACTGCCGGGACCCACTGTCCATGGCTGCAGCACGCCAGGCCTGCCCTTGCCCAAAGCCCCATCACCACTCCTTGCCCAAAGCCCCATCGCCACTCCCCTCCTGTGCTCCTCGGTCAGGAATGCCTCTGTTTCCACATCCAGCCGCAGAAATCCCACTCTTCTTTCTACACCAGCCTGAATGCCACATCCGCCCATAAAGCAGTTCCTGAATGCCACATCCGCCCATAAAGCACACTCCCTGATGCTGCCAATTTCTGTCTCTACCTCTATCATAGACACCACCATACTCTGCAGTCAGGGTTGGTGTCCACACATCTGCCTTCTCTCGATTCAGCAACCACATCTCTCCCCTCCCTATTGTCATCAGAGCTTAGCCTGGTGTCTTAGAACAGCTCCAGAAACACTGGACCACCTAATTAGCCCTGCTATTCCTAAGACTGAAGACATCCTGAGTTCAAGGAACCTTTTCCTCAGGATGTGTTGCCCAGTGCCTCGGTTTCCATTTGATTACAGGCACACTGTCACGGTATCTTCCAGAATGTAAAATGATGCAACAATAGAACCCACATACCTTTGTTTTCAGATGCTATTTGTAATCCCTTTGTAAACAGATCATTTTTGCATTCTGTGGAGGGTCTACAGATATTCACTGTCAAATCTTTCAGTTTTTGTTTATGTTTGAATAATTTCACAATAAATGTTGGCAAAAATTAAAAGATGAATCACCACCCATCTGGGGTGGCTCAGTGGTTGAGCATCAACCCATGAACCAAGAGGTCACAGTTGGATTCCCGGTCAGCGCACATGCTCGGGTTGTGTGCTCGATCCCCCATCATATACAGAAGGCAGTGATCAAAGTTTCTCTCTCATCAATATTTCTGTCTCTCTACCCTTCTCCCTTCCTCTCTCTCTAAAATCAATAAAAACACATTTAAAATAAAAGATGAATCACAACTTGGGATTTGCTTCCTCAAGGTGTGGAAATAAATCACAATATTTACAGGCGTTGACATGGAAGAAGCCAAGAATTCATTCTGGAATAGTAAGCGAAAAGCACTTAGGTAAGAGTTTGGTAAAACATGTTTGCTGCCCAGTAGGAAAAAGCATGTACCATAGTTGACCTTAGGGAATCATGGAAATAAATTCCTCATTCCAGGGAAATGTTCTGGTGACACATTTTATTTTTGTAGTGTTAACAGGGCTATCCCGGTTGTCTCTGTGGTTTCAGTGATGTAAGGTGGCACCTCAGAAGTTTCGATTCTGAGCTCAGCTTCCTGTGAGCCATGCCGAAAGCACCAGAAGGACCGTGAAAATGTAACGCCCAGTGAGAGAGACAGAGATCAAGGGCATGAGGCTGAGCAAGCATTTCTACCCTGAAAACAAAGGATGACCCATTTGCTTCAGAAACGAGTGTCATCCAACACTGAGTGAGAGAAGTGCTGTCTTTAGATGGACAATTGTGATCCTAAAAAGATCCAGCCAAATGGAAACAAAATAACACTAATGAAAGGTGATATTACAATAGCCAGGACGCCTTAACCTTATAAGTCATGAGAAATGTGACATTACTCACTATTACTTGTTCCTAAATATGGCCAAAACACACACACACAAAACACAAAACAATCAATTAACCAAGAGTGAAAACAACCCAGTGTCTTCCATAAGAAAATGTGGCATATACACAGTGGAGTATTATTCAGTCTTAAGAAAGAAGGAAATCCTGCCATTTGGGACGACATGGATGAACCTGGAGGACATTATGCTCAATGCGATAAGCCAGACACAGAAAGACAAACAATGTATGATCTCACTTATATGTAGAATCTAAAATTAGTCAAATTCATGGAAGCAAAGAGAAGAATGGTGGTTGCAAGGCTTGGGGAGAGCAGGGAGGGAGAAATGGGAAGATGTTGGTCAAAGTGTACAAAGTTTTAGTTATGCAGGATGAGTGAGTTCTGGAGATACAATGTACAGCAATCTACACTAATAAAAGAGAAAAATGGTAATTGGCATATGGCGTTACCCTTTTCATTGGCTAATCAGGGCTATATGCAAATTAACTGCCAACAAAGATGGCGGCTAATTTGCATATGTAGGCACAATGCAGGGAGGCGAAAGGGAAAGCAGGAAGAAGCCCCCGGCCACTGACAGTGATCGGAAACCCAGGGGGGAGCTAAGAGGTGGGGGGCAGGGCAAAGGCAGCCCTGGGGCCGCCTTTGCCCTGCCCCCCAGCCATGATCAGAGAATCAGGCGCCTTTGCCGCCCTGGCCAGTGATAGCAGGAAGTAGGGGTGGAGCCAGCGATGGGAGCTGGGCACGGTCGAAGCTGGCAGTCCTGGGAGCTAGGGGTCACTTGCCTAGGCCTAAAGCGGAGCCCACGATCGCGGGGCCGCTGCAGCTGCGGGTCCCCACTGCCCGGGCCGGATGCCTAGGCCAGAGGCGTTAGGCCTGGGCAGGGGCGGAGCGGGAGATCGCGGCGCTGCTGCCGCTGCGGGTCCCCGCTGCCCAAGCCAGACGCCTCGGCCTGAGGCGTTAGGCCTGGGCAGGGGTGGAGCCTGCAACCGCGGGGAGCTGGGGATCCCCTGCCCAGGCCTGACACCTCTGCCGGAGGCCTTAGGCCTGGTCAAGGGGCCGATCTGGTGATTGGTGATTGGAGGGTGATGAGGGTCAACTCCTCTGGCCAGAGGCATCAGGCCTGGGTGGGGGGTGGAGCCGGGGATTGGAGGGATATGATGGTCCCCTTGCCCAGGCCTGAAGCGTGGGTCAGAGGCGTCAGGCTTGGGTGGGGGGTGGAGCAAGCGATCAGAGGGAGATGGGGGTCCCCTGCCCAGGCATGATTCCTGGGCCAGAGGCCTCAGGCCTGGGCGGGGGTCAGAGCCAGTGATCGGGGGGAGATGGGGGTCCCCTGTCCAAGCCTGACACCTCTGGCGGAGGCGTCAGACCTGGGCAAGGGGCCGATCAGGCGATCGGAGGGTGATAGGTGTCTACGCCTTTGGCCGAGGCATCAGGCCTGGGCAAGGGGCAGAGCCAGCAATCGGAGGGGGCTGGGGGCAGAACCAGCAATCAGAAGGGTCTGGGGGTCCCCTGCCCAGGCCTGATGCCTGGGCCAGAGGCATCAGGCCTGGACTGGGGGCAGAACCAGTGATGGGGGGAAATGAGGGTCCCCTGCCCAGGCCTGACACCTCTGTCAGAGGCATCAGGCCTGGGCAAGGGGCCAATCCTGCGATTGGAGGGTGATGGGGGTCAACGCCTGAGGGCTCCCAGTATGTGAGAGGGGGAAGGCTGGGCTGAGGGACACTCCCCCCCCCCCAACACCCAGTGCACAAATTTCGTGCACCGGGCCCCTAGTGTGAATATAATTAACAATACTGTATTATAGACTTGAAATTTGCTAACATGGTAAATCTTAAGTGTTCTCACAATTAAAAGGAAGGAAGGAAGGAAGGAAAGAAGGAAGGAAGGAAGAAATTAGTAACTATGTGAGGTGATGGATACATTAATAAGCTTGATTGTGGTGATATTTCACAATATATCAAATCATGATGTACAACTTAAATATATACAATTTCTATTTGTCAATTACATCTGAGTAAAGTTTAAAAAGAAAAAAACAATAAACTACTTATTTGGGACTAGGGTCATAAAAAGAGTATATACTGTATAATATATCTTCCTTTATATCTACATATATTTATAAAGTATATGAGACTTACAAATATGAGCCTCAAATTATTTTGATATTTCCCTTGGCTACAGCCTTGCAGTTCGTCAAATAAAATGTGGAAGAGAACTAGATTTGCTACTTCTGTGGCCGGTACCAACTCCACCTCTCTCCCTTTCCTCCATGCTAAGCCTAATATATATATCCTGGAAATGAATGTGTTTATGTCTTGCATACTCCGGTAGGGAGAACAAAATTTAAGTGGGATAGGGGAAAAGAAAAAACAAGCTCTCTGTCCCAGGACCTATCTGTCTCATTATACATAATTTAAGTAGTGAAGAGTTGTTTAATTTTAAACAACTTTTATAACACTCTATAAAAAGAGAAACATCACATCTCGTAGGTGCTTACCCTCAGCTGACATTTTTTCCAACCTATTTGGACACACTCGTGCCCACTTAAGCAGTCACTCTGGATCGGCTGCTCAGAGTTTAATTCTGCCTGATTCATTTCACCAATGGTCTGGAAATACAGTGAGGCAATAATGCACGTCTGTTCCGGGCACCCAACCAAGAGACCACCCCTCCCTGGCCAGACCACGCTGCTCCTGGGTAGGGGTATCTCAACCCTGCCCAGGGCTTTGATCTGTTTTCAGTTTTTAAATGCTCCCTGTTGCCTAGTGGGGAGCTAAGCGACTTTGCTTCAATAGACATTATGTCACCCCCTCAGCCCTTATGTAAACAGAATGTCTAACACCTTCACCACGTAAGCCAAGCCAGCCGGCCTAAAGTAGAGGCTGACAAGATAAGTATTTTGCGTCGGCACCTGCAGGAGGAGTCGTGCCTCCTTGCATGCAAGCTTTCTGCGCGGCACAACCAGGACATTTAAATTTAGACTTTGCAGCACTCCTTTCTAATTCCTATTAATACTTATTAAAGTCATCATGACATCAGATAGAGGGAAAATAATATTTCTTCTTCCCGAGGCCTTCTTTTCCAAAACCATCTAGAGTCACAGAACATAAAACCCTGAAAGGAGAAGGCAATGTCTCTTTTTATAAGCACTGCGGCGAATGGAAGTTAATAAGCATTCCTCATTTCTGCACTGTGTTTCACAACTTAGAATTCTCTCATTGAAATGCTTGATGGTATTAATGATGAGACAAAGAAGACAACACACAAATTTTATTTTATTTTCGAGAAACTGAGTATCAACGAAATAAGGCAGCATGCTAGGTTTTGGGGAAGAGGGAGGTGTCATGATAAACAAAGTACTACATGACAGAGCAGCAGAGAAGTCAGTGTTGAAGGTGATGGTCCCAAATCCACACAGCTGCTGGGTGGCAGAGCCAACACTGGAACTCAGCGCTCCCAACTCCTTCCTCTAAGAAGCCTCATGAGCTCATCTGCACATTACATCTGAAATGAGAATGCCACTCTACTGTTCTGCTCTAGGGAAAGTCATGAGGGAGCCCCCGAGTGTTCTCCCGAAGAGTCACGGCACCTGGTAAGCAAATTTCAGAAAGGCTTCCTTGATAAGATGGCCTTTGAGCTGGGGTTTAAAGAGCAGACAGAGCTGAGAACGTGAGAGAGGGCAACTGCACAATGTAATGGGAGAAATCGTGAGAAAAGGCCTGAAGAAGGAAATCATGGAGCAGTTAGTTGGCTGAATGATATGTATACAAAGAGGAGTGGAGGAGCTGAAATTAAAAGGGAGTGGAAGTTGGATGGCATCTCGGCTTTATTCAATAGGCCATAAGGATCCAATGAAGGTGATGGACGAGGGATAACAGATCCCATCTGTGCTACAGAAAACGGAGCTGGTGTTGATGCAAGGGCAGACTGGCAGTAGACGAGATCAGCATAGAAGTCAAGGCCAAGATCATAAAGCCCTCATCTACGGAACCTAGGAAGGAGATGGAGGAAAAAAAGATGGGAATGATTTACTAGATATGGGTGTGAGGGCAGAGATTGAGACTGAACCTGAGTAACTAGCACCCTGGTTCTCAAACCTTAGTTACCACTCTCATCTCCAAGTGCGTTTGTTAAAATGGAGATTGCCCATACCAGATCCCGTCGGGATGGGTCCAAGAAGCTGCATGTGAATAAATAGGCTAGATCTGTGCTAATCAGCAAACTGTGAAGCTGGCCAGCAATGAAGTAAGTCCAGAAATAGAGACTACCTTTACAGTGTTGCAGCAATTTGACTGATAATTTTATATCAATGGAGTCTAATAATTAAACATTGAGGCTTGATTTCATGTGCACTTTGTGTGTTTTTTCCATTTCACTTTTCTAGCAATTCATTTTTAGTGAATTTTACCAAAGTATGGGTCCACAGAAATTAAAATATTTGCACAGAGACAGTTTGAGAAGCACTGCACTCCCTATATGAATACATGGCTTAGTAAAAGAGAGGAAACTCAGAGAGGAAAGTTCAGAACTGAGAGACCTCCCTGTAGCAGACATCTGGCCTCCTGAATACACCAGCTGCTGGCTTCCCCACCAGCATGGTCCACTCAGCCATAACCAGACCACCAAGCCCCTAAGGGGGTTCACCCGGAAGACTGGACCTGCCCATCACCATGTCCTATGGCTACATATTATCTCCTCACTCTTGTGCTAGACATGCTCCCTCACCCCAAACCCATGGCTATCTCAGCTCCACGTACAGGTCTAGTGCTTCATGCCAAACGATCTGAATTGTTTTGCTGTTTTTTAAGAAATATATCAAAACTCAGCAGCAGTCTGTGGTATAGAAAAACAAAAAACTAAACATAAGCAAACAGCAATATACAAGCTAAGGAGAGAATTTCTTAGAAAGACTGTACAGCCTGGGGAAAAGGAATTAAGCCTTGCAAAGAGGAGGAGGAAGACTTAGGACACAGCCATCAGTTGCTTCTGATAAGAATTTCAGCAGAGTGATGCAGACAGAGGTAGGACAGCAAGGAGAGAGGATGGAGTGGGTGGAAAGGAGAGAGCAGCTCCCCTGAGTGAACTTCACAAAACTGTTTTATTATGTGACTGGGTGTTATTTGGAATAGTAACACTACTCTAAATAATAATTTTCTCCAAATTCTCCCCTATCTTACTATCCACTGATGGTTAATGTAAACTAGCAGCTATAGAAGTCTCAGTTTTTTGCCTTGCTGATAATCCTTCCTATATAATAAAAGGCTAATATGCAAATAGATCCAATGGTGGAACAACCAGAACAACCGAATAATGGGTCGCTATGACTTGCGCTGACCACCGGGGGCGTGTGAAGGACGTGGGGGGCGCTGGCTGCGGTGGGATGGTGGAGCAGGTGAACCGGGGTGTCAGACCAAGGCGGGGCCCCGCCAGTCACTGTCATCAGGGTAAGCCTCTGGTGGTTACTGAAAACTCTTTGCTTCCACGGGCCACGGTCCCGCTTGGCGCTCACACCTGCTGCCAGCACCAGCCCCACTTGCACCCGCTGCCAGCACTGGAGCCACCACTCACACCCACTGCCAGTGCCCAGCACCAGTCCAGATCACTTGGGACATTAGCGAGTGCAAGTGGTGGCTGCTGGCCCTGATCACTCATGAGGGCTTCTCCACCTCCCCCTGCTCCTGAGGGGTGATTGGGGCAGCAGCTGCCACTTGCACCTGCTGACAGCACCAACCCTGCTCACACTCACTGCTGGCACCAGCCCCAATCGCTCAGCGCCGTCAGCGGGTGAGAGCAGGGCCAGCACTGTCAGTGCATGGGAGCTGTCAGTGCATGGGAGCAGTGGTGGCAGGAGGGGGGCTGCTGGCAGACAGGAGACCGGGGAGGCTGCAGCAAGAGGGGCCAGGCAAGGACATGGAGAATGGGCCGAGATCCACCCCTGTGCCCACTGCAGCCTCGATGCCCACAGTTCCTTTCAAGGTGCATGAATTAGTGCACTGGGTCCCTAGTCTGTCTATCTATCTATCTATCTATCTATCTATCTATCTATCTACCTACCTATCATCTATCTATATAAAGAACCAGGGTCCATAATATCCACAACAACCCAAGGCTCGACCGAACACCAGAAGTCAGTGCTGGGTTGCTGTGGGGACCCAGTACTGACTGCCGAGGGGGCTGCGGATCAGGCCTGGAGAGAGGCCTGCAAAGAGAGAGGCAGGGTCTCTCCATCAGATCCGCAGCCTCCATCAGATCAGCCATTGCCTCTCTCTTTCTCTCCGGGCTTTGCCAGCAGCTGCGCCTCTGTTTCTCTCTGGGCCTCCGAGGGGGCTGCTGATCAGTCCCACCTCTTTGATTAGGCCCAGAGATAGGCCCAGCGACACTGACTGGCATAGAAACCGACCAATCAGAACCTAATCTGGGTGAACTGTGAAGGCAGAACCTAAGGTGGGGGCTGAGGAAGGGTTTTAAGGGCAACAGCTATTTGGTGTAAGGTGTAAGAAAGTGGTTCCATTTTTTCATGACCGGTTTGGCAGTATAGTGCATATGGCTGGCTATCAGTCCAGATATAGGGATTACGTGATTTTGTCTGCCAAGAGCATCTCCTCCTGCTGAAAAAGGCTTTCCCCCCATTTAAGCAATCCTATCCTATATAATCTATCTATACTAATAAAAGGGTAACATGCTGCCCTAACTGGTTTGGCTCAGTGGATAGAGGGTCGGCCTGCGGATTCAAGGGTCCCAGGTTCGATTCCGGTCAAGGGCATGTACCTTGGTTGCGGGCACATCCCCAGTGGGAGGTGTGCAGGAGGCAGCTGATTGATGTTTCTCTCTCATCGATGTTTCTAGCTCTCTATCCCTCCCTCTCCCTTCCTCTCTGTAAAAAATTAATAAAATATATTTTTTAAAAAAAAGGGTAACATGCTTATACCGGGTCGACCAGCCATCTTCCGGATGTCCAACTTCCTTCCAGACAAAGCCATGGTGGTGGGGGCTGAGGCAGAGGCAGTTAGGGGTGATCAGGCAGGCAGGCAGAGTCAGTTAGGGGCAACCAGGCAGGCAGGCAGATGAGCGGTTAGGAGCCAGCAGTCCCAGATTGTGAGAGGGATGTCCAACTGCCAGTTTAGGCCCAATCCCTGTCCCCCAAGGGGTCCCTGATTGGAGAGGGTACAGGCTGGGCTGAGGGAACCACCCCCATGCCCTGTGAACAAATTTCATGCACTGGGCCACTAGTCTGATATAATAAAGAGGTAAGATGCAAATTGTCCCTCATGCTGTCACAAGATGGCGGCGTGCACAGCAGGGGCAGGGCAGTGGGGGTGGGGCCAGCAGCTACTCCACACTGCTTCCACCGGGGATCCTGCGGCCCCATGGGGGTACGGGGGTCCTGGCAGCCGCTTCGCACGACTTCTGCCAGGGTTTCCACTGCAGGTGTGTGGCCAGGCTGCACATAGCCTGGAAGCGGGGCATCAGGGTGGCACCCCAGGACTTGGGGCCATCCCACGGTGTGCCAGCCATGTGGGGCGGGACTCTGGGACTCGGGGCGGTCCCATGGCACAGTGGGGCGGAGAGGGGTCCCAGGTCTTGAATGATTTCACGCAACGGGTCACTAGTATATATAAAAGCCTAAGTGACCGACCGGCCAGCCAGTAGCTATGACACACGATGACCACCAGGGGGCAGATGCTCAATGCAGGAGCTGCCGAGAGACAGCAACTTTGCAGAGTGCCCTCTCGCACTCTGGGACCCCTCAGGGGATGTCGGACTGCTGGTTCTGGCCCAATCCCCGCAGTCCAGGCCGAGGGACCACACCTGCTGGAGGGACACCACTCACTCCACAGACGCTCTTCGAGCCCCGGCTCCCCCCAGTTGCAGCTAGCTGGGGAGGGACCGCAGGAGGCTGACTCCAGGGCGTGTCTGGCCCATCTCACCCAGTCCCACCACGCTGGCCACCTTCTAATTACTCTCCTTTCAATGTGCATGGATCCGTGCACTGGGCCTCTAGTACAGAATAAGTGGCATCAGTCATTCTTTAAGGCAAAGGCCATCAAAATATGCAATACTTATGTTTTCTTGCAAAAAAATGCAGAACATTTGTAGAAGGATAAGCACAGGGGGGAAAGTTGAGGGTAAATTGGAGTCTAGTTTCACACATTTTTGGATTTGTGCCCTACCTAAATTGCCAGAATTTAAAACAGAAACATAGGAAAGCATCTTTGCAATTTTTCCAGAAGGATCATATCTTTTAAACTTGATTACTACAAGATGCCAATAGGATCAAGAACAACCCCCAAATGCCCAGATGCTCGATCTCAAAATTAGAAAAGATATCTGCCTATTTTCATTTTTATTTCCTAAAATAAATATGGGAGGTGAGATACAGGATAAAGGCTAGTCATTACTGCAAAGAGCAGGCCTGAGCTGAGTTCGATGATCCAAGAGAACCATTCACAAACATCTTCAGCTAACTCCCTTCTTAAAGATGTTTAACCTGTATAAGATAAAAGTGTAAAGAGCAATGGCATCGATGAAAGATGGGAATTTTTGCTGCACTTCCTGTGTGTTAAGACTGATTCTTTCATTCCCTGACTTGGACAACTGTTTAAAAGAATAGCTCTGGATATGTTCACTAACTTGACTGTGGCGATGGTTCCACAGGTACAGATACATGTTAAAGCTTATTATGGTATACACTTTATTTTTCCCCCCCATGTTGCAGGTCGATTACACGTCAAGAAAGCTGTTTAAAAAAACAATCACTCAGAGATACACCACAGGGAACACTCCTAGAACCAATTTCTGAGCATCATCCAGTCTGGGGTTTCTCTACTGTGTTCCAGGGAATTGACAGGCTGGAGCAATCAGGGTCCCACCAAGGAAAAATAAAGCCCTGCAAGTGTTCACAACAGAGGGAATTTAACACAGGGAGTGGGTGGCAGAGCAGTGGGAGAGCTAGGCAGCCAACCAGGTCTTTTAACATGACCCACAGATGAACAACAGCAGGAAGCCCCCTCCACCAGCAGGAAGGAGGGAGAGCCTGGGGCCACAGCGGAAGGTGGAACAGGGTGGTCCTTCCAGGGAGAGCTGGAGCTACAGAAGCCAGAAGCAGCTGGAAGTGAAGCCTCCTGGGGAAGGGTCAGGAGGGGATCTGGGGGCAGAGGCCTGGGTCTGACACAGGGTGTTTCAGAAGAAAGGGGTTACACAATAAAAGTAAGTTTAAAAACACACATGATTAAAACAAGTTAGGAAACGTCTTTACCACTGGGTTTGTCAGGGCTTTAATATGCTAATAGACTTGTAAATCTTAAAGAGAGAAATATAACACCAAGTGCTTCTGTGATCCTCTTTTATGGAGCATGTTGGAGAGGTAGTGTCCCATGAAACACTATTTGGAAAATGCAATACTCGCATTTTACAGACAAGGAAATTTGGTTAAATGGCTTGAACAAGAATTATAAAACAGATAATACTGAGAGTAGAGGCAAGCTTCCTGAATCTTAACCAAGTGTTCTTTCCCCAACTCTGTAATAGGCCTTAGGCACTTCCTAGCTCCATCAAGAAAACCAGGTACTTAACCATTCTTGTGCGTAAGGAGTCATTTTGGTGCCAGCTCCATGGAATGAGCACAATCTGTTCTGTTAAATTAAGGACAACCAAGGCACTATGGCAAAAGAGCAAATGCAGAAGAGGTAATAAATGCCATGGAGTTGCCAAGTTTATTAATGGGAAGAAACAAAGAGAAGAGGGAAGGGAAAAGCAAGAGTAAAAGAAGGAAACGAACCTCTGCCGCTGAGGATCACCTGCACCCCTGCAGCTATGCTGGCATCCACATCTTCTCCTAACTGCACATGTGTGTGTAGAACAATGGGGTCAAACAACCTCAGTGATGTAGATGCAATGACCAAGGTGACAGATTTGCGGGACTAATTCCCTAAGCCAGTGGAAAGGGATCCCGCCCTACATAAACGCTATAAACACACCAAGGCCTGCTCCATGGCCCTCTGGGAGAAACACAACGCTCCCAAGTATCTTCGGCTTAAACTCCTATGTCCTCCTCCTCAGTCTTACCCTCCAATTCACTTTGGGCTCAGGTAACTACCCCTCCTGCCAAAGAGGTGGTTAAGCACAGCACATACTAAGTCAGATGTTATGAAACAAAGCTGCATTCCTCAGGCCCACTGAAACTGCCACAGCCCCAAGCTCTTCCCTCTTTTTTGAGGTTTCATCTTTGCAGGGGGTAGGGGATGATAAGAGTTGCCCTAAGTTATCTAACTGAAATTCAGTGAGAAAATACCCCAATAAAACAGATAGTTGACAGGGAGAATTCATGAAATGTCTCACGTGTACAGTATTTGTAAAGAAATGCTCATAAGTTCCCCAATTACCTCAAATGCATTGCGAGCTATTTGTTCAATCGCACTCTTTGGAGTTACCTTGTTACTTGTTTATATTAGAGCATTTTCTCATTTATTTACCATTAATCTGAGTAGCCCTTTTTCATAGAAAACAGCTCAAAGCTAATGAGTCTAATCTACATGTCACTCTGGATTTATGAAGTCTCTATTAATTTAGTTTTAATCTGATCTTTTAAAGTCTCCTGATCCTGCCTTTAGGGCCAGTAAAAGATATTTTTGTGAGTTTCACAATCCAAAACTCACACAAAGTTTTAATATGCATTTTCATAGGGGAAAGAATACTAACCCCTCCCTTACCATCCCACCCCCAAATTTCAATAATTTACAAGCACAGAATTCCTATAATTCTTATTCATTCTTCAGGCTTCTTTTTTTTAACCCCCCAAATCCTGCCGAGCATGGATCAAACAGGGCACAAGCCAGGGAGAAATTTAATCGCTCATATCTCTGCCTAAGGGATTGTCTAGGTACTATGGTGACAGACACCTCACTGAAAGCATGTGGAAGAAAAAAAGATTTTTAAACTCCTAGGAGGAAAGGAGGGAGGGAGAGGAAGGGAGAGAGGGAGAGGGAGGGAGGGGGAGGTGAGAAAGAAGGAGCGAGAAGACTGATTTCTAATGGATTCGGTGTCAACAAGGAGAAGAGAAGCACAATACAAGGCGTACATATTCAATCAAAATTACTTATTTATACACCAATGTGGTAAAAACCAGAAACAAAATATTATTCAACAAAGGTATTTTATTTCTATTCCCCCAAATTTTGAATTTTAAGACTTGTATGGATTTGTTTTTCTGGTTAAAGGTGCAGCTTCTCCATAGAGGATTTTTAGGTAGGAAACTACTTGTATACTATAATGACGGATACATGTCATTACACATTTGTCCAAATCCATAGGATCCCCACACCAAGAGTGAACTGTAACATAAACCATGGACTTTGGGTGATGATGACACATTAATGTAGATTCATCAATTGTAACAAAAGTACCACTCAGGGTGAAGATGTTGCTAGGGAGAGAGGCTCTTGGTTTCAGGGCAGGCAGTATATGGGAAATGGCTGTACCTTTCACTCAATTTTGTGGCAGACCTAAAATTGTTCTAGTACAAAAAAAGTTTTTTAAAGCACAGCTTCTCTGTTGTTAATCTATTCTGATATGGCTGTTCAAATAAAATCTGAAGAAAAAAAAACCCACAAAGGCAAGTAAAACTTTTAGTGCTTAATTTTATAGTTTACAAAGCTCTGTTTTTAGAATGGTGTATTTAAATGTAATTCATATATATATATTTTAAGGGAGAGAAATTACTGGTCTCAGAGATTAAGCCAGGCCAATTATAAAAATCTCCGGGCCTAATCAGCACATAAAATGGCTCACACCAATGATATGGTTAGTTCATGCTCTGCTGATACACAAATCAGAATTTTTTGCCATGTTCATGTACAGGAAACCAACAAGACTGTAAACACAGGAACAACAATCAACAAACGCAGATGTTTAAGGCTGGAAGTCACATTCTGGACAAGGTGAAAAGGGTAAGTGGCAGAAGAGTCATCATAAGGACGGTGGCGGATATCTGAGGTCAGCATGGAGAGGGCACGGCTCTGCTTGGGGCAGCTTGCTGCCTGCTGTGAAGCCTCTACACTCCTCCCCCACCCCACCAGGCTCCTGATGATGAGAAAACAATCTGAACATAAAACCAGCACTGTGGAGCAAGGATGTTTCGGGCCTAGGACAATCCCAATCTATCCAGCAGGATCAGTAATCAAGGGCGTGTGCCCATGAACCTGAAAGTCAGGAAGGCTCTCCCACTCAGAACCAGAACCTCATTCTGCAAAAATGTTTGAAGGGGAGTCTTCAACCCAGTCATCTGGGACTGAGTTAGAGATAACAAGACCGTGGGGATCTATCAAGGAATGACCTGATGTAATTTAGATATCATCTCTATTATGGACCCAATCTCTTTAATAATAGACATGGGAAGGGCAGGAAGAGAATCGGTGCCTGCGGACATCAGAGGAACAATGCCACTCAGAGCAACGTGGTTTTCAACTCACTTTCAGAGCTGAAAACAATTCTTTGGGGTCAACAGTCCTTCCACATACTAAACAAGGGGATATTTATAGATATGCATAGCTGTTTCTTTATTAAAAGCACAGTCCTGGAAGAGAATGCTATTCACTAATAGAAAGATATTTGGTCATCCCCAGCTTTTACCCAAGGCTGGGCTCTTGCCTGCTTTTGTCATTTCTCCGAAATTATTCACTTATGTGGACCAACACTCCCGGGGCCCTGTTCCCCTGATGCATTAGGATCTCTTTCTAGTGGTTGTCCTTCAGTGTTAGGATATAGCAGCAGTGAGGAGGGAATGATCCTGAATAAACATAACACATTTAACTGCAGAGATTAGATGATATGCAAGAACCTTGAAAGCTCTAACTTCTCTGATCTATGAATAATACAAATTGACCAATAATTTCAAACTTCCTATCAATGACAGAGAAAGCACAACGTTAGAATGGGTTGTCTCGCCCCAGCAGTTTGGCTTAGTTGGTTGAGCATAGTCCCATGTACCAAGAGGTCACTGGTTCAATTCCTGGTCAGGGCACCTGCTCAGGTTGTGAGCTCAATCCCGGGTGGGGAGTGTGCTGGAGGCAGCTGATCAATGTTTCTCTCTCATAGATGTTTCTCTCTCTCTCCCTCTCCTTCCTCTCTCTCTGTAAAATCAATAAAAATATATATTTTTAAAAAATGGTAGGCAGGTTTCCCCAGAAAAACAATGTTATGGAAGGTAGCTGTGACCCCAGCCAGTTCTAGAGTCTAACTTTATCCATAAAGGTGCTGAAATACTATATAGTTACTGTGAGGAGGGAAATGTAGAGGACAATAATTTCAAAATACTACTAATGAAACAAAAAGAAATCCATCAACTTCAGTGAACTACAATGCCATGTGTTTCTAATGCCTGTGGTAAAAGATTAGCAGGTATAACTCTGAGGTTCTGAGAATTTCTGGCATTCTCAAAAACTTTAGAAGTTAACAGCTCTGGTTCTTTAGTAACTCAATTTTTTTTTTACTAAAAAAGGAATGATTTTCCTGCGCTTTGACACAATGTCACCAGTTCCATATATTCCATATATTCCTGGTGAGACTGGGGCCATTTTCTGATTCTCAAGTGTCCAGAGGGCAAGCGTTGGGAAAGGGATGGAGCCAGGGTGTTGACGAAGAGGTGAAGAGATTATGAGAGGAAAAACACGTTTGAATAAACTTCACTGTGATGGAAACAGAGAAAGGACAACAGAAAGCACAAGCTCTTTAAGGGGAACACGGAAGTAGAGAAGACGGCAGCTGTCCCCCATCCCTGGGTAACCCGGCTGGTGGTTGGGTTGAGCAATGGTCTCAGGAAGGATAGGACAGAAAGGTTAATGTGTAATAGCTGTGTCTACATGCATGGGGACCTTGCAAACTGTTCATGTCTTAGGAAGCTTCTATACTGATTTCTACTCCTTTTACTCAGATTCTATGGAAGCTTCTAATCAGGAACACAATTATCTGATTAAAATATTGTCTACTTTCCTTCCCACTGCTGGAAGTGCCAAAGGTGATGTCACTAAAATTCAGACAAAAGGATTGGGAGAGAGATGGGGAGATGGGGGGTGGGAGGGAGGAAGGAGGCATAATATGATTCAGAATTTTTAAATTAAGAAAAAACTGTAACTGGTTTATATTAAGTTAAGGGGAAAATAAGCACTACATGGACTAATTTATTTTTAAATACAGATTGGGAAGCAGATAGAGTGGATGATTAACTTGTGAAAAGATTGCAGAAAGCTGGTTAATTATCCAAGAACCAAGAAATATTACCCTCTTCATTTCCCTTTTCTAACTCAGCTTTTAAATAGATAAGGGAGAGCAAAGATAACAGAGCCATTATCTTTAAGAGTCTGCTATACTACCTTTGATATTTAATGTTCACCCACCTACCCACTCCGCCCCCCCACCCCCAAATTCAAGTAAAATATTAATGTGAAACCCAACATTTAAAGTAGCTAGAGTCTGGTTGCGGGCTCGATCCCCAGTGTGGGGCGTGCAGGAGACAGCCAATCAATGATTCTCTCTCATCATTGATGTTTCCATCTCTCTCTCCCTCTCCCTTCCTCTCTGGAATCAATAAAAATATCCTAAATAAATAAATAAATAAAGTAGCTAAACTCTGAACACACAGTGATGAGACAGAGTTATTACATGCTGAGTCAAGTGCTGAGCCTTAGGGGTTTTCTTCCCTTTACACACTGTGTTATACCACTGAGGATCTTTTGTCTGTGCAAACTGGAGGTAAGCGTTTAAGTAGAGGAACTGAGCATGATTCAGCATATTTAAAAAGGATTTATACCCATTCTTAGAAGGACAACCAGAGGAAACACCATCTGAGGTCTAAACAATGATATCTGCTTGCCCTTTGATCTGAGTTTAAGAACACTTTGTACAACTTTTTTGTTGAAATACCACTGAATTTCACCATTTACTATTTTAAATCTCTTTAGGAGAAAATCTACTGCTTTTTTGAACCACACTCTCCAAACTATTTTTTGCTGTGAGTAGTTTGCAGGCATGGGTTCATTTGCTGCTAACAAAAATCTTCCTTCATAAGTACAGACAGCTTAAATGAAAAATAATTCCACTGATACTATGTTTATGAGAAAAAGACAGTACAGTGTATCTGGTTACACATACAAGTAGGGAGTATTCCCATTTTTCTTCTAATTTATGTTTCCCAAGAGTAATACTTTCAGAAGATTGCCAGTATTTTTAGAATAAGTTTCTTATTACTTGTACTAATACATACTGATTCCCTTTTCTGAGCATAATTTGAGTTTTTATTTCAATTTATCCTAGCATCTGGAGATCAACATCTCATTAATTCAAAATAAATAAATGAAATCTGAAATGCAGATTTAAAGAAACCTTTGCACTGGTATCAAATGTAATGCATATTACAAATTAATAATACATATGGATAACTAATACAAAACAGGTCTATTAATAAAGCATTATGATATACATCAAATACCATGAAACCTCAATATCCTAAATGTCTTCACTTACTTGCAGGTATAGCATTCTAAATGATTACCCAGATTAGTAAAATATAAATTTTAAATGGGAAATATGCCCATGTTTTCATCAATTCAATTTTCATAAAGCACCTCTTATGTGCTCGGCATTATGTTAGGAACTTAGGTTACAATAATAGATAAGCCTGGTTGCCTTTTGAGGCTGATATCCTCCAGGGGTGACAAATAAATGAGTAAGCAAATTTAAAAAGACAAAAATATACTCCTTGTGATAAGTGCAACCAAGGAAATAAACAGGGTGCTGTGATGGTAAAGAAGTGGGGGATGGGGGGGGCAGCACTCATTTCTATGGAGTAGTTAGAGAAGGCTTCTCTCAGAAGGTGAATTTTAAACTAAGACCTGAAGGATATTTCAGGATACTTCTCCAAGGTCACCAAATTGGCAGCCTTGTTTATTAGGCTGCCAAGACATTTTTAGCATTAGAAAACAAGTAGAAAATGCCATCTGTGGCCCTGATTGAATGCAGGTTCACGAGTACACCAGCTTCGCGGGCACTCTGCACACCAGCCAGTCACCACTGAGGAGGTTGCACACCCCCAGCCTGCTCAGCTGTGGTGGGTTTGAAACAGTCAGCATAAACAACAGGAGCTGGTCCAATGAGGAGAGGAACTTATCCTGTTGATTCATACTTCCTGATAGCCACTCTAGCTAACAAGGATCGCAGCTTTCAAGTGTGTCTCATGAGTAAATTATTCCTCAGCCCCAAGGGAAATGATGTTTACAACTATATAACACTTTCCCTTATACTTGCAGCTTATAACTTACCTAACTCGGTGGGTATAAGAGTACTTTAAAACACAGAGCTGTGACATGGATCTTTCTGTAGATTCTTTAATAGACTAATCATGTAATGCAGCTAACATGCCATTGACACAGATTAGGAAATCTGTGGAATTATCCCAGCATCCTTATTTAGAGAATCCACATTGCTAAGCAATTACTTTCTTCAACAGAACTGTCCTGCTCAGGGTCATTTAACCTCTCATTGTGAAATCTCCTTTCTTACTACTAAATGGATTAAGATGAAATAGAATTGCTTGACTGGCAGGGGCATGGCTTTGTGACTTGAATTCCACTTACTTGGAAAGGGTTTTCTCCTCTAAGTACCCAGGGGGAGTCCAGAGCTGGACCTATGATTAGTAGTTATAACTTGCAGTCAGAAAGCCCAGGGGTTTGATAGGAGGGGCTTGGGGCAAAGTTCCCTGCCCAGGAATCTTTTTCAGTTCTATATCAGCTGGGGTGGGGGTTGGAGGGTGAAATTAACACTAGTATTGTTGCATTCTCTTGAATTTTAAAGTTTTCAGTGGTATTTTTTTTTGCATCTTTATGAAACACTCCTTTATGAAAAGTGAAAGCATCCCTAGGGAGATACTATGTTAAACCATCACTTTAGCAGGATTAGTTGGCAACCAACGTCAAGCAGTGTGACTCAGAAGCAATGTGTACCTGTCGACCAGGAAAGGTCAGAAAAGCAAGGGAGGAGAATTTCAGAGGTCATTAAACACAGTAAATGTCACCATACTTTACAAACTTGCCTCAGGCCAACTCTCCCAATTTCAAATACCATCTAAGAGGCAGTGGTTCCCAAACATTGGAATCACCTGGGGATCTTTAAAAATGCTAATACTTGGTGGCTTCCACCACAGGCATTCAGATTTAATTGACATGAGTCCCACTGGGTGTCTGGATTTTTTAAAAAACCCGCAGCTGATTTAAAGGTGTAGCAACATTTGGGAGCTACTAACATAAGGAAGCACTGCTCTTAATCACTTACTGGGATTATTTATTGATTTCCTTCAGACATCAGAAATCTCCTAGGCTAGTGCTTGTTGACTACCATAGCATATTAGAAAAGTCTAAGGCACTTAAAAAAAAAAAAAAAAAGACACCAGAGACCACTCTCAAAGACTCTGACTTCATTGCTTGGAGGAGAAGCCCAGCATGCCTTAGTTCTGTAAGTGTCCTCGGGTGATGCTAATGAGCAGCCAAAATTGACAAATTGACAATCATGGTCCAAGCCCAGGAACTGTTTTCCTGGAGACTACAATGGGATTCCCTGCTTCCACTTGGTCCAGATTGGGACGATCCACAGAGGAAATAAAACATTTCCCCAAGGCAGTCCGGGAAACTTGCGGGGGCGGGGAACGGTGAGGGAGAGGGCAAGTGGTGGAATTTACTAAGCCAGAAGAAACAGAGTTGTTAGAATAAGGAATAGCGCTTGTCCTCTGCACCCCCTCCCGAAACTTGATTGACTGGCAGGAGAATTTCCTTAGAATGCTTCCTGGAAGTAGCTCAACCTTGGATTCGGTTCCAATAAATTGTGAAAATTCCTGTCCAATCAGAACCCCTGGCACTGCAAGTAGCAAGATTGGCAGGCCTTGAGCCTCCACTCCCTGAGAGATTCTGTTTCATGAATTTCCCAGGAGGATTTCTACACCACTTGGATGCCAATCATTCTTCTTCACTCTCCTTCCTCTCCCCCAACCTTCACCCTCATTCTTCCCTTCTTTCCCCCAAACTCAGCGGAGTTCAGAATCATCCCATAGATATACTTGTAAACAAATCGCCAAAGTATTTTGCATGGTAATCATTCAAGTAAATAATGTCCTTAAATGACGGACCTAGGTCTTTGACGTGGCTTGGCGATGTGCCTGCTACTTTGGCAAGTAAGTGTCTGCTAACCCACTCACAGCCATGCGTCCCACGGGAAAGAAGTCCGCGGAGATGCACCTCACCTGCCCCTGCACCCACCTCGCAGGCTGCCACACCCACCTCACCGGCTGCCACACCCACTCCGGGCGTGGCTACTGCACCCCCAGTTCTCCCCGCCCGGAACGCGTCCCCACCATCCCTTTGTGTACTCTAAGTTGAGTCAGCTTATGAATGAAGAGGAGCACAAATTGAAGGGATTGACTGGGGGAGTGGGGAGAGCCTTTACACCGTTCTCATTTACAGATGAAAAACCTGGGGTGGGGGTGAGGGGAGGCTCTGTAACTCCGTCAGGGTTTGCCACAGAACATTTGTGGCGCAGCCCGATTTAGCTGCCCTTAAATTTCCATTCTGTTGCCTGGCAACCGGTTCAGACCAGCTCAGCGTCCAGCCCCGGCCCCTAACCCGCACCCTTTCTCTGCCCGTTGACTAGAAGTTCATTCCTTGGGGCACTGGCAGGAGGCGTGTGAGCAAGGTTCCTGGATTGGTTTCCCCGGCTGGGCTCCCGATCCAACCCCAAACCCGCGCCAGCCCTTCCGGGCGGGACTAGCGCGCCTTCCGCTGTCCTTTTAGGCACCATCCTCAGCCACCCGCCTCCCCCGGTTCCGTGGATACCACTTAACACAATCACGTCAAGTTTCCAAAGTTCTCAGCTGCTGTCGGAGTCCCTAAACGTCCCAGTGGGAAAACTAACACTCAGCGCGTTAAGGGTACAAAAAAAAAAAAAAAAAAAAATAGAAGGGGAAAGAGTGTCGGAGAGCCTTCTCCTTCCCAGCTGGTTACACTCGGGCCAGGCTTCTCTGCCACCGTCTAGTTACCGTGGCCCGAGCCGGGCACTCGGGGGGGAAAGCGCGGGGCGTGCTCCGGGCGCCGCCTCCCGCGGCCGCAGAGTGCAACGCGGCCCGGCGCCGGGGACCGCAGGTGCCGCCCACGGCCGCGCAGGTGGCCGGAGCGCAGCCCGCCCGTCCTCGCGTCACCGCCTCGCCAGCCCGGACTCGCGCCCCCAGGGCCCCTCCACCCTCTCCCCGGCACTGTCCCGCGCCCGGGAAACTGGAAAGGGGGGATTATCATACGCTACCCCAGTTCCTTACCCAGGTTCACAAAGCTCATGACCATGTCCGCGTCGTTGAGGAAGGCGCTGTCCTGCGCGCTGGTCAGTGGGGACGTGCCGCTGCCGCCAAGTCCCGGAGCCAGCAGGCTCTTGCGGTTGACGGGGTGCGCAGCTCCGGGGGGCGGCTGCCTGGGCTGGGACGCGCCGGCTCCTCTCCGGGGCCAGGGCTGCCGCCTCTCCTCGCCCGACGGCCAGTCCTCGTCCTCGTCGTTAGACAGGGCGTTGTACAGATCCAGCATGAAGAGGGGCGCGGACTTTAGCCGCCCGGGAGGGGGCTCCCCGCGAGGCTGCTGCTGCGGGAGCGCAGGAGGCGGCGGCTGCTGGAGGCCATGCAAGGGCCGGGGCCGGTGAGGGAGCCCCAGCACCGAGAGAATCTCCTTCTGCATCTCCCGCTTCTCGTGTGTCTTGAGCCGGCGATAGAGGAAACCCGAGGAGGAGGACGGCGGCGGCTGCTCCGCGTGGCCCGGACTCCCGCCAGCCCCCAGCAGCGCACCCCCGCCGGTGGCGGCGGCGGCCGGCAGGGGCGGCCGGAGCGACGGGGGCCCGCAGCAGCTGCACAGCAGCCCCCACCACCAGCACAGCCACTGCGCCCTCCGCCCCAGCCCCGGCATCCCTGCCCGGCCGGGCTGGACCCGTGGGCCCCGCGAGGCGTGGAGCAGCGGAGCGAGGCCGGAGCGCGGCCGCTGTGGCCCTTGGCGTGAACAGCCCCCGCCACCTCTCGGCGGGCTCGCTTCCCCTTCCTGGCCCTCAGTCCTTATCTCTCATGGTCCACCGGGGCGCCCCCAGTTGCCCAGGATGCAGGGGAGGCGAAGGGGGCCGGAGAACCGCACTCCCGCGCTGGTCTCTAGAAGCGCAAGGTCCAGGCCAGGTGCGTCCGAGTCCAGACTGCTCTGCAGCCGGCGCCCTTGACCCCGGGCAGGTCACCACGGGGTCGCTCTCGGGCCTCGCTGCCCGCGCACGTGCGCCGTCCCGCGCCCTCCTGGGTGGCTGAGTGGGTCCCGGGGCGGCGGGGGAGTGGGACCGCTCACCAGCTGGGGGAAATGCCAGGCAGCATCCCCGCGCAAGCTTTCCCGGTCTCGCTCAGCCGCCGTGAAGTTTATCCCGCCGTAGGGCCCGGGCTGTGGCGACCAGGAGTCCGGGGACGCCAATCTTCTCCGCGAGGCTTAACTCCCTTCTTGCTCACAAACTCCTCGCCCCTCCGCCCTCGGGCACTGTCGCTTCCCCACAAAATATCCCCGCGCAGCTCGACTCCCCAAGCGGGGGCGTCAAGAATCTTCCTTTCCGCTCAGTGCTCTCGGGGCTGCCCTGCAAACCCCGCTCACAGAAGGGATAGGAGGGAAGGGGACCGATGCTCGGAGCAGTGGACGCGGCTCCGCGACGCAATTCGCAGTCTCCCGCCTCTAGGCGCTGCGCTCTCCGCAGCAGCCAACGTGGGCTTTCTGGTGCGCCTCTCGCTCAGGTAGGCACTCCAGCCCCCGGGACTCCCCGCCCTCCCGGGAAACGGACAGGCGGGCAGCCAATGGAGAGGCTCGTCTCTCCGGTATTTAAATAGACCCGCCCCCTTCTTTCACCCTCCCTCTCCCCCGGGGCGTCGCCTGGGCGGCGCGTAGGTTTCAAGTACACAGACAGTTCTTAGAGGCACCCAGGGAGCTGCGAAGTAGCAAAGGCAAAGGCGTCATCACTGGTAAGAATGATCTGATCAACATCCCCAATGCGAATCACACAAAGCGCCTCAATGGATGCTTTAACCGCATAAAAGTAAAATCAGCTGTTAAGTCAATGCCGGATTGAGGAAGAACAGAAAAGTGATAGTTTTCCCATTCCTTTCTTAGTTTCTCATATTGATGTATAATATAGGCGTCTAGTGGACACGTGGCTTTCAAAGGCAGCTGCTGCAAGTAGGGACACACCCTTCCAGAAGCTGCTCACAAACTGGCCGCTGAGCAGGCCAAATGTAAGCCAGACTCGGCGTCTGTCTGGAAGGTTGGGGGCCAAATATTTTGACTTATCTCTTCATTTGGATTTTGGCTTTGCTTCTTAAGCTAGCACCCAAAAGGAAGAGGGTGTGATCAGATAAAATAATTAAAATGCCACTCACTAGCTTCTTGAAAATGCGTCTTCGGTTTGTTAACATTGCATTTTAATATATTGAAATGCAATAGATGCAAGATACATTATGCAAGATAAATAAAACTCGAGGCGAGGTGGTAAAGCTAATTCCAGTTCCCACTCTGGACAGGAGATAGAGCCCTGAAACTCAGATTGAGCATTAGACAAGATCAAGTATGTAAAACACATGTTCCACTTTCATGGCAGGTACCACCATCTGCCTTTCAGGATGTAAATTTATTTGTACTTATACTATCCAAGAATGCTCAAAAACCTATGGATCCTAGCAGCTTCACCTAAAACATTAGGATCTTTTAGCTGGTGAAACATGTGTGGCTTAAGAAACAAAAACTGCCATTTGCTGGACCTAGCAGTCTTAGTTCAATAGTCCAAGGCATTTGAAAGCCAGAATACGGGATCCGTGGACTTAATGAGATCCTGGGGTTTCTGCTGATCCAGAGCTTATAAGCATTTTTATCTTATTTCAATGGATCTGTTTTGTATGGGTAAGGGTCTTTACCTCAGAACATCCAATCATCCATTGGGTCACACTTTCTCCTTCTGTCTGGGCCCAGACACAGTGGTCATTTAGGACCAGCTTTAATTCTACAGATGTCCCATAGCCACTGACCGCAGGCAAGGCAATTTCAACAGCACTGGAGGCCAGTATTTACTATCTGCAGGGGTTCTTTCATCTGAAAAGAGAAGACATCACTACTTGGTCTGGGATGCCAGGACTCTTAGAATTCAAGAGCCTACATCACACCTCTCTCTGTACGGGACTTATTATGAGCATAAAATTATTGCAGTGCATAAAATCACAGTAGCAAGATTTCTGATCAGAAAGTCTGAAATCTCTAAGTATATGTAGGCTTCCTGCCAAGGTCCTCTTTTCTCAAACTTAGCCACACCTTCTTTTCAAGACTTCTAGTGAGATACAAGCAGAGTACAAGTAGTTCCAACCTATAAGGGCAGTGGGGAAATCACTAGAAAAACTGTAAATGTCTGATCATCTAGGTAGGGCTATGCAGTTTAAAACACATCTACATGCACCTTTAGTAAATGCATACATGATCTAGTAGAGAAACACACACACACACACACACACACAGATAGAGAGAGAGAGAGAGAGAGAGAGAGAGAGAGAGAGAGAGAGAGAGAGAGACTCTTCCCATTTTCTTAGATACTTGGTAAGAGGTAAATGGGCCTGTATGACATGGGTCTGAAATGGCACTTAGTGATTTATTTTCGGTTAAACATCGGAGCAGCAACCCTGATTCAGGTCTTCCATGGTCACCCCTTCCTCGCCAAGATGGTATCTCAGTTCTTGTATAATGCTAGAAAAGGTGCGGGGGGGGGGGGGGGGTGCTGATGATGAACACAAGAGCACATAACTCTGTGAACAGCCAGGAAAAAATGTGTGAAGTGAATTATGACAATGATCATAAGGACAATGACATTCAACTGAAGGCCACAAAAGAGTGTGTGCTCTTCTCACGTACCCACCATTCCCAGCATGTGCCCATGACTGTCAGAAAACACTCAGAAACGCCCTTTGTCCCACTGGGGGCAAAGGGGATAAAGAGATGTGGTTCTAAAATTTTAATAACCTCAAAATTGGGACCACTGCTTTTCCAAGCCAATTGGAACTCCCGGTACATAAAGAACCCCTAACCACCACCTCAGGCATGCCCTGCTTCTGTGACCCATTCCCATCACACCCCTCACACTCCCCAAAAGTCTTAGGACAGAGAACTGGACAAAGTCCAGCTGTGATTCAGGACCGGTGGCATGAAGGGAGAGAACAGGTCTGACTTTGGAGTCTGCTGGAATGTGTGAACCAAACCGACTGTAGAAAAATTAGAGGTAACTTCGCCCCCTGCAGGACATCAAAAGATTGTCGCCCCTTCCTCTGTGCGCTGTGTAAGCTTCATTAAGTTCTCTGTGCTTGTCTCCAAAACATCTGGGTGGAAAGAGGAGGAATTCAGTCAAGAAGCCGGATGTGGGACTCAATCCATATCACACATCTGGTTGCTTGGCTGATATTTCATGCAGATGGCTGTCAGTTTTCTGGAAATATTGCCTGTCTCACTCCTGCCCCCTTAAGGAAAGAGTGAAGAACCCTCACTCTAAAGCACAGGTTTGTCCCATGCATTTGGTGAAAATAGGGGTTAGGGTGAGAGTCCTGTACCCAAATGTTCATTAGTGCACAGGGTAATTCACACAACACATTCTCTAAAGCAGCAGTTATTCTTGTTCCTTTTATATTATGAGGGTTTCTATTATACCTTTATAACACAGATGACCAAATAATTTGTCTTCAAAATATACTGTTTATTAATTTGATATGTTAAACATTCTATATTTTAATTTTAATTATATTACTAGCAATAAACTGCATTGAAGTCTTTGATTTTATACTAAAACATATCTTGGCCCCTTTCAACAGACTTTCTTGAAGATGTAAGTAGCTGATTTTAGATTAAGTTAACATATAATTGTTATACCTACTAGTATTCTGCTCTTGTGTCAAAAAGCCTGAGGTCTGGTCGCCTTGAATCCTTGGGAAACTCACTTAAAATTACTGCAGTTTTATCTTTAATATTAATGTAAGGAGTTGGGTATTTCTTAATATTAATTTCTAAATATAATATTTTGCTCACATTTTAAAAATATCAATTTGGAGTGGAGTGAAAAGGAAATATGTTAAGCAAATGTTTGTAGAGTATGAGAAATGAAAATTTGAGAGTTACATAAATATTGCTTCTGAAAGCTACACCTGTAAGACAGCCTTCAAAATACATGCCCCATCCAAAAGCCTGTGGTAACATTTACATTCACTCACACTTTCCTTCACTGTCAACCATTCAAAAATGCTGGGCATTCACACTTCAAAATATCCTGCGAGCCATCATATTTTCCTACTCGTGAAGGACATCTGGTGGCAAAGTGAAAAACTAATACATAAACCTGTTTCCAGAGGTTTTTTCCACACTACAACCCACAGAGCAAATCTGTTGCTGGTGTGTGCTTTCAACTGTTCACACAAGCTCCTCTGAGGGATTAGGCTGCCTATTAAAATGGAGTCTTTAGAAACATCCAGATGATTGGTCTTTAAATTTTTCATTGTATATTGGCATATGAGACTAAGTCTTAATTATTTTTTTACTGAGCAAAACAATGCTAACACATTTCCATGACCTACTCTACTGTCCCTGAAGAGCTTTATTCCAATAGGTCACTGGGTCCTTAGCTACACTGGGCAACACCTGAAGCTTCACAGCCTGTGCTGGCCTCTAAACATCATTCTGTGGCCCCCTTTGCATCCCATGTCCTGGACATGTCTCTTGTGTGTCAACTAAGAGGTTCCATGAAAATATGACATGATCATGCTGCCAATCCTTAACTAGCAGAGTATAGCAGCAGCGGGTGGCGAGGCAGGGAAACCACACTGACTGGATAAACTCATGTTAAAATGGAAATCAAGGTAATCTTTTAAAGAGGAAGAAAATGTCTGGGATGTTTATCAAAGGAAAGACAAACGTTGATACTAATTACCCAGTATGCATTCATTTATTCAGCATCTATTTAAATGCCTACTGTGTGCCAGCCAGTGTTCTATGTTTTTGGATACCAAAGAGTCAACGATCCCTGCCCTCATAGATTCCAGAAAGAGGATATTGACAATAAACAAAATAACTAAGAAAATATATGGTGATAGGCAGAATATTGTCCCCCATACTTTTGTGCCCACGTGTTACACACCTGTGAACATGTTACATTACATGTCAAAAGGGACTTTGCAGCTGGAATTAAGCTTGCTAAACAGGCAGCCTTGAAACAGGAGGATTATCCTGGATTGTCCCAATGGACCCATTGTAATCACCAGGGTCCTTAAAATCAGAAGAGGAAGGCACATGAGCTATGGTAGCCTGCGAGGGACTCCACCTGCCTTTGCTGTCTTGGAAGGTAAAGGGGCTACCAACCAATGAATGCAGGTGATCTCTAGTAGCTGAGAGCATTCTCACTGGGCAGCCAGAAAGAAACCAGTGACTGCAGTCTTAATTCTGAATTTCAGCAACGTGAATGAACCTGGCAATGGATTCTCCCTAAGAGACTCTAAATAAGAGACTCCCTATGCAGCTAACACCTTGATTTCAGGCTTGGGGGGGCGGGGGGGGGACCCAGAGCAGAGAAAGCAGCCAAACCTACTTGACTTCTGATCCACAGAACTGTGAGATAATAAGTTTGTGTTGTTTAAGACACTAAATGTGTGGTATTTTAGTTTTGCAACAACAGGAAGCTAATACGTATATGGCATGGCGATAAGCGCTGAGGAGAAATCAAATAAGGAAGAAGGGGGTAGGGAATTGTGGATGGTCAGGGAAGTCTGCCAGGGGAACGAGAAGCGGCCAGGAGGCTATCTGGGGCAAGAACTTTCTGAACGGTGAACACAGTTAGCACAAAGGTTCTGAGGCAGGGCCTTGCCTGGTGAGTTGGAAGAAGAGCAAGAAGGCAAGTGAGACTACAGCCGGGGGACTGAGAGGGACTAATAGCAGATTATATCAGAAGGCCAAAGAGGGTGAGAATTGTAGGCCCAGGTGGCATAGGGCCCTGGCTGTTCTTGTAAAAGGCTTCACTTTTTTTTTTTTTAATATATTTTATTGATTTTTTACAGAGAGGAAAGGAGAGAGATAGAGAGTTAGAAACATCGATGAAAGAGAAACATCCATCAGCTGCCTCCTGCACACCTCCTACTGGGGATGTGCCCGCAACCCAAGTACATGCCCTTGACCGGAATCGAACCTGGGACCTTTCAGTCCACAGACCGACGCTCTATCCACTGAGCCAAACCGGTTTTGGCAAAAGACTTCACTTTTAAAGACCATGCGTTGGCATAACAATATGGATGAAACTCACAAACATAATGTTGTGGAAAAGACACCAGACACGGAAGACCACAAATTATAACTCCATTTATATAAAATTCAAAACCAGACCAATCTAGTAGCCAGGTTAGTGGTTACCTTTGTAGAAGAGTAGAGTAGAAGCCAGGATTAAATAAGACCAAGGGAGGTGCTCTAAGAGCTGGTCTATTTTATTACTTGGGAAGTGTTTGTAGAGAAGTAGTCAATTTTAATCATTCATTGAGTGATACACATATGATTTGTACTTTTCTGCATATATGTTATAATGCAATAAAAATTTTGACTAGCCGAAACTGGTTTGGCTCAGTGAATAGAGCGTCGGCCTGTGGACTGAGGGGTCCCAGGTTCGATTCCGGTCAGGGGCATGTGCCTGGGTTGCGGGCATATCCCCAGTGGGAGATGTGCAGGAGGCAGCTGATCGATGTTTCTCTCTCATCGATGTTTCTAACTATCTCTCTCCCTTCCTATCTGTAAAAAATCAATAAAATATATTTTTAAAAAAATTTTGACTAAAAAACAATTAAGTAAATGATTACCATCACCACCACTAAAAAGTATGAGATGGGAGGATCACTGGATGGCTTTGAGCACATCACAGTGCTATAAGCTGACTTAAATTTTAACAAATCTCTCAGGCCACTGTGTTTAGAACAGACTATATCACCAGGGCAGAATCAAGGAGACCAGCTAAAAATCTCTTGCTAATGTTTAGGCAGGAGCTAATGATTGTTCAAAGGGGACCTCAGATGGAAGTAGGAAGAGAGAAGAGAAGAGTGGTTGAATTCTGGAGATTTTGGAGGCAGACCACAATGCCAAGAGAATGTACCACCTGCACAAGGCATTCCAACACTTCTCTCCTCCCACCCCATCCACTCCCCCGCCCCCCATGTAAGGTCAGCAAAGCATGTTTTCTCCATTGCATAAGGCCAGGTAGTAGTGTGAATTAGCTCTGAGTGAGTAAAACAGTGTTTGTGCCCTAGTGGTTGTGGGTTAGTACACTGATAAGCAGTAGCTTGAGAGGCTTTAGACAACCCATAATCCCTGCCTGCAACCATCCTATAAAAGCTGCTCAGGCCTGGCCAGTGTGACTCAGTAACTGAGTATCAACTGATGAACTAGGAGGTTCTGGTTCAATTCTTGGTCAGGGCACATGCCCAGTAGGGGGTGTGCAGGAGGCAGCCAATCAATGATGTTTCTCTCTCATCAATGTTTCTATTTCTCTATCCTCTCTCTAAAAATCAATCAATAAATTTAAAAACATTTTTGAAAGCTAACAAAGTCAACAGAGTGCTTGCTACCCAAGAACAGCTTCAAGTCACCTGATAGCTTTGTAAGAAGGTTCCCTATCCTATCTAATAATAGAGAAACATGGTAATTAACCATACCTCTGCTATGCTTCCTATTGGCAGCCGGCAGCCAGGTAGCTGAAGCGAACATGAGGCTTGGTTGCCCCGGCAATGGAGGAAGCCAAGGTTTCCCGCCTCCTGCAGCCCAGCTCTGAGCTACAGTCTAAGCAACAATGTTGCAATTATAGAAGCTAAACAAACCCCAGATACCTGCTTTCAGCCAGCCGACCTCAGAGCTGGAGCCACAACAAAGTTTCAATTACAGAAGGTAAATAAATCCGAGAATAAAAAAAAAAAGAAAAAAAGGAGAGACTGGGAGCTTCAGTTGCAGGCTTGGCCTGCCTGTAAACAGCCCTCAGCCCCTCATCCAGACTGGCCAGGCACTCCAGTGGGGACGCCCACCCTAAAGGGGGTGTGGTCAGCCTGAAAACAGCCATCAGCCCCTCATCCAGGCTGGCCAGGCACTCCAGTGGGACCCCCACCCTGAAGGGGGTGCGGGCAGCCTGAAAACAGCCATCAGCCCCTCATCCAGGCTGGCCAGGCACCCCAGTGGGGACCCCCACCCTGAAGGGGGTGCGGGCAGCCTGAAAACAGCCCTCAGCCCCTCATCCAGGCTGGCCAGGCACCCCAGTGTGGACCCCCACCCTGAAGGGGGTGCGGGCAGCCTGAAAACAGACATCAACCCCCTCATCCAGGCTGGCCCGGCACCGCAGTGGGGACCCCCACCCTAAAGGGGGTACAGGCAGCCTGAAAACAACCATCAATCAGCCCCTCACCCAGGCTGGCCAGGCACCCCACCCTGATCTGGGACACCATTCAGGGCAAACCAGCTGGCCTCCATCCATGCACCAGGCTTCTATCCTATATAGTAAAAGGGTAATATGCAAACTGACCCTACCAGCAGAAAGACTGGGAATGACTGGTCACTATGACACACACTGACCACCAGGGGGCAGATGCTCAATGCAGGAGCTGCCCTCTAGTGGTCAGTGAGCTCCCACATGGAGGAGCTCTGCTCAGCCACAAGCCAGGCTGATGGCTGCCAGTACACCCGTGGTGGTAGGAACCTCTCCTGCTTCCTCAGCAGCACTAAGGATGTCCCACTGCAGCTTAGGTCTGCTCCCAGCTGGCAAGTGGACATCCCCTGAGGGCTGCCAGAGGAATGTCTAATTGCCAGCTTAGGCCCAATCCCCTGGGGAGCAGGCTTCAACCAGCAGATGATCATCCCTTGAGGGGTCCCAGACTGTGAGAGGGTACAGGCCGG
The DNA here is from genome assembly GCF_964212035.1 of Myotis nattereri. Taxonomy (NCBI): domain Eukaryota; kingdom Metazoa; phylum Chordata; class Mammalia; order Chiroptera; family Vespertilionidae; genus Myotis; species Myotis nattereri. The sequence continues at coordinate 128,068,198 of NC_138077.1, read as the reverse complement.
GCTGAGGCACCCCCCTCCCCGAGTGCACAAATTTTTGTGCACCGGGCCTCTAGTCCTATATAATAAAACCCTAATATGCAAATGACCAAACAACTGGCAGAACGACTGGTTTCTATAATGTGCACTGACCACCAGGGGGAAGGTGCTCAGGGCAGGAGCTGCCCCCTGGTGGTCTGTACGCTCCCACTGGGGGAGCACTGCTCAGCCAGAAGCTGGGCTCACAGCTGGCAAGTGCAGCGGTGGTGGTGGGAATCTCCTGACTCCGCAGAAGCACTAAGGAGCTAGCAAGCAGGCAGGCAGTAAGGAGAGAGGGGTTCCCGGACTGCAAGAGGGATATCTGCTTAAAGCCAGCAGGTGGACATTCCTTGAGGGGTCCTGGACTGCAAGAGGCACAGGCCAGGCTGAGGGACTCCACCCCCGCCCCCCCCGCACAAATTTTGTGCACTGGGCCTCTAGTGTAAAAATACAATGGCTTCATCTCTGAACATAAAATCTCTTCCAAGATATGAATTTTGGCCATTAAGAATTATATTAATTTTAAAAGGATTCCTATAAATGTGTTATCCTGGATGGAATATTGGAGCAGAGAAAAGAAGCATAGGGAAAAGCTAATGGAACCTGAATGAAGTATGAAGTTCCAGTCATCCCTCCTGGTACTGTCTGAAGGGACCAAAGGGTCTTCCCCAAACTAGGCCACCAGGTATCTCTCGGTGGGTCAGAGGAGGCCTTCATGGATGAGGAGGCATTCTTGGAACCAACTTTTAAACACTCACATGTTGATTATCCACCGAAAAATGTTAGTTCTTGGATGGCTTTTTCTAATGACTGTATAACAAGAGTGGTCACTGCTCCCTGTTGATGAGCACACATTGGCCTTTCCTTTTACCTGAAAAAGCCAAACTGCTTCAATAAGATTTATGTGGTGTATTCCAGAAGAAAGTAGAAACTGCCATGTGGACTTTTATATGGCATTATTTCCCCAAGTTTCATATGGAGGCTACTGAATTCACTCTATGAACAAATGAACTGGGGTGAGGGGCCACAAAGGCAACTAATAGCTAACTTGTAAGTCATTCTCCAGATAACCAGTCCGATTTGTGCAAGTGGGAGCACCTCATTTCACCGAGCCAATAATCTAAACTGTACTGGTAAGCCCTGTTGTTCCCCAGCACATAGCACAGTGCCCAGCACACAGTAAGGTGCTAAGCAAACACTGGTTTGATGATAGAATTTTACTTGTTAAGGCCTTGGGTGGGAAAAGAGAACACACAGAACCTTCCTGGTCACATACTTTCTCTACCACGTGAGACCCCAAAGCATAAAAAAATATGTGCATTTATAACAGTTAACAAAACTATAGCCAATGATAATAAATATTAAATTATTCACTAAATATAACCAAAATGTCAGGGCTTTAAAACTATATTATTCTCTTCCTACACACACATTAGCATGGGATAACAGAAACCAATTTTAGCAGTCACCTCAACTTCTTAAATGTATATAAATCACATTCCTAAAAATGAGACTTTTTATAAAGAAATAAAACTAAAATTTGCCAATACACCTCAGAGTAAAATGTTATTTAAGGATTAGTAAAACATTTATTTTCCTAGCATGTGAATAGGACACTTGTTCTCATAATTTTCCTTCACGTCCTTCCCCAGAACTGAATCTTCTGGCATCTGGAACAGATTCTTTCAAATACATACATATACACCTGTTTCAAATTCAGACTCCCCAGAATCAGTACAAGGAAACCCTTACAGATGACATCAGAATTCTGGGGCTCCTGTCAACTATGTGCTTTGCTAAGGAAAGAAAGGGATCTGTCTCTGTCATTAGAAGTGAGCTGAAGAGAATAAGAATGCTACTTGTATTAAACTAATAAATGATGTTACATGTTTAGGAAAGTGTGTTTCACATTAAGCATTTTGCCATAATGACCTTTGTTCTATGTCAGTTTCTCTTATTTTTTAGTAGAAGAACTCAAGAATCCTTTGTTTCAAGATTATTGAGTTCTAGTTGTGCAAGACAGATAAGCTCTAGAGCTCTGCACAACATACTGCTGCAGTCAGCAATGCTGTATTGTGTACTTAAAAATGTGTTAAGAGGGTAGAGCTCATGTTAAGTGTTCTTACCAAAAAAAAAAAAAGGGGGGGGGACATACGGAAACTTTTGGAGGTGATGACTATGTTTGTTACCTTGATTGTGGTGATGATGCCATGGTTAAATGCATATGTCCAAAGCCATTGAATTGTATACATTAAATATGTTCAGCTTTTGGTATATCAATTATACTTCAACTAGAGGCCTGGTGCATGAAATTCGTGCACGGGTAGGGTCCCTAGGCCTGGCCGGTAATCAGGGCCAATCAGGTTCACGCCTCCCCAACTCCTCGCCTCCTCCTTCCCTGCTCCCTCAGCGCCCTCCCGCCACCGCTGGTCACCTGCCATGTCTGCTCTGCCCCCTGGTGGTCAGCCCATGTCATAGTGAGCCCATGTCAAATCGAACTTTCGGTCTCCTGGTCAAACTCCTGAGGGGACAATTTGCATATTAGCCTTTTATTATATAGGATAAAGCTGATTTTTTAAAACACTGTTATGTTCTTTTCTCTCCTATCTACACTAATAAAAGAGAAAAATGGTAATTGGCGTACGGCGCTACCCTTTTCATTGGCTAATCAGGGCTATATGCAAATTCACTGCCAACTAAGATGGCAGTTAACTGCCAACAAAGATGGAGGCTAATTTGCATATGTAGGCACAATGCAGGGAGGCGAAAGGGAAAGCAGGAAGAAGCCCCCTGCCACTGACAGTGATCAGAAACCCAGGGGGGGAGCTAAGAGGTGGGGGGGCAGGGCAAAGGCAGCCCCAGGGCTGCCTTTGCCCTGCCCCCCAGCCATGATCGGAGAATCAGGCGCCTTTGCCGCCCTGGCCAGTGATAGCAGGAAGTAGGGGTGGAGCCAGCGATGGGAGCTGGGCACGGTCGAAGCTGGCAGTCCCGGGAGCTAGGGGTCCCTTGCCTGGGCCTAAAGCGGAACCCACGATCGCGGGGCCGCTGCCACTGCGGGTCCCTGCTGCCCGGGCCGGACGCCTAGGCCAGAGGTGTTAGGCCTGGGCAGGGGCGGAGCCTGCAACTGCGGGGAGCTGGGAGTCCCCTGCCCAGGCATGATTCCTGGGCCAGAGGCCTCAGGCCTGGGCAGGGGTCAGAGCCAGTGATCCGGTGGAGATGGGGGTCCCCTGTCCAAGCCTGACACCTCTGGCGGAGGCGTCAGGCCTGGGCAAGGGGCCAATCAGGCAATCGGAGGGTGATGGGGGTCTACGCCTCTGGCCGAGGCATCAGGCCTGGGCAAGGGGCAGAGCCAGCAATCGGAGGGGGCTGGGGGTCCCCTGCCCAGGCCTGACACTTGGGCCAGAGGCATCAGCCCTGGACTGGGGGCAGAACCAGTGATGGGGGGAAATAAGGGTCCCCTGCCCAGGCCTGACACCTCTGTCAGAGGCATCAGGCCTGGGCAAGGGGCCGATCCTGCAATTGGAGGGTGATGGGGGTCAATGCCCGAGGGCTCCCAGTATGTGAGAGGGGGCAGGCTGGGCTGAGGGACACCCCCCCCTACACACACCCAGTGCACGAATGTCGTGCACCGGGCCCCTAGTGTATATATATAAAAGCCTATGCGACCATTTGACTGTTTGACCGTGAGACCATTCAACTGGTAGCTATGATGCACACTGACCACTGGGGGCAGATGCTCAATGCACAGGCATGGAAACATGGAACAGACTGATGAATCTCAGAGGGAAGGGGGAGGAGGGTGGGAAGAGATTAACCAAATACCTTATATGCATACTAGAGGCCCGGTGCACCGGTGAGGTCCCTTAGCCTGGTCTGCGGGGTTCAGGTCAGGTCCCTCAGCTTGGCCTGCACCCTCTCGCAATCCGGGACCCCTTGGGGTAATGTCGGATTGCCAGTTTCAGCCTGGTCCCCACAGGCCAGGCCGAGGAACACCCACCCATGCAAGAATCCGTGCACTGGGCCTCTAGTCGAAGTATGTTATACTCTGGGGCACTTCCCAGAGAAGTTCAGGTTTGGCAATTCTACAGGTGTTTGGTGTTGGGTATACAAGTGTGAACAAAGCAGACATGGGCTTTGTCCTTATGGGGTTTACAGTCTAATGAGGGGGGCGATAAATAAATAAATAAATAAATAAATAAATAAATAAATAAATAATTAAATAAATCTATTATTACTAGTTTTAATGAATGAGTCAATTATGGAGAAAAAGTGAGGAAAAGCATTTTAGGCTGAAGGAATGGTATGCTCAAAGGTCTGGAAATGAAGAACTGGGTGTGTTTAAGAAATAATAAAAGTCAGTGCAGCCAACCCATAGAAAGTACAGGCCAATGCGATGACCTGAGGTTGAAAAGATAAGCAAGAGACATATCGTAGGGAATCCTGAAAAATTTAGTTATTTCCAAGGATAAAGGAACAGCACCAAAGGGTTTTAACCAAGAGAAATACATTCTGATAAAGTATGTTAAACTATTTAATTAGCTGCTTTGCAGAGCATAAGAGCAAGAAGGAGATCATTGTAGTAAGTCAGGTGACAGAAAATGGTGATTTAGATTAGGGTGGAGACAGTGGAGGAGAAGTGGATCAATTGGACCTATATTTGGAGGAAGGAAAATTATGGGACTTAGTGATAGATTAAAAATAGGACATTGAAAAGGAGAGGGAATCAAGGATTTATACTTGAGCAAACAAAGTGGCTGGTAGCACCATTTATTGAGGTAGGGAACTCTGAAGAGAAACAAGTTAGGGATAGGGGAATTAGAAAACAGAAGTTCTATTGCAGATGTTAAGTTTGAGATCTCTTTGAGATTTCCAATTGGAGTTACCAAATAAGCAGTTAGAGAAACTATTCTTATAGTTCAGAGGAAGCATTGTCTGAATAAATTAATTTCAGGTTCATCTACATATAAGTGATATCCAGGAATGGATGAGGTCACTTATGGAAGAGAGAGCAAAGGAAGACACAGAACTGAGATCTGGGAAACACCAACATTTAGAATATGGATAGAAGAGAAGTCAACCAAAGAGACTGAAAAATTGTGAGCAGACTGATTGGAAAATATAAAACACTATAAAAGTGTGAGGTCATGGAAATCAAGAAAAAAGGAGGGAATGGTCAAATGTGTTGAAAAAAGTCAAAACCAGAAAAGTGCTCAGATGTAGCAACATGGAAATCATGGGTGACTTTGACAAAGATAATTTCAGTGAAGTGATAGGGACAGAAACATGATTCATTAGGGCCAATGAGTGAATGGGAATTGAGGTGTGGAGAAACTCTTAAAAGCAACTTAAAAAAACTTTTTTTTTTTTTTTGTAAAGGGGAGCAGAGTAATGAGATCATAGCTTGAGGAGAACAAGAAGCCTAGAGACATTTTAATTTGTGATAAGGACGACAGGAAGATGGGCAGTTCATCAGTAATAAAAGGAGAAAATGGCTCAAGATGAAGGTGTGAAACTTAGTTGCAAGAAGATAAAACACAACTTATCATCTATTTTCTTAAAGACTAGGAGGCCACGCCCTAGCCAGTGTGGCTCTGTTGGTTGGAGCCTTGTCCCATGCACTAGAAGGTCATGGGTTTGATTTCCAGTCAGCGAACATACCTAGGTTGTGGGTTTGATCCCTGGTCCAGGCATATTTGGGAGGCAACCAATCTCTCTCTCACTCTCCCTCTTTCTTTCTCTGTCTCCCTCCTTCTGTCTCTCCCTCTCTAAAATAAATGTTAAAACAAAGAACAGGAGACCAGGCCATCAGATGCAAATGAAAGTTATAAAGGGCAGATTGTAGAGAGAAGGGGGGAGTGTAAAGAGAGATGAGCCAAAAATCATTCTTACCTCCTGCTATGCATGAACTTTTCTTTTTAAATCTTCACCCAAGGATATGTTTATTGATTTTAGAGAGAGAAGAAGTGGGGAGGGGTTGGGGGGGGGGAGAGACAGAGAGAGAATGAGAGACAGAGAGAGAAACATCGATCAGTTGCCTCCTATTAGCACCTAGACCCGGAAACAAACCCACAGTCTAGGTATGTGCCTTGACTGGGAATGGAACCCACAATCTTTTGGTGTATGGGACGACACTCCAACCAACTGAGCCACCCGGCTGGGGCTATTCATAAATTTTTCTAATCTTTTCCCCTTGAGTGTGGGCTGGACTTACTAACTAGCTTCTAATGAGAAAATGGAAAAAGTACTGAGATGTCCCTTCTGAGATTAGGTTATGACAAGAATGTTGCTTTCCTCTTGGACACCTTTTCACTCACTTGTTATGAAGAAAGTCAGAGCTGCCTTGTGGTCAGCTGCCCTGTGAAGGAGCCTATCTGCCAAGGAACAGAGCAAGGCAGCTGGCCAACAGCCAACGTGGAACTGAGGCCCTCGGGCCAACAGTCTGGAGGATTGAATCCTGCCAGCAATCACATGAGTGAGCGTGGAAGGAGTCTTCGGATGAGCCTTCAGTTGAAACTACAGCTCAAGCTGATGGTTTGGCTACAAACTTATGAGGGACCTTGAGTCTGAGATTCAAAGATAAGCTACAGCCAAATTCTTGACCCACAGACACTGTGAGGTAATAAACGTTTGTTTTCTTAAGCTGCCAGATTTTGGGGTGACTTGGTACATAGCAATAGAAAACTAATACAGAGAAGAAAGCAAGAAACAGAAATCTTGACCAGTAAGAAATAAAGTGAACTAGAGAACTATGGCTAGGATTGATGGTGTTAAATAACCAGTTTATTAAGAAGTCTCACTTCAGTGGGGTCAGAATGTAACACATTTTATATATTTTTTAAATCTAATGCATTCAACTGTGCTCTCTCAAATCCTTATTTCCCATTCTTTAACCTGGCTGAAGAGGATTTCATAACTGGCCACTCATTCTCAACGTAAAAGTTTGTGCAGTTTAACACTCCAATGTCTTTATTCAAATGTCTCAGGTTTTGAAGCAGCAATCCTAACCCATTGTTTGGTCCTCAGCTAGAATGGCCAGTGCTCTAAACCTTATAACATTTCACAAGAGTATCCCACAGAACACTATAGCTCCTTAGATATCCTTCAGAATTCTGCCAAAACTAAGTAAGTATATGCTACCTTAATTTTCTCTAAAATTTCTTTGCAGTGTAACTATAAGAAATTATTTAACTTCATTATAAAGTTGTGTGTTCCTTAATTCCTGATAACCTGCCTTAAAAAATGGTGTGCCCAAAGAGAACATGCTGAGAATTGTTGGGTGTGATTGTTTCATGCAAGAATACATGGCTTTAATCTGCTTACTGATGAATATGAACTTTTCTCATTATTGTCCTGATGTACATCTTGATTTGATGATCATCTATACCAGTGGTTCTCAACCTTCTGGCCCTTTAAATACAGTTCCTCATGTTGTGACCCAACCATAAAATTATTTTTGTTGCTACTTCATAACTGTAATGTTGCTACTGTTATGAATCATAATGTAAATATCTGATATGCAGGATGGTCTTAGGCAAGCCCTGTGAAAGGGTCGTTCAACCGCCAAAGGAGTTGTGACCCACAGGTTGAGAACTGCTGATCTATACTAATAAAAGGGTAATATGCTAATTAGACCCGGTCGACCAGACATCTTCCGGTGTCCGACTTCCTTCCGGACAGTTAGGGGTGATCAGGCTGGCAGGGAGGCAGTTAGGGGGCAATCAGGACAGTAGGGGGGTGATTGGGGGGGACCAGGCCAGCAGGGGGGCAGTTAGAGGGCATCCAGGCTGGCAGGGGGGCTGTTAGGGGGTGACCAGGCCAGTAGGGGGTAGTTAGGGGGGGGCAGGCTGGCAGGAGAGCAGTTAGGGGATGATCAGTCAGGCCAACAGGGGAGAAGTTAGGGGGCAACCAAGTCAGCAGGGGGGCAGTTAGGGGGTGACCAAGCTGGCAGGGAGGCAGGTAGGGGGCAACAAGGCTGACAAGGGACCAGTTAGGGGTCGATCAGGCAAGCAGAGGCAGTTATGGGCGATCAGGCAGGCAGGTAGAATGGTTAGGGGTGATCAGGCAGGCAGGCAGGCAGGTGAGCAGTTAGGAGCCAGTGTTCCCGGGGTTGCGAGAGGGATATCCAACTGCCGGTTTATCCCTGCGGGATGGGGCCTAAACCAGCAGTTGGACATCCCCTAGGGGTCCTGGATTGGAGAGGGTGCAGAGGGACCCCCCTCACCATGCACAAATTTCATGCACCGGGCCTTTAGTTGGCTTATATTAATTATCTTGGTTAAAATTTCAACTTCTTTGATATTTTGTTCTTTTTCTTTTAATATTTCTAATGTTTAAATGAGTAGGAATACATTTGGAATGGTTTCTTGGAGAAAGTAATTCATCAATATTTCACTACCTGAGTCCAAGTTTACAAAATACCTCATGTGTCCCCACTAGTGTCGTGTTAATTTTATAATTTAAATGTATTCCATATTTAAGAAAGCCTGGGATAGGCTGACCTATAGAAACTCTCAAGCACTGGAATTACTATTTTTATTTTTAAATATATTTTCCTGACTATTAACACTGCAGTGTGTGTGCCACCTATGCCAACACCTTGAATTGGATAAAAGGTGTGGTCTGGTTCTGAGACATCTCTTTCACCTATCTCTCCTGGGCCTACCTCCTCCAGGGATGTGGACTGTGAGAAACAAACAAGAAAGCAAAGGTTATTCAAAGCAATGGATGTCCTACTGGTGGTCATGATGGGAGCATCTTTGGCCCACTCTGGTTCATCTTGTGCTGGTGCTCTAGCTGACATAGGGGCTTCTATACACCCAGGATGTGTGGTTTTGGGGGTTGTTGTTCAACTTCATCCCTGCATTTTCCATCCTGAGAATCCCTTCAGAAAGGGGAATAATGTGTGTCTTTTGCTCCAGCAGTAGTCCATGCCCTCAATCTTCTTCCCAAGGTAGGCATTCCCTTGCTGGCCCAGATGCCTCCCAGAGAGGCTTCCTCCTGCCTCTCATCTAACTTCTGAGCTTCTTTATACTGAGTCATGCAAGCCACTAAATGCCGGGAGCCAGTCCATCCTTGCTGCTTGACACAGTCGCTGCAGGAAAGAAACATCTGCACAGCATATGTTTCAAGGGACCTGGCGTATATAGCATACTGTTCTTAATATGTTTGCTCCCCTTAGCTCTATGTGTTTTAACCAAGGTCACCTCTCTGAGAAAGGTTGTTTCCCCAGGTAGGGATTTTTCCCTGAAGTTAGGGAGGGGATAAAACCCCTCAACTAAGTGCCAGGCCGGTAGTTAATCACTTTAACTATGAACAATAACGCTTAAATCTTTACTCCCTGGAATGGAGATAAGAAACGCCCTAACCTTTGGAATAGAGATTGATAGGATTGGAATCAACTGGTATAAATACAGATGTAACAAGACAACAGGACACAGAACCTAGACACAGAACCTACACAGAACCTAGAGACAGAAGAACTTCGCTGGAGAGAACATGGAAAAAGATCCTGGACAGAAATTGGACACAGAAACCTAGAGACAGAACCTGGCTACAGAATCTGGTGACCGAACCTGGCTGGAGAACCTAGTGAGAGAACCGAACCAGAACTTGGCTAGAGATCCTAACCAGAACTTCGCTGGAGATCCTGACCAGAACTTGGCTAGAGATCCTGGATAGGCTGCTGATCAACTGAACGCTGTCTCTGTGTCATTCCTTCTTCACCGACTTGGTCCACACCTTTGGGGACCCCTGGACCTGCTGGGGTTGGACCCCAGCAACTAAAGTCCTTTCCATGCGCCCTGAAGGTCAAAGAGAACTGCAGTGAAGCTCAGCAACATCCATTTATTTTCTTTATCCCAAATGTTTAAGCCATGGTCCTTACCCTGCTGGCAGGAGTCAGAAAGCCTTTCACCTTAGAAATTTCTGACAGAGGAGGCACTCATTTCTATGGATGTGTATGCTCCTAAACTCCAAGGGACACATGTCAAGCTCCCCCACAAAACCCTTCACCACACTCCTCTCTGCTCCTTGGGCAGCATCAAAATAGGAAAACAGATTTCCAGCTTCATGAGCATCAAGCGAAGGAGTGAGACACCACCTTCCCTTCTTGTGATTCATTCATTTCTACAAGTGATTCTCTGGATGTTCTGCACACAAGCTTGGGGTAGGAAATAGCCCCCAGCCTCCATGGTGGGAAACTGAGAAAGTTCCCTTGCCAGGCCCATGAGTCCTGGCTCCACTGATTCCCCTTCTCTGCCCTCTGTGGGTATGAGAGGAAGGACAGAAGTCATGACCGAGGGTTCTGCAGACTCTTTAGTAATCATTGAGAGAGTGTCTGGCCCTAAATGTGGGCAGTTGCTAGTACTCATTATCTGTCCTCCATTTTGGACTCCTAGTTTCTGAGCCAGGAAAATGGTAAATGTCTTACTTTGGGTGGCACACAATTATCCTATATAAAAAAGAGGTGATATGCAAATTGACCATCATGCCCTCACACAAAATGGCCAGCAGGGGAGGGCAGTTGGGAGTGACCAGGACTTCAGGGGAAGGCAGTTAAGGGTGACCGAGCTGGCAGAGGAGCAGTTAGGCATCGATTAGGCTGGCAGGGGAGTGATTAGGGAGTGATCAGGCTGGCAGGCAGAAGCAGTTAGGGGCAATCAGGCAGGCAAGCAGGCAAGCAGTTGGGAGCCAGCAGTCCCAGATTGTGAGAGGGTTGGCCAACTGCCGGTTTAGGCCCGATCCCACAGGGGTCCCAGATTGGAGAGGGTGCAGGCTGGGCTGAGGGACACCCCAACACCCAGTGCATGAATTTCGTGCACCGGGCCTCTAGTTGGAAGATATTCCATGGGAAGAGAACAGCATATCCAAAGGCCAAGAATTATGAAAGATCACAGTTTCTGACAAGTAGATCCATATGCCTGGTTTTCATTGACTCTGAGACCTGAGTCAAAAGCTGAGGCTAAAGACACAAAAAGAGATCCAATTTTGAAGAGATGTATATGATAGTCACTGAAAAATTTTTTACAAAAGGGTGACAGTACTCAATTTGCTTGTTAGAAACATGGCTCTGCTTCCAGTGTGGCAGCAGATTATGGAGATGCATGGAGAAACAGAAGGAAAAGGAAGAAGGTGTTGCCATGTCTCAGGTGAGAGGGGAACAATGGTATCTGTGATATGGGAAGTGAACAGAGGTGGACAGTATTTAGGATATAGACCAGATAGGTCTTTGTGATTAATTAGATGTATGTATGGAAAAGGGAGAAGGAGACATTTACAACGGTCCATTGGTTTCTGACTTGAAGAACCTGGTAGATAGCAATGGTATTTACAAAGACAGTGGGTTCAGCAGAAGATGATGAATTCCACTTTGGACACATTAAGTTTGAGGCCCTTATAGGCCATCCACATGTAGCCACCTATTTGGACATATAGGAATATCCCTTAGTATCAACCTGGCTGGATATTTCAATTTGGAAGTTGGAGCCACAGGTATGAGGGGGTCAGTATAGAGTGATAAGAGGACTCAGGAAAACTAGGAGAGACTAGTGCCATATAATTCACTAGAGAGGAGATTTTGTAGTAAAAATGCTACAGGAGAATCAAGTAAGACACCATTTGAAGAGTTTCCACTGAACAGAACTACCAGAATGTCATTTGTGACATTGGGAAGTGAATTGCAGAGGAGTAGAAGCTGGTGTATAAGGCAGCTGAAGAGTTAATGGGAAGTGAAGAAGTAGAGAAAGCAGAAAGAGAAGAAGGTCTCCTGTGAAGAAGAGAGAAACAATAGAAGTTGGAGCAGGAGGCAGGGTCAAGAAAGAATGGTGTGTGCGAACTAGAGAGTGTGCTTTAGTTCAGAGTTGGGACAGGAGAGTCACTTTGAGGGCTTATTGCAATTCTACATCCTGAAATGCCCTAGAATTCTAGAGAAGCATACTTCTAGGGATGCAAACTAATTAATGATGGGACTTCCTGAACTTTATTTACCAGCCTCATGAAGTATGTAATAATCCAGTAGAATTTAGTAGCCAGAAACTAAATTTCCAACTTCTAAATTTCAATTATTTGCCTAAACCTCAGCTTATACTCTCAACAAAAGAAATACAGGAGTCAGGAATACTCAAGACCTGTGAATTCAATCACAGGTGCCACTTAACACCTGTGAATTCAATCAGTTACTATTATATCATTATATTCATATCTAGCATTTCAATAGAAACCATAAGCATCTTTCAAAGTATACTAACTATAAATTATTAATAATCTGAATCAACCAATAACCCTTCCAATATTCTCTCAAATCTAGAAGAGCCTCAAGCTGCTAGAAAAAAACAACAACAATATAGAAACTGGTATCAAGATCATACTCATCAATTTCCAAGGACGCTGCCTAGCTAGCTTTCTCTTCATCTTCACACAATGCCAAGATCACACTGCCTCAATCTGCTCTAACTCCAACTCTTCCTTTTGCCCTTCACTATGACCTTGTTTCATGCCTCATAAGGAGGTTGTGAGACCTATTGGAAAGAAATGTCTTCATTTTCCCACACCAAATCTATAAATGCATTTTCTTCTCCTTCCCGTCTTGTCACAACAAAGGTGCACTGTCCTATACCAGGAGCAGTGTAAAAAGTACACAGTGCTCCACATGCACTCTGATCACATGTCCTTGTGCTTCCCAGGAACTTTGCCCCTTTTTTTAATTTAAATTATTTACTGTTTAAAGTATTACATGAGTCTCCTTTCCCCCCCCCATGGACCTCTCCCCAGCTGCTCCCACCCCCCAGCACATGCCCTCACCCCCCCTAGTTTCTGTGTCCATTGGTTATGCTCATATACATGCATACAACTCCTTTGGTTGATCTCTTACCCCTATCCACCTGCCGCCTTCCCTCATAGGTTGGACAGTCTGTTCGATGCTTCTATGTCTCTGGTTCTATTTTTGTTAATCAGTTTATGTAGTTCATTATATTCCACAAATGAGTGAGATCATGTAATATTTATCTTTCTCTGACTGGCTTATTTTGCTTAGCATGATGCTCTCCAGTTCCATCCCAGCTGTTGCAAATAGTAAGAATTCCTTCTTTTTTACAGCAGTGTAGTATTCCATTGTGTAGATGTACCATAGTTTTCTAATCCACTCATCTGCTGATGGGCACTTAGGCTGTTTCCAAATCTTAGCTATTGTAAATTGTGCTGCTATGAACATAAAGGTGCATATATCCTTTCTGATTGATGTTTCTAGTTTCTTGGGATATATTCCTAGAAGTGGGATCACTGGGCCAAATGGGAGTTCCATTTTTAGTTTTTTGAGGAAACTCCATACTGTTCTCCACAGTGGCTGCACCAGTCTGCATTCCCACCAGCAGTGCATGAGGGTTCCTTTTTCTCTGCATCCTAACCAGCACTTGTCGTTTGTTGATTTGTTGATGATAGCCATTCTGACAGGTGTGAGATGGTACCTCATTGTCATTTTGATTTGCATCTCTTGGATGATTAGTATCTTTGAGCATGTTTTCATATGTCTCTTGGCCTTCTGTATGTCCTCTTTCAAAAAGTGTCTATTTAGGTCTTTTTCCCACTTTTTGATTGGATTGTTTATCTTCCTTTTGTTAAGTTGTATGAGCTCCCTATAAATTTTGGAGATTAAACCCTTATCGGAGGTACCTTGTCAAATATGTTCTCCCATGAAGTGGGCTTTCTTGTTGTTTTGTTGATCGTTTCTTTTGCTGTGCAGAAGCTTTTTATTTTGATGTCGTCCCATTTGTTTATTTTCCCCTTAGTTTCCATTGTCCTAGGAGCTGTATCAGTAAAGATATTGCTACGACATATGTCTGCTGTTTCACTGCCTATGGATTCTTCTAAGATTTTTATGGTTTCCCGTCTTACATTTAAGTCCTTTATCCATTTTGAGTTTATTTTTGTGTATGGTGTAAGTTGGTTTCATTTTTTTTGTATGTATCTGCCCAACTTTCCCAACACCATTTATTGAAGAGACTGTCTTGACTCCATTGTGTGTACTTGCCTCCTTTATTAGCCAACAGTATGTGTCTGTCTGACATTCTCTCTCATACACATACATACCATCACCACCATCAATCTCCCCCTTGATGATAGATGACTTTCCTTATTGTGTTCAAATGCTTTAATGTGTTCCACTTTCAAGCGCTTTCCTTCAATCACCACCCAATACGCACCCCCTCTGGCTTCCTCCCCATCTTTTCCCTCCACTTGACAGCTAGGTTCCTATGAAGTGCTGCCTCCATTTCAACCCACCCCAATCTGGCTTTCACCCCCCCGCCCCCCATGCAAGAGTCACTACTAGCCTCCATGTTGTCAAATCCAAGAGATACTTTAGAAACTTCTCATAGCAATCAACTTGACCTCTACTTTATTCTTAAAGTACTTTCATCTCTGCTTTTATGAAACCCTCCTCTCTTGGCTTTGTCCTACCTGTCCTCCAATCCAATCTCCTTGCAGCAGCCTTGATGATCTTAAGTTTAAACTGTATTCCTGCTCAAATCTTCCAATGGCCTCCCCAAATCCTGCTGACCTCGCTAGCCTCAGAATTATGCCCCTCTCTTCAATGCTCACTGCCCTCCTGCCACACCTGGACTCCTTTCATTTCCAAATTCTCTGGGACTTGGCACATTCTGTTCCCTCTATATGGAAAACTCTTCTCTCTCCAACCCCAATGCTTCACCTAGCTAAATCCCACTTTCATGCTTATGTGTTACTTCCTCAAAGAGGCCTTTTCAGTCTAGAATTAGTTCCCCTGTAATAATCTCTCCAAGTGTTCTCTAGATTTTCTTTGCAATATTTATCATAGTATTAACTATTTGTCTACTTGTGCATGAATGTTTAATGTTGAATTATTGACACAACTTTGTCACCTCCAAGAGGACAGGGCCTGTGTGTATTTTCCTCCTCGATCCCAGCATCATTGTGGCTCCCAAAAGGTGCTCAACAAATATCTGTTGAATAAAATAAATTATCACTTTGAAATAACTTTGTCCAAGTTGAAAATAATAACATTCTCAGTCTATCAAAATATATTATATCATATCATTTGCAAAAAAACTTTTTTTAGGGAAAAAAACCCCTCTTTTGCTGGTCACAAAATGATGTGTTATCATGGAAATGCTGTGATCCAGCTGAGGACACAGCCTTGGCTCTGCCTCTGAGTCCCAGTTTTCTTCTGTGTAAAACAGGAGTAACAAGCCTATCTAACTTGTTTTAATAGAATTGTGGGAAGGACTGAGTAAGGGGGGGGGGGGGCGGACAGGAAATGTGTTGTGTAAACTGTAAAGTGGTAAGTAGACAGAGCTATGAGTAAGATGCTGCTGCCAAGTTTAATTCTTTAGAGAAGGTTGTTTTCTTATTAACTTCTTTTAACAAAGAAATAGGCCAATTAATTGTTTAAGTGTTGCAAAGCCATGTAGCTGTCACCTGGTTCTAGTTCACATCTACTCTTTCAGTTCACCTGCAAGTACAAACTGCACATTCTATTAAGCAGAAATTGTGGAAAGTCTCTATTTCTTAAAAGAAGTATTTTGTGCTGCATTAATTGAATTAGCTTATTGAGAACCAACATGTTGGGAAGTGAATGCACCTACAACTTAATTTAGTTGATAAAAACAAAAACCAGGGCCATGTGAAGTGGAATGAGCAAATATATTTAACAAAACAATTCCTTTGTTAGTGCTAAACTGAAAGCAACCTGGCTCCAAAGTACAGGGCATCTGGGGAAAACAGTAGGGCCCGTGTCCCTGCAGGAATCTTGAAATCATAAACTTCATAAATGCTAAGAGAAGGCTGTGTAACCACACATCAGCCTCGCTGGAGAAATGCTTACATAGCAACTTAGGTGGAAAGCCTGAGTGACATCCCTTACCCATGACCCCTGCTTCTTTCCCCTTAAATGCCTCACAGGAGACTTGCTTCAACCAAAGAGTGGAGCACTTGTAAGTCAACTGTGATTTCTATTGTCATGTCAACTTTAAAGAGCATCAGCTGTTTCTTTTAAAATTACATTCTATACACATTAATATGTCTAACACATTCTTTCTAAAAAGGGTATGTATTTGGATGTACTTTTCAAAACTAATAACCAATTTAGAAAGATTATCCTTCAACACTATATATTTAGTCAATTATGCTAAAAGTGTTTTCATAAAGGTGGCAATCTAATTTAATTGAACAGAATAATGGTTTATATTGCTGACATTTTTTTTTCAGTTTTACAGAACCATGGATATATAAACCTACCAACATCTGCATGTATCATCCTAATGTCTAAAACATACTTTATAACTGCCAAATATGTGATAAAACTGTCAAAAGTTTACGGAAGCAGCTGCATAAATTTTGAAACCAAAGTCAAGGTTCTATTTATTATGTGACAGTATAAGAGTTGCAAATTTTACAGCATTATGGAAAGTAAAACCCTTACCCCAACTTCTATTTGTTGTGTGTGTGTGTTTTAACTCATGTTATGTAGATTTCTTCTGAGTGCTTAGCATTTATTTGCCTGTTCTGTTCATAAGATGAAAACTATACTCATTTTTAAAGTTTTTATTGAACTGTGATATATATTCAGGAAAGTGTATGCATTGTAATGCACAATTTGATGAATTTTTACAAACTGAGTGCATGTATTAACCAGCACCCAGATCAAGAAACAACATGACCAGCCCTTCAGACTGCCTCCAGCAACTACCTGTCCCAAAAACAACCACAATCTTGACCTCTAACAGTCTAAGTAGTTTTGCCTGTTTTTTACTTCATATCAATGAAATCATGAGGTATTCCAATTTCTTTCTGGCTTGTTTTACTCAACACTGTGTTTTATACACCTGCTAATGTGTCTATGGTCAAACGCTAACTTCCCCAGCACTGGAGCAAATGAATCTCCATTTCCATAGATAGGGTGTTGGTGTTCATTTGTTCATAAAAAGTCAGGAAAGAAAAATTTAGTTTACTAACTCGTCTTTCAAAGTTGAGTGCTTTGCCAACTGAATTTCAACAACTTAAAAAATAATCTAAAAATCATTATACAGCCCAGCCAGGATGGCTCAGTGGTTGAGTGTCAATCTGTGAACCAGGAGGTCACGGTTCACTTTTTGGTCAGGGCACATGCCCGAGTTACAGGCTCAATCCCTAGTGTGGGGCGGGCAGGAGGCAGCCAATCAATGATTCTCTCTCTTCATTGATGTTTCTAGCTTTCTCTCCCTCTCCCTTCCTCTCTGAAATCAATAAAAATATATTTTAAAAAATAAAATAGATTAAAAATAAAATCATTATACACATAAGGATATAGGCAACACTTTATTTTTCTTTAAAAAGTCACAACTTTCATTTATAAAATACTAGAGGCCCGGTACACAAAAATTTGTGCACTGGCGGGTTTGGAGGGATGTCCCTCAGCCCCACTTGTGCTCTCTCACAGTCTGGGACCCCACGGGAGATAATGACCTGCTGGCTTAGGCCTGCTCCTGGGTGGCAGAGGGCAGGCCCAGTCCCTAGGTGCAGCCCCTGGTCAGGCTCAGAGCAGGGCCGATTGGGGATTTGGGGCGCCACCCCTTGTCACGCACAGAGCAGGGCCGATCAGGGGGTTGGGGTGCTCCCTCCTGTCACACTCAGGGCAGGGCTGATGGGGAGGTTGCAGCTCCACCCGGTCAAACACAGAGCAGGGCCCATGGGGGGGTGGGGGGTTGGGGCGCAGCACCCTGTCACACACAGAGCAGGGCCAATCAGAGGGTTGGGGAGCTCCCCCCTATCAGGCACAGAGCAGGACCAATCAGGGGGTTGGGGCGCCTTCCCCTGTCATGAACAGAACAGGGAAGATAGGGAGGTTATGGCCCCGCCCCCTGTCACACACAGAGCCGCAGGGTGATCAGGGGGTTTGGGCGCTGCCCCCTGTCACGTGCTCCAGGGGCCAGGAGGCCTTGCAGCTCCGCTGATCCCAGTGCTGGGAGGCCTTGTGGCTCCGCTTGACACAGGGCAGTGAGGCCTCGCTGCTCCACTGATCCTGGTGCTAGGAGGCCTCACTGCTCCGCTGATCCCGGGGCGTGAGGCCTTGAGGCTTCACTGACCCCAGGTTCAGAAGGCCTCGCGGCTCCATGGATCCCGGTGCTGGGAGGCATATTACCCTTTTACTATATAGAATAGAGGCCTGGTGCATGGGTGGAGGCCGGCTGGTTTGCCCTGAAGGGTGTCCTGGATCAGGGTGGGGGTCCCGCTTGGGTGCCTGGCCAGCCTGGATGAGGGGATGATGGCTGTTTGCAGTTGGTCAAACCCCCTTCAGGGTGGGGGTCCCCACTGGGGTGCCTGGCCAGTCTGGGTGAGGGGCTGAGGGCCGTTTTCAAGCTGGCGGGTGACTGAAGCTCCCAACCTCTCCTTTTCTTCTTCTTTTTTTTTTTATTCTGGGATTTATTTACCTTCTATGGCTGTCACTGGAACTGAGAACCGGCTTTATCTCTGAGGCTTGGCTACAGCTTGAGGCTTCAGCTGCTGAAAGCAGGTATCTGGTTTGTTTGGCTTCTATAATTGAAACACTGTTGCAACTCCAGCTCGGCCGCTGGCTGAAAGCATGGGGTTTGTTTAGCTTCTATAATTGCAACATTGTTTCTTAGAGTGCAAGCTCAGAGCCCAGCAGTGGCAGGCGGGGAACCTTGGCTTCCTCCTTCACTGGAGCAAGCAAGCCTCCTGTTTGCTTCAGCTGCCTGGCTGCCAGCCGCCATCTTGGTTGGCAGTTAATTTGCATATTGCCCTGATTAGCCAATGGGAAGCATGTCAGAGGTATGGTTAATTACCATGTTTGTCTATTATTAGATAGGATTATCAACGTTTTCTCTCATGACATTTGTGATCTAAATAATTTGTTCTATAATGTATGAATCCAAATTTTGTGAAGCAGTCAGTGCTTTGGACAAATTTGTTCTCTAAAGCAGATGGTGCAGTTCAAGGATACGCTGAGCCTGGCTGCGAATCGAAATTTTGCCATATATTAGCTGTGTAACTTTAGATCCTTAACCTCTCTGTGCCACTCTCTGCATCCATAAATAAAATGGTACACCTACATGATTTCTGCTGTCTCTCCCAGTTCAAAAATTCTATTAATCTATGTTAAAAATAAAAACTATTTTCTAAATCACTTTAATTTTTCTAGTTTTGAAGTATATGTAAGAACTTGTTAAAAACAAGAGAGCTGGGCCAAAGCAAGCAGAAGCTCCATCAGTTTGAATTAGAGAGGAGTAGTGGCTACCGTGTCCTGAACCAGTCCCAGGCCTTCTACAATGAGACACACTCAGCAGAGCGTCTCCTGTGCACCCTGAACCGAAAATGTTTTAAGGCAGCACCCGAGGCTGTCAGAGGTAGCTGACGGCCACATCCAAAGGGTATCATAGTAATAGAATTTCTTTTAGACTAACACCCTTGCGTTTGGAAAGAAAGCTCTAAAGTTGAGTTTACACATTTTAAACTTACATTTAAATACCCAAGTGGAGAGCAGAGTCTGTTCTCAGTGGAAGCATTTGTTATGAACAGCATTTTCTAAGTGTCAAGCCTAAGCAATGAGCCCAACTATGCAACACAAAATCTGGACCTATTTTCCAAAAGAGAAAAATCAATTGGTTGTGTTGCCTTTTTCCTTGGTTCTATAACACATTTGATTAATAATCTACTCTAGCAAGTGACAACAACAACGTAACACCTTAACACTTTAGTCCTTAGAATTCTGAAGTCCAACCACAAAGCTTAAAAAGCACTACTTAGTAGATAAGGGGCAAGTTTCATCATTTCTTCTGTGTCCCCCTTGCCTATGCACCTTTAAGTGGAAAAACTGGAGCCCTAGCTGGTTTGGCTCAGTGGATAGAGAATCAGCCTGCAGACTGAAGGGTCACAGGTTCTATTCCAGTCAAGGGTACTTGCCTAGGTTGCTGGCTCGATCCTCAGTAGAGGGTGTAGAGGCAGGAGGCAGCCAATCAATGATTCTCTCTTATCACTGATGTTTCTTTCTCTTTCTCCCTCTCCCTTCCTCTCTTAAATCAATAAAAATATATTTTTAAAAAAATAAATGGAAGAACTGGAATATTCTTCAAGTTTAAGTAATAACTAATAAAATGAAATCCGAAATTTAAAGGATGCTGATAAATATGCTAATATATTGTCTACTGAAGTTCATGTTTGTTTTCTAGTTGGTGACCTTTAAACTCGTGGCTTAATTTAATTCACATAGATTGGGGGGAAAAGCAAAACAAAAACAGAACCAATGGATATGAGCCTTCTGTCATCTTCAAATGGGGAATTATAAATGTTTAAATAAAACCCTAATCCTATTTTTGGTTTATTTGAAGGAGAAATATATCAACACAGATTTTTTTGCCTCGAAAAAGTAAGTCACTACTTACGTAAAACAAACAGCCCAGAAAGGAAAGCTCCATCACCCTTAGCTTGCAGTGGGATTTGGGGAAGTGTGCTGACGCAACTCAGGACTTCATCTGCCAAACAACAACTGAGCTCATCTGTATGGAGTTGGTAAATTTGAAAAGGTAAACTACAAGAAATGTTGCGTAATGACACCATAAGAAAAAGAAAGTCATTTCTAAGTTTGCTGTTCTTTAAACTCTTTGAATTCTTGCTTCAGTGGCTCTGTTGAGTCACAGCTGTGATCCATGTTGGCATGAACCAAAAATAACATGGCTGGCTGCAAAGGTTACAGGGTTTGGGCCAGCTTTTTATGGCCACACAGCAGTACCTTTCTGTTGAGTGGAAATGTAACATTTGGCTTGTAAGGGAAATCTTTCTCAAGCAGGTTCTTATTCAAAGTTGTCATGGGTCTGCCCAAAGTGCTGTTTCTGCTGTGCTAAAAGCTAGAGAGAGTGGACTGCAAAGGTATAAAATATTCAAAATTTAAAGGACATACTTATCTTCAAGAGACTTCCTCTGAGCATCCTATGCTGGACAAGACCACTAGTGGAGAAAATGAAGCACATTACTTAAGCAACATAAAATCAGTTCTACATCTGACTTTGATTAGAAAACATAAACCCTTTTCAGAATCTTTTCCCCTCTTTTCCCTCCTCCCCCAAAAATGGCACTACAGACTGCTTCACTTTTTCCAATCATACAGTGATATTTGGAAAGTTCCATTTGCTTCCATTAAGAAAAATACAGAGAAGGAAAAAATACATAATAGCCATCTATTATTTTGTATGTGAGGTTTAGTTATGGGATTCTAAAAATAAACCACCCAGTTTTATTTAAAGATATGACTTGTATATTTAAGTAATGGTTTGTTTTGTTTTCTAATCTGTCAACAAGAGTTTGTTTTGCCCTGATCTTCCTTCTATTCATTTCTGTCATTTATTCAACACATACTTATCAAATACCTATCATACTCTGGTATCGAGATACAGTAGGGAGCAGCATCAGTCCTTGTGACAGGGAATCTAGTAGGAAAGACTGACATGAATCAAAGAATAACAAAATAAGTTTGGAAAAACAATTGGGATAAGAACACCGCATTGGATAGATATTATCAATAGAGCTGAAAACAACCAAAGAGGGCAAGACAAGCATCTCTAAGTGGGCAATAGTTGAGCAGAGTTGGAAAGGGTGGGACAGAGTTCCTTGGGAGTGAAGATCAAAGGAGCAAAGAGCAATCAGGTAAGGACTGCTGTTTTCTGATGCAAAGACCCAACGCAGGAGAGCATGTGCCAATCAGAACTAGAAGAAGGACTGGGTAGCCCGAGGCAGAGCAGAGCCCCAGAGGGAGCGAGGGTCAGAGGATGAGGTTGGTGAGCTGGGTAGGACCAAGACCACGCAGGAACTAGTAGCCACTAATAAACATTTTAGTCTTTCTCTTCAGAACAGCAGGAAGCCATTAAGGTGTAGTAGTAAGTAGTGGGTGACTTAACAGATTTTAGTTTTATATTTGTCACACAAGCTAATGGTTAAGTAAAAACAAAACTCCTGGAGACCTAAAAATGAATTATTGCCTTAATTATTAGTTATTGCTAGGAATATCCCCACAACACATATTGAGAATAAACTTGGCATATGTTTAGTTCCCTAGCAAGGACAGACAATGATTCTTCTCTTCATGGTCATAGAAAGTTGACCCAAACCCTAGTAACCTTTGCCATTAGTCATGTCAGTTTTGGCCAATTCCAACTCACCTGTTTCCAAAACACTGGGGAGATGCTCTGGCAAGATGGGTCCAGTGGCCTCAACAGGCCAGTGAACCCAAGTAGCCTCAGTCCTTGGGCTTCTCCAACTGGAACACCTGGAGGCCAGGGGAAAATCCCAAGAGCCCAGAGTAGTGACTGCTTCCCGGGATGCTAGAGCATTAGCTGGGGCTATCCTCCCAGAAGGCTTTCTGTGTCTGGGTTTGTTTTGTGCAAAAGAGCCTCAGAGTGTCTAGGGCTGGAGCGCAGCCCCGCTGTGGTGCACCCCTAGGCTCCACCTTCCCAAGGAGACTTCCATAGAACCTCCGCAATCAACCCGTTGTGAGCCCCACTATCCAGTAGTCCACAGCTTGGAAGTCTGCTTCCTGTTCCTTCCTTTCTCTTCCTCACCAGCCTCCGGCTAGCTAAGGCCTACCCAGGTTCACAGCCACAAGACCTCCGGTATTGAGAGCAAGAACCATAAGTAAAGTTCTTACAAGGGGAAAGTGCCTTTTAAGATTTTAAGTCATAATTCAAGAACGAAGACGACAGGATGATAAGGCATAGACAAGGTCCTCCTCCCCTGCCCCCCTACCAGTCAGTCCCTGCAGAATAGCCCAGTGCAGCTGTGAAAATGAGGTAAACACATGAAACTGAGCAGGCCCTCAGCAAATAACCACATAGAACACTCTGACCTGACCTGGAAGTTGGCTTGAAGGAGAACATGTCACATAACACATAGTGGAACCAGGCAATAGATTAGTGTAATCCAAGGCAAATTCTGGCTTTTGTGGGCCCTAAGCATTTTTGCCTTCCTGAGCCTGCCTTCCATTATATATACATTTATTATATATTATATAATTACATATTACATATATGTATTGCATTCATATAAAGACAAATATATTATACTAGAGGCCCAGTGCACAAAAACTTGTGTACTCGGTGGGGGGGGGGGGAGGGAGGTCCCTCAGCCCGGCCTGTGCCCTCTCACAGTCTGGGACCCCTCGGGGGATGACCACTTGCTGGCTTAGGCCTGCTCCACAGGGGATTGGGCCTAAGATGGCAATCAGACATCCCTTTGGCAGCCCGGCAGCCCTCGGGAGATGTCCACTTGCCAGTGGGGAGCAGGCCTAAACTGCAGTCAGACATCCTTAGCGCTGCTGAGGAGGCGGGAGAGGCTCCCACCACCACCACTGTACTGGCAGCCATCAGCCTGGCTTGTGGCTGAGCAGAGCTCCTCCTATGTGAGAGCACCCTGACCACCAGAGGGCAGCTCCTGCATTGAGCGTCTGCCCCCTGGTGGTCAGTGTGTGCCATAGTGACCAGTCATTCCCAGTCTTTCTGCTGTTAGGGTCAGTTTGCATATTACCCTTTTACTATATAGGATAGAGGCCTGGTGCATGGGTGGGGCCAGCTGGTTTGCCCTGAAGGGTGATCCAGATCAGGGTGGGGTGGGTGACTGAAGCTCCCAGCCTCTCCTTTTTTCTTTCTTTTTTTAATTCTGGGATTTATTTACCTTCTATAGTTGTCACTGGAGCTGAGAGCAAGCTCCAGCTCTGAGGCTGCGGCTGGCTGAAAGCAGGAATCTGCGTTTGTTTAGATTCTATAATTGAAACATTGTTGCCATCACTGCTGCTCTAAGCTCTGAGACCTCGGCTGCTGAAAGAAGGTATCTGGGTTTGTTTAGCTTCTGTAATTGAAACATTGTTGCAGCTCCAGCTCTGAGGCCCGGCTGGCTGAAAGCAGGTTTCTGGAGCTTGTTTAGCTTCTATAATTGCAACATTGTTTCTTAGAGTGCAGCACAGAGGCCAGCAGAGGCAGGCGGGGAACCTTGGCTTCCTCCATCACTGGAGCAAGCAAACCTCCTGTTCACTTCAGCTGCCTGGCTGCCGGCCGCCATCTTGGTTGGCAGTTAATTTGCATATTGCCCTGATTAGCCAATGGGAAGGGTAGCGAAGTTATGGTTAATTACCATGTTTGTCTATTATTAGATAGGATATTAAGACAGATTCTTAGGTCTAAAAGTTCATTTCTTTCTTCTGACTCCTTAAAAAATTAAAACATTTTTCACGGAGCCCTGAAAGTATTGTGGGCCCTCAGCACTGAGCCCATTGTGCCCACAGCTATGCAGGCCTTCATTATAATACCTGTGCCTCATGGAAACGCACTGATGTTTCTGGTGCTCAGTGCACAGGTGGTCCCGGGCAGGCGAGCACTCTTCCACACGGCTGTCACAGCACTCACAGTGGTGTGAATTAGTCTGCGAGCTCTCTGAGAGCAGAAACATACTTTGTGCAAGTTTCCTTTATCACTTAGCTAAGTGCTTGGCATTTAATAGGCACTGGGAAAATGTTTGTTAAATGAGTACACTTAATGAGCTGGAGTTAGGGCTTGGTTCAGAAGATAAGCAGAGCTATGCGTGCTGTGATAGGAAGACTGGTCAGCCTGGGTTAGAGGCCCAGCAATGGACATCACTTGGCCGATAGCTGAAGAATACAGGCTCTGGAGTTAGACCTACTGTGCGGGAGTGCAGGCTGCAGCACCTGACAGCTGGGCACCTTTGGGCGCATCACCCATCCTCTTCACACCTCTGTGTCTCCACACCTCTGTGTCTCCACCTTTGAAACGGAGGGACCTGGAACTGTGGTAAGAATATAAGGGATAATAGTGTAGGAAACTTAATACAGAGCCTGACCCATGTGAGGAACATGTTAAATATTACTGTTACTTAGCCCGAATCTCTTCATTTGAATAATGGAAAGGAATAGATCTGTTACACGGTCATTGTGAAGATCAAGTGAGATAATAAAGACTGAAGTTCTTTCTTTTTTTAAAATATATTTTTATTGATTTTAGAAAGGAAGGGAGAAGGAGAGAGGGACAGAAGCATCAATAATGAGAGAGAATCACTGATCGGCTGCCACCTGCACACCCTCCACTGAAAACCGAGCCTGCAACCCAGGCATGTGTCCTCGACCGGAATCAAACCCGGGATCCCTCAGTCCACAGGCTGATGCTCCATCCACTGAGCCCTCAGTCCACAGGCTGATGCTCAATCCACTGAACCAAAACAGCCAGGGCTGAAGTTCTTTCTTAACTGTGATGTCATAAGACAGTATGAATACAGCAGAATACATTAGAAGACCTCAATCTATATCCCAGCTCCCAAACTTAGTAGGTAAGAGACTTGCAGCAAAGTACTTACCTTACTGGGCCTCATTTTATTCATCCACAAAATGGGCATAGTGGCTACCTCAGAATGTGGCTTTGGGGATGAAATGATGTCACGAATGTGAAAAAGGAGCTTTGTAAAGAAAGTCCAAGGAGCTATTAAAAAAGTACTGCTCAGCTCTTGTTATTGGTAACAAGTCTCCAAACCAATAAATTAAGTTTAGGTTTAAGAGCAGCAGTCTCGGACTTCATCCTCTTTCCTACTCTTTCTGGTCTCCCATCGTTTCCCTCCTCTGCTGTCATACTTCTTTCTGGTTCTAACATTGTTTCCTTAATGAGAGCTACCTTGAAGTTTACTCATGTTCTTACTGCCTTAAACTTCAGCTAATTTGTCTGGCTGGTGTGGCTCAGTGGTCAAGCATTGACCTATGAATCAGGAGGTCATGGTTCGATTCCCCATCAGAGCACATGCCCAGGTTTCAGGCTTGATCCCCAATGTGGGGTGTGCAGGAGGCAGCCAATCAATGATTCTCTCTCATCACTGCTGTTGCTCTCTCTCCCTCTCTCTTCCTCTTTGCAATCAATAAAAATATTTCTAAAAAACCTTCAACTAACATGGGCCTTTTCCCCTACATACCATTGCTAGCCTGAAGTCCCTCAAAACTATTGCTCTCATTCCTGTTTGAAATAAGTTGGGGTAAAACAAGCCCGGTCTGTATTAAATGAAATAACCTAAAAGGCAACCACTATATTTCCTTTCCTTTCCCTTCAATAGACACACATGGATTTCCTGTCTGTTTATAAGGCTATTGTTCTGGGTTTAGGAGGAAGTTGTAAAACAGTAAAACAGATAAAAGGTCTGATAGCTTTATCCTCAGAAGTAAGTTCAAAAGGACCCCTTACTGCAATTGACAGTTTTAAGCCCCAAAAGAGTCATTTCTGACTTTGCTCTCAGACCTCAGACATCGCCACCTTAGCCAGTGACTCACCCTCCCAGAGGAAAGGGTGGAGCTGCCAAAAGTAAACAGAGAGCAGGACACCTAAGCCTGAGAACCTCCAGAAGGTGCTATCTGGGGACCCAGCTCCAGCAGGGATCATCAGTATGAGACTTGGGCTTGAAAGAGATCACTGTGGACCAGCTCTCGTTAACATTGACCATTTTTAGCTTCAAATACTAGAAAAGGTTGCCTGTGATTTAGCAGTATATCCCCTTTTGGTGTTTATGGCTGCAAAGTAGAATTTTATTACATTTATGAGATAATTTAGAAGCAAGAATTCTTTTTTTACCCATGGTATCTGCTTTTTGCCCTCCCAATATCTCTTTCACTGCACCCCAGGCCTGAGAATTCTGGAGAAGTAGAAGTGGATCAACAGGCAAACATCTCTCTCACGTAGGCATTTCCCCATGGACTCTACCCCAGCATCAGGAGCACTTTGGAGGAAAAACATTAGCCTCTCCTGGTGAGGCCTTCCAGGATGCCCCCTTTGCTTGGCTTCTCTAAGAACCATTAGTTTCACCAAGCACCCCATTTCATCCACACCACATAGGTGGGTTCCAAGAGCCTTATCGAGACTAATGTCCTCTGCTTATCTCAGGGGCGAGCTGAACTTACTACAGCAGACCCTCCCAGGAATGAGGACTTGGAAACCAGAGACTGCTAGTCATTCTCAGTTTCTGTGACTGAAGGTAGAGAAATATGAATATTCAAGAGTCAAGAGATAGTCATCTTCTGCCATCAGCTCTGAGTCACAATGCGCTGTGATGGTCTGTAGATAAGCAATAAGGATGAGCTAAGGAGTTGTGAGTGGAAGAGAGGAGAGGAGAGAAAGGGAAAAATCTGACAATCTTGTTGTCTAATGGCTCTCTGATTCTTGACTCCCATTCTGCTTCCTGTCCTTGGGTTCCATAAGACTTGCCTATATCCATGTAATTCATTCCCACCTTTTATTTAAGCTAGCTCAGGTTAATTGCTGATATTTACAACTATAGTAGACATTAGAGTTGTCTCCTTACATGCATTTTCTCTTTCTTGGTAATTACCTGGATTTTCATTTGTTACCCACATTTCCTCACATGCTATAGGGCAGTGGTTCTCAACCTTCCTAATGCCACGACCCTTTAATACAGTTCCTCATGTTGTGGTGAACCCCAACCATAAAATTATTTCCGTTGCTACTTCATAACTGAAATTTTGCTACTGTTATGAATCGTAATGTAAATATCTGATATGCAGGATGTATTTAGGCGACCCCTGTGAAAGAGTCGTTCGACCCCCAAAGGGGTCGCAACCCACAGGCTGAGAACCGCTGCTATAGGGGAATGTGATTCCAGAACAATATTATGACTCAGGCTTAAGTTAATAGGCATAACCTGATCCCCTGACCACAGGTGCAGGTTCAGAAAAGGAACCATCCGCCATTGAGGCCAATGACATGTGAGGAAAGGTTTGACGAGGTCTTCTGGATGATTCCATAACCACCCCTCACTCACTTCTTGGATCCTAATGAAGAAGCATGCAGACCAGGAATTATTGACAACCACATGTAGCCACAAAGAGATGACACCATGGAAGGCTCAATGGAACGATGGAATAGAAACTCTGTCTTAGAAGACATCATTGAGTGGCCAAATAAAACCATTCCTAAAGTCTACCCTCTCTCAGACTATCCATTTACATGGTCCAATAAATCCCTTTAATCAAACATCTTAACTAAGATTCCTGAGGTACTACTCCAGTGTACATGCTCCCACTGCTAAATAATCCCAACCCACTTTAGTATATTCTAGGAGAGAAAGAAGGAAAAGAATGCTTGACTGGAAAATTGGAGGCTTCCAAGATACTAGCCCTTCTCTGCCACTAATTACCAGTGGAAACTTAGGCAAATCATGTACCTTCTTTGAGCCCAGTAACTCATTTGCAGAATGAAAAAAAAAATTAGACTCCCAATATTCTATGATTTTAATTGCAGATCCTAAGCTCCAAATTGTATTGAGTCCTATGGAGGCAGTTTTTAATGACATGTGTGAATTGTGCCATGTTCTCAAACTCAGAAATGAACAACAATAACAAAAAACATTTTTTTGCATGAAAATTCTCATGAGACAAGAAACTGAGGGTTGGAATTGTAAAAAAAAAGGAAGTAAAGAGAGGAAAAGAGGAACGGCAATTGAAGAGTTTTCTGGCTGAGATCTATCCATTGTGGGGGTTAACTGTGGGGGTGCCTCAGTGGTATGCAGACTACTTTGAGCTAAAGGCGATTTTAGCTTCAGGCTCAAGAGAAAATTTTGCCTCTCTCTTAAACTTCCTAGAAAAACTTGAATTAGGCACTTTGCCCATAAGAGATTATCAGAGATAACTTCATTTGACCTATCTATAGAGTAGGAGAAACTTCTATCTACTAAACCTCTGTTCTTCCAATCATCCTGCAATGACCTTTTGAAACCCCCAAGTTGCCTCACCTCATCCCTAGCTCAAGACATCTTATATACTCATGTTCCCTTTCTATTTCTGAACTTTTTGTGCATGCGGGTTTCTGACTTCCCATTTATGAGGGGCTCCCATACACATGTACGTATTAAATTTGGTTATTTTCTCTTGCTAATCTGTCTCAGGTCTATTTGATTATTAGACTAGCCAAAAGAACCTTGAGGTAGAGGAAAGATCATTCCTCCCCCACAACCCAAAGGCCAGTTCTTGGAGCATGTTTTAGTTATAATAACCAAAGCATCCCTGGTTTGGTGGCCCTGCTGGCAACACCCAGCCAGGGAATATCCTCCCCTTGAGCTGTGCGACTGTGGTTGACTCCAACCACGGGAAGAGCAGCTGGTCCATCCGGCTTTGTAAAAAGGATCTAAGCGTGTAATATTTCATTTAGGCTTTGAATTAGTTGGAGAATGCACTAAACTCTTAAAAGTCAGTACTTGTTATTGATAATATTTTTCAAGACATTTTTAAATTGTCAGAGATTGTTTTGTCTTTCCCCTTTGTGGCTTGGTTACTGCTAAGCAAACAAAACCTGCCCCAACCCAGAAACTCAGAACTGATACTCCAGGTTCTCTCCCTGGAAAGAATAACAAAAACAAAACCCAGCATAATGGACTTCCACCACAAAGGATACATACAGGATTGTGTACACACATATAAACATTCGCTCTCTCACAAATTCATAAAAGGATCTTGGACCCAACTGTGTAGGAATCAAGCTGGGACCAGACCTGCCATATGGATTTACTTTTACTGAAGTTTTCCAAATATTTAAGTTTAAAGCAGACTTTAGTACCATATTTTTCAAGAAGTCGCCTCTCCCCACAGCTTTAAATAAAGCTGAGCAAAAGTCAAGCACGATCTTAAAAGAACAAAGCAGGGAAAGTTCATAGATCATCATTTGGTGAAGTACCAAGGATGTATTATATGACAGGATCAGTATATCAGGCCAATTTTAAGACTAATGTCTACCCATACTAGAGAAAATAATACCGAGAAAAATATAATTCTGGAGGTCATAAACAGTATGGTGTGGATTTCCCAAATGCCTTTAGATTAGATAAAAAAAAAAAAAAAGATGATTAGCATAGTTGGCCAAAAATGTAGATGAAGAAATATTTTACAATTTTGTCGACTCACAGACTCCAAATTTGAGACCTAGAAGAAATCAGTGATTACCCAGTCCAATCTCATTGTTAGTTGGCTTATGTATACTTCGATATATAGAAAACTAGTTCGAAATATAACTAAGCTTATTAAGAGGATTACAACATTTAATACCATATAATGTTATGTACATGAAGTTTAAAAACAGGCAAAATAAATCTATAGTGTTAGAAATCAGAATACTGGCTCCTCCTGGGAAAGAAGAAGGGAACAGGAGAGGGGCCTCTGGTGAAGTTCTATCTCTTGATCCAGGTGCTGGTTAGATCAACAAATGATAGTTGTGACATTTATAATTAAGCTGTACATGTACAGGGTGGGGCAAAAGTAGATTTACAGTTGTTCATATGGAAAATAATACAAAAATTAGTAAAGAATATACTGTGTTTTGCATAATCACAACTGTGAACCTACTTTTGCCTATCTTGTATAATCCATGCAATTTTATGTGTATATTATATATCAATCTAGAAGAAGTTTATTTCCAAAAAAAAGAGAATAAATAACCAAACTAAGTAAAAAATAATGATATTTTGTTTTCAATCCAATGTTTAATTTAGAAACACAGTAGCTTTTAATTCACCTTTTAAACTGACATATTGTCAAATTCATTGTTTTTGGTGTACACTCTTGAGTCCAACAAATGATTCAGTTGGAGCACCATCACTAAGACACAGAACAGTTTCCTCACCCCAAAGATCCTATTAAGCCACCTCTCTATAGTCATTACCTCTCTGCACATTAAACCCTTGGCAAGCACTTATCTATTCCCATAATTTATTTTTTGCATTTTCAAAAATGTCATATAAATGGAATCATACAAAAAATATAGCCTTTTGAGTCTGGCTTCTTTCACTTAGCTCAAGACATTTGAGAATCATCCATGTTCTTATGTGAACCAATAATTTGTTCCCTTTTATTCCATTCTGAATAGTATTCCAGTACGTATTGGGATGTGCCATTGTTTATTTATTCACCAGTTAGAGGACATTTAGGTTGTTTCCAGTTTGGGGCATTTGTGTATAAATTCTTATGTGAAGAAAAATTTCCAGTGTTCTTGGCTTAGTATCTAGGAGTGCAATTTATGTATTATATGATAAGTATATATTTAATTTTTTAAAAAACTGTCAAATTTTTTAAGTGCCTGTACCATTTACATTCCCGCCAGCAAGAATTTCAGTTGCTCTGCATCTTTGCCAGCACTTAATATTTTCTTTTTTTATTTTATTTTTATTTATTTATTTATTTTTTTAAAAATATATTTTATTGATTTTTTACAGAGAGGAAGGGAGAGGGATAGAGAGTTAGAAACATCGATGAGAGAGAAACATCGATCAGCTGCCTCCTGCACATCTCCCACTGGGGATGTGCCCGCAACCAAGGTACATGCCCTTGACCGGAATCGAACCTGGGACCCCTCAGTCTGCAGGACGACGCCCCATCCACTGAGCCAAACCGGTTTCGGCTATTTTCTTTTTTTTAAAGTCATTCTAATTTGTGAAGAGATCATTTTCACAGAAAACATTTGCTGGAGTCTGTACTCAAAGATAAACATAGTAAGTTTAAAATTAAGGAAGAGATAGTATACATTAATATAATTCTGCAGGCCGATTCAAAGTATTCTACTTCCTTAAAAATAATGAACTTGCTTTTCAATCTGAAGCTCTTTAATAATTTGTATTGAATAATTATATTCATTGGCCAATTGTA
Organism: Myotis nattereri; assembly: GCF_964212035.1. Taxonomy (NCBI): domain Eukaryota; kingdom Metazoa; phylum Chordata; class Mammalia; order Chiroptera; family Vespertilionidae; genus Myotis; species Myotis nattereri. The sequence continues at coordinate 128,036,484 of NC_138077.1, read as the reverse complement.
TTTCTTTCTGTGTAGACACTGCCTGTTTTTCTATTAGATTCAAAGATGAATTGGAAAGAGCTCTTTGTATTTTATGGAAATCAGACTGTCAATTGTCATTATGTTGTAAATAAGTTTGTGCTTTTACTTTATGAATTTTGCTGCTATGGAAAGATTTTCTTAAGTTTATAGTCAAGTTTTTCTTTATAGTTCCTGAGTTTAATATTATAATTGGAAAGTCCTTTTCCCCTCACAAGATTATTTAAAAGTTCTCACCAGCCCAGCCAGTGTGGCTCAGTGGTCAAGCGCATGAACCAGGAGGTCACCAGTTTGATTCCCAGTCAGAGCACAAGCTCAGGCACAGATCCCCAGTAGGGGGCATGTAGGAGGCAGCCGATCAATGATGTTTCTCTCTCATCAATGTTTCTATCTCTCTATCCTTTTCCCTTTTCTCTCTAAAAATCAACATATTTTACAAATTCTCACCAATGTTTTCTATTATTTTTTATTTCATTTTGTCCTACATGAACACTAATCTACTTAGAATTAATTTTGGGAGTAATAATTAATTAAAGGATCTTAACCTACAGAGATTAAAATTAAAAAAGAGAAATTAAAATCTGCAGGTAAAGGTGGGAAAAGTTTCTTGAGATTAATAAACCCTTTTAAAGTGATTTTTAAAATTAGGTTTCTTTAGTCACTTTCATTCATGCCACACTCCAGTTTTATAATGTTTTGAAATTTTTACTTTTATTTTGGCTTTATTTTAAATTGAATATAATAGAGACTTCTTAGGGAAATGTGTTATCAATGTCTGCTTTTAACATATATTTGGAATGTAAATGTAAACTTAAATGACATAATTTTATTTTGAACAGCTAAACAGTATACCCAACAGCATTTATTTAAAAAAAACTCTATTAGGAAAAATGTAAGTTGAAATGGCAATACTTTAATCCCAGTAAAGGTAAATTAAAATGCATAATGTTATCCTAAATCAATAAGAATAGGACCATCACTGTGTGTAAAGTAATTCATATTTCTCCTCCACAGACTTGAAATGCCACATGTATTATATAATAAATTCCCACTTGTTCTTGGGTTCACTTCTGAATTCCCCACAATTTTTATTAGTTTATGAGATGAACACTTTTATAGTTTCATTACATTAAGCTTTTAAACCTTTTAAACATGAAAGAGACTAACCATTATTTTTTATGTATTTTACTGTGAAAATCAACATAGATATAGGTATAGGGAAGTGCATAAAATATGTAAGAACTTTAAAAGACAATAGCTATAAAGGGAACATCTGGGTGAACACCACCAGGTCAAAAAGTAGAATTAAAATTTATTTTTTAAGCTGTCTTCCACAAACCTTGTATTTAAAATAATAGTTATCACCCTAGCCAGGTTTTCTCAATGGTTGGAAGATCAGCCCACGGACTGAAGGGTTGCAGGTTTGATTCCAGTCAAGGGCATGTACCTGGGTTGCAAGCTTGAACCCAATCCTGGTCAGGGAGGCAACCAATCAGATATGTCTCTCTCACATCAAGGTTTCTCTTTCTGTGTCGCTCTTCCTCCTTTCCACTCTTTCTAAAAATCGATGGAAAAAAAATCCTCGGGTGAAGATCGACAACATAAGTAAATAAATAATCCTATATAATAAAAGCCTAATATGCAAATCAACTGAATGGTAGAATGACCAGTGTAACGACTGTTCACTATGACGTACACTGACCACCAGGGGGCAGACGCTTAATGCAGGAGCTGCCCCCAGCCTGCAGGCCCTAGGCCAGCCAAGGTGGGTGCCAGCAGGGGGCTTCCCTGATCGCCCCGCCGGTTGCCCCACAGAGGGAGGTGACCAGTGGTGGCGGCGGGGAGCAGGGCCAGCTGGTGAGCAGGTGGTGATGGGGGCAGGAGGCAATGGCGGTGGGGCATTTGGGGGATGGGGTCAGCCAGCAAGTGGGCCAGCACCACCCCCTGATCACCCCATCAGTTGCTTTCCACAGAGGGAGGTGATCTGTGGTAGCAGCAGGGGGCAGGGCTGGCGAGTGGGCAGCACCAGGCTGGCCAAGGTGAGTGCCAGCAAGGGCCCTCCCGATTGCCCTGCTGGTCATCCCACAGATTGGCCTTGGTCACCGGCCAGGCCTAGGGACCCTACCCATGCACGAATTTCATGCATCGGGTCTCTAGTTCCATATAATAAAAGGCTAATATGCATATTGTCCCCTCGAGAGTTCAAATGACCAGAAGTTCAACTGCTCACTATGATGTGTGCTGACCACCAGGGGTCAGTGCAGAATGAAGGAAGGCCCTGGCTGGCAGCTGGCAGCCAGGAGAAGGAAGGCCCCGATTGGCCCTGATCGCTGGGCCAGGCCTAGGGGTCTTACCTGTGCATAAATTTTGTGCACTGGGCCTCTAGTTAAAGCAAAGAAGAAGAAAGAAAGAAAGAAAGAGAGAGAGAGAGAGAGAGAGAGAGAGAGAGAGAGAAGAAAAAAGAAAGAAAGAAAGAAAGAAAGAAAGAAAGAAAGAAAGAAAGAAAGAAAGAAAAGGTAATGTGCTAATTAGACCAGACATCCTTCTGGACAACCTTCCGGATGATAGCTGGTACTGCAAGGGAAGCCTGGTCCTGGGTGCCAGAGGGAAGCAGGTGCTGGCAGCCAGGGGAAGGAAGGCCTACTCTTGCATGAATTTCGTGCATTGGGCCTCTAGTAAATAAGAAAAATAAATAAAGAAAATATTAGTTATCAGCTAGTCCTTATGGTTAGGCAATCACAATTTCAGTCCTTTAGTAAAAATTTGGATGTAAATTAATAGAGGAACCATGAAAGCTTCAGTAACTATAAAGTACTTGGTTCATTTTTTTATTTTTATGAATAAAGGGGGTTCAAACTTCCTTATAATTCCATATTATATAAATGCAATAATTATTCCTTATTAAACAAAAATTTTTCTAAGTAAACAATATTTATTGGTCTTAAAAAAGGAATCCTTGAACTTGAGAAGGATCTCTTTTCAGATACTCAGAAGCATTTATTTATTTACAAATGGTTAGGCCTACGTTTTTCAATATGGCAGCTACTAGCCATATGTGGCACTTAAACTTAAGTTTAAGTTAATTATTGTTAAAGAAAATTTAAAATTTAGTTCCTCAGTCGCACTCACCACATTTCAATATTCAAGAGCCACATGTAGTTAGCAGTGCTCAGCACAGATGCAAAACATTTCTGTCACTGCAGAAAGTTCTATTGACCAGTATTGGTTTAGACCCTCCTTGGCATCCACAAATGATTTGGGGTGTCTGAAACACAGGTTTGAGATATCTTTAAAACATATAAGATTTACTATTAAAATAAATGTAGGAAAAAACCAAAATAAAGCAAAATTATAGAGAAAGAAAAAAATGTGTTAGGAACTGGTGGTGATAATATACAATTAAGCACTAAATCTTGTTCTAACCTTGTTTAGCCAAAGCTAAACAAATAAATAAAACATTCAATGTAGTTCTCATTAAGCAGAAGGAAATACACTTTTATTTGGCAAGACATACTGTACCCTGACGATAATATTTGGCAAGAAAATGTTATGGGGAACTTATATCAGTGTAATCTATGGGTGGCTGGACCTTTTAGGTGGCCTATGCACATCCTGCACAACTTGAAGTTGGCTCATCATTTTATCATATAGAAAAAATAGCACAAATCATTGGCAAGTGATGTTGATAATCCTGGAGGTGTCGTGAGGAGATAAAGGACAGGATCATGCCATATAGCCAATGGTAAAAACTCACTCAACTTGGTGTTAGCTATCTCTGTCCTTATCTGTCCCACGGCTCTTCTCTAGTTCCCCTTCAGGTAGGTTTACTTTTCTTCTCTTCCCATTCCCCTACTCCTCACCCACAGGCTCTAAAAAATCCTCTTAAAATTTTTTTTTTTAAATTGATTTTTAGAAAGAGGGGAAGGAAGAGAGAGAGGGAGAGGGAGAGAGAAACATTGATCAGCTGCCTCCTGCACGCCCCCTACCGGGAATCAGGCCTGAAACCCAGGCATGTGCCCTGACTGAGAATTGAACTAGCAACCTTTTGGTGCATGGGATGACTACCCAAATAACTGGGTGAACCACATCTGCAGGGCAAAAAATCCTCATTATTGATCTGAGCAATGGTGCCCTTCATACATACCTCACTCAGCAAAGTAAAAGTTCAGTAGGGAGCCATGCCCTCCAGCCTACTCACAGGAGGTTTTTGTTTATCCATCATATAAAAAATACTGAGCAGCCATTTTGACCAATGCCTTTAACTGCAATTCTGAAGACAATATATAAATATATATATTTAAAATATATATATTTTAAAATATATATATATATATTTTAAAAGCTGAGATTATGACATTAAGTTATAATTAAACTAAGTAATTCTTTGAAAAATTAAGCTAATTTGGTTCAGGTATTTTGCTTTTTGGTAAACTTTCTAGCACTCAAGGGAAAAGTTAAAAAATAGACATACATGTAAGGGATGATATGCTTCTCCTCTAGCGCAGGAGTTCTTATGAGAGAGGACATTCTCTTTCCTAGCTTTACAGCCAGTGACATCTGGGACTTGGGGGAGAGGGCTTCCCAATCACAGAGATAATTAAGTAACATACCTGAGATTCCAGCATGTGTCTGTCTGGACAATTTCATAACACCATTCTGCCTCCCTTGTTGACTACAAGCATGGGAGAGAGTAAGAGCAACAAAAGTGCACCATGGTAGCTTCTAAACCTGGCTCCTCCTAAGAGTCCAGTTAGCCCATATTATTAGTTGCCATAATGAATTCCCCCAGAGTGGCAGCCACTTGTTGACACTATACATTTCAGAGGAAGGAGCATAAAAGACATGGTCCCCATGCTTCCCACCCATCTTTTCAGGTGGCAATTAATTAGACATCTATTTAGACGCTGAAATCATGGAATCATAGAACTGGGAAAGACTCCAGAGCTCATCCTGTACAGCTTCCTGCTCCATTTTACAGCTGAGGCCACTGGGGTCCAAAGAAGTTAGGTGATTTTGTTACTGGCATTGTTGGCTCTCAGTTCTTGAGTTTGGCAAAGAAAGAATTCAGAGCCAAGAACTCTAGTGCAAGAATCGAATGTGCTGCTCAGGAAGCTGCCTGGGCCTTTTAGAAAGAAAGGCATAGAGGCAGAAGAAGTGAGCCATTTGGGCTGCTTGAACTTAGGACACAAGTTACAGAGGCAAAAGAAGGGCCCTGACAGGATCAAGGGGTTAGCCCAGGATGAGCTCTGCTGTCCTTTGCTCCCCTGTTTGCAAGTCTTGATGGGAACTCTTAGAACTGAGGAGAAAGAAAGCAAAGTCACACACCTGAAGAAAGAAAGAAGGAGAGAGAGAGAGAGAGAGAGAGAGAGAGAGAGAGAGAGAGAGAGAGAGAGAGAGAGAGAGAAAACGAACACTGGGTCCTTTGTCGTAAGAATTTTGATCTGTTTTCTAAAAGCAGGCATTTTAGGGGAGGTCTCAGGGAAGGATCTAAATAGAAGATTCATCAGCATCTCAAGTATGCCCTTTAATATGCTAATTCATCAAAATGAACGTTTAAGGTCGTGGTCTCTACTCATTGATTGGTGCTAGGATAGGGGTCATTGGTCATTGATTCTGGTCCTGATGCTAGCCTTGGTTTTGCTGCTTTTCTGGGCCAGGAACTGAAATACAACTGAGGCCAAGATATCAAGATATGATCTCTACTTTGACCAAAACTCTGTCTCTGAGGTCAATAGGCCCAAGGATTTGTTCCTAAGATTATTTTATGCTGATCAGAACCTCATTGTTCTGAGGGCTTAATGCTTAAGGGGGTGGTTGTGCAAGGGAGTAGGATTGGCAAGTGAGTCTGAGTGGGGCTAGTTTGAATCGACTATGTGTCTCAGTTTCCCCATTCCATTTGCCAACAAATTTTCCTAGCTTCTTACATCCTGCCTCAATTTGCCTAAGATCACCAACAAGTTAGGGGCAAAACCAGAATAGGAATCTAAGGTTGCCTGCAGCTCCAATTATTTAAACCAGAGGCTACAAATCATTGACCCATACTGTGCCTTTTTTAATTTTTTTAACTGCTTGTTAAAATTTTAGAGTTGGGAAATGTCACCCTCATAAGTCTACATTTTTTACTCTAAAAAAAAATCAAAAGAATTGCTAACATGAAATAACGGCTGCCTCCACTAGGTGAGCTATGAACCCTACAGTTCACCACAGTTGCCAAACATTCCCTTCTTATTCCACCTACTGGCTTCACCATTTACAAGGCCAGCCTGACTCCCAAGACCCTGGGAGTTGGCAAGCTCTACTTGAGACATCTGGTACATGCTCACCATCTCCAATCAGGCTTAAGCTCCTCATGCTCTGGAATCATGTCTGATGTATTTTTGTAACTGCAGTAACAGTGTCTAGCACATGATTGATACTTAAAGCACACTCATTTTTGAATGAGTGCTGAATGGATGATGGATTGACATTTGGTTATAGAGAGCAATGAGAAGAGGCAGTTCTTCTCTGGCTCAGGGTTCTGCTTTCTATTCTGAGTTGTTAGTTTGCTGAGTGACATTAACATCTAGGAAGGACACCTAGGAGCCTGCCACCTCATTGGTACCTGCCAGCCTCCGCTCCAGCAACCTTCGCTGCCCCTGGAGTTCCTTGAAGCATTAAATGGCAGAATCTTCTCTCTCTGACCAAAGCTCCCATCTTGTTAGCTCTGTCATCCCCTTGCTTCCAGTATACCCGGTCTTTAAACATGCAGGGCAGACCGTCAGTTCCCTCACACTGTTGTCTCCCAGCCTATCACCAGCATTGGAAGCTGCACTTGCTCCTTCCTCCAGCCCACACCAGGCTCCATGTCACAGAATGATTTTCAGACTCAAAGGATTATCATGGTCTAATAATTTCAGAGTACTTTTCACAAACATGTTTAGGGTCCAAAATGCTTAATTTAGCAATTTTAACCAAATTTACTACTTTGAGAAAGTTTTGCTCTGCCTTCGTGTGTGTGTGTGTGTGTGTGTGTGTGTGTGTGTGTGGTTTTTCCTGCCTTTGTGCACTGTAATTTTTCTTTGAGCATAAGGTTTGCATTTGGTGTGTGTGCATATGTGTGTATTTTAGTTGTCCACCAGATAAGTCAAAATGCTAACCTTACTGAAAACTTCTGGTATATCAGTTCTAGGGTATATCATTTCTGTTTAGAAGAATATAACTACCATAAACTGAGCTTTCCAGCCCACTGTAGAAGCATAACATAACGTTCGAACATACTGAAAACTTAAAAAGTCAGCTTTAGAGGCAAAGATATCAACCAGAAAAGGATAACATACAATTCTACTTTGTAGTGAATATTCTATTTCCAAATAAGTAAAATGCCACAAGTGGGAAAGAGTGAGAGCTGAAAAAAATCAAAATTTCATTGAAATAGTGGTTGCAAACTAAATTGAATTAACTTTGACAGTCATACTTGCATGAAAACATCTGTTCTTACATATGTGTCAAGATAGACAATCGTTTAAAACTCAAGTATGAATGATCTGTTGCTTTATCTGAAAAATGGCAAGATCATGTAAGTAAAAATAGGAAAAAAAGGAATGAAAAGAATTCCAATAGAGGCCCTGGCCTGGTTGTTAGAGTATTGTCCCAATACGCCAAGGTTGTGGGTTCAATTACTGGGCAGGGTACATACAAGAATCAACCAATGAATGATAAGTAAGTGGAACAACAACTAGATCTTCCTCTCTCTTCATCTCCCTCCCTTCCTCTCTCTCTCTCTCTCTAAAATCAATCAACAAATTAAAAATTCCAATAGAAACTTTCCAGTAAAAACTCAAACACATACACAGAGATTTCGCCAAAGAGAACAAAAATCCTGAGGAAGAAAGCAGAAAAATGAGAAAAGGCTATTCAGTGACTCAGTAACTCGAAGCAAAAATAGAAAGGAGGGGCCAGTTAGCAGATGAATTTGAGAGGGACGAAGAGGTGCACACAGGAGTGATGGGAAGGACCCAGCCTTTCATCTCTCCCTGTTTCCTAGCAGAGCCACTCCCAAGTAAATATCCAGTGAGACATAATGCAAGTCCCCGCCCCTTTGTTCAGGATTGCTGCCCTACGCCCTTGCTGTGTGCAACTTCTGGGGCTGCAGTTTCAAGGCCTCCAAATGCTGGGAGTTGCTAAAAAAAACCCACAAAAGACACACACACACACACACACACACACACACACACACACACCGAACAGGCAGGTTAAAAAGAAGTAAAGAAAACAAGAGATAGAATGTCTTGAAACATTCTCTTCCTGGTATAATAGCAATGATCATTTAATTATGATTATGATGTTAGATAAGAATATATATTTCAACCTCATTTGTTTTGCCATCTAGACTAGCCAAAAAATTAAAATGCAATTAAATCAACAATTAAAGCCAGAGGGATTCCTGGTTCGACCATTAGCAATATAGCCTTTTGGTATGGTACATCCTTGTGGGGATCAGTGGGGTCATCTATAGCCACTCCCTTCAGAGCCGCTTCATCCACATATCAAGCCACTGCTGAACAGACAAAGCAAAACAAAACAATACAAAAAATGGCAACGGAGATCAGCCAGGAAGAAAACTAAATCCCCCCGCCCCACCCCCACCATGGGCTGCGCCTATAGCAGGCTTGGAAAGCTACCTCAAGGGGAGAGACCCCAGCAAAACTAGCAAGGCCCTTCAGAAGCACCAAATCTGTAGAGGCTGAGCCAGGGCAAGAGTAAAGAAGGTATGCTATCCCCAAGGTCTCACTAATGGACATGTCCCTCCACCTCTCCTCGCTGTTTTCTCATTTATCTGTTGCATGACATCCTCTGGTGTCCTCCCTCAGAAATGTTTGGAGTCGATCTCTGTCCTGCATTCCAGGCTCTCTGTGAGTTGCCTGCACCTACCATCCCATTTCCCTGTCCTCTGTCCACACCCTGCAATCCTGCGAAAGAGGAACGCACTCTTCCCTGAACACCCGAGTCTTCCTCTTCTGCGAAGCTCTCTTCCGTCTCTGGCGATATGTGGAGTCACCTCCCTGGGAGCCTCCATTCTACTTTCCTATTTCAGCACACAGCTCCTCCCAGGTCTAAGAATGCCACCACCCCAACATGAAGGGCGCAAGGCCTCCCCACAGGGGTTCTGGAACTTTCTGGTACTTCATGTCATGCCTTCCACCTTTTCTGAGAGGTTGCTCCTTCATGAGGGCAGGCCTTCATACTCACCTACCTCAAGTAGCTAATGAAGTGTCTTGCTCACTAATACAGTCAGCCCTCCCTACCTACATCCAATGATTCAACCAATTGTGGACTGAAAATATTTTTTACAAAGAGTTGGCGTTGCTGAGGTGTACTGTGTAGTTACTATGCGGTGATCTGACGTGTACTCTGTACTAAGCCTAGGATGATTGCATCTGTACTGAACATGTATTGATTTTTTTTCTTGTCATTATTCCCTAAACAATGTAACTGTTTACATAGCATTTTCATTGTTTTAGGTATTATAAAACAATGATTGAAAGTAGATGATTGAAACTATACAGGAGAATATGTGTAGGTTTTATTCACATACACCATTTTAGGTAAGGGACTTGAGCATGCACGATTTTGGCGTCCACAAGGGATCTGGGGACCAGTCCCCCATGGATACCTAAGAACGACTGTACTTAACAAATACTTGTTTGAACATTTATGGTTAAACTTGATTGAAAATAAGGTTTGTGGGGAGCTAGTTTCATAATATCATAGAATTTTAATGCCAGAGAGAATTTAAAGACCATCTAGAGACTTTAAAGACTTTCCCAAGGACACAATCAAAAAGAAAAACTCAAGACTGAGAACAAGTTCCCTAGGACTTAATTCAGACGATCAGATGGAACATTAAGGCACAATAGTGACATGTTAGTTTTAGAATACCCCTTGAGGGGTACACCTTGCAAGTATGTAAATTAAAATAGTTATTATTGTCTCTAGAAGAGCAAAAAGTAGGCTGAAATTCCACCAAGATCCCACAGAGTAAGGCTGCATGGAACCAGACAGCTCTTGACTCTGTAATTTCGTGTTACTGGGCGTTTCTAACTAACCATATTTCCTCTGTGTGTAAATTTTGTTCCTGTTCCCCATGTGTTCTCATCCGTGTCTTCTGTAATAAAAATCTTCATTTTAGATCCATGCCTGTATTGCTGCCTGCTTTCACTTTTAACTCCTCTAACATCAGTCCTCAAATGCTATAGCTTTTGTCTTTATGTGGATGATAAATAGGCATCAAATTTCTGACATTATAAGACTTCTGATGGGTCATTTTCATCTAGGAGATACATACGCTCTCCACAGCTTCCAAAAGAAGAAAGTACGTAAGAGTGATCTGAATGATTTTAACTCCTAATTGGCCCTCCTTTCCTCTCCTTCCTTTTTAATATTTTCAAGTGCATCCTCTTCTAACATGATACGGAAAAGAATAATATGTTCCCTAAAATGTATCCCAGATTAGACTTTTATCTTTAAAATAACCTCTGTTACCTATAGCTCTTCATGGCTTCTCACTTTGTTTCCTTTACATTCCTCCACCAGACATGAAAGCTTTTGGACGTGCGCTGAGGATGGCTACAGAGGCAGCATTAGTACTTCTTTCTAGGACCCAGGGCCTTCGATGTGCATTATTTAGGAGGCACAACCTCCTGCCATACAAATCACCTTCATAAAGCTGACATTTTATTCTTTGTGTGACCCTTCTTGTTCAAATATCCAACCATTTTCCAAGCATGGAACATCACACAGGGCGTCAGAACTCCAGCCAAGTCTGGGTGGAGAGGGGCAGGTCAGAGACAGTCTCAGTCATATTTTAAATTTTCATTTCTTCCATTGGCGTATGTCCTAAATGCTATTTAATAGTAGTCGGTGCCAATTTCCTTTGTTTCTGGGAATATATCTAATGTGAGCCTAATATGACTTTAATTCCTCACTAATGTCAAAATAAGACTTTGCAGGCAATACGAACAATCCTGTGCAGAGACTGAACGGTGCTGGGCTGCATCGTGGGTTCTCCCACCTAAGAGTGTACTGGCTGCTCTGCTCTCAAGCAGAAAATGAAGAAGGGGAACGCATAGTAAAGGGTTTGTGGCAAATAGGAGAAACCTGAAGACAGCCAAAGTTAAATCAACAAGAAGCAACAGATTTCTTAATCAACTAGCTGGGTGTCTCTCAAAGAATATCTTGTAGATGTATAAGTGCAAATATTTTAGATGCAAATTAGTAAAGATTGTTTTGGTTTGATCTTGGCTTATGGGTTTGTTTTTTTTTTTTTGCTCAGAAAATATGCCTCTATTAGTTATGGTTCTCTAGAGAAATAGAATCAATAGGACGTGCGTGTACACACACACACACACAAACACACACACACTCACACATATAGAGAGAGATTTATTTTAAGGAATTGGCTTATGCAATTCTGACATTTGTGGGGCAGGTTAGCAGGCTGGAGAGCCAGGGAAGAGTTGATGTTGCAGCTGGAGTCTGAAGGCAGAATTCTTTCTTTCTCAGGGGACCTGAGTCTTGTTCTCTTAAGGCCTTCAACCCATTTGGATGAGGCCTACCCACATTAGGAGAGTAATCTGCTTTATTCAAAATCTACTGATTTAAATGTTAATCTCATCTCAAAAAATACCTTCACAGCAACATCTAGACTGGTGTTTGACCAAATATCTGGGTACCGTGGCTTCGTCAAGGTGATACATAAAATTAATTATTGAGCCCTAGCTAGGTTGCTCAATGGTTAGAGTGTTGGCCCTCAGACTAAAGGGTCATGGGTTAGATTCTAGTCAAGGGCACATACCTCGGTTGCAGGTTCATGTGGGAGGCAACCAATTGATGTGAGAAACACACATCGATGTTTCTCTCTCTGTCTCTCCCCTCCACCCTCTCTAAAAGAATTAATGAAAAAATGTCCTCTGCTGAGGATTAGCAACAACAAAAAACTAACACCAAAAAAATTTAACCATTGTTTTGTCATATGCACAACCTGAGGTTCTCACAAGGAATAAAACATTATCTTTTGTGCAGTATCTTAAGACTTTTCAAAGCACTTTATCATATTGACCTGTAAGACATTATGACATGAAAATTTTACAATTGAGATTACTAGAAAATTGAAAAGAATGGGCTCCTTTTCAGAAGTTAAAGTCCTTTGACTGGAATTTGTCATACAGCAATTGCAACAACTAATGTAATAAGTGGTTCCATATCACCTACTTAATCCATCGTATGACTGAAAAGTGCATAGGACTGGTGGTTCTCCCTCAGATACACCTAATCACGGTTGGTAACATTATGTCTGCAAGGAAATACATTCAAAACTGTAAATCAAAACACCAGTGGTACCCTGCCTGTGCCCTACCCCCACCCAGAAATTAGTTATGACTGTGGGGACTCAAGATGAACAGAAGTGGGAAGAGCGCTTATGTTCTTGGTCACCAGTAACTTATTTCCTCTCTTCATTTCCATGATCATAAAAAGCAATTGCTCTACATTTTTATTAGCTGGTATTCTCTAACCCAAACAATCCATGGAACCCAGGTGTTCATCCAGGGAACAAAGGGAAAGTGTTCTAGAGAGAGCCCCTTCTACTCTACCTGTTTTCATAAAGGTTGTGTATTGAGGGCCAGCCTGTCCAGGTAGAGGAGTCATTTAAAATGTTAGAATAGCAGCCTTCAGTTGTGATGTGAAAACCGGAGTTAATTTTGTTGTGTTTGAATACATAAAGGTTTGGAAACAAGAGTGGAAAATCTAAAACGTGTAATGGAAAGGGGGCCTACAAGTCCCCACTATGTGCTGAGAGTTACTCTCTTACTGGGATGGAGCCATAAACAAAAGCTCCAGGCTGATAAGGACAGTAGACACAATGCTATGCATTTACAGATCCCGTCTTCTGCTCCTTCTCCCGGCTCTCCTTTCCTGGCCTCTGAGCAGTGACCGGGTACCAGGCAAGTTATGTAAACCACTTTCAGGGCCGGCCAAAGACCCACCCTGCCCCCATCAGCAGGACTGTCCCCAACCTCTTCCCCTCTCCTGGCAATCTCATAGACCACACATTTACAATGGCAGTGTCACTCTGAAACATTGCTTGATAAAAAGCCACCAAGGAAAACCAGCTTGATGTGAGCAGGAAAAATCCTTTGTGGTGTTAATCCACTGAAATCTGTGGTTTACTTATTAGCTATAACCTAGCCCATCTCAATAGAATACATTACCTAATTCTTGTTATCTGACAGTATAAGACAACATTTCTTAAAGCAAGTAGTATTCTTTTAAGTATTTTTTCTTTCCTTTTTAAAAAAATATTTTTTATTGATGTCAGAGAGGAAGGAAAAAGGAGAAAGACAGAAACATCAATGATGAGAGAGAATCATTGATTGGCTACCTCCTGCATGCCCCCCACTGGGGATTGAGCCCACAGCCGGCCATGTGCCCTGACCAGGAATTGAACTGTTCGAGCTGTGACCTCCTGGTTCATAGGTCAACACTCAACCACTGAACCACACCAGCTGGGCACAAGTAGAATTTTTTAAAGAAAATCAGTCACATGGAACAATTTTCAGAGAACAAATAGCATAATGGATTAAGTTAACTGCCCACAGCAGCACTATTACCCGTTTAGCTTCCTTCATTCAGCTGTTTCTTGTACTGGCCAAACCTGTAGCATGGTGTTCAGTGTCCTCTCGGCCTAGCCATTTCTTCTCTTTCTAGCCTCATCCCCTTCTCCCTGCACCTCAGAGCTGCCTGTGGTTTTCTGCTGTGCTCCACCGTTTCATGATGATGTTCACTTTTTTCTCCTGCCTGGACCATTTTTTTTCTGAGCCATCTTTAGCTGGCCTACCTGTCGAGTTCTGATTCCAACCAGAGAATTAGAAACACAGAGCTATTTAAACAGTTTATGCCGACAGCTGTTTCTGCATCTGGTGCTGAGCCTGAAGTGGGCAGGCATGCAGCTGGGGAGGAAAGGTGAACAAGAATTGGGGAAAGCATGGCAAGCCAGAACCCCAGGGATATGCTGGGAGCCCAGAGGGTGTAGAAACCAGCTTGGTCTCTCATACCTCTAACTTCAGGGATGCTGGAGGCGGGCTGGCTTCCTTCATCACAGAGGTAAACACATACCGGGCCCAGGAGTCGGAGCAAAGTTGAAGGAGGAATCCAGTGGGAACGGTAGTCACTGCCGGCCCAGTTGCTGTCCCACCCCAACAAGGTAAGTCCAAGCATCCACAGCCACAGGTGTGAGCCACAGCTGGCCCTGCACTGCTGTTCTGGCAGAAAGATGGCTGCTTCTTCTCTTCTACCTTCCAGGCCTCTGATACCTTCTCCTGTGGTCAATCCTACCCCAGAACCGTACAGGGAAGGGGATTCTGGGGAATGTAGTTCCAACTTAGTCAAGTTGACAAGTACTAGGTCACCACACTAACTAATTTCTGCTTCGTTTTTGCAACTCAACAAAGGCAACGCCTCCCTCAGGTAGTTATCTTCAGCTCTCAGATTATGCTCATTGTTCCTTCTTTATCCTTTTTTAGTGTCTTATGCATACCATTGTCAGCATTTGATACCTAATATTTAACACATTTAACATGCCTGTCTTTTCAGAGGCAATGTCAGGTCCCTGAGGGCAGGGCCTTGTGTTGTTCATTTTCCTACCCCAGCGCAATGTCTGGCACACAGCTGGTCTTCAGGAAATGCGGGACAGACTGCTGACGCCCATGCCTTTGCTGATTCATTATGACCACTCCTCAAACTTGGGCCGGACTCAGAAACAGGAGAAGAAGTGCAGGGAAGGTTCCCCTTCTCTCTGGTGCTCAAGTCTGAACACAAGTGTGCCCCACCTCGAACTGACCCAAGAGTCACCATGAGGAACAGTCCTCTAACTTGGGGGCTGAGGATGAGTGAGTTTAGAACAGGAACTAATAATCATTGAATGTTTCTTAGGAGACAGGCATTCTCCTAAGTACCTTACATGCTTGGATTTCTTTTGATTCTCACGAGAGTTGCATAAGGTGGGTATTAATGCTCCTAAGGAGGACACATAGGTAATCTGCCCACAGCTGGTCCAAATCACAGCTGGGTCCATCTGACTCCAGAATACATGCTCATCCTGCTGCCCTGCGTTTCCGCCCCAGCCCCAGTTGGGGACTGCAGGTGGCTGGAATGGCACAGTGACTCAGAAGGGCCTTAAACTGGAAGAGTAAGAAGTGGCGCCATCATCTGGTGCCGTAAGAGGCCTGAGGTTCTTATAAACAATCCTCCCTTAAGGGACCCCACCCTCCTCCCACGGAGGGCTGGCAGCAAGGGCTGGGATGCAGAACACCAGCTCCTTCCTCCTCCTCCCTGTTCTCCACACCCGGCTGCTCTGGCCCTGTCGGCCATCCCTCCCCTTTCTCTTCTTTCTTCCTCCCACATCTTTTCCTCGGGCTGGCTTTCCTGATGGTTCCACTGCTGAAGGCTGCCCTGGATAATCATGTTTTAAATGAAACCCTCCAGTGAAGGGAGGACGTGGATCATAGGCTGAGATTTACCCGAAAACCCCTCACACTCCCCAGGCAGCCTGAGTCCTACTCCCAAGCTCTTGGACTGTGACTATACGGTGCTTCAGTTGGTTTGGGTTTAGAAGCAAAGCATGATTGATCCCTTTGGAAAGCTCATGGAGGGAAGAATGGGGGTGATCTTTGGACTCAAACCAGCCTGAGTGTGAATCCGCATCATATTCACTAGGTGACCTCAGGTAAGCTGCTTCACCTTTCTGGGACACACTTTCTTCGTCTCCAAACTGAAGACAGTACCCACTCTTGTGTGGTTGGGAGGTAAATGGAATGAAGGCACAGGGCCCAGCCACCGCAGTTGCTGCTGTGGAGATATTGTGGCGGCTGCAAATAGCACTATCTGGTTGAGAGAAGTGGAGGAAGTGGTTGGACTCAGAGCAAGTTCATGATTCATGTAGCACTCAGTTGCTCAGCACACGGGAGCCTCAGAACAACACGGGAGCAGTGAAAATCAAAGCACTCCCCCTTCTCACTGTAAACAGCCACTGCTTCTCCCCCTCATCAAATGGGGTTCACTCATTCTCTTGAATATGTACTGTGTGCCAACCACCATGTCCCACACTGGATGTAGCGAGATGTCTAAAGATACCAAAGATCTAGTTCTTGGCTTCAAGGAGCTTTCAGTCTAAATGTTTCTGAAAAGGAAGACATGTGGATGGTGTGAGTAAGGGGTTAACAGCAGCTCTCTCTGCCTTTATACTGTTGCTACTTAACAGCAGTAAATTCTCAACTGAACTGCAGCTGACCCTGTGCACACAATCATGTTATTCATATTCTTATAAACAGAGGGTACAGTATGTATAATTTCCTAGATGTCTGGGAGGGGATGTATCATAACTAAACTCCAATTTTTCCTTTGGAGAACAGTTCCATTTGTTTCTGGTTGGCTTCAAAGTACAAACTAATTTTTTCCTTTTATGTGTCAGTAACTTGAGTGAAATTTGTCACTTGTTTTTATGAAAACTTATTTACCATTGCCTTCATTGCTTGAAAAAAAAAACAAAAAACCCCACCCATAACAACTCACACTTCCTACATGGTACAAGGCACTTGAAATGCAATGAAAGAATGGCGGTGTCATTTCTAGTCATGGAAACTAACAAGCGTCCCACAGAATGGTCTGAACTCGTCTGTCTGACAAGAATCTATTTTCAAGTGCCTAATGTGACAGCAAGACCACTGGTGACATCTTGTTCCAATTTAAGCAAGGTTGAGCTGTGGGCCAGCTCCTTCAAATCATAACCAGCACAGAAATTACCTCCTACCAAAAAACCACAAGGGCTAGACTCTGTAAGAATGAGTCCCAGAAAAGCTGGAACTCTCAGATCCAAGGATATTTCTGAAGCTCAGTCAAGAATAGCGTTTTTATTTTCTTCAGTTGGGGGATTTCTTGTTTGTCTTGGGGTGAAGTATAAGGGTTATGCGGGTGGTTGGGAATAATGAAGAGCACCTTTATTTTGCCTTAAAAAGGACCAATGACTCTTTCACCACTTTACTTTGAGCCAGAGCTATTTAGAAAATGCTCAACCTATTTTTACCTTTCTATATACATATTTAATAGATATACCATGTCATTAGCAAATTACCAGAAAACATGCTTCTCTCTCTCTCTCTCTTTCTCTCTCTCTCTCTCTCTTTCTCTCTCTCTCTCAGAAATGACTCAGAGTAAACAGGATGTCTCTCTAGGAGCACAGTTCTCCCAGGAGATAACTTCCTCTGGGCTGCATTTCCATCCCGGGCACCATGCAGATTGTGACACTTTAGGGAGGTTCCCTGACCATGCCCCAAAGCCCAAACATTTTTATATAAAGTGTGGCTTTGAACTCTTTAGTTTACTTACCCTCTTTAAGTTCAAGTGACCAGTGAGCAAGGACAGAAATAGGAATGGCCCTGTGATGATTCAAATATGTTGAGGACAGTCAGGATAAATGAGGAGCAGTTGGTTCACATTTAGGATCCAGGAGCATAATGTGTGTGTCACTATGGGGGATGAGGTAAATGACTAAGGAGGGGGCAAGTGATGAGGGCACTGGTCAGCAGTGGCCACCTTGACGGCTTTTGCAGTGGAGATGGAGAATATTGGTTGCGAGGAACCACCTGGCTCTATAACCCATCTCAGAAGGTCACTAGTGATGTGTATGGCCTGAATTGTGCCCTTCTCTCACCCCCAAATTTTTATGTTTAAAATCCTAACCCCCTAAAGTACATCAGAATGGGACTGTTTGGGGAGATAGGACCTTTAAACAGGTAATTGCATTAAAGTGAGGTCATTAGTGTGGGCCCTCTTCTAATTTGACAGGTACCTTATGAAAAGAGAGAGACACACACGCACAGAGAGAAAGGCATGTGAAGACACAGAGAGCAGATGGTCGTCCACAAGCCAAGGAGAGAGGCCTGAAACAGATCCTCCCCCCATGTAACCAGGCAGAGTTCCTTGCCCAGCACTAAAGATTGCCAATCATCCTGACACTGGGGTGCAGTGAAGGAAAGTGTTGGTTATTACATAGCACTACACGATGGAGAATGGGCATCTTGTGCTGGAAAATCCCAAACTCCCCTACTCTGTCCCCTGAGCAAGAGCAGGATGAGAGGGAGAGAGAAGGTGATTCTCTTGGCTCTGCCCTCTTCCGTGTGTTGGTTTCATCCTCAGACTGGCAGCAAGATGATAACACCTATAGGCAGAACAGGGAATCTTTTTATAGACATCCTCCTGGGACTTCTCAAGTCCCATGGACAAGAATTGGAATACATGTCCTCCCTTTCACAAGTCACCAGCAAGGGGCATGTTATTGCCATGATTATCTTAGTCTTATTAGTCTACCTCCTGTGTGAGTCCAGAATGGAGAAGAAATCAGCTCTACATGCCCCCAACCACCACCACCTAGATCCAAACCCAGCTCACAACAGCACAAGCCAAGTAAGATGGGTCCTGTCCTTACCTTCTCTCCTTCCCCTGCTCAAACCATGAGGGTGCCAAATGGGGAGAGGAGAAGGAGCATCAGCTGATATAATTTGTAAGGTATACAGACTTCTATTCATTTAGAGGAGAGTCTGGTAACCAAAGACATTGAAGCTGAGATGGAAATTTGGAGTTGGATTACATGCTGCCCACCTGCCAATGGGGACCTTATCATGAACAGTAGTTGGAGCACAGAGTGCCCAGGTACAAGATGGCAGCTGAATGACTGACACTTTCACAGAGGTGAAGGTCAATGGTATAACCAGTGAAAGGGACAAATATGTCATATGTATACTCAACCCAGTATATGTATACTTTAAATAGATCATTTTTCTAGGATAATATAAATTGCAAAACAAGCCCCAGAAGAGGGTGGAAGGTGACATTCTAATTAAGACATTTGTGAAAGAGCTAACCACTCTCACTGCACACACATGCAGGTGCAAGCACACACACACACACGACACACACAGACAGACAGAAAGCTAAGATGGCAGAGGCCTAAGTGTATAAGGACTAAATAACCTCAAAATCTATTTAAGCTCTTCAAGAGCATGGACAAATGAAAAAGCCAATTCTTTTTTATGAAGCTTCCTTATCTTCATACAAAAACCCATCAAAGATAATAACAGAAGAAAAGTCCAGATCAATCACCCTTAGGAATACAAAGAAAAGACCAACATTGAGAAATCTATTCATATAAATCACACGTGATACAATAATATCACTATAA
The DNA here is from genome assembly GCF_964212035.1 of Myotis nattereri. Taxonomy (NCBI): domain Eukaryota; kingdom Metazoa; phylum Chordata; class Mammalia; order Chiroptera; family Vespertilionidae; genus Myotis; species Myotis nattereri. Next base: position 128,017,196 of record NC_138077.1, on the reverse strand, counting down.
AACATAAGCAAATCAACTGAAAAATATTACACAGCAAGAAAATGCATTATAATGTGGCTAGATACACATAAATAGCAACCAGTCAGAAAAAGATTAAAAAATTATGTTTATAATAACAATAACATGAAATACATAAGAAACCATTGCCTAACCCAAGTTGACAAAGATGCACTCTTTTTTTCCCTAAGAGATTTATAGTTTTAGATCTGAATAAGAAATGTAAAATATCTTTATAAAAAGATTTTTGTAAACTAAGATTTGACTAGATAAAATATATGCTGTTTTTAGATGGGAAGGCTCAATTTTATTAAATATCAATTATCTCTCCAAATAATGTATAATTTACTATCATTTTAACAAAAATACCAATACGATCTTTTTTCCAAAAATCGGAAAAAACTGAATTCTGTATGATCCTTAATTGATTATACCATATTCTTTTTTTTTTTGCTGCTAGTTTCCCCTTGATAATACTTTAGAATTTTTTCATTTATATAGTTCGAGAAATATGGAGGAAATCCTATGTAATAAAGAGCTAATATACTAATTAGACCAAACAGCAGAACGACCATCTGGACGACCTTCTGGACAAAGCCGGGGCTGCGAGGGACAAGCCTCTTTCACGAATTTCATGCATCGGGCCTCTAGGAGTAACTGTAAGGACAATGGAATTGAATGGCTATTGCCAACACAATTGAGTCCTGCTGGGAGGAGAGGGGGAGTGAAAAGATGAAAATTATTAAAATTATTAAGAGCTAAGTGTGATCAAGATAATTGAATAGGAAAAAAATTTTTAACAATTGGTGCTGGGACAACTGGAAATCCACATGCAAAGAATAAAGTTGAACTCCTATCCCACACATGACATAAAATTAACTCAAAATGGATCATAGACCTAAATGTAAGACCTAACACTATAAAACTCGTAGATGAAAACAAAAAGATATCTCCGTGAATGTGACTGATGCCGTTATTTCTTGGATCTGACACTAAAAGTACAAGTGATTAAAAGTAGATAAATTGGCTACATTAAAATTGAAAACTTTAATGGTACAAAGAAAATGAAAACACAACCCACAAAGTGGGGGGGCGGGGGGGAGTATTGGCAAATTATGTATTTGTTAAGGAACTTTTACCTAGAATACAAAAAGAACTTTTGCAACTCAATAATAAAGAGACAATCCAAATTTAAAAGTAAGTAAAAGTTTAAATAGACATTTCTCGAAAGTTGATACATGAATGGCCAATAAGTGCATGGAAATATGCTTAACATCACTAGTTAGTAGAAAAAACAAAATCATAATGAGGTACCACGTCACACTCATGAGGATGGCTATACTTAAAAAGCCAGATAACAAGTGGTGGCTAAGATGTGGAGAGATTGCAACCCTTATACATGCTGTTGAGAATGTAAAATAAGGCAACTGCTTTGGAAAATAGTTTGGCAGTTCTTTAAAATTCTAAACATAAAGTTATCATGTGATCCAGCAATTTTATTCTTTAGTATTCACCTAACAGAAATGAACATATATTCTCACAAGTACATAAATGTTCATGGCAGCATTATTTATTTATAGCCAAAAATGGAAACAAATATCCATCAACTGATGAAAGGATAAACAAAATGTGGTATATATACACAATGCAATGTTATTGGCAATAAAAATAAATGAAGTATTGATACATGCTACAACATGGATGGACCTTGGGAGCATTGTGCTAAATTAAAGAAGCCAGACACAAAGGACCACATATTATATGATGCCATTTGTGTAAAATGTTCAGAAAAGGCAAATCTACAGTGTGGGGAGTGGATTAGTGATTTCCAGGGGCAGGGGAAAGGGCAAAGTAGGAATGACCACTAATGGGTATGGAATTTCTTTTAGAGGGGACAAAATATTCTAAAATCAGTTTGTAGTGATGGTCACACAACCCTGCGAATATATTAAAAAGCATTTAAATTGTACATTTTAGAAGGTGGATTCTATGGTTTGTGTATCATATCACAATAAAACTGTTAAGAACAGCTAGGTGTGAAAGCCAGAGGGCCTCCTTGGTAGCAAGCAGAAATCCTCACCTCCTGCACTGAGAGAGCAGAGAAGGCTGAAAACAGACTCAAGAGTTTAAATCCTATGAATAGGATTTAAGTCTTAAAAGTTGCTTAGCTCAAAAGAAGTTTAAGCCAATCAAGGGAAGTTTAAGCCAACCAAGGTAGGTTATCTTTACCAAGGCCAGGATGCTTTTTGAGAAACAACAGGGCCCTGACACATGAAATGAGGACATCTGGGTTGATGCATCCAAAAATCTTGAATTCCCAGATTTCCCTAAACCCTCTGAGCCCACAGAAGTGGCCTGCCCTCCCCATTAAGGGCTAGCAGTCCTCCCATGCTTGAAAACAATGCAAAAGCTTCTCCCCACAGGATAATACACCTCCCTTTCCCCACTCAGAATCTGCCCCCGTCCCACCCCCCTTCTTACCACCAGGCCAATAACCAGGGGCTGTGCTGGTCCTCCTGAGGGAGGAAAGGTAAGAGGAGCTGAGCACCTGGCTTTCATGTACTAACAGGAACTGGGAGAACACACATGGCTCTGGTTCTAAGGGTGCTTTATCAAGGAGCCAGAAGAGAGGGAGCGTTTATTGGTTTGGGAGCACTTTCCTGGGATACAGGATTCAACACCTGGTCAGGCCCCAGGAGATGTGTGAACACATCCTAGAAGCATGGAAAAAACAATGGTCCACAGTAAGTGAGGTAGAAACTCAAAAACTGCTATGGCAGATGGTGGATGAAGGGAATGAAAAGCTCAGAGAAGTGGGTGTGCAGGTGCGGACAATATCACAGGGGAAGCCCAGAGGGTACCGTGTTTCCCAAGGCCCCAAGGAAGGCATCAGGACAAGGGCTCCAGCGGCACTCACACACTCAGTGGTGGCACTGAAAGAGAAGCTGCTATGGAACTGGGCTTACCAGCAGGAGAGGGGACGATAAATCCTCAAATAATAGAGGCCAGGTGGTGGCACTTAGCTGTTAGAGGTCAGGTGGAAGCAATTATCACAGTGAGTGTCCAGGTCAAAATGGCAGCCAGGGGACCTGATCCACAGGTAGTTAGAAAAAGAATTAATAGAACACTGCCGCTCAACTCAAATTAAGTGGGCAACCACAAGGCCACAACTCAGTCTGTACAATCAAAAGAAACCAAGAATGTATGAACTAGAGGCTGGGGTGGTTGCCTCAATAGTCATCATCACTGTTTCTAGACATATGGCAATTTTTATTTATTTTTAAAATCTTTATTGTTGAGCGTATTACAAATGTCCCTGCTTCTTCTCCCCAGTGACCCCCTCCATCTGGCTCCTGCCCCACCCCAGGCCTTCACCACCCTATTGTCTGTGTCCATAGTAATGCATATCTTCTATCTATATAATAGAGGAAAATGCAAATTAGCCAGGACGCTGTAATGTCACCACTGAACAGCAGGGACCTGAGGCTGCATGGCACCTGGCCAGGGCAAGGGACCCCAGGCCGTACTCCCCGCCCCACAGGGCTTGACAGGGGACCTCAGGCTGCACCCCCTGCCCTGGCACCAGGCCTGGAGACCTCAGGCCGTGTCCCCAGCCCCAGCACTGGGCTGGGGGACCTCAGGCTGTACCCCCTTCCCGTCAGGGCTTGACAGGGGACCTCAGGCTGTAACCCCTGCCTAGAGGGGCTTGATGGGGTCAGGCCGGCTGGGTCTTGGTCTCACCCAATGGGGGTGGGGCCGGTCGGGTCTGGGTCTCCTGCGTTTTTATTGTTTTGTTTTTTTTTTAAATAAATTTTATTGATTTTTTACAGAAAGGAGGGAGGGGGGTTAGAGAGTTAGAAACATCAATGAGAGAGAAACATCGATCAGCTGCCTCTTGTACACCCCCTACTGGGGATGTGCCCATAGCCAAGGTACATGCCCTTGACCAGAATCGAACCTGGGACCCTTCAGTCTGCAGGCCGACGCTCTATCCACTGAGCCAAACCGGTCAGGGCTTTCCTGCGTTTTTGAAGTATGTGCTGGTGGTGGGTGGGGACTTGACTCGATCCTATGGCGTGCCCCAGGCTCTGACAGGAGGGAGATTTTCATATACATTTTACTAATTTTCTTTCATTTCTGACACTTCCATTATAGAGAAAGGGCAAATAGCAATATTAAAATATTTCCTCTAATTTCCTTTTAATGTGCACAAATTTTGTGCACTGGGCCACTAGTCTATATATATTAAAGACTAATAATGCTAAGTGTCTGTCTGGGTAATGACATCACATAGCAATGCCCGGCTTCCTCTCCCTAGCTATGATTAGCCTCCTTGCAGTTTCTTCAGCCCAGGAACACTATTTGCTTTATAGCCAGGTGGAAATAAATATTTCACACTTTAATCAAATGGCTGTGAAGCATTTTACCATGCCTCATCTCATTTGATCCTCACAGAAGTCCTGGAGTAGGTAGATAGGAGACTCAGTGGAATCCTGTTTTCTTTTCATTAGCCGGAAAACAGAGATTTAGAAAGCTTAGAAACTTGACCCGACTGAAAAAAAGTAAGAAATGGTGGACCTTGAAAATGACATCAGGTTTTCTCAATGCACAGAATATAGTCAAACACTGCTGCAGTTAAATATTTTACCCTTTGTCCTCCCTGCGTGATCTATAATAATAATCTACTTCATGTTGATATTTACTACTTTGTTGCTGACAATTACCTGAAAGAGAAGTTGGGGTGCTTCACTGGGCTGGAAAAAATTTAGCTAAATCAGAAAGCAGGTATAATTAAGCATGTTTATTCTATATATATAAAAGGCTAAGTTGACTCACACATGTGCAATAACATATAAGGCTCTCACTGGTGCCAATCGCACGTGTGTGTTTCCATCTGTCATTGTCGATTGTGAATTTGGTTGACATTTCTATTATAGAGAAAGGGCGAATAGCGATATTAAAATATTTCTTCTAATTAATTTCTTTTAAATGTGCATGAATTCGTGCATCGGGCCACTAGTATGCATATAAGACCTTTGGTTAATCACTTTCCACACACCCCTCTCCCCTTCCCTCTGAGATTCATCAGTCTGTTCCATGTTTTCCTACCTCTGATTTTATTTTATTCGTCAGTTTGTTTTGTTCATTAGATCTCTTGTTTGTTTATTTTTATTTTTAGATTCAAATGTTGATAGGTGTGTTAGGTGTGTTTTATTGCCATTTTATTGTTTGGCATTTTGATGATCTACTTGTGCATCTTGGTCCTCCTTTGACTTATTTGACAGTAAATGGCCAAGTGTAGCAGCCATGGCCTGAAGCGGGCATGGTGACTAGAAGTTTATATGAGGGGTGAGGGTCTGGGTCATGACCCCAACTAAGCCACTCACACCAACAAAGATGCTCGCTGAGGGTGAAATCTAGAATGGATAGTAGAGGAGGGTGGCAATGAACATCAGACCAGCTCCAATGGTGAGAGTTATCATTTGTCCTATTAACTTCCCTCTTCTCAGGTTCCCTGGAAAAGAAGCCCATTGGAATCCTGGAGGCACTGCTCCCAGACTTTAAGTCAGGAAGTGGATTCAAGCAGCACAGGATGGACTGTGGTGGATGCTGTGATGTGCTGCCCAGATCCCCCCTCAGCCCCGACACCCGCTTCCTAGAGGGGTCAAAATCCAATGCCTGATTGTGGGTATATAAAGGCCTGGCATCCTCAAACCATTGTGGGACAACTCTGAAGGCTCATCTCAGCTCAGAACAACTTGAAGAGCCATCTAAGGCCTCCTTGAGACTGTGTCCCAGCTCAGCTTCTCCCTCTGCCAAATCCTGATTTCTCCCTTCCCGGAATGCTGATCCCGAGAGTGTCCCTAATCGGCCTCCTGTACACTCATCTCCTTCTCAGAATCTGTTTCACAGGAAACCCAACCTATGATAAGACAGGCCTGGCTTTTTATTTTCTCTTACATGGAACATTGATGCCATATTTATTATTCCCCCTACATTCCCTCCCTCAAGAAATTACAGAAAGGTGTGCTCCAGCAGAACATGGGAGCAAACCAGGAAAGAGACCTGGCCTCCAGGAAGCAAGGGATTCAGCAAAGAAGGAAGCTCCAGGTGACACCTGTGAATTGGGCTTTGAAAGTGACCAGTTCATTCCAGAGCTGGAGGAGAGAGAGATCCAGAAGGGACGTCTCCAGGAAAAAAATAAAGAAATGGAATCAAGCCCCTCACTCATTTAAGTGTATTTAGAACATCCTGGACTTTTATAGATCCAGTGTGAGTCTGGAGTCAGAGGTACCCAGGAAACAAGCAAATGGATAGATGAGACAATTATGAACATCTGAGAAACCAAAATGTTTCACAAGAAAGAAAATATAATCTGAGTTCACTACTTGGCTGGGTTTGAACAATATTTACCTGTTTCTCATAGTGCAAACACTGAATATTGACTTAACAAGAAATTAAGCTATTGGGAAAATAAAAAGAGAGGCAGATTTGTTTGTGGGGAAGGTGATGTAAGAACTGAATCCTCACTCTCTTCAGTAGAGGTCAGAGGGTTATATCTAAAATTGAAAAATAAAAGAAACAAATGGGATAAACAGATTATTCTGACAAGTGGAAATAAATAACATAAGAAAGAACTGAAAGTGTTGGAAGTTGCAGCTCTGGGATTAGAAAATCCAAGTAGAGAAGAGCAAAGCCGTGGCATACACATTTTTGGTTTAAATTGTGTGGAACTACTTGATTTCTTAAAACAATTTACATGTTACTTTAAAATAACCAATATTAATTTTTTAAAAGTAAAGGCCTTCATAAATACTTGATTGATTTTGATTGATGGGCTAATTTGTCTAATATAAGCCAAAGGATTATATGATTTTCAATAAAAAGTGCCAGGAGTAAGGAGTGGATCCTAGCTGCTCAATAAACTCACAGCTTGATCCTTTGCTTTAAAAGTCACCTCCTCCCCTTTCCCACCTGAAGATTAGGAAGCAAGCCACCAGCCAGGGCACCGAGTCACTGCTAGGAGGACCAAAGGTGCTGCACCCACTGCTGGCACTTCATTTGTTTGTTTACAAAAGTCCCTAATCCAGTCCCTCCATTCAGGAACTATTTTTTAACTTTTATTATGCAAATCTTCAAACAAGCACGGAAGTGGAAAGAACCTCCATTTACACATTTTCCACCTTTAGCAATTACCAACATTTACACTTTGTGGGGGTTAGGTGTGCTTTACACTATTATTTTATTTTTCCATCACTCTTTAACCCTCTATGCCCTCTTCCACTTGCCCCCACCCCCCACAATCACCACACTGTTGTCCATGTCCATGAGTTCTCGTTCTTTTTTTCTTTTATTTGCTTCCCCCAGCCCACCTCTGTCCTGTCCCATTTATTTTGTCAGGAATATTTTAAAGCAAATCCCAGACATTATGGTATTTTACCCATAAATAACTTAGTATGGATCTCCAACTGATAGGACCTTTTGTATTTATTTCTTACATAATCACCATGACATTATTACACCTGAAAAATTAACAATAATTCCATTATCTAATACCCCAACCGTATTAAATTTTGCTGATTACCTCAAAAACGTGTGATTTTGCAGTTTTGTTTAAATCAGGACGAAAATAAAATCCACATATTGCATATGATTGCCATGCCTTAAATTCTCTTTTTTCTCTAGTAGCCCCTCTCTGTTTATTTCTCATGCCCTTGATTTATTGAGGGCATGAAATTTATTAAATGACCTAAATAAGGTCATTTATCCTACAGAATGTTATGCATTGTGGATCTGGCTCATTGCTTCTTTATGCCATTTAATTTGTCCCTCTAGTTCTCATATTTTCTGTAAATTAGTTGTCAAATGTAGATGGATTCATTTTTTGATAGAAATATTTGCTAAGTGATGTTATGTGCTTTCTATCACACTGTCATATAGTTCATAATTCTGGCTGCCTCACTTTGAGTACTGCCAAGACTGGTCATTAGATTCACATAGTGCCGGCCCCATCTCTCCAGCATGAAGTTCTCCACAAACTCTTCGCCTGGAACTCTGGTATCTGTGATATATGGTTGCCAGAGATCACCACTGATTCCTTCCACCTATGACCAGAGAATTGTGGGAACTGGTGACATGTATCTGGATTCAGAATTGCTATGGAAGAGGGATATCTATGTGCTTCCCATTCTTCCTTCTTTGGACCGGGAGTGCCTACTACAGTCTCTCCACTGTATGTTGGCTGTGTGGGGGGAGATAATTTGTCTTCTTAGTTCAGGGGTCTCAGATTAATAGAAGCCACATCTGTGGACCTGATTTAGATAACAAGATCCAGGTTTTGAGCTGATGGAAAGGTTTGGAGATGGAAAGATTTGAGGGAGAGTTAGGTGTATTTTGCATATGGAGGGCTGTGAACTGTTGGGGCCAGGGGACACACAGTGGTAGATTGTTCCCAAGGATGCTCATGCCTCCTATCAGCGCTAAAGTCCATTTCCTCTCCCTTTGAATCTGGACTAACTTTGTGATTTGCATCAACCAATAGAGGATGCTGTCTTTTCCCAGTTTAGTCTTTAAAAAATCTGCCAACTTTGAAAGGTTCTGCCTCCACCTTTATGGAAGCCAACTACCATGTGAAGAAGCTTGGGACAGATTATGAATGATGGAGGAGAATCAAGCTCCCTGGTGACAGCCAGCATCAAGCCCAGATGTGAGTTAGGCCATGTTAGACATTCTAGTCCTGGCCAAACTCTTCCAAAATGTAGCCACATGACCCACATAATGATGGTTTGTCTTGCATTAATGAATAGCTGAGAGAGATAGATGATAGATAGATGATAGATAGATTGGTAGATAGATAGATAGATAGATAGATAGATAGATAGATAGATAGATAAATCTATTCATAACTGTTGCCTGTACTCATTAGGGGTTGCAAACTGTGATTTTTCTAATTTCTTATTCATTGATAAGCTGCAAATGTTCTAAAAGAGGAGAACTTTCTCCTAACAACTGTTTGTTCACCCTAAATACAAGAAAGGGAGGACAAATACTTGAGGCTTCCCTTTAATTTTGAATTTTCATAGTGCCCTAGTATTTCCATTTCACTAGTGAAGTTTGAGATTTTCCTGCTTTTATTGTTTTTGGATTTTAGTATCATTATAAACCCTTGGATACTTACATATTTAATGTAGTTCAAACCATTGCAACTATTATTGTTCATGATACTCAACTCATTCCTTCTTTGGCCTTGGGAGCCTCCTCAAGTTGGAGTTGTGTTTTTGTGACATGATCATCATTCATTTCTGATAGCTTCCTTGCTTTCCGGCCTAACAAGATGACCTAGGTGCACCGTATACACTTCCTGCCCCAGATCTAGACTCAGCCATTTCTCCAAGGAGTCCTAGTTCCTTTAGTCACTAGTAGAAAGTGTAAGCTATTTATTCTTAATTTACATGCAATTCCAACAAATTTAGAAACTAAATTCCCTAGCCTCAGATGCTTAGAAATATTACATTAGAAATGGGCTGCTATAGACATATGCCCACAGCTGTGAGAGGGACAGTGAATAGCCTATTAATAGGAGAGAAAACTGGGGAAATATTATGAAAGGCAGAGATAAGAACTTCAAAATTTCCAGCTCCAAACTTTCATTGTCCAAGAAGAGCTCTTCGATGTTTTCATTTGCTATTAAAATCATTTGGCCTTTCTTTACATTTTATTTATGCCTCTATTATATTTATCAAGCAGTTGTGCTTTTGGTCTGTTTGCTAGATCAATACCCTAGATGCCTATTAGAATCCTCTAAAGACCTGTTTATTAAAAATAAAATAAAATTATGTCTGGGTCCTAGTCCCAGAGATTCACATTCAACTGGTTGGTAATGGGGCATAGGCATCTATATATTTTTTAAAATTTTCCAGTTGATTGTGATAGATTTTCAGAATTCAGAATCACCAGTCTAGCCAGTGATACTGAAAGGGTAGAAACTCACTAAATAGTCCTCATATCTCCCATAGTTCACTATCAAAACTGCCTGCCATTCAATAAATGCTTGCTAACTTAAAATGGGATTGCAATTACTAGGAACCCTGAATCAAAAATGGTTAATAACAATTAGAGAAATAATTAGAGAAACAATTGAGATAACAATTAGAGAAAGTATTAACCCCATTCTCTCAAAGGACTGGACCATAACTATCTGGAAAACTTGACTATTCAAAACAAAGTATTTCCAAAAGTGTTAAAATATCTCAGCTTTTTATTTATTTGGGGGAAAATACTACTATGTTGCAGAAGCTTTTCTCCCCAAAATATTAAATCTCCAGTTAGAAGCATAGGATGGAATGACATGTACTGATGCAGAATTGAAATCCACATGTAGGCAATATTCATTTCTTAGTGACATGAATTTAGGACTGGGGATTGTCTTCAAAATTAAACAATGACAAATTGTACTTGGCCAAATTTTTCTTATAAACCCTCACTGAAGGCCACAG